>NC_091760.1:54664635-55289635 GCF_029378745.1 Bos indicus
GAACAATGTATATGGAATGTGTTCAAAACAGACTGATTCTGAAAAGTGCCTGGATCATAGGAAAGGCTCAGTAAATAGCTGAGTGAAGGAATACCTGAAGGATAAATCTGTAAATTCCCCACTGTCTTCACACCACTCTGTGGCCAGTTTCCAGATTTAGGGAAAGAAGGAGAAGAAACCCTTGCACAATAGGGGCAGCCTAGCTCTCAAGAGGACAGTGAGCCCCGATTATGGGGCTCTCTCCCCTCCGCTCCAAACCAGGATCAGTTCAGTCTTTCAAAGACCCTGAAACACCCACATTTGGTAAAAGAGAAGTCTATTAGGCAACTACTTAATTTTACTAAACCACATTAAACCTAAGGCATCTCAAGCTGTAGCAAGTTTTAAAATCTGTAGCAGTCACATTGAAAATGAATACAAAAACAGAATACTTTTCTCCAACATTTTGGCTAATTTCTCCAAGTGAACCCAACTCCTACAATTAATATATGGTGGGAGGGGCATGTATGCCTTCATGTCTTGACAACAGCATTGAAAAGTCAACAGTTAAGATGATAAGAGGAATATGCTGTACTTAAGTGAAGGGGTAAGATTAAAGGAAAACTATACTTTTTATTTGCCTTCAATAGGGCTTCATTTTATTCACATACTGAGAAAAATAAAATAAAAACAAAGGTTCCAGCTTCCAAGGCAAAACAATATTCTACCTAAGTAATTAAAAAATGGTTTCTGCATTCTACCAACTGAATCTGAATCTGACATCTTGTGCCTCCCTAAACCACTTAATGCCTGCAGGACAGACTACAGAAGCTCTCATTCATTCTTGGCATACAGATGCTCGGCCATTCTCTGCCTAAATGTAAAATAAAACTGTAAACTGTGATGGACTATTCCCTCAGTCCTAGAAGGGAAACAGTACCTCTAAGAGGTTTGACCTGATAATAATGACATGTTATTATTATGACATATACTCTATCTTATAATATAAGCCATACCAAACCCATTAGCAGTCCAATCAGTGTAAAACTGACTCCTTTACCAGTTACTATGGTAAGATTTTGTTCTCAGGTAGTAACTCTTTGAGAATCTCAAATAACTTCACAAAACCAAATGCTATTACCAGCTTATTTTCAATAGGTTGAATGCCACCAAAGGCTTAGTACAGTGGTTATAAGGAATATAGTATTCTCTCCTCCTTCAACACGTGGGCTAACCCTCCACCTTTTCTTGATGCTGATGATGTCATTGAATCATATAGGCTGCACTATGCCCTCCCTATGAGCACTGTGTTTTCCAAAGCTTTGCAGTTTGTTGTATCTGATTGCATTGGCAGCATGACTCAAGCAGAAATTAAAGTCAGCTTGCTCCTTGGTAGAATAAAGTTTTATTTCTTTTCTTTTTTTTTTATTAAAAAAATACTTTTATAGTATTAGATCTGATTTCACACTTTTCCCTTCTAACATCTATATTACACTGATATGAAAGAGACCAAGGGAGATTACCAGGTCTATCAGACCGCATTAAAGTAATAATTTCTAAAAATAAAGCATCAAAGTTGTAAACAGACTCCATTGATGAGTTTCATTAATTCATGTCACTTGATATTTCTATTTTTCAAATACAGATATTCAAATTTCATTTCAAAGAAAGTTTCATGTCTTTATAATTAGAATTACCAATTTTTATGGATCTGACTTTTTTTTCATAGATCATAAGAAGAGAAAAGTTATAGGGAACACTGTTTAAGCTTAACATAAAAACAGAACTGCTATATTTTAGTTGTGTTTTTTTGTTTGCTTTTGTTTTGTTTTACTGCCAGTAGGATAAGTCTGTATATTGATAGACTAGTGCAGGAAAATGCTGACTCAGTTTAATGCAGTTAAGTTTAATTTGAATTGGTTGATTCAATTAAGTTCAATAATGTTTATTGGGGGCTATTATATGAGGCTGTTGTATGAAAGGTCCTGTGCCTGGTGGGTGCTGAAGACATACAAATAGGAGCAAGATGCAGCACTGGCTGCTTCAGGCAGCATGTAATGTACTCTGGAACACTGAAATGTACACACAGAACATAATACAGGGAAGCATGACCTAGGTACTGCTCCCACCCTCCTCATTTTAGGTCCTAGAAGTTGAGTGATGAAAGGAAGAGGAGAAGAGAGGAAGATGAATCTCTCCTTTGGTTCTGTAAACTTTAAATAAACAAGAAAGTACATAGTTTGCTGTTAAGAATAAATTGCATAATAATGAATTTATTCATTTAACTGTTAATCATACCACTGAAGAAGGGAACTGTTTGAAAAATAAAAATGAAAAAAGTGTTTGGATTTTATCATTGTATTAAATGATATATAGTTTGTTTGCTTTGTTGGAAACAAACAAATTTACCATGCAGTTAAACACTCCTTTTTCTTTAATTAAAATTTTTACTTTTAGATCTGTAGAATTATTTGTACTTGTAAGAGTGCAATACAGAGAGATCCTGGGTGCCCTTCACTGATCTTTCCCCAAAGGTAACATTTTGCAAAACTACAATGCAGTGCAATATCACAACCAGGATACTGACACTGATACATCTACTAATGCTACTCAGATTTCTCCAGTCTCATATGTACTCATTTGTGTGTATATGCATGTGCGTGTGTGTGTGTGTGTGTGTGTGTGTACAAGAGAGAGAGAGAGATTTAGTTCTGTGGTATTTTATCACGTTTATGTTCATATATCCACCACCACAGCCAAGACACAGAATAGTTCCATCACCACAGATGTCTCTTGAATTGCCCTTTTATAACCACACACACCTACCCTATTCTATCCCTAAGCCCTGCTGCTGCTGCTGCTAAGTTGCTTCAGTCGTGTCCGACTCTGCATACACGGCAGCCCACCATACTCCCCCGTCCCTGGGATTCTCCAGGCAAGAATACTGGAGTGGGTTGCCATTTCCTTCTCCAATGCATGAAAGTGAAAAGCCAAAGTGAAGTCACTCAGTCGTGTCCGACTCTTTAGCGACCTCATGGACTGCAGCCCACCAGGCTCCTCTGTCCATGGGATTTTCCAGGCAAGAGTACTGGAGTGGGGTGCCATTGCCTTCTCCTCCCTAAGCCCTAGCAACTAATAAAATGTTCTTAATCTATAATCTTGTCATCTCAAGAAGCTTATATAAATGGAATCATACAGGTAAGTAACCAGTTGAGATTGGCTATTTTTACTCATCATAACTCCTCTGAGATTCATCCAAGTTGCTGTGTCTATCAATAATTTTTATTAAATTATTATTGAGTAGAAATGCATGGTGTAGATGTACCTCAATGCATTTAACTTTGAGCTGTTGAAGACATCTGGGTTGTTTCCACTTGTTTTCCAGTTTTTGCCGATTATTAATAAAGCTGCTAGGAACATACTTATACAGGTTTTTGTGTGAACATAAGTTTTCATTTCCCTGAGATGAATGTCCAGTAGTGCAATTGCTGGGTTGTATGGGAATTAACTGTATACTACTCAGATTTATAAGAAACTGCCAAACTGTTTTCCAACGTGACTGTACCATTTTATATCCCCCAGCAAAGTTTGGGTGATCCAGTTTTTCCACCTTCTTTGTTTTGTTTTGGTATGGTTTTTAGATTACATTAGGCTGTGTGGATGGTAAAATTAGTAGATAAATACATGGCCCATATAAGAACAGCCTGTAAAAAGTCAGTCCAAAGAGTCCAAAGGGTAAAAAGGCAGGAGTCGTATTAAAAAAGTCATCTCAAATCAAGCAACAGGCTCTCAGACTGAGGTCATAGGGCTTCCAGGTATGCAGGAAATGCTTCATATTCTTGGAAAGTAACCAGTATGCCCTAAAGCTCTGTTCAGTCTAAATTAAAATAAATAAATCTTTTGTTTCCAAAACAGGATCATGGCCTGTAAAATGCTTCAAGCTGCCCTGTGTTCAACATTGCTTATAGGTAAGAACCTATTTCTTTTTTTTCTTTATCATGTCTTTTACAACTGTTAGATTGATAGATAACCTCTTTTGACTTTTTAAAGAAATGGACAAGCATGTTTTATTCATAGGCCGACTTAAAGCATTAGGGAAGCTAAGCTATTGTGTTATGCTGTGGTTTTGAACATGTCAGTGTTAATTGTATGTGTGATCATTTTATTCCTAATTATGTATTAACATGTTACTATTGCCAGTCTATTTAACTGCTGCCTCTAAAGAAGTGCTCTGGTGTCCTTGAACAAAGAAAAATTTTAAATGTCTTTTAGAAAATGTAATATGTACATGATACAGTTATGTGGAAACCTCAAGGTACTTTGAGAGTGTGAATTCATTAACCTTTTAGGAAAACTGTAGCTCAGAGAGGTGCTGAAGGCACCAAAGGCCAGACGATTTGCTGCCAGATTGACCCAGTAACTCAGTGGCTTATATCTGAATTGAACTGGGAGGTCATTTCATATACAAAACTGAAAATACTTAGAAAGGTATAAATTATTTTCATGCTTAAATCTTTATAATTTATAAACACTTCTGATGAAGATGTTTAAATCAGAATTTCTATGTTTATAAACTTGAGACCTAACCAAAAGAAATGTGTATTTCTCTTGAGATACACAGAGATGAATAGTTATAGATACATATCTATATCTAGAGTATGAATCTAGATATGTGTGTTTACATATATATGTGTGCATAATTAACCCTTTATTCCTAAGTATATAAATAATTTTGACGAAGAGTTTTAATAATCTATATTGAACTTTGCATTTAGGACATGTTTAAACAAATGATTAAGCAAATTTTAGTGAAGTTCTTATTAAACCATTGTCCGCAAGGCATATACAGCCATACCCAGTTACAGCCCCCACCTCCAGATGAAGAAAGTGAGGTTGGTTCCATTTAAGAGGTTGATTATAATCCAGTGGTACAATGCTTTTCCTGGGCTGCTCACGCACACAGTTGACTTCATCGTGGGTGACAGTGGATGACTGCAAGGCTGAAAGAACTACTATTGGTCCACATCCCCTCTGTGAACACAGCAGGGTCAAAAATACCAGCCAAGAAGGGAAATGGTCTGTAAATGGACTTTTATAGACTTTCTTTAAAAACAAGTTGGAATTAACTTTAAGTCCAGCTGAAAAGAAAGTATGTTTACCTATAAAGACAATTGGTTTGACTAACTGTACTTGATAGATAAATAAGTAAAATTAAGTAGTCAAAGTTCATGAAAGAACAAATTGAGGATCAGAATCCAAGGATGAAGGGATGCTGACACTGCTGGATTAACCCTTCAGATCTCAGGAAAGAAGCCTTTACTGCTTGCAAGTGGAGGAGACTGCAGTCATTAGAACCAGATTCATTTGTTCCACTAAAAACTAGTTCAACTGACATTTTTTAAATCATATAGCTCTAAAGTAGGAAATAATAGCTTGATTCAACTTTCTTTATTTTTTCCCCACCCACCCATGCCCCCTTTTTCATTTAAGAATATAGCCTATTCATCTGCACTTCCCTGGAGCCCTTTTTCTTGCCGTAAGAAAACAACGATTTTTTAAAGTTTGTTTTTATTATTTAAAAAAGTTTTCTCTGTTACAGATTAGTTGTCTAATAAATTACTTTTGTCTAGAACTTAATTTGAAGTAAGTAGGGAAGAGATCTCATTATCTTTTTCCCTAGTGGGAATGCTGAAGAGCCTACTAAGTAATTAAATTTATGAGCAGAGTCCCCAAATTGTTTTACTGATTTTCTCAAAATAGTAACTTATACACCTTGGGGCTGATTCCCTGGTCAGAGAATTAGAAGTCCAACTGTCACAATTTCATTAAAAAACAAAACAAAATCGTCTCTTTAGCATTTAGGTCAAGAATTGCTTTCTTCTATAATAAGACAGCAAGTATTAACACTACTATTTAAAATATTTATTGTGTGTCAGGGGCTTTCCATATGTTGCTGCTGCTGCTAAGTCGCTTCAGTTGTGTCGGACTCTGTGGGACCCCATATGTTACCTTAGTTCAACTCTCATAATCACTCTGAAAATAGATGTTATGAGTCTTGTCGTACAAAGAGGAAACTGAGGCTTAGAGAAGTTAAATGACCAAGATACACAGTCAGTCAATGGTCAATGCCAGATTCATAGGGGCATCATGTAGGCAGCACAGCACAACTCCTCCCAAAAACGTGATAGAGCCAAGATCATAGCCACTGGTTCCACAAGAAAAGGTCAGAAGTTAGGGAGCTGGGGGATTTTATCTGAGAAAATAGAGCCAAACAAGGACACAACTAAGAACTGTTCCTAGTTGTACCGATTTAAAGAAAAATCCCAAAGTCAACATGTTCCTCCTCAACAGGGCACACTACAATGTGAATCAGCCATAAGTATACATATATTCCTCCCTCTTCAGATTCCACAAAGAAAGTGATGTCATATGATATTTATCTTTCTCTATCTTATTTACTTAGTATGATAATCTGTAAGTCCAACCATGTTGTTCCAAATGGCATTATTTCATTCTGTTATGGCTGAGTAATACTCCATTACATACGTGTATATGTATGTACCACCTCTTCTTTGTTCATTCGTTTATTGATGGAAACAGGCTGCTTCCATGTCTCAGCTATCGTAAATAGTGCTGCTATAACACTGGGGTGTATGTATCTTTTCGAATTAGAGTTTTCCTGGAAGTCCAGGAGTGGAATTGCTGAATCACATGGTAATTCTATTGTTTTTTAAGAGACTGTTCTCCATAGTGGCTACACCAAGTTACACTCCTGCCAATGGTCTAGGAGGGTTCCCTTTCTCCACACCTTCTCTGCTGCTGCTGCTGCTGCTAAGTCACTTCAGTCGTGTCCGACTCTGTGCGACCCCATAGATGGCAGCCCAAAAGGCTCCCCTGTCCCTGGGATTCTCCAGGCAAGAACACTGGAGTGGGTTGCCATTTCCTTCTCCAATGCGTGAAAGTGAAAAGTGAAAGTGAAGTCGCTCAGTCATGTCCAACTCTTAGCGACCCCATGGACTGCAGCCTACCAGGCTCCTCCGCCCATGGGCTTTTCCAGGCAAGAGGACTGGAGTGGGGTGCCATTGCCTTCTCCGACACCTTCTCTAGTGTTGGTTATTTGTAGACTTCCTGATCACGGCTCTTCTAACTGGTGTGAGGTGATTTGGATTTGCATTTCTCTAATAATTAGCAATGCTGAACACCTTTCCATGTGCCTATTGGCCATCTGTATATCTTCTTCAGAGAAATATCTAAGTAGGTCTTCTGCCCATTTTTTGACTGTTTATTTTTTTTTTTTTTTTATTGAGTTGTATGAATTTGTATATTTGGGAAATTAAGCCCTTGTTAGTCACACTGTTTGCAAATGTTTTTCTCCCAATCCATAGCTTGACTTTTCTTCTGGTTTATGGCTTCCTTTGCTGTGCAAAAGTTTTCAAGTTTCATTAGGTCTCTTTTGTTTGTTTCTGCTTTTATTTCCTTTGCCTTGGGAGACTGACCAAGAAATCGCTGCTACAATTTATGTCAGAATGTTTTGCCTAGGTTCCCTTCTAGGAGTTTATGGTGTCATGTCTTATATTTAAGTCTTTAAAACATTTTGGGTTTTATTTTTGTATATGGTGTGAGGGAGTGTTCTCACTTCACCGATTTACACGTGGCAGTCCAGCTCTCCCGACACCACTTGCTAAAGAGACTGTACTGTTTTCCCACTGTATGCGCTTACCTCTTTTGTCAAAGATTAATTGACTGTAAGTGGGTGGGTTTATTTCTGGGTTCTTTATTCTGTTCCATTGATCCATATGTCTGTTTTTGTGCTAATAATACGCTGTTTTGATTATTATAGCTTTGCAGTATTGTAACAGGGCACTTTAAAAACTGAAACAGAAAAAAAAAACAAAAAACTGAAACAGCCCCACTCACATTAAGAGGAAATATGGAAAGAGCACATATTTGGAAAGTGCTTCACTAAGTAAACCAATCCTTGGGGCCGACCCATCCATTAAAGAATTTGGGGGTTCATGCCCATATTGTTGGCTATGGTCAAATCTATCCATAAAATGCAAGCATGCCTTCTGGTTTTAGACAGTGTAAAAAATAAATGGCCTATGATCTGTTTCTCTAGCATAGTTCCAGCTCTTGTTTTTCAATCCAGAGTTAGTAACCAAGGGCAATTTGTCTTGAAAGGTTTTTTGTTTGCTTTTGTTTTGACAGGAGCCTTTAAGCTCACAGTTCTTCCTCCTAACCCTGTCAGTATCTCCAATCCTCACCTTTGCCTTCTCGGCGTAGAAGGAATGGACCTTCTCCGTCATCACTGCAAGTGCTCCACTTCCTCGGAGAGCCTATATTCCCTGATATAGTTTTAGTTTATTATATAAGATTTTGTTCTTAATTTTACCTACTCACTTTGGCTTAAGATTGACTGGTGCTCTCAAGAAAGTGAGCAGTGAGAATAAACTCACCGCCTATGACTAGATTCAATCAGCACTCTGTGTGTTGTAGAAATTTGTTAACCTGCCCACACGCCAACATCAGTTATGGCTCTAGGATTGGGAATCCCATCCACGTATGTAGGCAGTGACCGTGGAGTCGTCACTGATTGAATCACATAAAAAGGTGCCTTTCGTGAGTCACAGATGTCTCTGTCCACAAGATTAAAAACTAATAAAAGACCTGCCAGCTTCAGAAATACTCCCCAGGAAATTACATAGTCATGCGTGGGAACACGTATATGGGTATATGTTACTGTGTTGAGAGCGGGTTAAAACAGATTGAAGTTAAACTCAAGTAATACCAGTTTCTGTTTGCTTTTCAAAGTACTCGATACATCAGCAACGGTAATGTCAATAAAGCCAAAGTTCCCGAGTTAAAAGTTCAGTTTCGAAAGCGTTTTATTAACAGACAGGTTAATCATGAGGACCTGTAAGCTGGTCCTAGAGTTTAGCACCTCTTTCTTTTCTCCAGTTCACTCCCATTGGCCCTCTTTGCTTTCCTGCCTTTACTTCCCCTATTTGCCTTGCCCCTTGCCCCATGACTTTTCACCTTTTGTAACCTTTGTAACTCCCCTTCTTCTGTCTCTCCTTCCTTTGACTTCCTTTCTTGATTTCTCTCTTCTCCTTCTTCCTTCTTTTCTCTCCTTCACCATTTTCCCCTCACAATCCAAATTTCTCATCTCTTTCTCTCTTCCCCTTCCCTTCTCTTTCTCAATTTTATGTGAACTGCAGCAAAGTGAGAGAATACATTATACTAAAATACAACTCTTCAATCTTCTATCATGAAGTTTTGGGTTAGTGACCAAAGTTTAGAGTGGGAAATAAAAAATAAGAATTTCACTATTTGTAAAGAAAATTCTTTACTTACAGAATTTTCAAATCCAAAAATATGAATGTAAACTTGGGTATTTTAATCTCTCACAAAATTATAAAGTTTGTCCTACAGTTAGAGAGCTCTTTGAAAATTTTATCATATTGCCAAGACATCTGTGTATTCTTTTCTCCTCATCTTCTTTGGTACTTAATTCTTAATGATCATTTATACTTTATTTTAGTACTTTATTTACAAGTGCACATAATGGCCTGGGCACCTATTTCATCTTTTTTTTTTTTTTGAAGACATAAACATTTAAAGGACAAGAGTTGAGACTCAGTCTAAGAAAATAGTAAATAATAAATATTCTTAATACTGGGGTCAGTTGCCATTCCCTTTTCCAGGGAATCTTTGCAACCCAGGGATCAAACCCAGGTCTCCCACACTGCAGGCAGATTCTTTACCATCTAAGCCACCAGGGAAACCCTTAATTCCTCATACTGAGTTCTAAGTGCTCTACTTCCAGAATCCCGTTCCTAAGTATTTTTGAGCTTGTGGAAGGACTGTAGTGCTTATCTCCATGTTCAGCATGAACATCAGTATCCCCTACACCTGAGGGAAATAGCTCACTGAGGGCTTATCCTATGAAACTGGCAGTCTTTCTGTCCCCACTGAATCCCTTCACGTTTACTTAATAGACAGTGAATCAGGAATGATAAGCTACCACTGGTTGGAGTGCCCTTGTCTGTGCTCCTTTTTTTGTTTCCTGTTTCTTAGTGAGGCTCTGAGACAACTCACCTGTTGGGTTCTCTGACACCTTCTAACACATAGCATTCCACTTCTTGGTCCTGGTTTTGATCAAGTTGAGAAATAAATCAGAGTTGATTATGGAAGGCAGCCCATTTATTACTGAGAAAGGCTAATGAGGCAAATGGAATATAGTTGGATCACAGAGTTTGGAAAATTTAATATACAGTTTCAGCTTGTAGAACCAGAACAAAAAGTGTGCCCTCTGAGGGTGGCTCACTCTCAAGAGGAAAAAGGATGAATGAGCTGGACATGCCAACTTATGCCTCTTGGATGTACCAAGAGGGAGCTCTCAGTGAGCCCCCTCTGCACAAAAAGAAAGGGAGTCTGCCATCAGACTCTGCCCTTCCATTCTGCATCTTACATTTCACATCAGGCTTTCTGATCTTTTTAGTGTATGTGCTGTGCTTAGTTGTTCAGTCATGTCCGAGTCTTTGTGACCCCATGGACTGTAGCCTGCCAGCCTCCTCTGTCCATGGGGATTCTCCAGGCAAGAATACTGGAGTGGGTTGCCATGCCCTCCTTCAGCGGATCTTCCCAACCCAGAGATTGAACCCAGGTCTCCCGCATTGCAGGCAGATTCTTTACCATCTGAGCCACCAAGGAAACCCTTCTTATTACAAGTACCATTTTTCATAATCATAAGCATATTATATAGACTATTTAGTAATTTCCCCATTATCAAATTTAAAGACTCTTTTTCAACCTCTCCTGGGTAATAGCAATATGGGCAGTCTTTCCACTTCTGACTATACAGCTTCCCTGTTTAATATTTATTTTATTTATTATTTATTTATTTGGATGCACCACATCTTAGTTGCAACTCATGGGATCTTTAGTTGAGACATGCGAACTGTTGGCTGCAGTACATAGAATCTATTTCCCTGATCAGGGATGGAACCTGGGCCCCAAGCATTGGGAGCAGGGAATCCTAGTCACTGGACCACCAGGGAGGTACTATATTAGTTCAGTTCAGTTCAGTTCAATCGCTCAGTTGTGTCCGACTCTTTGCAACCCCATGAATTGCAGCATGCCAGGCCTCCCTGTCCATCACCAACTCCCGGAGTTCACTCAAACTCACGTCCTTCGAGTTGGTGATGACATCCAGCTATCTCATCCTCTGCCATCCCCTTCTCCTCCTGCCCTCAATCCCTCCCAGCATCAGAGTCTTTTCCAATGAGTCAACTCTTCGCATCAGGTGGCCAAAGTACTGGAGTTTCAGCTTTAGCATCATTCCGTCCAAAGAAATCCCAGGGCTGATCTCCTTCAGAATGGACTAGTTGGATCTCCTTGCAGTCCAAGGGACTCTCAAGAGTCTTCTCCAACACCATAGTTCAAAAGCATCAATTCTTTGGCGCTCAGCTTTCTTCATAGTCCAACTCTCACATCCATACAAGACTACTGAAAAACCATAGCCTTGACTAGACGGACCTTTGTTGGTGAAGTAATTTCTCTGCTTTCGAATATGCTATCTAGGTTGGACATAACTGTCCTTCCAAGGAATAAGTGTCTTTCAATTTCATGGCTGCAGTCACCATCTGCAGTGATTTTGGAGCCCAAAAAAATAACGTTTGACACTGTTTCCACTGTTTCCCCATCTATTTCACATGAAGTGATGGGACCAGATGCCATGATCTTCGTTTTCTGAATGTTGAGCTTTAAGCCAACTTTTTCCCTCTCCTCTTTCACTTTCATCAAGAGGCTTTTTAGTTCCTCTTCACTTTCTGCCATAAGGGTGGTGTCATCTGCATAACTGAGGTTGTTGATATTTCTCCCGGCAATCTTGATTCCAGCTTGTGCTTCTTCCAGCCCAGCGTTTCTCATGATGTACTCTGCATAGAAGATAAATTAGCAGGGTGACAATATACAGCCTTGATGTACCCCTTTTCCTATTTGGAACCAGTCTGTTGTTCCACGTCCAGTTGTAACTGTTGCTTCCTGACCTGCATATAGGTTTCTCAAGAGGCAGGTCAGGTGGTCTGGTATTCCCATCTCTTTCAGAATTTTCCACAGTTTATTGTGATCCACACAGTCAAAGGCTTTGGCATAGTCAATAAAGCAGAAATAGATGTTTTTCTGGAACTCTCTTGCTTTTTCAATGATCCAGCAGATGTTGGCAATTTTCCCTTACTTCCACACTGCCTATCAAGCCATGATGGGCACTCATCTGTTGTGTGCATAATGTGAATATATTTTTATTTGTATTGCTTTAACTGGCCAGGTCTATTTTGATTTCCCTTTCACTTATTTCCATCTGTCTCAGTTTGAACAGAACTAAGTCTCAGTAAATTCCTTGACAATAGTAGGGGCTGTGCCCACTTAGTATATTCTATACACTTTCAATATAATACCATAGAGAGGAAGTAATTTTCAGTTAATGACCTATTTGTTATGAATGTATTCCAGTTCAGAATGTTAGAACTGAAAAAGACCTTAGAGACCATATGACTCAGGCTTGTTTTGCAGAGCAGAAAATGGAGACACAGGAGAAAGAAGTGGCTTAGCGATCTAAGTTATTGCAGGGCCAGAGTAAGATTCCAGGTCTCTGACCCTTCTTGGCCTGCGTGGGGAAAGCTGTGATCTCAAATATCTCCACATTCTGTAGTGTCTGCCTTATTTCTACCATACAGGCTTTTCTGCATAAGATATTCCACAAATGTTTAGATGATAGGTTGAGCTTGACAGGTCCTATTAAAACTGACTATAATACAGGATGAAAGCAAGGAGGGTATGTCGGGAGTCGGAAAGAAAGAGAGGAAGATTTTTTTTCATAGCTTATGATTATAAAGTTTAAAACCAACCTGGTTGATACTGCCTACATTAAAACACACACACACACACACACATATTTTAAAACCAAAAGAGTAATAGAACTCAGGGTTCAGTTTTCAATCCCCAGCAGTATTCTATAGGTTTGCAAACACAAAAGTCTGATCTTGCTCTCACTAACTTTCAAGGTTGATCAGACAGAATGAAAAAGGGAGGGGAAACTTCTCAAGCAGAGAAGATAATAGCATGCCCTTCTACATTACTTGCATTTTATTTCCAGCCCTGCCACTGACTTACTATGTGACCTTGAGTGAGTCATTTCATCTCCAGATGTCAATTTTCTCATTTGTAAAGTAGGATAATAAATACTGCTTTCTGTCTTTCTCATGGGTGATGTTATTATCACCACCAATTAATATTTATTGGGTGCCTGTTGGGTGCATACTACTGAGGTAGGAGTTTTGTTCTGGAAGGTGGGAAGAAGAGGAGATGAAACATTTTCCATAAGCATAGAGATTTACAAAAGACAGAATTATTAGAGCTTAAAATAGTTATGGCTTATATTTTAAAGCATGCCTCTCTGCCAAGGTTTATGTAACAGCATTTTTTCTTATTGTACAATACACCAGGATAATTATGGTACAGAATATTGGTTTTACTTTTGGATGTTATGTTCCATATAACATTATTTTAAACAATTACTATACTTTCTTATGTAGCTGTAATTTTATTCTAAACATAATTTATTTCAAAATATTTATTAGTATGGATGTCATTAGATCTATTTGCCTAGCCACTACTTCTGTTTCTCTTTTTTTTTTTTTAAGAAAAAATCTACATTAAACATGTAACACTATAATTACCACCTTTTCAAAGAGAATGAAGAGAAATCTGAAAAGTCACTTGTTAACACATCCCAGCTAAAACCAAAGTTTTAATGCTGGTTCATCCACAGAAATCATTCCGAATGACTGATTGTCCTGTTCTCTACAAATCAATCCTGTCTTTTCATTCCTGCTGTCACTTACCTGAATCAAGTCCTACTAATCTCTCATCTGGACTGTTTGATGAGCTGCCTACTTTGTGCCTCTCACTCTGCTCTCTTCCTTTTACCACCTGTTCTCCACACCCCCAACAAAGGAATTTTCCAAGGTTAATCTGTGAATAAACAAAATGTTGGCATATACATATACAGTATTATTCAGCCTTAAAAAGGAATGAAATGCTGACATATGCTACAACATGGATAAAGCCTGAACACTAAGTGAAGTCCGTCAGATACAAAAGGACAAATTTTGCATGGCTCCTCTTAAGGTACCCAGAATAAGCAAATTCATAAAGACAGAAGGTAAATGGTGGTTACCAGGGGTTGGGGGAGAGGGTAATGGGAGTTATTGCTCAAAGAGTAAAGAATCTATTGGGAATGATGAAAAAGTCTGGAGATGGGGTGGTTGCATGACATTGCAAATATATTTGATGCCACTGTATCATACAATAAAAGATGATTCAAATGATATCACAATAAAAAGATTTCAAAAGTACATCTAGTCTTATCGTTTTCCCTGTTCAGAAAAGATAATTATTTACAGAGTAAAGTCCAAATTCCTTGGTATGATGGTAGGATCTTCCTGATTGTAGCTCCAGCTTATCTTTCCAACATTAACTCTGACACATCTATACCACAAACAACCCTACCTTTCAATCACGTTGGCAAAGTGAGGGTCACTGAGTCACATAACATCAAGCAGAGCAGTTCCCTGTGCCTTACTCTGCTCCTCTGATCCTGGGCTCTCCAAGTTTCTTCAGCCTGGAATGTGTGTTCTTTTCTTCCCCTCCCTTCCTCCTAACTGTGGAAACCTCATCCTTTGAAGCTTAATTCAGAATCAACTTCTCTGTGAGACCTTCCTTCCAGTATCGGAATTAATCACTGCCCCTTCAGATAATCTAGTCAAAATATGCTGCTGTTGCTGCTAAGTCGCTTCAGTCGTGTCCAACTCTGTGCAACCCCAGAGACGGCAGCCCACCAGGCTCCCCCGTCCCTGGGATTCTCCAGGCAAGAACACTGGAGTGGGTTGCCATTTCCTTCTCCAATGCATGAAAGTGAAAAGGGAAAGTGAAGTTGTGTCCGACTCCTAGCGACCCCATGGACTGCAGCCTACCAGGCTCCTCTGTCCATGGGATTTTCCAGGCAAGAGTCCAGAGTGGGGTGCCATTGCCTTCTCCAGTCAAAATATATCTTCTTATAATTATTTTTCAATTCTGAATATAATATGTGTTTCCTAGTGGCAAGACTTATTTACTGATTATCTTCCATGCAGTAGGAATTAGGGTGAGGCAAGTAGAGGTCTTATGGCACAAAATTTGTATAACCCTAAGAGAGAATTCCTTCTTTTTTTGTACTTTTTAAATTGAGGTATAGTTCATTTACAATGCTGTATTAGTTTCAAATGGGGCTTCCTTGGTGGCTCAGATGATAAAGAATCTGCCTGCAATATGGGAGACCCAGGTCCAATCCCTGGGTCTAGAAGATCCCCTGGAGAAGAGAACGGCAACCCACTTCAGTATTCTTGCCTGGAGAATTCCATGGACAGAGGAGCCTGGTGGGTTCCCATCCACTGGGTTGCAACTTATCAAATAACACAAAAATGGATTCATTTTGATATTTGGCAAAAGTAATACAATTATGTAAAGTTTAAAAATAAAATAAAATTAAAAAAAATGAATTCTTTACTTTTTTGAATATTTTAAATTGAGATATAGTTCATTTACAAGGTTGTGTTAGTTTCAAGCATACAACAAAGTGATTCATTTACACATATATATCGGAGAAGGCAATGGCACCCCACTCCAGTACTCTTGCCTGGAAAATCCCATGGGCGGAGGAGCCTGGTAGGCTGCAGTCCATGGGGTCGCTAAGAGTCGGACACGACTGAGCGACTTCACTTTCACTTTTCACTTGCATTTTCATGCACTGGAGAAGGAAATGGCAACCCACTCCAGTGTTCTTGCCTTGAAAATCCCTGGGACAGAGGAGCCTGGTTGACTGCCGTCTATGTGGTCGCACAGAGTCAGACAGGACGGAAGCGACTTAGCAGCAGCAGCATACATTCATATGTATATATATACACATTTTTTCAGATTCTTTCCCATTATATGTTTTTATAAAATATTGAATATAGTTCCCTGGGCTATACAGTCGGTCCTTGTTTTATCTCTCTGCCCCTCACTCTCGCACTATCCTCTTTGGTAATGGTAAGTTTGTTTTCTATGTCAGTTAATTCCTTCTTATATTTTATGCCCTACTGACTTCACTTGCCTCATCTAATCTCAACTCTGGTATTAAGCAGTTTATATTGATAATAGTTAGTGCTTATCATGCATTGTTTTAGTTATCTACTACAGCATAACTAATTTCCCCAAACTTTAGCAGCTTAAAACATTAAATACTTATTATTTCATGATTTCTAAGTGTCAGCAATTTGGGGGTGTCTCGGGTTCTGACTGAGGATCTCTCGTGAGGTTGCAGTAAAGATACTAATGGGAGCTGTGGTCCTCTTAAGGTTTGACTGGAGCAAAGGCATCAGGTTCACAGGTGGTTCACTTACATGACTGTTGGTGGAACACTTCAGTTTCTTGATGTGCTGGCCTCTCCTTTAGGGCTGCTTGAGTGTCCTTCCAACACGGCAGGTGACTGGCCTTAGTGTAAGCCATCCGAGAGCAGGGCACAGCAGGACCTGTAATGTCTTTTATGTCATAGCCACAGGAATCACACACTGTCATTGCCTCAGGAGTCTGTGATTACACAGGTCAGCCCTACTAAGAGAAAGAGGGGACCACATGAATACTAGCAGCTAGGGAATCTTTGGGGATCATCTTAGAGGATGGCTTCCATAGACATGTTACTTTGATTGTACTGATTAGATTACCTAGCAGCAGGTTAGTAACTATTATCTTCTGAAGTCAACATTTGCTTTTTACTTTTAAATCATTGAATAAATAAAACTGCTAATTTTTTATAAATAGAGAATATGTCTGAGTCATTTTTCGATCCTCTGTTAGTAGTACTGAGTTTTGCACCCAGAGGCATCTTGACTGATGTTTAATATCCAGAGAGGCTGTTGTTTTCTTTTTTTAAAACTATTATATTGAAGTATTGCTGACTAGCAATGTTGTGATAGTTTCAGGTGGACAGCAAATGGACTCAACCATATATATACATGTATCCATTCTCCCCTAAACATCCCTCCCATTCAGGCTGTACATAACATCAAGCAGAGTTTCCTGTGCTATACAGTAGGCCCTTGCTGGTTATCCATTTCAAACAAAGCAGTGTGTGCATGTTGATCCCAAACTCCCTAACTATACCATCCTCCCACTCTTCCCCACTGGTAACCATAGTTTGTTCTCTAAGTCTCTCAGTCTTTTTGTTTTCTAAATAAGTTCATTTGTATCATTTCTTTTTAGTTTCCTCACATAAGGGATATCATATAATGCTTAAGGGATATTATATGATACTTGAGGGATATCATATGATACTTCTCTTTCTTTTTGACTTACTTCACTCCCTATGACAATCTCTAGTTCCATCCATGTTGCTGCACATGGCATTATTTCACTCTTTTTAATGACTGAGTAGTATTCTATTGTGTATATGTACCACATCCTCCTTATCCATTCAACAGACTATCATTTTCAATATCTGTTTGGAACTAGAGCTTACTAGATTGACAAACTAAACTAGAAATAATAGAGCTGATAACTAGAATCCTGCTTAGAACTCAAGGCCAATCTTGGGAAAGCATGAGATCATAAGGAATATGTAAATAATGGTTATTTCCTTTTTTTTTCATAAACATAAAATATTTTTATAATCTGACCCCTAGCAACCCTCCCTCTTAGTAATAATATAGTGCAATGGCTCTGAAGGGAGAATTCTATTTCCCTCTCCCACTAGCTCTGTGGCCTTAGACCTATTATTTAACTTTTTTTGTGCTTTAGTTCCCTTGTATACAAAATAAAGTGATTAACAGTACCATTTCTTAGGTTTGTTGTGAGTATTAAATAAGGGATTCCCTGATAGCTCAGTTGGTAAAGAATCTGCTTAGACCCCAGTTCAATTCCTGGGTCAGGAAGATCTGCTGGAGAAGGGAAAGGCTCAGTAAATAAGGTAATTCAGGTATAATATTTAGCACAATGCTCAATAATTGTTAACTAAATTTATATAAAACTCTAATCCAGCCACCTCTAACCACTGTTTTCAGACATTGGTCTTGTAGATTTCCTAATGTCATACCTTTGTTCACATCACTTTTTAAGTTTCAGATTAAAAGACTTTTCCCTTCTTTCATTATGCTAGACATAATCTTTCCTTATGCTAGACAAATCTTCCCTTCACAGAATAGGTTAAGCAGTTTCCCTGACCATGAAAATATCTGCTTGTGCTCTGATACTCCAATCTTTCCCAAGCTACCTTGAAAGTAAGTGAAAGTAGTGAAAGTTTTAGTTGCTCAGTCGTGTCCGACTCTTTGCAACCTAATAGACCATAGCCTGCCAGGTTCCTCTGTTCATGGGATTCTGCAGGAAAGAATACTGGAGTGGGTTGCCAGGGGATCTTCCCAACCCAGGGAATCTTCCCAACCCAGGGATCAAACCTGGGTCTCCTGCATTACAGGCAGATTCTTTACCATCTGAGTCACCAGGGAAGCTCCCTTAGCACAGTCAAATCCTGTGTATCCTTATTTTGTTTTGTATCTTGACCCTTTATCCCCTCTCCTATAGAAGGGAGGTTTCATATTTATAGATCACTATAACCCTAACCTATACAGATTATTGGACAATGAAGGCTTGTTAATGATGAAGATATAAAGTGTCTAATGTAACATTACTTACAGTTTGATTCATAATAAATGCTTCTTTATCACAAGCAATGAACAGATTTATATTGTTACCATGAATAAGTCAGGAGTATGTTCTTCCTTTATAACATGGTTGTGTTTTATTCAAGAATGAAAGCATAATATAGACTGTTAAAATTTCAAGATCCTAAAGAAGTATGGGTTTTTTAAATTACTTTTTTCTTAATTTTAGAGTGAGAAGAAGATAGAAAATGCAAGCCTGCTTGCATTTAAAGAAGGCTCTCTCAATGTTAACAATGTTAACTACAGTTTCAGATTTGGGATCAGTCTACTTCAAAATGAAAGATATGTTCTATTTTAACAGGATGAGAAAGCAAAAATAAGATTGTAGACTTACAGGTTTGAACCAAGTGATTTACATCTGTTAATTTATCCAATCTTTATAGTAAGCCTGTTATTGTCTGTGTTATTATTGTTTTTATTATTGTTATATCTCTTTACAGACAGGAAAACTAGAGCTCAGAGAAACTAAGCAACTTGCCTAAAAAAGGGATAGAGCTGAAATTTGAATTTCAGTCTGCAGTCTCCCATACATGAACAGAAACTCTGAAACTCTTCTCCATCCACCACACAGCGTTGGCTGCATGCTGTGTGATACGCAGGTCACATAGGGTGATGAGAGGACAAAGATGCCAAAGGACTGAGGAGCAGCCATTGGCCCCAGGGCATAGATTTTCCAGAGTATCCTTCTTAGGTGCCCTTCCTCTCAAACACCATGGATGCTTTAAGAGGACACAATTTCTTTAAGAGGAAACACTCAGATGTAAACTATTGCCTTAAAAGATGCTGTGCTGTTGGACTCAATTACAGGAGTACTGGGAGCACCATTTTTATTGGAGGACCCAGCAAACCAGTTCCTACGTCTCAAAAGACACATATATTTGCAGGATTACTGGAACCCAGATCACAGCCCGAATACGTGGGGAAACACACTGGTTGATCAGGTATTTGCATTACAAACAAAAGGCCCTTCACTATCTCCCTTTTTAATAAAAATGAAATTTTTATTTTATATTGGCATACAGTTGATTAACAATGTTGTGTTCGTTTCAGGTGTACAACAAAGTGATTCAGTTATACATATGCACAATCTCTATTTTTAAATAAGCATGGTAGCAACTGGCATTACACACCACCAGCCCAATTCCTATTTTCCTCTCTCTAGCTGTCCTGAGCTATACCTGCTCTTTCCTCCCCATGAAGAGGCTTTCATCTAGTAAATCCACCTCCTCCTTCAACACTAAGATCTAATGTTCCCTTCTTTCTGAAGCCTTTTCTTTCTTTCCAGGAAGGCATCTGTCCTTCCTTCTTCTCTCATCTTTGCAAGCTGTTCACATGTGAATAGTTCTCAAATGTCACCCTGGAATTATTTGTTGCATGCACCTGATCTCCCTACCTAGACTAAAAATGTAAGGTGCTTGTCTTATCCATCAAGGTCATTATTCTCAAGTTTCAGTGAATTAATTATTATATGGTTGGGCAGATGGATGGAGGTATCATGGTCATATTTTAGTTCCCTCTTAGCAGTTGACTAGCTAGTTTTTCTCTGTGATAATTATCCAAGCCTTTACTGTCATTCCTTCATTTGCTTGCTTTTTGTTCATTATCCTATTTATTTGTATTCTTACCCCAAGAGAAATGAAGAAATTTTCATTACCCAGTTTTATTTCATTCTTACTTTTTTGATGGAAGACAACATTGAAACTCCAGGCCAAATGAAATTGCTGGCTTATTTGAGGATCTCAATTATTCATGACTTTCCACTATAATTTTGCAATTTAGGGAAAAATGTACAATTAATTGATTAATTAATTAATTCCTTCAATTATTTATTCTTTCTTTTCACTGTATCAGGCTCTGATTAGCACCAGTCATAAGGGTATATAAATAATATATTTATATAACATAAAGTCAGAAAGAAATGAATGTCCTTGTTTTGCTGGGGCCTGGGTCTCATCCTTACTCTGCTTGGCTGGATTTTAACTTGTCAACTAGGACCAGCTTGTTTTTGCTTAGCATTTGTTCCTGAAAAACACCAGCTTGAATAATGCATTTCATTTTATGCCTGTTTTTATCCAACAGGCATCATTTAGAAGTATTAAAACAAGACATTTGTTTATATGGCAAATGAAATAATTACATAAGCTGGTAGACTGGGTCTTCATTATGGAATATTGAAATTTTCAAGCACATTCTTGCCTATAATTGTATAATGAACTGACAGTTACCATAATGTAACAAGACTCTACTGCATTGGTTCACCCTATGGCCCCATATGTACTGCAAAATATTTGAGCATTTAAGTAAACAGATCACTGAGAGTGTGAATACCAAACCTTACTCTTCCATAGTATTTCTCTCAGTCTTTCAGGAATATCTGCATGATAATCAGAATAATTGACGAGACATGTTCTAAATACTGAGAGATCATGACTTAAGTTTATTTTGTTGCAGGCTCATGAAACATGGACTGCTTTGAAAACGACAGCACAGTATTATCTGAATCTGAATACTTTCACCCTTGACACGTATACTGCCCAGTAAATGTACCTTGCTGGTTAAACCAGGATAACAAGAATAGTGGGACCCAAAAAGTGGCGATGTACCCCAACCACCAGCTTTGGGGACCTGAGGGCAAATCCGCACCACTTACTATATTATTTATGTCTGCCTCATGGAGCCATTGAAAGGAGTAAATATGGAAATCCACACTGATACCTCGAATTAGAAGTTCTCAATAAATGGTAGCTCTTAAAATGATAACTGAAATAAAGACTGCAGTAATAACATTTACCAAAAAGGAGCTTTTATGGGAACAGAAAATATAAAGCAAAACGTAGTGTCATTAAAACTCTCTGTCCAGGGACTTCCTCAGTGGTCCAGTGGTTAAGAATCTGCCTTCCAATGCAGGGGAGGAGAGGTCAGTCCCTGGTCGGAGAACTAATATCTCACATGCCGCGGGGAAGTCTGGGCACCACAACTACAGAGCCTGAGTGCTATAGAGCCCAAGAGCTGCAACTGGAGAAAAGCCTGTGCACCTTAACGAAAGATGCCACATTCCACAGTAAAGATCCTGCGTGCTGCAACTAAGTCTAGATGCAGCCAAATTTTTAAAAAATAATTAAAATTAAAAAAAAAAAACTGTCCAAAAAGGAAACAAAACAAAACAAACCTCCTGTTGGTAACTCCTGCTTTCTACTGCCTTTTCTTTGAAAGAGTTAGTTCACTTTCCATTCAAGGAAGGAAATGGAATCTCTCAAGTGGAGCTGGTCCTCACCTCTTTTCTTCAATATTTGTCACTTCCTGAACAACAACAAAGCCAGTCTATTCCAAGACCATACTTCTGTTAAATCACAGCTGTACTGCTGTGGGCAATAGAGAACAAAATCTTAACTCATTTTGGGAAATAGATGATGACTAGGAGTCCAGTGGAACCCATAAATCTGTAAGCTTTCCTTAGAAATTTTGTAAAATTTGTGCAATTTTTGTATTCTGGTTTATAATATATTTATGATTGTTTCAATATGAAACAACAATTTTAAAGAAGCCTCACATCCATTATCAGTCACTCCCCATCCCCACCACACCCCAGCCCCTAATAACCACTAATAAATTTTCTGAAGCTATTTTTTTAAAAAAAGGAAGAAATAATATTTTAAACTTACCAGTCATGTGCTTTTATTCATCTTTCCAATAAAGCTTTAAAATTGACTCTACAGAAAAGTGGGCTACATTTATCCTATAGTTTTCCATATATCCATGGAATACTTCAGTAGTCTAGTTTAAGAAGTACTGAGAAATGATATAACCAATCATCAAGACACTCCCCCAAATCACAGATAAGTGGATTTGCCTTCGAAAGTCCATTTCTTTGTACACCTGCATCAATTGTTCTCTGCAGGGATTTCTTTTGGTAAATAAAAGCATCCCCTGCAGACCATAGTTGATCTAATGGTCTTAAAACAGTCTTGAACACTTTTTCAGCAGCAAAAATCAGATGCCAAGAGCTGCACTGTAAAGACGCTGCCCAGCACTTTATTCTCCAAAAGGGCACTGGTGGCTACTCAGTATTCCATATTTCTTATCCCATCCCTTACAGATATTTTCAGTGAGAAATTTGAAGCTAATGCATAATTTATTATGTTAACTGTTACCCTTTTCTAATACAGATAAACAGATTTTTTAATCAAAGCACAACCAAATGAAAGAAAAGAAATCATTTAGTTTTATACTAAGAAATAAATTTGACAACAATAACATACATTTTGATACCACAAAGTTCTACACTTTCATTGTTTAATAAAAAAAAGTAGGGAATGTCTATGTATTGCTCAGGGATCCTCTGAGTCAGAATCAATAGAATGTGTATATAAACAGAAAGAGATTAAGGAATCCACTCATGTTTACAAATGCTGCAGAGTCTAAAACTACAGGATAGGTTGGCAGACTGGGGACCAGACAAGAATCAATGTTACAATTCAAATCTAAAGAACACTGGGCTAGAAAACCAGGGAAGAGCTAATCTTAAAGTCCTAGTCCTAAGGCCATCTGCTGGCAGAATTCCCTCTTGCTCAGGAGAGGTCGGCCTGTTGTCAGGCCTTTAACTGATTGGATGAGTTACAGAGGGCAATCTGCTTTACTCAAAGTCAGCTAATTTAAGTGTTAATCTCATCCAAAAGCACCCTCACTGAAACACGCAGAATAGTTTGAAGACATATCTGAGCAGAGTGACCCAGTCAAGTTGACACATAAAATTAACCATTACAACCTATTTTAAGTGATTAAATTGTCTACACACACACACATACACACTCAGTTGTGACTGGAGCAATATATGGTAGGGAAAAAAGAAAAGACTTTGATTCATTTTATTCAGTATACTATCAGAGAGAATCTTGGTGGATTGTGAGGCACTAATAATGGGAAGTTATAAGTTAGCTACCATGTTGATTTTGAAGTAGGTTAACATTAAGAAGGCCATGGCAACCCACTCCAGTACTCTTGCCTGGCGAATCCCATTGATGGAGGAGCCTGGTAGGCTGCAGTCCACGGGGTCACTAGGAGTCCGACACGACTGAGCGACTTCACTTTCACTTTCCACTTTCATGCATTGGAGAAGGAAATGGCAACCCACTCCAGTGCTCTTGCCTGGAGAATCCCAGGGACGGGGGACCCTGGTGGGCTGCCGTCTCTAGGGTTGCACAGAGTTGGACACGATTGAAGCGACTTAGCAGCAGCAGCAGCAACATTAAGAAACAATTCTACAATTAGATTGCTATCTGATCAAACAAGCATGGAAAGAAGGTTTCTTATTTAAAGATAACTTTACGAAAATCATTGCAAATTAATATATCAGAAAATGAACAACAAAGAAAACCTAGGTCTACCTAAAATAATTCATCTAGAAATCTAGTGGTTAACTTCCACATAACTGAACAGGAAGTGAGTAGTCAGTTGTATAGACAGGTTTTAAGAAAACCCAGATACCACATATTTAGCATCAACATACAAAATTGGCTTGGAATACAACTATGAATTCAGTGTTTAAAGAAATTGCTTATATTGAGATACCAATTATCTGGTTGACTCCATTTAACTGATTATTTTCCCAATGGTATGTGAATTGACATAGTGATTTTTTTTTTTTTTTTGGTGGGGGAAAGGGGATATTTTTTAAGTCTGTATCTAATTTATAAACCTTAAGTAAAAGTCTGCCTATTTAAAGACTGAAGATTCTATAAAAATTTTTAAGAATCCAGAACAACCTAAAGCAATCTGGACAATATTAGGAAAAATAGAGAGGATCAGAGACTACCCTTCTGCTCCCTTACTTCCTGAGACTCTACACTCTTCCTGAGACCTCTGTGGCTGGGGTGTTCACATGTTCTATTGCAGCATAAAGAACTGACTTCCCTTAATAAAAGATGTTCCACAAAGTTAAAAAAAAAGAAAGAAAAAAAAAGAACATACATGCTGTGGTGACTCTGAATTCTTCTAACTAGAAAATTTTCATTTTAGGGCTTAAAGGGAACCATGTTGATTTACTCTCTTTGTCTAATTGATTAAAAAGGCCAGTATTTAAGTGGAAGTGATTGGTAATTATATTACCACTAAATTCAGACTCCACTGAGAGTTTGGTGCAAATTTGAGGCTCACCAACTTCACTCTCATTACATAAACATTATCTGCTAGGTTTTCAGCATTTTTTAAATAGAACCAGTTAACCAATATGCTCAAAATCAGATTGATCCTTTTGGTGGTCTCTTGGATACTCGGCCCTCTAGAATTCCTAAAATACTGTTTCATATGGTTTCCCATTAGATGTTCCAGTGCTAAACTAGTCCATGGAAACAATTCTAAGTCTTCCTCAATGCAATTAAGAAGCATGGCTCTAATATTGTTATATATCAAAAAAACCTGCCATTGTTTTAAAACTTTTGGCTGATTAAGAGGGGAGAAAATAATTTTTTTACTGACATAGTCTTTCTTGTGTACTATACTGGACAGTTTATATACTTTATTGTATTAAATTAAGATAGCATTCTGGTAAGGAAGGTCCTGCAGATCTTACCTTAAAGAAAAAATTTAAGGCTTAGATATATTCTGCTGATACAGCTAACTTAGAGGTAGCTCTAAAATGGTAGAATGTCTACACTTAAATACTGGCTTCACCATTGCTAGCTATGCCATCTTGTGCAAGTAACTTACTTCTCTGGGCCTCAGTTTTCTCTTCTGTAATGTGGGAATAACTGAACATACTTAATGTGAGGAATACTTAAAATGGTATGCATAAAGCTCTTAGAACTCTGCCTGGCATGTATACAAACACTCAATAAAAACTAGCTATTACCCTTAAGAAAAAAAGTGAGCTATTCTTACCTTGCCAAAGGTTACATAAAAGTTCATGCTCTTTTCACTTACCACAGTTTTGCTCTAGAATTCTGTTGCCCAGAACTCAAAATTCCCCATGGTCTGTCTGGCCTCTCTCCTATTTATTTCTACTCTCCTGAAATACTCTTGCTACTTTGCATCATTTATTGATTCATTTATTTACTTATCTAACAAACACTATGACCATCTGTCTCTGGCCTAGTCAAGGCAGAAATACAAAGAGGACTGAGACGTAGTCCCTTCTCCATAGAGCGTTACATTCAGGAAAAGTGATAAATATCCACTGTATTTATTCAAATGAATTGTGCTGTGCTCAGTCATTCAGTCATGGCGACCCCATGGACTGCAGTCTGCCAGGCTGTCTGTCCATGGAATTCTCCAGGCAAGAATACTAGAGTGGGTTGCCATTTCCTCCTCTAGGGGATCTTCCTGACCCAGAGATCAAACCCGAGTCTCCTGTGTCTCCTGCATTGGCAGGCAGATTCTTTACCACGGAGCCACCTGGGAAGCCTCATACAGAAGCCCCATGAGGCTAAGTCACTTCAGTCGTGTCCGACTCTGTGCAACCCCATAGCCGGCAGCCCACCAGGCTTCCCCATCCCTGGGATTCTCCAGACAAGAACACTGGAGTGGGTTGCTATTTCCTTCGCATGAAAGTGAAAAGTGAAAGTGAAGTCACTCAGTCATGTCTGACTCTTAGTGACCCCATGGACTGAAGCCTTCCAGGCTCCTCTGTCCATGGGATTTTCCAGGCAAGAGTACTGGAGTGGGGTGCCATTGCCTTCTCCTACAGAAGCCCCAACGTAAGCTCAAATGAAAAACCATATGTACACAAAGGACAGAGAGCTTACTCAGCCTAGGGGAATCAAGCAAATGTTCACTGAGGAGATAGCATTAGATTCAGGTTTTAAAGCATGTATAAAAATAGTATGTTTATGCCATCTCTATAAGAACAGCTTTTCTATGATACTGTATTTTATACTTACAGTATATACTTATACTATTATAGTATAAATTTATACTATTACACTATTGTAGTATAAGCTTTTTAAGATCAAGATTTACAAGAGATTTATATTTGTAATTCCACCAATATCCAGGATGGTGATGTCCATGCAGTGAGAATTTGATGAGTAAATTGGTACTATCTAGGAAGATGCTTATCAAGGAGGTAAGTGGTATACACAAGATTTTCCTGCTACCCTTTACTATAGACAAAATGTTTGTAACTCCCCCAAAATACATATATTGCACTCTAATCTCCAGTGTAATGGGTTTGGAAGGAGGAACTTTGGGGTGATTAGGTCAGAGAGTGGAACTTTCATGAATGGGATTAGTGCCTTTATAAAAAAGACCCTAGAGAGCTCCTTTGCCCTTTCTGCCATGTGAGGACATAGCAAGAAGATATTCCTAGAGGACACATCTAGGAACCAGGAGGCAGGCCCTCACCAGACACCAAAGCTACTGGCATCTTGATTTTGAACTTCCCAGCCTCCAGAATTACGGGAAATAAATCTCTGTTCTTTATGATATTCTGTTATAGCAGCACAAACGGATTAAGGCACATTCTTATATCAGTGGTCAGACAAACTAATAAGATGCAGTATAATTTATCCACATGCTGTCCAGTGAATCAATAAAAGAACTAAGAACTCAATAATATTTTTTTTTCATTTCTGGCCTTTAGTTTCATCTACACAGCAGATCCAATCTCAAAAGACATCCATCCTCCTGTGCCAATTCATTACAATTTAAATAGACTAACTAATGGATGGGAGTACTGTACATATAGAACAAATTAAAAATGAAGTTATTTATTTTCATGTGTTGATTTTACTTATTCCATTTATTTTCTTCAAATCGATCTAAAACATCTTAAGCAACAGAACCAGCAGAAAATATATATATATATATATATATATATATATATATATATATATCACACTATTATCTTCAATGATAGAGGCAGCCTGAATGAATTTTATTTAAAGTAATTTAACATTGACTGGTTAAACATATACACTACCCATCTGAAGCAAAGATACTGCCAGACTCCTTCAAATTAGAGACAAAAAATAAATGTCTGGAGATTACATCACAAATTGGAACTGTCTTAGATGGCAGTTCATATGTAAAAATAAAATAAATTCAAAATATTTTATATCATCCATCACAGTGACAAAAGCAGCTGCATTTTCTCCTTCTGATCATAATGTTTTTTTAACAGACAATTTCAGGAAAGGTGTGTCTTCTTAGCTCTACCCTCTTTTACTCCATCAAAAGTACATTTTTAAAAGAAATTCCTTGATGATCTTTAATCCAGGCAATAACTACAGAGAAAAAAAATGACTTGTGTTATCACTGAAATTTTAAAAATCTTTAAGTTTACCATACACAGACTCTCTGACATTTTTCTTGAGAGGCCTAAAGTTTAAATCCTGGTTCTGCCCCTTTGTTGGAGGATGAGGAGGATGCAGTCTGGTATTGAAGAATGTGGGCTTCCCTGGTGGCTCAGATAGTAAAGAAATTTCCTGCAATGCAGGAGACCTGGGTTCAATCCCTGGGTCGGGAAGATCCCTTGGAGAAGTGAATGACTTCCCACTCCAATATTCTTGCGTAGAGAATTCCATGGACAGAGGAGCCTGGTGGGCTACAGTCCATGAGGTTGCAAAGGGTCAGACACAAGTGAGCGACTAACACACACACACACACACACACACACACACACACACACACTGAAGAATGCAGTTTCTGGAGCCAGAGGCCTAGGCCGTAGTTCCCTTCCTAGCATTTTCTCCTTGGTTGCATTACTTGGCCCCACTGTGGCTAAGTTTGCCATTGTGAAACAGCAATGATAAGTGCCCGGACTTCAGTGGGGTGGAGTGGGGCTTGCAGGAGATAAGCTTCTGGCACATAATAGGCTCTACAAATACATGCTTGCAATATTCGAATGCACATATCTCCACTTTGGTTTCCAAAACAGGTTTAACTATAAGGAAAATTCTTCATCTTATAAGCACACAAGGGTACCTTTTTTAAGATAGAAATATACCTGATTATGATAACAGTGTTGAAGAAACGTCCCCTAGGGGCCCCAGTCAACAATTTTGTTTTATTACCTGAATTTCTGCTTTTTAGTTCACATACCAGCACAAATCATTTTCCCTTAATGTACCATAAAATGGTTACCCAAATGATGACTAGCAGGAAGAAATTAAACTTAGGGAGCTCCCAAGTGTGGATATTTCCAAAACAACAGAGATGAATCTTACTAATGCTCTGTTTTTCTGAAGAATCTCAAACACTGACCCCACAGTCATAAATTTGTGACTTGTTATGTTTGAGCCCACTCCAGGACTCCTGCCTGGAAAATTCCAAGGACAGATAAGCCTGGTGGGCTACAGTCCATGGGGTTGCAAAGAGTTGGACATGACTGAGCAACTTCACTTCATGTTTGAGCCACCACGATACTTTGTGCTGAGGGTCAAAGATGAATGGGAGCAGTCCCCGCTCTAAAGGATCTTGAGGGCCTCAAGTGTAGTGAGGGGGTTTCCTTGTGTGTCCATTATGCTAATGAAAGTACCACATTGGAAGTTACAGCGGCAAAAGGCATCTGTTGGCCTGCACCTGCCTTTAGCTCAGACCTCATCCTGGGCTCCCTCCCATGACATGTTCCAGTCACATTGGCTTTCACCATGACTTAAAACATGCCAAGTCTGCCCCATCCTCAGGGACTTACATTTCCCCCTACCTGAACTCTTCTTCCCAGGAGGTTCACAATGTTGATTTCTTCTTCCCACTTAGATCTCAGTTCAAGTGTTCCTCCTCAGTGAAAGCATCCCAGGCCAATGGGTGTTAAGTAGCTTACTGCATTATTTTACTCCTGCCATTGTCACAAATTACCATAAACAGAGAGGATTCAACAATATGAATTTATAACCTTACAGCTCAGCAGGTCAGAAGTCCAACACCCATCTCACAGGAATCAAATGTCAGCAGGGTTGTGTTTCTTTCACAATCACAGAGAATCTGTTGCCTTGTCTTTCCCAGATTCAGGAAATCTTTGGTTCATAGTCTCTTTCCTCCATCGTCAAAACCAGCAATGTTGCATCTTTTGCCCCTTTAGCTATCACCATTCATTCTCTTTCCCTCTTTCTCTTTCTCTCTCTCTTCCTGTCCCCCATCACTTCTCTCTCTTTCCTACCCACCCCCCCCCGCCCCCGCCATCACTTCTCTCTCTCCCTCTGTCTGACCAGAGCTAGGAAAGGTTCTCCTTTTGTAAGGACTTGTGATTAGATTCAACCCACCTGACTAACCCAGCATTGTCGTTGATGCTGTTCAGTTACTCAGTCATGTCTGACTCTTTGTGACCCCATGGACTGCAGCATGCCAGACTTCCCTGTCCTTCACCATCTCCTGGAGCTTGCTCAAACTCAAATCCATTGAGTCAGTGATGCCATCCAACCAACTCATTCCCTATCGTCCCCTTCTCCTCCTGCCTTCAATCTTTCCTAGCATCAGAGTCTTTTCTAAGGAGTCAGTTCTTTGCATCAGGTGGCCAAAGTATTGGAGCTTCAGCATCAGTCCTTCCAATGAATACTCAGGACTGATTTCCTTTAGGATTGACTGGTTTGATCTTGCAGTCCAAGGGACTCTCAAGAGTCTTCTCCAACACCACAGTTCAGAAGCATCAATTCTTCAGCATTCAGCTTTCTTTATGTTCCAAATCTCACATGCATACATGACCACTGGAAAAACCACAGCTTTGACTAGATGAACCTTTGTTGGCAAAGTAATGTTTCTGCTTTTTAATATGCTGTCTAGGTTGGTCATACCTTTTCTTCCAAGGAGGAAGCATCTTTTAATTTCATGGCTGCAGTCACTATCTGCAGTGATTTTGGAGCCCAAGAAAATAAAGTCTGTCACTGTTTCCATTGTTTTCCCATCTATTTGCCATGAAGTGATGGGACCAAATGCCATAATCTTAGTTTTTTGAATGATGAGTTTTAAGCCAGCCAGTATAATCTCCCCATATCAAGGTTCTTAATCTTAACACACCTGCAACATCCCTTTTGCCATGGAAGATAATATACTCACAGATCTCAAGGATTACCATGGGAACATCTTAGTGTCTCATAGTTCTGCCTACCACAGTACTACACTTTACTTTCTCTTAATCCCTTGCCTTTTTAAAATATTTTTTGTAGCACCATATGAAATCCTCTTAATTATTTATTTACTTAAATTTATTCATTTTTATATGTTTCTTTATCATATGAAAATCCTTCCACCCATTTCCCTGACACTATTCTGTAATACTGAGAAAAGAATTTGATCTACCTGGTGACAGCACCAACCCCAACCCCAAAGCAGCATAACAGAGGCACTGAATGAATTATTTTTAAATGAATAAATTCAGCTTTGGTAATTGAGGTAAGTTTTAGAGAAAAATGCTCCCTAGATTAAGTCTTGAAGATATTGTAAGGAGATTAGGAGGTGAAAATCAGGGGTTGGACTTTCTGACCTGTGCAAGAGACAGCAGAGTTACTGCAGAGTCACTGCAGAAAGACAACAGTGCTCTTGGAGAACTGGCCAAGGATGAGAGAGGCTGGAAAAAAATGAGTCATCGACAAATCACCAGAAACTTTTCAGATTTCATCTTGCGTGTAATGAGAGCCATTGAAGGGTTTTATATGGAGGCTAACTTGATTAGCTCTGCATTCAGGAAGACACTGCCACTGGTGTCATTGTCAAAGGAGATTATTTGCAGGAGGGCCAAATGGGAGGCTGAGAAGTGAGTTTTGTCCTTTCTTCCAAGGTTTTAGCTGATTAATCTGATAAATGAAAGAATGCAAAAGTGTTAGTAGGAAATCTCTTTATTCCACCAAGTAAGGCATATTATAATAATTGACCATTGGAGATAATTTTCTTCTTTCCCTTAGCAACTGTGAAAGATTTCGAAAGCATACTGGACTGCCTTCTTAATATTTTCTTGAAATCTTAAAGAAGATAGGTTATGTAAACACTAACTGCTATAATAATTTTTTAAAAACCTTTAAAGATGCAGTTTTGTATGTTCCAGTCTATCAGTGTCATGTAAAGTTACACGTGGTGTGGTAGTCCAGCTGTCTTTTTCTCATTTGCTCCAAGTGTACAATGGTAGAAACAAAACAAAACACTGCTAAGTGATGATGGCTTACAACTAAGTGGTGAGAAGCAGGAAGGAGCCAAGGATGACTCCCAAGTTTCAAATGTGGGTGACATGGGTAATGAAGCCTTCAGAAAAGGTTGATGACATGAGGAAAATCTCATAGGTTCATGAGGTCAGGAGAAAAAGCAAAACAGACATCAAATAAGTAAATAGTCAAAAAACCCATGGTATTTGCTAAATTGCAAAATGCTTCCCTCACCTCTCATTTTGTCTCTCATTTCTTCACTGATTGCTTTTGAATACAAGGCAATTTAAATATTAATAGTCATAGATTATATTACTTTCCACTTAAAAAAATTTTTAAATAATAGTTTAATAGAAAATGCTTTTATGTAAATTCTTTATCTGACCCAAAATAATCATGACCTTCTTCCTTATTGTTGATGGTTAAGACTGTCTCTTTAGATTAACCATATTTGATGCATTTTAGGGGACCAAAATTGGAAAAAATGATTCAATTACTTTAACATATGCACAAAATAACTTACATAATTAAGGAAATTCTGTTTATATATGGAGGCCTACATGAATTACTGATGAGTCGAGAGAAACAAAAAGAATTTCAAAACTGCCCATATCTAATGTGGCAATAATGCAGAGCAATGGAAAGTCATTCATTGCTGGTAATACAAAATGGTACAACCACTTTGAAGAAAGTTGGACAGTTTCTTACAAAGCTTACACGCAGTCTTAGCATAGGATCCAGTAATCACATTCCTAGGCATTTACCAATTAGGTTGGGAACTTAAATTCATACAAAAGCCTGCATATAAACATTTATAGCATCATTATTCATAATGGCCCCAAATAGGAAGCAACCAAGATAACCTTCAACAGGTGAATAAATAAACTGTGGTACATCCGTACAGTGCAATATTATTTAGCAATAAAAAGATATAAGCTGTCTAGCCATGAAAAGACATGGAGAAACCTTACAGGGATACAACTAAGTTAAAGAAGCCAGTGTGAAAACAGTACATATTGTATGACTCAACTATACCATCTTTCAGAAAATGCAAAACTAGTGAGAATAAATAGATTGATGGTTGCCAAAGGATTGGCGTGATAAACAGGGAGGGATAAATGGGTAAAGTACAGGGGATTTTTAGAAGGTGAAACAATCCGGTATGTGAGAGTGATGGTAGATTCACGACACTGTCAAAACTCATAGAATACTCACTATAGATTAAACTTTAGTGTAAACCATGTACTTTAATTAATCAGATCAGATCAGATCGGTTGCTCAGTCGTGTCCGATTCTTTGGGACCCCATGAATCGCAGCAACCCAGGCCTCCCTGTCCATCACCAACTCTCGGAGTTCACTGAGACTCACGTCCATTGAGTCAGTGATGCCATCCAGCCATCTCATCCTCTGTCGTCCCCTTCTCCTCCTGCCCCGAATCCTCCCCAGCATCAGAGTCTTTTCCAATGAGTCAACTCTTCGCATCAGGTGGCCAAAGTACTGGAGTTTCAGCTTTAGTATCATTCCTTCCAAAGAAATCCCAGGGCTGATCTCCTTCAGAATGGACTGGTTGGATCTCCTTGCAGTCCAAGAGACTCTCAGGAGTCTTCTCCAACACCAGAGTTCAAAAGCATCAATTCTTTGGTGCTCAGCCTTCTTCACAGTCCAACTCTCACATCCATACATGACCACAGGAAAAACCATAGCCTTGACTAGACGAACCTTTGTTGGCGAAGTAATGTCTCTGCTTTTGAATATGCTATCTAGGTTGGTCATAACTTTCCTTTCAAGGAATAAGCGTCTTTTAATTTCATGGCTACAGTCACCATCTGTAGTGATTTTGCAGCCCAGAAAAAATAAAGTCTGACACTGTTTCCACTGTTTCCCCATCTATTTCCCATGAAGTGGTGGGACCGGATGCCATGATCTTCGTTTTCTGAATGTTGAGCTTTAAGCCAACTTTTTCCCTCTCCTCTTTCACTTTCATCAAGAGGCTTTTTAATTCCTCTTCACTTTCTGCCATAAGGGTGGTGTCATCTGCATATCTGAAGTTATTGATATTTCTCCCAGCAATCTTGATGCCAGCTTGTGTTTCTTCCAGTCCAGTGTTTCTCATGATGTACTCTGCATAGAAGTTAAATAAACACGGTGACAATATACAGCCTTGATGTACTCCTTTTCCTATTTGGAACCAGTCTGTTGTTCCATGTTCAGTTCTAACTGTTGCTTCCTGACCTGCATACAAATTTCTCAAGAGGCAGATCAGGTGGTCTGGTATTCCCATCTCTTGAAGAATTTTCCACAGTTTATTGTGATCCACACAGTCAAAGGCTTTGGCATAGTCGATAAAGCAGAAATAGTTTTTCTGGAACTCTCTTGCTTTTTCCATGATCCAGCGGATGCTGGCAATTTGATCTCTGGTTCCTCTGCCTTTTCTAAAACCAGCTTGAACATCTGGAAGTTCACGGTTCATGTATTGCTGAAGCCTGGCTTGGAGAATTTTGAGCATTACTTTACTAGAGTGTGAGATGAGTGCAACCAATGAAAAAGTTCAGTTTTCATTCCAATCCCAAAGAAAGGCAATGCCAAAGAATGCTCAAACTACCGCACAATTGCACCATACTAATGCCAGTATGTGTAGGGGTGCAGTACATGGAAACTCTATATACTTCTCCTCAATTTTCTGTAAATCTAAAACTATACTAAAATAAAGCTTATTAATGAAGAAGAAAAAAGCACTATACTGACATCTTATAAACTATTTAAGTGCCAACAAGCACACCTACCTTCCAGAAGATTTTACTTGGAGGAAGAGTGATCATGCATCTGATTTGCCTGGGATAGTCCCAGTTTATGTCAGTTATTCAGTTATAATTATTAACTGAGCCTGTCTTTGTTCCCAAAAGTGCTTCATTTGGGATGATAAATTACATGATCACTGTACTTAGGAAAAAGGGAAGTAACATCTTTCTAACATCTGTCTTTGAATGCAAAGAACTGGACCATGCCTTTTCCTTAGTGTCTCATTCAAGACTCACAATGTTCCTATGAGGATGACTTTGTCCTCTGCAATTTGCAGATGGAAAAATTGGAGCTTAGAAACTCACTTACTTAACCATACACATAGTCACTGGAAAATCCTGCAGTTAAACCTTCATCTCTAGGACTCCAAAGATTTTACTCTTTCTACTGCACTATCTGAATGTTGAAGAAAAGCCAGGTCATCTTTGGACTTCTTTCCAGACCTTGTAATTCTTTATGTATTTATTTTTTTTAATTAATTTTATTTTATTTTTAAACTTTACATAATTGTATTAGTTTTGCCAAATATCAAAATGAATCCGCCACAGGTATACATGTGTTCAGTATTCTTGCCTGGAGAATCCCAGGGACGGGGGAGCCTATTGGGCTGCCGTCTGTGGGGTTGCACAGAGTCGGACACGACTGAAGTGACTTAGCAGTTAGCAGTATAGTAGTTATACCTAAGAAGCTCATATGCATACTACTGAGCTAGTATAAAGTAGAGATTTTTAGAGTTTCATTTATAAAACTCTTTAGGAGTTTTTTCAATAAATGATGATGACGTTACATGTTATTTCTGTTTATCCCTGGGTATCTGACAATGACTCATAAGTACAATGCTAGGTTGCACCCAGATATACTGTCTGATCTGAGTAGAGAAAAGCTATGGGCCTGTGCCACCATATGTCTGCAGCAGGAATGAATTTTGGGGGAAGCAGAGAATCCTGTGGATCACGGCAGCTCACTCTTCTGACTGGCTGGAAAGAACAAACCAACCTTTCTTTTTTTTACTCTCAGTACATCTGGGCTCAGTTCAAAGACTGCAGTTTCTTGGTAGGTCTTCCAGACAGATTCTTCTCTGTCACTTCCATATTCTTCTCAGAGTATATCAGCCATCTTGGGCACTTGCTATCTTTCCAAAAAAGAAAGGCCTGCCTTGGGATATCATTTTCAGTTGTAATAGAATACACTGGAGTGGAAGCTGTTTCATAAAGGATCTCTTCAAAAGATGATTAAACTTTCCTACCTAGGTGAAACTTTTGAAAAGTGGGTAAGAACTTCACTCTGTGTCATGCTTTAGGAAGCAGGTTGTGTAGTAGATACGAGTATCAGCTCTAGATGGGGTATGAGGTCTGCCATTTGGAGTCCTGCCAGTAGTACCTCTTCTCTGGTCCTCAGTTTTCTCGGGTGAAACATGGAAGCAATAAAGCAGACGTTTCATAGGGATGAGCTTGTTATGAGCTTAAACAGGCGTATAAGAGACGTAGCCTTGCAATATAAGTTCTGTGAGGGTAGGAGAGGTTTGACTCCATTCTTACAGTTCCAGAAGTTTTTAAAGTATGATCTAAGGACTCGGGAAGGGGGCAGTCCTGAGGTCAAAACTATTTTATTAAAAACACGAAGACATAGACTTATGGACATGGGGAGAGGGGAAGAGAGGGTTAGATGGAAACAAAAATACTAAGACATTATTTGCCTTTTTAACTCTCATTCTCAAATGAGTGCAGAATTGAATTTTCCAGAGTCTACATGGTGAGAGATATTGTAATAGATAGAATGCAGAAGCAGATATGAGAAAATCCAGCTGCCTTTTACTGAAGAGATTTGCAAAATTACAAAACAATAAACTCTTCTCACTAACATTTTTTCCCTTGTAAAAATAGTTGTTCACATAAAAACATGTTTTATGTTAATATATAATGGATTTATATTATTATTGGTAAGAGAATAAATAAATACAAATTTTTAAATATTCCAGTTTAACTTTCTAATATAGTAAATATCAATGGCTATACCTCACATAATCAAAGTTTCTTTGAGGCCTAAAACAATTTCTAAGAGTGTGAGGGGGTCGGGAGACCAAGAAAACCAACAGCCACTAATTTAGCATAAGCATGGCACATGGTAACCACTTAATAAAACAATGATCAAATCACTAGGGCCTGGCTTAGTGTAACTGCTCAATAAATGAGATTGCTATTGCTGCTGCTGATGTGTTGATGGTGGTGATGAAAATCATGATGTGAAGTTTGTTGGGAGCCTTCTATATGACTGGAGTAAATATAACAGTAATTTTTAATGGAAATCTTATGTTGCCTTAGGCATAGCAGATGTTAAAGTTTAAAGTAATACAAAATTATTTTCAGTGTTTAGACTCCTTTTTTTGCTCATTCTCTTCCTAATGGGGTTGCTCATTCTCATTCTACCAGAAGCATTTTGGAATTGAGCCAAGGTCTGAAAAAATCAAAATACTATGTTTGGCACCAGACTGAATGATATGAAGGTCAGGATCTTTGTGTTTCACAAATTAAGGAGTCATGGGCATGTACTTAATACATACTGTGAAAACTAGAGGGAGAACAATGCCTCTAAAATTTCTCAACAAACAGGGTGATGGAGGGTTCCATGCCCCCAATCCTCCTCTCAATTTCCCCTTCCTAGGATAAATTGTCTAGTCCAGCTACTAGAACACACACTTATATTTTGTCAAGATACACTGCTACACTGGTTCACCAGGAAGAAAAACATTTCTGGGTAGTGTTTGCTGATTTCCATGGTATAAATATGGGGCCTCCCAGGTGGCTCAGTGGTAAAGAATCTGTCTGCCAATGCTAGGAGTCATTGAGTCGTGCTCTAGAGCCCAGGAGCCACAACTACCGAGCCCACGTGTCACAACTGCTGAAGCCTTCATACCCTAGAGCTCCACAAGAGAAGTCACAGCAATGAGAAGCCAGTGCATTGCAACTGGAGAGTAGTCCCCACTCATCACAACTAAAGAAAAGTCCAAGAAGTGATGAAGAACAAGCACAGCCAAAAATATATAAAATTATTTTTTAAAAAGTTTGTGACTCTTAAATATTTTTAACATACTGCAAATTAAATATTTTGTATATGATCTCAAGGTCTAAAAGGAACCATTAGGGAAAAATGATTTGAGAAAAAATTTTTTTCACATGTAGTTTCATGGGAATTATATGATGATGCAGTCTCAAAATTCAGAAAACTAAGATCATGGCATCTGGTCCCATCACTTCATGGCAAATAGATAGAGAAACAGTGGAAACAGGGGCTGACTTTATATTTTTGGGCTCCAAAATCACTGCAGATGGAGATTGCAGCCATGAAATTAAAAGATGCTTGCTCCTTGAAAGAAAAGTTATGACCAACCTATACAGCATATCAAAAAGCAGAGATATTACTTTGCCAAAAAAGGTCCATCTAGTCAAGGCTATGGTTTTTCCAGTAGTCATGTATAGATGTGAGAGTTGGACTATAAAGAAAGCTGAGTGCTGAAAAATTGATGCTTTTGAACTGTGGTGTTGGAGAAGACTCTTGAGGGTCCCTTGGACTGCAAGGAGATCCAATCAGTCCATCCTAAGGGAGATCAGTCCTAAATATTCATTGGAAGGACTGATGCTGAAGCTGAAACTCTAATACTTTATTTATTTATTTTTTTTGGTATGGGGAGGGAGGAGGGAGGAGGGTTCAGGATGGGGAACACATGTATAATTTTTTTTAAATTAAAATTGAATAAAAAAAAAAATGAAACTCTAATACTTTAGCCACCTGATGTGAAGAACTGTCTCATTTGAAAAGACCCTGATGCTAGGAAAGATTGAAGGTGGGAGGGGAAGGGAATGGCAGAGCATGAAATGGTCGGATGGCATCACTGACTCAGTGGACATAAGTTTGAGTAGACTCCGGGAGCTGGTGATGAACAGGGAGTCCTGGTGTGCTGCAGTCCATGGGGTCGCAAAGAGTAGGACGTGACTGAGTGACTGAACTGAACTGAACTGAACAGTGGGATTAATTTTCATATTGACTGGTAATACTAAATGATTTATTTTTAAATTTCAGCTTTATTGAGGTATAACTGACATACAAACTGCATGATTTTTAAAGTGTACATGCATGCCACAACTAGAGAGCCCACATGGCACGACTTCTGAGTGCACATGCCCTAGAGCCCGTGCTCCCCAACAAGAGAAGCCTGCCAGCCACAACTTGAGAACATTCATGCATCACAACCAAGAGCCCTCACACCACTGCGGAGACCCAGAACAACCAAATAAAAATAAAACAAATAAGTGTACATTGTGGTGATTTGATATAGGTATACATTGTGAAAGAATCCCCGCATTCAGTTAATAAACATATCCATCACTTCACACAGTTTGGTTTTGTGTGTGTGAACATTTAAGTTCTACCCTCTTAGCAAGTACCAATTGTGCAAAACAGTTTTACCAACTATAGCCATCACTTTATACATTAGATGCTTAGAACTTATTTATCCTATAGCTATATAATAAAAGTTCGTACCTGCTTATCACCCTTTCCCTGTTTCCCCATCCTCCAGCCCCTGGTAACCATTTTTTCTGCTCTCTGTTTTTATGTTTGGTTTTTGTTTTAGATTCCACATAGCTAAACTATATTCTTTTTTTTTTTTAAACTGTATTCTTAAACAAAACAAAACTAATCTAGGGTTAAATCCCACAGTTCTTTCTTTCCTATCTTTCATCACTAAACTCAAGTCTAGCTCCAATCTTTTCAGAATCGTGTGCTTATTTTCTCCTTGCTCTTGTTAACTCACAGTGTGTGGTGAGGTAATTGGAAGGCAAGGAGCTGTGTTTAATCCTTTTTTGCATGGTTTGACTTGGCATTCCAGAATGCACAATTTCATGAAGAGGGACAAGCAGAATGACTCAAGCTAATATCAAATGCAAATTTCCAGCCTGTTTCTCAGCATGCTAAGTAGTAAAATCAAGGAACTATAGGTTGTAAATGAATTTATAGGTCATTCATTTCCTTGCAACTTACAATATAGTTAGGAACCAGCAGCATCAGCAGCATCACTTTGTTCAAAATGTAGAACCTCAGATCTCATCTCAGACCTGCTGAATCAGACTCTATTTTAACAAGACCCCAGGTAATTTGCTCACCTGCAATATACCAATTCTGAAGTGGCAAATCAGCCTCTTTTGAATGTGTGCAGTCACAGGAACTCATTCCAATTTCTTTTTCCTCCAAAGCATTTTAGCCAGTACTTAAGATTAATTTGGAACTATTGGTTTTTTTAAATTTATTTTTAATTAAAGGATAATTGCTTTACAAAATTTTGTTTTCTGTCAAACCTCAGCATGAATCAGCCTTAGGTATACATATATCTCCTCCCTTTTGAACCTCCCTCCCATCTTCCTCCCCATCCGACCCTTCTAGGTTGATACACAGACCCTCTTTGGGTTTCCTGAGACATACAGAAAATTCCCATTGGCTATCTATTTTACATATGGTAATGTAAGTTTCCATGCTACTGTCTCCATACACCTCATACTCTCCTCTCCTCTCCCCATGTCCATAAGTCTATTCTTTGTGTCTGTTTCTCCATTGCTTCTCTGCAAATAAATTCTTTAGTACCATTGTTCTAGATTTCATATATATGCATTAGTATACAATATTTCTCTTTCTCTTTCTGACTTATTTCACTCTGTATAATAGGCTCTAGGTTCATCCATCTCATTAGAACTGACTCAGATGTGTTCCTTTTTATGGCTGAGTAATATTCCATTGCACATATGTACCACGGCTTCTTTATCCATTCATCTGTCGATGAACATCTAGGTTGCTTCCATGTTCTAGCTATTGTAAATAGTGCTGCAATGAATAATGGGATACGTATCTTTTTCAATTTTTGTTTCCTCAGGGTATATGCCTAGAAGTGGGATTGCTGGGTCATATGGTGGTTTTATTCCTAGTTTTTTAAAGAATCTCCATATCATCTTCCATAGTGGCTGTATCAATTTACATTCCCACCAACAGTGCAAGAGTGTTCCCTCTTCTCCACACCCTCTCCAGCATTTATTGTTTGTAGACTTTTTGATGATGGCCATTCTGACCAGTGTGAGGTGATATCTCATTGTAGTTTTGATTTGCATTTGTCTAATAATGAGAGATGTTGAGCATCTTTTCTTGTGTTTGTTTGTCATCTGTATGTCTTCTTTGGAGAAATGTCTGTTTAGGTCTTTTCCCCACATTTTGATTGGGTTGTTTGTTTTTCTGGTATGGAGTTGTATGAGCTGCTTGTATATTTTGGAAATTAATCCTTTGTCAGTTGTTTCATTTGCTATTATTTTCTCCCATTCTAAGGGTTGTCTTTTCAAGGAAACCTTGCTAGAGTTTCCTTTGCTGTGCAAAAGCTTTTAAGTTTAATCAGGTCCCCCTTGTTTACTTTTGTTTTTATTTCCATTAGTCTAGGAGGTGTGTCATAGAGGATCTTGCTTTGATTTATGTCATCACATGTTCTGCCTATGTTTTCCTCTAAGAGTTTTATAGTTTCTGGTCTTACATTTAGGTCTTTAATCCATTTTGAGTTTATCTTTGTGTATGGTGTTAGGAAGTGTTCTCTAACTTCATTCTTTTACATGTAGCTGTCCAGTTTCCCCCACATCATTTATTGAAGAGGCTGTCTTTGCCCCATTGTGTATTCTTGCCACCTTTGTCAAAAATAAGGTACCAATAGTTTCGTGAGTTTATTTCTGGACTTTCCATCTTATAATTTGGAACTACTGTTTTAGTGGTAGCTTTCACTTGCTGAAATGAATCACTTGATGTCCACAGGTATTACTCCAGAATTTGTAGCCAAACACAATCTAGACCTTTCCATTCTTATTTTCCAGTTTAGTTTATATGGTGCTTCTACTCCAGCAAGATGGACTATCTTAAAAGTACCCTGAAAAATTGATCTACCTGTGTCACATAATAAACCTAGCAGTCAGTTCTGTAGGTACGATGTTCTGTATCACTCTTCCTCTCTGGAACTCTCTGGAACCATCTTTCCTCATTGATTTGCTTGCGTAGATTCTATTCACCCACAAAAGCCCACCTCAGGGCTCTCCAGAGGACAATCCGACTCACCTGTACTTCCAAAGACATTCACTGGAGCAGGGCCGAAGGCCCAGTGCCTTATCATTGTATGTATCCCTTAACCCGTATGGGGGCTTTAGAAAATTAGAATTTCAGTGCCTTTAAACAGGACATGCACTGTCTGGTTTGACCACAGTTCTCACTTTCTGTATCATCCTTGAACAGATTCGTACATTTAAAATACCAACTTTTCATTTAGCATACTCTGACCTGGTAATTCTTCCCTAAACAGAGGGCTCCTCCAATACTCTGAGCCAATTCTCAAATTATACACAATTTTTCTTTCTGCATTTAATCTCTTGACCATGCTCTTTCATCTGTGTTAGTTTGCATAGGCAACAATAACAAAATACTACAGACTGGCTGGCTTAAATAACATACATTTATTTTCTCACATTTCTGAAAACTAGAAGTCCAAGATGAGGTGCTGTCAGGGTTGGTATCTGGTAAGACCCCTCTTCTCAGCTTACAGGCAGTCATGTCCTCATTGTGACCTCAGGGGCTCTTCTCTGTGCATGCTCATAGAGATCTCTGGTGTCTCTCTCCATAAGGACATCAGTTCTATCAAATTAGGATCCCACCTTTATGACCTCATTTACTTTAGTTACCTCCTTAAAGGTACTATTTCCTACTACAGTCACATTGGCAGGGGTTAGAGTGTCAAAATATAAATTTGGTGGTTGTGGGGTGCATAATTCAGTTCATAACATTATCAAAACACATTTTTATCCTGAAGAACCACACATGATATTGTACAAATTTCCTCTGTCTTTATCATCTAAGGACTTTATAATCAGAGACATTCACCCAGACTTGCCAGCTGAACTGAATGCAGTATCAGAACTGCTTTCTGCTCCAGCAGCAATTCACAGGAAACAGAACCCAGCTGATTTCAGCTTAGTTGCCACTGACATAGAGGCAGCAACATAACACTTGCTCACAGGGAGCTTGCTATGTACTAGACACTGGTGTAAGCATTTTCACGTATACATGTAGACTTTTGGACTCATGACACTGTATGATAAAAATATTGCTTATATTGTTCCCATTTTCCTGATGAGAAAGCCAACACACACTAAGTAAATGGCTTGCCAAAGGTTACACATTAGAATGTGCTCAGCTGGGATTCAAGACCAGGCTGTTTGGTTCCTATGGCTGTGCTCTCGGCCACTGTACCATACTCTGCTTCTTGGCGATGAAGACAAAGGGATGAGGTGGATCTTACTAGAAAGGATTATAGCACAGCCCAAATATAATTGTATATTCATTCATAAATATGTATTCATTCACATATATTGAGTAGTAGTAGTCAATAGTAAAAGTTTAAAAATACATTCATTGATAGGACTATTTACTGTCCAAACTTGGAACACTGGGTAAAAGTTGGGGGGTGCTGTTAATAATTGTGTTAGAACAATAGGAGTAAGCAGAGTATCCCAGGCAAAGCAAGATGTAGAATCATACTACTTATTTGGCATCTCCCATTATGCCAGTACTATGCTAAGAACTTTACATATGTGATCCTTATAAAATCCCTCAAAGACAGGTATTATTCTCCCTATTTTACAGGTGAAGAAACTGAGGATCAAAAAAGTCAAGGAACTTGCCCAAAGATACAACTAACTTAAATAGTATAAATAGTATTTAAAGTAGGTCTGTCTGAATGCAAAACAGAGCTCCTAAATAGCACCCAGTGTCATTTTCCTCTTCCTACAGATGACAAGCAAGTTATGGATGCTTAAGACAATCAAATGGGATGATAAGTTCAGGGAAATAGTTAGGTATTTATTAGGCTTATAAATTTATTTGTCAGAAGAAAACACTTAGCAATTTTGTAACTGGGGCTCATCATATAAAGTTACCTGCAACAAGAAAGCTCAGAAAGGACAAAAAAAAGTAAGATCTTTGTGAGTTTAGGATCAAGTTTAACAAGTTACATCTGTGCACTCATTTATTAAATCATCAGTTATTGTTGAAGATGCTAAGAATTATATATACTCTGAGGAAATTTATATTTTAGTTGGAAGAACAAGATATACACATTAAATTTAAAAGACATACACTATCAGGAAGGAACATGTTTAACTGTCTAATGAGAGTCATAGGTGATAATGCTGGCTGTTCATAGAAGAGTAAGTTCATTTAAGTTGATAAGGTCAGGGAAAGTCTCATGGAAGAACTATACCTCAGGGATGGCCTCTTGAGATTTGCCACTCAGTATACCATGCTTTCCATGTTTTAGTTGTTTTATTATTATTGATGTATGGGAAGGCCAACAGACCAGGAGACTATTGACACTGAAATTATAGTTTGTTACTCATAGGTTATTACAGGGAAAAGCACGAGGGTCAGTCAAGAGACACAGGGCTAACATGCACCAGTCTTTATTCTGGTTTCTGTGGGGAGAAATGAGAGAGACAGAGTGAGCAGGTTTAGGACTGGCTAGATTAAATAATTTCAGTGGGTTCTGGGGCAGAGGGGCTGTCCCCAGTTGTAGAACCTGATAAAGGAGGTGACCAGGAATATGAGCCCTGGATTGATTGGTTTCTATTTGAAAGGTATCCTAATGGGTCCATTGTTAACCATGTCTTAGAATTGGCTAGTCCTGAAAGGATCAGCAAGACCTCAAATGTCAAAGCATCAAAATACAGAAAATTAAAGAAACTCAGAAGTGGTTTTGTCTTAGTCTTCAGCAGAAACATTTGTCTTTGTACTTTCCATAGGAGGTTAAGAGAAGGAAATTTGAACAATTCCATCATCCTGCAATAGTACCTTCAGTTTACACTCTTAAAGATAACAGTGCATAAGGGCATCGTGGGCACAAAGGAAGATTAATGAGAAATCCAAAGATGCTGATAAGAAAGTCCTTCCCCAAGCATTTGTCTCTCTTTCCCCCCACCTCTCTCTCCCTGCCCACTTCCTATAGGGAAGCTAGAGGCACTCTCTAGAGATTGTATACAGGTTTTAATTCATCAACCAAGATGCTCACTGGTGACAAAACTGGTTGATTTCTGCTGAACGGTCACATGGATAGCTCTGAGTTCAGCAAGAAGGGTATCTCCTCTGGGGTTCTGACTGCTTTGCTAAATTCTTGATTTCTCAAGAAGAAAAGTCAAAGCGTACCAGTAGTCTGGTGCATTTCCTGTCAGGAAGCTTGACAAACACTGGTTTGCAGTGGAGCCTGAGTAATGAGTGCATGCATAAAAGAACGTAGGTACACACGTGCATACACATGCACACAAGCATGTACACTTGACACATTTGTACACCCATGGCTGATTCATGTCAATGTATGTGAAAAACCACTACAATATTGTAAAGTAATTAGCCTCCAATTAAGAAAAAAAAAAAAAAAAACAGCAGATAACAGAATACTCTGATTTAGATACCAGTCAATATGTATCTGAACCAAAAGCAATTTTCTCCTCTTTCAGTCTGAATAGAAGCCTCAGATTATTACAGGAGGTCAGGAAATGCAACAAAGATTTACATAGGTCCTTGTTCATTTAAGGATCATAGGCAAAACTGTAATCAAGGGAAAAAACAAGGGTGTGGATAATTTAAAACAGGAAATAATTCAGAATCTATTTTATAATGCAAAATTACATTTCAAAACTGATTTTTGGTTTCAGGCTATCTTCGACTGCCCATGCAGTCAAAAAAATGAGCTGCCAAGAAGTTAACTGAAAGTTCTGTGTTTCTCAATAAAGCTGGCTTGCTTACTAGAGGTGGAGGGAAGGATTTGCACCATTTAACTGAGAGATCCCCAGTTACAGAGGAAGTCTTTTCTCTTGGTGTGTCAGATTGTCCAGTGTCCTAACTGGAGAGGTAGACATAGTATAAACCGAGCTCCTGGGGTTCTGGGGTGAAAGAGGGAAAGATGAGCTGCTGCTGCTGCTGCTGCTAAATTGCTTCAGTCATGTCCGACTCTGTGTGACCCCATAGACGGCAGCCCACAAGGCTCCCCCGTCCTTGGGATTCTCCAGGCAAGAACACTGGAGTGGGTTGCCATTGCCTTCTCCAATGCAGGAAAGTGAAAAGTGAAAGTGAAGTCGCTGAGTCTTGTCTGACTCTTAGTGACCCCATGGACTGCAGCCCACCAGGCTCCTCCATCCATGGGATTTTCCAGGCAAGAGTGCTGGAGTGGGGTGCCATTGCCTTCTCCGAAAGATGAGCTGAAGAGACACAATTCAGTATAGATTAGCTTTATTTATTCTCCAGTTTTCAGATGGGTTTCCTTCTACTCCAACCATGTAATCAATCAATCATTCTCCACTCTAGAAAGCAAACTTCTCAGCTTCCTTGACATTGAGGAGGGGAAGTGACCTGGCTGCTTAGATTGGAGGAAGGGACCCAGGGTATTATCAGTAACTGTTCCTTGAGCAGAATTTCAATCAATCCCATTTCTGATTGCATTTGCACCCCTACCTCCATATATACCTGGTTATCTCCTGCTGCTAAGTCTTTTGAACCTCTGTAGCAAGAATCAGCTTGCTTCTTGTTAGCTCCTCCCACTGCAAGCACTGATATCTGTTAAGACACATTGATACATTACTGTCCCAGCTGTAAAATTTTCTTGTCCTCCCTTGAATGTTGTCATAACCTCTCTTGTTTTCTAGGTTCATGATGTTTTGGAGAAGGAGGGAGAGCAATATCTATTAAAGAAAGAAAAGTTAATCACACTTCTCAGTTCATTACACATCGTTATTTTCCAATACAAGGGTCTTCTGCAATGGGGGAGACCCCAGTTCGATCCCTGGGTCGGGAAGATCCCCTGGAGAAGGAAATGGCAACCCACGCCAGTATTCTTGCCTGGAGAATCCCATGGATGGAGGAGCTTGGTAGGCTACAGTCCACGGGGTCGCAAAGAGTCAGACACAACTGAGTGACTTCACTTTCTGTATTTTTAAATGTATATTTATTCTCATCTATCCTCCCACTCCCATCTCTTTCCTTCTTCAAAGGCAGTCATATCTTGTAGGTTTAATGCATATGTTCTAAAGTCTTTACTGAATTTGTTAAAATATTGCTTCTGTTTGATGTTTTTTTTTTTTTTTTTTTTACTTGAGGGGCATCTGGGATCTTAGTTCCCTGATCAGGGATCAAACCCTCACCCCCTGCACTGGAAGGAGGATTCTTAACCACTGGACCACCAGGGGAATCCCCATGCATATGTTTTTATCTGACTTCTTAGAAATGTATATTTTTGTTTCATGTATATGGATTTAAGACCAGGAGATGACTGTGGCTCAGATCATGAGCTCTTTATTGCCAAATTCAGACTTAAATTGAAGAAAGTAGGGAAAACCACTAGACCATTCAGGTATGACCTAAATCAAATCCCTTATGATTATACAGTGGAAGTGAGAAATAGATTTAAGGGACTAGATCTGATAGATAGAGTGCCTGATCAACTATGGACTGAGGTTCGTGACATTGTACAGGAGACAGGGATCAAGACCATCCCCAAGAAAAAGAAATACAAAAAAGCAAAATGGCTGTCTGAGGAGGCATTACAAATAGCTGTGAAAAGAAGAGAAGTGAAAAGCAAAGGAGAAAAGGAAAGATATAAGCATTTGAATGCAGAGTTCCAAAGAATAGTAAGGAGAGATAAGAAAGCCTTCCTTAGCAATCAATGCAAAGAAATAGAGGGAAAAAATAGAATGGGAAAGAGATCTCTTCAAGAAAATTAGAGACACCAAGGGAACATTTCATGCAAAGATGGGCTCAATAAAGCACAGAAATGGTATGGACCTAACAGAAGCAGAAGATATTAAGAGGTGGCAAGAATACACAGAAGAACTGTACAAAAAAGAGCTTCACAACCCAGATAATCATGATGGTGTGATCACTGACCTAGAGCCAGATATCCTGGAATGTGAAGTCAAGTGGACCTTAGGAAGCATCACTACGAACAAAGCTAGTGGAGGTGATGGAATTCCAGTTGAGCTATTTCAAATCCTGAAAGATGATGCTGTGAAAGTGCTGCACTCAATATGTCAGCAAATTTGGAAAACCCAGCAGTGGCCACAGGACTGGAAAAGGTCAGTTTTCATTCCAATCCCAAAGAAAGGCAATGCCAAAGACTGCTCAAACTACCACACAATTGCACTCATCTCACACGCTAGTAAAGTAATGCTCAAAATTCTCCAAGCCAGGCTTCAGCAATACGTGAACTGTGAACTTCCAGATATTCAAGCTGGTTTTAGAAAAGGCAGAGAACTCAGAGATCAAATTGACAACATCTGCCAAATCATGGAAAAAGCAAGAGAGTTCCAGAAAAACATCTATTTCTGCTTTATTGACTATGCCAAAGCCTTTGACTGTGTGCATCACAATAAACTGTGGAAAATTCTGAAAGAGATGGGAATACCAGACCACCTGACCTGCCTCTTGAGAAACCTGTATGCAGGTCAGGAAGCAGAAGTTAGAACTGGACATGGAACAACAGACTGGTTCCAAATAGGAAAAGGAGTACATCAAGGCTGTATATTGTCACCTTCCTTATTTAACTTAAATATTGAGTACATCATGAGAAACTCTGGGCTGGAAGAAGCACAAGCTGGAATCAAGATTGCTGGGAGAAATATCAATAACCTCAGATATGCAGGTGACACCACCCTTATGGCAGAAAGTGAAGAACTAAAGAGCCTCTTGATGAAAGAGGAGGGTGAATAAATTGACTTCAAGCTTAACTTTCACAAAACTAAGATCATGGCATCTGGTCCCATCACTTCATGGCAAATAGATGGGGAAACAGTGGAAACGGTGGCTGACTTTATTTTGGGGGGCTCCAAAATTACTGCAGATGGTGATTACAGTCATGAAATTAAAAGATGCTTACTCCTTGGAGGAAAAGATATGACCAGTCTAGACAGCATATTGAAAAGCAGAGACATTACTTTGCCAACAAAGATCCATCTAGTCAAGGCTATGGTTTTTCCAGTAGTCATGTATGGCTGTGAGAGTTGGACTATAAAGAAAGCTGAGCTCCGAAGAATTGATGCTTCTGAACTGTGGTGTTGGAGAAGACTCTTGAGAGTCCCTTGGACTGCAAGGAGATCCAACCAGTCCATCCTAAAGGAGATCAGTCCTGGGTGTTCATTGGAAGGACTGATGTTGAAGCTGAAACTCCAATACTTTGGCCACCTGATGTGAAGAAGTGACTCATTTGAAAAGACCCTGATGCTGGGAAAGATTGAAGGCAGGAGGAGAAGGGTACAACAGAGGATGAGATGGTTGGATGGCATCACCAATTCAATGGACATTATGTTTGAGTAAACTCCGGGAGTTGGTGATGGACAGGGAGGCCTGGCATGCTGCAGTTCATGGGGCCACAAAGAGTTGGACGCGACTGAGCAACTGAACTGAACTGATTTGAATTTAAACTCATACATATGGTATTGTCCTATAGTTCTTATTCAATTTCTTGCCTTTTTTCCTGCATAATGCTTTTAAGATCCAACCATTACTGTGTTTATATCTAATGATTTATACCTCTTCTTATTTATTTTTTGGTAATTCCTTTAATCATAGTTCTACCAATTAGAGTCCATATTATTCTTATTTCTTAAAACATCTATATTTCACTCTACAATTTCCAATTTTAGTCTTTTTCTTAATGGAACAAGAACTTGAAAATATTTTTCAAACAATTCAAGTGAGAGATTATCTGATTTTCTCACTTGCTCACATCTAATCCAAGACTAATTATTTTTGAGATTCCTTTTAAAAATTACTTTCCTGAATAGTCTTAGTTCTTATTGAGAAAATAATTTTCTTTCAAATTCATATTTTATTAAGTATTGGCAAAATGTAATCAAATTAGATCATTGAAGTATTGAACACAACTAGCCTAAACCAGTTTGAGTATAAACACACAGAATCTTGATAAATATACTACTCAGCTGAAGGGATCTGTATGTCAGCATAGTAGAGAACATGGAGTATTCATTCAACAGGCTGCTGGCATCAGGTGGGATATTTTACAGTGAACATAAACACTCATTAACAGAGAGTGGTCTAAGAAAACTTCTAATACTATAGGTCCTGTTGGTCTGCTTGTTTTTGAAAACACCATATATTTAATTCCTTATTGTTTTATTTATTTAGGTTCTATTGTGCTTAAGTAAGAGTAGCTTCATAACAGGACAAAATGCAAACAACTTAAACGCAGATGTCTCAAAAGCTGAAAGGCAGCTATGGGTATTGTTGTGAGATTATTTATTCCAAATAAGCAGTATCAAAGTTCCAACAAATCAAATCTCATCTTTTACCCAGGATTTAAAATGGGATCATGGGTGACTTCCTTGGCAGTCCATTGGTGAAGTCTCTGCACAGTTCCATTACAGGGGGTACAGGTTTGATCCCTGGTTGGGAAACTTTAAGATCCTATATGCCATATACGCAGCCCAAAACAAAACAAAAAAGAAATAAATAAAATGAGAGCATGGTTGAAGACCAACCGAAGAGATGTCTGAGCTGAAAAGCAATACAAGGCTTTGGGTTATTTCTGATCATCAGCCACCCAGGCACATTCATTTCCCCAACCTGTTCTCAGTGTCAGTCCCAATATTACCTCAGTTGTTGTTGTTCAGTTCCCAGTTATGTCCAGTTCAATACCCCAGAGACTGCAGCACTCTAGGCCTCCTTGTCCCTCACCATCACCTGGAGTTTCCCCAAGTTCACGTCTACTGCATCAGTGATGCCATCCAGCCATCTCACCCTCTGATGCCCTCTTCTCCTTCTGCCCTCAAGCTTTCCCAGCCTCAGGGACTTTTTTGCAATGAGTCAGCTTCTTGCTTCAGATGACAAAATACTGGAGATTCAGCTTCAGCATCAGTTATCTCAGGTGAATATTGATGTTCTTCCAGAAAACTTGTCCTTAAAATGCTACAGAGAATCTCTCCTCTAAGAAATATAAAAGATTCTATGGACATTATCTTATTCTCTCTTCCAATGTCTTCCACAAGGGATAGATAAATGACAAACTGATGCTCTGTTTTACTTTAGAGGAAACTGAGGCTCAGGTAATGGTATTCAGAGATCCCACCCCAAAGGTGACAGCAGTTGACTGACAATAGCCCAGGGCCACTTTTTGTGGAAACTCCTCTGCTCATTCCAAGTAACAAAAAGCAAAGGAAAACAGACACATGGATAAAGTCAACCATGTTTGTGACACTGGTATTATAATCCTTATTGTTTTAATCTAACATGACTGATCTAAGTAGTTTTTATTGAATTAATATTGAAACCTCTTTTTCTCCTAAACTAAAAGACATCACTTTGGTGCTGTTTTTAATTGACACTTGGGAAACAGAAATAGAGTGATGAAGTGAAAATGAGTAAATAAACCAGTAGCACATGGCCAATGGCAAGGTTTTTATTTTTCTTATGTTTGAGCACCCTAGGATATTTCTTGGCACATGGAGCCTTTATTAACCAATGACAAGGTAGCAAACAACCAGCCAGAAAGGACACAGGAATTTAAATTTCAAAGGCAGAGGAAACAGAAATGAAAAATAATCATCCTGCCATTTCTAATATGTTTTTATTAAATTTTACACTTAGGTCAGGTCTTGAAGGAAATCTGCAGCAAGGAGGAAGCAAATATTTATACTTGTGGTCTATTCAAAACCAAATTGAGATAAAATTAAACAGAAATCAAATCTATTTTCATGTGTAGCAGGAGTCTCAGCATGAATCTAAATTGTATCTGTCTTCAGATTCACTTCTCTTGGCAGAACTGAAGACTGTGGTTCAAGAATCCCAAGAGTCTCCCCACAGACAAGCCTGAAGACCTCTGTCCTGGGAGGAAGGGGCTTCTTATCCTAAGGAAGGGCCCATATAAAGTTCTTCCTTTTGAGTCAAGAATAATGGGACAGGATGTGAGAGGATGGTGTCTCCCTCCGACGGCAAGTCAGGCACTAAGACCAGAGGCAGCACAGGGTCACAATGGCTAGAAGCAGAGCCACCATCAGCTGTGGCAGTGATGAATCACCACCCGATGAAACACATTTCTCTATGCTTTTGGTTCCCATCATGATGAAAAATGCAAGATTTTAATAAGGTTGCAGAACAAATGGAATTGATTTATAGTTTACAATTACGTAGTTCATACTGCATATTGCTTTATTTCCCATTTCTAATTGGTACATTTTGTTTTCCCTCCAGGACAAGAGTACACAAAACTTTTTCTGTAAAGGGACAGGCAGTAAATATTTCAGGCTTTCTGTGTCACATGTGTCTGTAGCATATGCTGCTTGGTTTTTTGTGTTTACAATCTTTTAAAAGAATTGAAATCGTTCTTAGCTCACTTATCAAATAAGAACAGGCCATGGACTGGCCCTTGCTCTAGGAAAGTGGACACTTGTGGAGCATGTTGTGATAGCCTGGGCATTTGGTGTGCCTGTGTTCCACCTTACCCCCTCCCTCTTCCACAATTAGGACTCCTGGTCAAGTCATTCAGGTGCATTTCACCAATCCCGCAGAGCCATATCTGAAACACTGAGCTGTGGATAAGGACTAAACAGATAATTCTGCTTTACTGGAGACTTAGGAGGCGATGCCCTGCTCTCCAAGGTCCAGAACGTGGTGCTAAATTTGAGGAGGTGCAGGAGATTCTCTCCATTTCAGGGGAATATGGACACATGGACACCACACAGGGGCTCTTAACAGTGAGCTGACTGACAACCAGAATCCTGCAGAAGAAAGGAAGAGACGGCTGGGTTTCGGCAGGTGTGCCAAGCCTGTAGACATGCACCTGGCAAGCCCTGGCTATAGATCTCATGCTAGTAATTAAAATAAGAAAGCAATGCAAAGATGGGTGTCACGTGGGAGCTGGCAAAACTGTGTCTGCAATCACATACAAGACACCACCTGGCAACATCCAGGAAAAATGGCAGCAGGAACTTCATAGGAGGGTGGAGTCAAACCTAAAGAAACACTCTTTCCTATGGTTAGTGTTAACCAATTTTATATTTTAATTGGCCTGGAGAAACACGAGTTTGTCAGAATGGTCCTGGTATTGTTTCCTCTCACAGAAATGGAAGCAGTCATTTTTAAATAGGAATAGCGTTGTGTGCGGAGAAGCCAATGGCACCCCACTCCAGTACTCTTGCCTGGAAAATCCCAGGGACAGAGGAGCCTGGTGGGTTGCTGTCTATGGGGTCGCACAGAGTCAGACACGACTGAAGCGACTTAGCATAGCAGCAGCAGCAGCAGCAGTGTTGTGTGAGCGATAAACCAATGTGCTAATCCAGTCGTGCTACTCAATAGCTACATAACTTTGGGAAAAGCCCTTTACTTCTCTTGGCCCTGTGTTTGTTCCTCCATACAGTAAGAGGTTAAAACAAAAATGTCTAAGGAATCTTCTCGTTTTCAGTGTGTTATGTAATAGCTTAATATTAAGTTGTTAGTATTAATTAAGGGCTTCCCAGGTGGCGCTAATGGTAAAGAACCTGCCTGCCAATTCAGGAGACACAAGAGACGTGGGTTAGATTCCTAGGTTGGGAAGATGCCCTTGAGAAGGAAATGGCAACCCACTCCAGTATTCTTGCTTGGAGAATCCCGTGGACAGAAGAGCCTGGTGGGTGACAGTCCATAGAGTCGAAGAGAGTCGGACATGACTGATGCAACTTAGCACAGCACAAGCCATTAATTAATTAGCCATTGTTTATCAAATCACCCACCATGTTCTAAACATGATGCTAAGTAATGAAGCTGCCGAAAGACAGTCTCTTAAGAATCTCTCTAAAAGTAAACTAATAATTATGACACAGCTTATTTAAAGTTAGGATAGAGATTGCCACAGGATTTTGGAGGACAGATCCTTCCATAGACGTCAGAACCTAGGCCAGAGTTCCTGAGCTAGCATTTTATTGAGGAGCAAGAAGGAGAAAAGAAAGGAAAACAAAGGTTTGAAGAAACAGCTAAAATCTTGATCACACTAGAATTCTCCAAGGCTGTATGGATACCTCTGTGCTTTGGAACTGAATGGGGTTAGGGCACAGGGAGGAAGAGACAGGAATAAGCCTGTCTCTCATTGTTTGAAGTTCATACTATAAAAGGAATGCCCTTCTTTGCATTTCTGGATTATATGACCTCACCTCAGGGCTGGTCAGAACTCAGACCCCATTGCAAGGTGTTTCATTTGGCCCTGAAGTGGTTGGGGTAGATGAAATAAACGGGGCACAGTGGGTCAGCCTCAGGAACCAGGGTCTCTGCAGTGCCACTGTGGCGGGTACGATGGAGCCATGCCACAGCCAGTCCTCACCCGAGAAAGCCTGAGAAAGGAGAGGAGGTAGGTGATGTTTGAATTGCTGCTGGAAAGAAAGAAGGAATTTCCTGTATACAAGTTAGAGGTGAGTCAGAGGTGGAGGGGCTTGGCAACAAGCAATTTTCAGACTGAGAGAATCGTATCTGCAAAAACATTAGGTGTAATAGAAGATTGTAACGAGCTACAAGCATCACCTGGTTGGGGAATGGTGGTGCATAAACAAACAGAAGCTTCTTCAACCTGAAGAGCCAGTCTACCATCACTAATTACCAACCAGAAACTGAACCTACATGGGGCTGGTGAAATAGGAAAGATTTTATCACATACAAATGTAGTGTTCAAGAAATGACTCCTCGTTATTTGTTTATTTAGTCAATACATTTAACAAATATTTGTTTTATGCATACTGTGTAGAAACCATTTTATTGTACTCAGGATTTAGACAACAGAAGGAAAGTCTGCATTCCACGTAAGCTGCCTTCTTTAGGTATTCTGACACAAGGATATTTCCAGTGACTACTTTTCAGTCTTTTAAATTTCCTCTATGGTTTTAATTATAATGTGAGATATATATATATATATATATATATATATATGTATATATTTAACGTCCATATTTACCTGACAGGAATTCATTAATTCTTTATTGTATAACTAATACTCTCATATTGTACCATCTGTGAAATGAGCACAACAATTTATTAATTAAATATTGACTCTTGGAATATTTTTAAACACCAACACATTCAGTCATGAACAGATTATTGCTTTTTTCTTGCCTCTGTGCAATGATAATACACATTCAATTGTTGTTCCCTCTAAGAAAATGAATAAAGGGATTTTTATTCACAACTTTGTATATCGTCACCTGAATTCACATGAAGAATATTTCAGTGAGCCTTGAGCTCTTAGTAGGCCACTTATGCTGCTGGTTTCAGATGTCTGGGGATGAAGCAGAGTTAGTGTGCCTTCTGCTCATGTCCTTCCCTTCTTTACTGGGCTTAAAGGTCATGGCTCATTATTGTAACATTTTTGTATATACCCATAACTCTTTACATATTTTCCTGGTCTATTCATCTAGAAAAAAAAAAATCCAAACCTGATTAATCCAACTTTGCTTACTCAATACCTGTTCTTATTTTGTAGGTAAAAAAAAAAAGTGCACAGAACTGTGGTGACATATCTCACTTTAAATTTTGTAACCAGTAATCTCTCACATGGGCCTTTGGCTTTGCCAAGGTCAACTATATTTCTCTAATCCTTTCCTTCCATCACTCTTCTAGAGAGGCATTTAGTACTCTCCCCTTTCACAAACCTCACATAGCTCCTACTCTATCCTCACTCTTGGCCTGCCTTGGTTTCTATTTCTCTAAGACAACAGAATTGGTGAGGAGAAAACTACATACTCCTAACCACATCTACCAGCCTACTTGCACCTGTGCCCTGTACATCCACACTCCTCCTGTTAAACAAGGTATACATTGTCTGGACTCCTACTTAAGGATAATCCTCCACTTGTCACTAGACTCCATCCTCCTCATGTCCATTCAAGGATATCACTACAACCATTCTCTTTTCTTTTCCCTGAATTATCAATTTTTGCTCCTTCTGTGGTTATTTGCCATCAGCCTATAAACCTGACTTATTTCTCCCACTTTATTTTCATTCTTCTAGGCAAAAAAGAACATGCTACAACTAGAAACAAGAAAATTATGAAATGAAAAAGTTCACTAATAAAGGCAAACATACAGTAAAAGTAGGAAATCATCCACACATAAAGATAGGGAAGTTAGAAAACAAAAGTAGTGAAATCATTTATAGTCGATATAAGCTACTAATGGGTACACAAAATAATTAGATATAAAATATGATATAGAAAACAGTTATCACGAAGCAAGGAGAATACAAAGACAGGGTATCAGAAATGCATTTGAAATTAAGAGATCAGCAACTTGAAATAATATATATATATACTAATATATACATATATATATACATATACAGACACATATACATATATATATATACTAAAACCTCATGGAAACTGCAAACCAAAAATCTATAATACATCTACACACAAAAAAGAAAAAGGAATCCAAACATAACACTAAAGATAGTCATCAGATCACAATAGAAGAGTAAAAGAAAAAGAGTAAAAAGACCTATAAAAACAAATCCAAAACAATAAAATGGCAACAAGAACATATATATTGATAATTAGCTTACATGTAATTACCTCTCACCTTTTCCTATCACAATGCTGAGACTAGAAATCAACTTCAAGAAAAAAGAGAGAAAAAAAAAAAAAAAACTGCAGGGACTTTCTTGGCACTCCACTGATTAAAAGTCCATGCTTTCACTGCAGGGGACACAAGTTCTATCTCTGGTTAGAGAATTAAGATCCTTCATGCCACACAGTGTGGCCAAAAGAGGAAGAAAGAAAAAAAAAAAAAAAAAAAACAACCACCAACAACCCATAAACACATGGGACCTAATTGATATACTACTAAACAACCAGTGGATCACTGAAGAAATCAGAGGAAGTAAAAAGTACCTAGAGTAGTCATGTATGGCTGTAAAAGTTGGACCATAAAGAAAGCTGAGCACAGAAGAATTGATGCTTTTGAACTGTGGCATTGGAGAAGACTCTTGAGAGTCCCTTGGACTGCAAGGAGATCCAACCAGTCCATCCTAAAGGAATTAAGTCCAATATTCATTGGAAGGTCTGATGTTGAAGCTGAAACTCCAATACTTTGGCCACCTGATGTGAAGACTGACTCATTGGAAAAGACTCTGATGCTGGGAAAGATTGAGGGCAGGAGGAGAAGGGGACGACAGAAGATGAGGTGGTTGGATGGTATCACTGACTTGATGGACATGAGTTTGAGTAAGCTCTGGGAGTTGGTGATGGAAGCCTGGTGTGCTGCAGTCTGTGGGATCTCAAAGAGTCAGACACGACTGTGCAACTGAACTGAACTGAGACTGAGAGACAAATGAAACTGAAAACATGATGATCCAAAGCCTATGGGATTTGAACAACAGGAAAAGCAGTTCCAAGAAGGAAATTTATAGCAATAAAAGCTTACCTCAGGAAACAATAAAAATCTCAAATAAACAATCTAACCTAACAACTAAAGGAACTAAAGAAAAAAGAATGAACAAATCATAAAGAGTAGAGCAATAATAATTGAAATAAACACTAAAAGAACAATAGAAAATATCAATGAAACCAAGAGCTGGTTATTTAAAAAGATAAACAAAATTGATAAACCTTTAACCAGCCTCATCAATAAAAAAAAGGAAGCAGGCCCAAATCATTAAAATCAGAAATGAAACACTAAAGAAATACAGAGGGTTATAAGACACTACTATGAACAACTACATGCCAACATAATGGACAAACTAGAAGAAATGGAAAAATTCTTAGAAAGGTACCATCTCCCAAGACTGAACCAGGAAGAAATAGAAAATATGAACAGGCTGGTTACTAGTAATGAAATTGAGTCAGTAATGTTAAGACTCCCAACAAATGTTCAGGACCATGTGGCTTCAAAGGTGAATTATACTGAACATTTAGAGAAGACTTAACACCTATCCTTCTCAAACTATTTTGAAAAATTGCAGAGGAAGGAACACTTCTAGACTCATTCTATGAGGCCAGATTCACCCCAAAACCCAAACCAGAGATCTCACTTACAGGTCAATATCACTGAGGAACATAAATGTAAACATCTTCAACATTCTCAACAAAATATTAGCAAACCAAATCCAACAACACATAAAAAGGATCATACACCATGAACAGGCTGGATTTATCCATGGCTCACTGATGGCTCAACATACGTAAAATCAATCAATGTGATACACCACATCAATAAAAGAAAAGACAAAAACCGCATGATTATCTCAATAGATACAGAAAAAGGTTTTGATACAATTCAATATCCATTCATGATTAAAAAAAAAAACTCTCACCAAAGTAAGTATAGAGGGAATATACCTCAGCATAATAGAAGCTATTTGTAACAAACCCAAGCCAACGTAACACTCAATGGTGAAAAGCTGAAAGCCTTCCCACTAAAATCTGAAACAAAAATATCCCTTCTCACCACTGTCATTCAACATAACACTGGAACTCCTAGATACAGAAATCGGACAAGAAAAAGAAATACAAGGTATCCAAATTGGAAGGGAACAGAGAAAATGTCATTATACGTCAAGGACATGACATTGTGTGTGTGTGTGTGTGTGTGTGTGTGTGTTTGGGTGTGTGTATGAAAACCCTAATAAGACTCCACATAAAACTATTGGAACGGATAAATTCAGCAAGGTACCAGGATACAAGATTAACAAACAGAAACTTGTTGCATTTATTCATACTAACAATGAAATATTAGACAGGGAAAGTAAAAAACTAATCCCTTTTAAAATCACATCAAACAAAAAATAAAAACTTCTGCATAAACCTGACCAGAGAAGTGACAAATGTATATGATGAGAATTATTAAACACTGATAAAGGAAACTGAAGGTGATTTAAAGAAATGGAAAGATATTTTATATTCTTGAACTGGAAGAATGAATATTGACATACAGATCAATGGAACAGAATAGAGACCCTAGAAATAAACCCACATAGTTATGATAAATTAATCTATAAAAAAGGGGGCAAGAATACACAACAGAGAAAAGACAGTCTCTTCAAAAATTAGCGCTGGGGCTTGGAAGATTCAAACTGTTTCATAAAAGTCCATTACTAAAACAATTCATTTTAGTTTTTTTTTATTGAAGTAAGATTACTTAAAATAATATATTCGTTTCAAGTATACAACATAATGGTTTGATATTTCTATAATTACATGCCACATAAAGTTACTTTTTTAAACTGAAATAAAGAAAAAATAGCACTGGGAAAACTGGATAGCTACATATAAAACAATGAAATTAGAACATTACATAACATCATACACAAAAATAATTTCAAAATGGATTAAAGATCTAAATATAAGACCAGAAACTTTAAAACTCTTAGAGGATAACACAGGCAGAGACTTTTTGAAATAATTTAAAGCAAAAATTTTTTTGGCCCTGTCTCCTAAAGCAAAGGAAATTAAAGTAGAAAATAAATAAATAGAACCTAATTAAACTTAAAGCCTTTTGCACAGCAAAGGAAACCATCAGCAAAACAAAAAGACAACTTACTGGATTGGAGAAAATATTTTCAAATGATAAGACCAATAAGTGGTTAATATGTGGTGTTGGAGAAGACTCTTGAGAGTCCCTTGGACTGCAAGGAGATCCAACCAGTCCATTCTGAAAGAGATCAGCCCTGGGATTTCTTTGGAAGGAATGCTAAAGCTGAAACTCCAGTACTTTGGCCACCTCATGAGAAGAGTTGACTCATTGGAAAAGACTCTGATGCTGGGAGGGATTGGGGGCAGGAGGAGAAGGGGACGACAGAGGATGAGATGGCTGGATGGCATCACTGACTCAATGGACGTGAGTCTGAGCGAACTCCAGGAGTTGGTGATGGACAGGGAGGCCTGGCATGCTGCGATTCATGGGGTTGCAAAGAGTCGGACACAACTGAGCTACTGAACTGAACTGAACTGAACTGATACAACATATACAAGCAGTTCATACAACACATCAAAAAATAAACAACTCAATTAAAAATGGGCAGAAGAACTAACTAGACATTTTCCAAAGAGGAAATGCAGATGGCTAACAGACATATGAAAAGATGCTAATTACTAATCATCAGAGAAATGCATATCAAAACTACACAAGATATAACCTCACATCTGTCAGAATGGCTATCATCTAAAAGAACACAACATATATTGGCAAGATGTGGAGGAAATGGAACCTTTGTATACTGTTGATGAAAATGTAAATTGGTGCAACCACTGTTGAAAGCAAAATAGAGGTTTCTCAAAAAGCTAAAAATATAATTGCCACAGTTCAGTTCAGTTCAGTCACCAAGTCATGTCCGATTCTTTGCAACCCCATGGACTGGAGCACGCCATGCCTCCCTGTCCATCACCAACACCCCGAGTTTACTCAAACTGATGTCCATTGAGCCGCTGTGATGCCATCCAACCATCTATCCTCTGTTGTCCACTTCTTCTCCTGCCTTCAATCTTTCCCAAAATCAGGGTCTTTTCAAATGAGTCATCTCTTTACATCAGGTGGCCAAAGTATTGGTGTTTCATCTTCAACATCAGTCCTTCCAATGAATATTCAGGACTATTCTCCTTTAGGATGGACTGGTTGGATCTCCTTGCAGTCCAAGGGACTCTCAAGAGTCTTCTCCAACACCACAGTTCAAAAGCATCAATTCTTCGGCGCTCAGCCTTCTTCACAGTCCAACTCTCACATCCATACATGACTACTGGAAAAATCATAGCCTTGAGAGACGGACCTTTGTTGGTAAAGTAATGTCTCTGCTTTTCAATATGCTGTCTAGGCTGGTCATAATTTTCCTTTCAAGGTATAAGCGTCTTTTAATTTCATGGCTGCAATCACCATCTGCAGTAATTTTGGAGCCTCCCACCCAAAAAAAGTCAGCCACTGTTTCCACTGTTTCCCCATCTATTTCCCATGAAGTGATGGGACTGGATGCAATGATCCTAGCTTTCTGAATGTTGAGCTTTAAGCCAACCTTTTCACTCTCCTCTTTCACTTTCATCAAGAGGCTCTTTAGTTCTTCTTGGCTTTCTGCCATAAGGGTGGTGTCACCTACATATCTGAGGTTATTGATATTTCTCCCGGCAATCTTGATTCCAGCTTGTGCTTCCTCCAGCCCAGCGTTTCTCATGATGTACTCTGCATAGAAGTTAAATAAGCAGGGTGACAATATACAGCCTTGACATACTCCTTTTCCTATTTGGAACCAGTCTGTTGTTCTATGTCCAGTTCTAACTGTTGCTTCCTGACCTGCATACAGATTTCTCAAGAGGCAGATCAGGTGGTCTGGTATTCCCATCTCTTTCAGAATTTTCCACAGTTTACTGTGATGCACACAGTCAAAGGCTTTGGCATAGTCAATAAAGCAGAAATAGATGTTTTTCTGGAACTCTCTTGCTTTTTCAATGATCCAAAAGATGTTGGCAATAGAATCTCTGGCTCCTCTGCCTTTTCTAAAACCAGCTTGAACATTTGGAAGTTCATGGTTCAGGTATTGCTGAAGCCTGGCTTGGAGAATTTTGAGCATTACTTTACTAGCATGTGAGATGAGTGCAATTGTGTGATATTTTGAGCATTCTTTGGCATTGCCTTTATTTGGGATTGGAATGAACTGACCTTTTCCAGTCTTGTGGCCACTGCTGAGTTTTCCAAATTTGCTGGCATATGGAGTTTAGCACTCTCACAGCATCATCTTTCAGGAATTGAAATAGCTCAACTGGAATTCCATCACCTCCCCAGCTTTGTTCATAGTGATGCTTTCTAAGGCCCACTTGACTTCACATTCCAGGATATCTGACTCTGGTGAGTGATCACACTATTGTGATTATCTGGGTCGTAAAGATCTTTTTTGTACAGTTCTTTTGTGTATTCTTGCCACCTCTTCTTAATATCTTCTGGTTCTCTTAGGTCCATACCATTTCTGTCCTTGATTGAGCCCATCTTTGCATGAAATGTTCCCTTGGTATTCCTAATTTTCCTGAAGAGATCTCTAGTCTTTCCCATTCTATTGTTTTCCTTTATTCCTTTGCACTGATCCCTGAGGAAGGCTTTCTTATCTCTCCTTGCTATTCTTAGGAACTCTGCATCCGAATGGGTGTATCTTTCCTTTTCTCCTTTGCTTTTCGCTTCTCTTCTTTTCACAGCTATTTGTAATGCCTCCCCAGACAGCCATTTTGCTTTTTTGTATTTCTTTTTCTTGGGGATGGTCTTGATCCTTGTCTCCTGTACAATGTCATGAACCTTCGTCCATAGTTCATCAGGAATTCTATCAGATCTAGTCCCTTAAATCTATTTCTCACTTCCACTGTATAATCATAAGGGATTTGATTTAGGTCATACCTGAATGGTCTAGTGATTTTCCCTACTTCCTTCAATTTAAGTGTGAATTTGGCAATAAGGAGTTCATGATCTGAGCCACAGTCAGCTTCTGGTCTTGTTTTTGCTGACTGTATAGAGCCTCTCCATCTTTGGCTGCAAAGAATATAATCAATCTGATTTCAGTGTTGACCATCTGGTGATGTCCATGTGTAGAGTCTTTTCTTGTGTTGTGGAAAAAGGTGTTTGCTGTGACCAGTGCATTTTCTTGGAAAAACTCTATTAGCCTTTGCCCTGCTTCATTCTGTACTCCGAGGCCAAATTTGTTTGTTACTCCGGGTATTTCTTGACTTCCTACTTTTGCATTTCAGTCCCCTATAATGAAAAGGACATCTTTTTTGGGTGTTATTTCTAAAAGGTCTTGTAGGTATTCATAGAACCGTTCAACTTCAGGTTCTTCAGCATTACTGGTTGGGGCATAGACTTGGATCACCCTGATATTGAATTGTTTGCTTTGGAAACAAACAGAGATCATTCTGTTGTTTTTGTGATTGTATCCAAGTACTGCATTTTGGACTCTTTTGTTGACTATGATGGCTACTGCATTTCTTCTAAGGGATTCTTGCCCACAATAGTAGTTATAATGGTCATCTGAGTTAAATTCACCCATTCTGGTCCATTTTAGTACCTGATTCCTAAAATGTTGACGGTGACTCTTGCCATCTCCTATTTGACCACTTCCAATTTGCCTTGATTCATGGACCTGACGTTCCAGGTTCCTATGCAATATTGCTCTTTACAGCATCAGACCTTGCTTCTATCACCAGTCATATCCTCAACTGGGTGTTGTTTTTGCTTTGGCTCCATCCCTTCATTCTTTCTGGAGTTATTTCTCCACTGATCTCCAATAGTATATTGGGCACCTACTGACCTGGGAAATTCATCTTTCAGTGTTCTATCTTTTTGCCTTTTCATACTGTTCATGGGGTTCTCAAGGCAAGAATACTGAAGTAGTTTGCCATTCCCTTCTCCAGTGGACCACGTTTTGTCAGAACTCTCAGCCATGACCCTCCGTCTTGGGTGGCTCTACATGGCATGGCTCATCGTTTCATTGAGTTAGACAAGACTGTGGTCCATGTGATTAGATTGGTTATCACTGTTTGGTCACTAAGTCATGTCTAAGTCTTTTGTGACCCCATAGACTGTAGCTCACCAAGCTCATCTGTCCATGGGATTTCCCAGGCAAGAATACTGGAGTGGGTTGCCACTTCTTTTTCCAGGGGATCTTCCCAACCCAAGGATCAAGCACACATCTCCTGCAGTGAGACACAGATTCTTTACCACTGAACCCCCCAAGGAAGCCCCACAAATGGAGTATAATTTTTAAAAATTGTGAATCACTAAGTTCATTATATACCTGTAACTTACATAATAATTGTACATTAAGTATAGTACAAAAAACCAAAAGCACATGGATTCCTGAAGAAGTTCAACATCTGATTAACATATAACCAAGCAATTCCATTCCTAGGCATATACCCCCACAAAATGAAAATATCAATACATGTCCCCACAAAAACTTGTACATAAATGTTCACAGCAGTGTTACTCATGATAGACAAGAACAGAAATAACTCGGTTGTCCTTCAACTGATACAGTAAGAAGCCACACAGGTGTAAGGACTCTAAAGAAAAGAGAGAGCTAGGAGAGCAGAAGGTGCTGGAGATGAGACCAGAGGAACAAGATCACACAGAGACTTACAGGCTTGGTTAAGATATTTATTTTTCAATATTAAATAAGAGGAAGCAAAACATTTGAAAACAGGGACTCGGTTATATGTGAATGTTCACATTAGCATTATTCACAATAGTCAGAATGTGGAAATGAATCAAATGTCCTTTAAGAGACGAATGAATAAGCAATTTGTGATATATTATTTTTTCCACCCATCCATGTTATTTATTTATTTATATTTTTAAAAATTGGAGTATAATTGCTTTAAATGCTGTTAGTTTCTACTGTTTCTAATGCTGTTAGTTTCCAGTTTCTAATGACGTGACTCAGCTATATGTATATATATATATCCCCTCCCTCTTGTGCCTCCCCCTTTCCCCTCCCCATCCCACCATTCTAGGTTATCACAGGGCATGTGACATATTCTTACAAGGGAATATTATTCAGTCACAAAAAGAAATGAAATTCTGATATATAGACATCAACAACAGATAAACCTTGGAAATATGAAAAAAAGCCAGACCAGAAAAGGACAAATATTGTATGATTCCATTTGTATGAAACATCTAGAGTAGATAAATTCATAAAGAAAGAAGGTAGATGAAATGTTATTGGGCCCTGTGGGGAGGGGAAATGAGAATTGAAGTGAAGTGAAGTGAAAGTTGCTCGGTCATGTCCAACTCTTTGCAACCGCATGGGCTGTCCATGGAATTCTCCAGGCCAGAATACCAGAGTGGGTAGCCTTTCCCTTCTCCAGGGGATCTTCCCAAGTCAGGGATCAAACCCAGGTCTCCTGCATTTCAGGCAGATTTTCTTACCAGCTGAGTCACAAGGAGAAATGAGAAGTTATTGCTTAATGATTACAGAGTTTCTATTGGGGATGATGAAGTTTTAGAAGCAGATAGTGATGATAGCTGCACAGTAGGAATGTACTTAATTTCACATAACTGTACACTTAACATGGTTAAAATGGCAAATTTTATGTTATGTATATTTTTACTATATTAACATATTTCAAAAAAATGAAGAGAAGCCATTAACAGGTTTAAAGTAGACTGTAGGAGTGTGAGGCATGACTTGATCAAATTTAGGTTTTGCAAGGATCACTTTGGCTTTAGCACAGAAGAAGGATGGAATGAGTTCCAAGATGTATGTGAGGACATCAGCTGGATTTGCAATGACGGTGGATAGAATTGAGATATACAAATTTTATTTTCTATCTGTATAAATTTTGGCTTGGTGATTAACTGAGAGGTAGGGAGATAATAAAGATGTCAGTCTAGAGACTACTGGAGTAAGTCCAACTTTGAGTATGATAGGTTGTGTGATGTCCATGGAGTGATATCAGGTAGACAGCTTGCCATATGAGTCTGGAATTCAACGGAAATGTGTACACTAGAGATATAAAACAAAGATTTGAATCTCTCTTCTAAAAACTATCAAAATGTTTGATATCCAATAATATTTTTTAAAACTTTGGAGATACAGAAAAGAGAGAGATAAATGCAATCCAGAATTAGTAGAATATATTGCTTGAGGGATAAAATTATTGGTACCCTGGGAAGAGACACAAGATTTAGTTTATCAGAGAGAAGGTAGAAATTTCAACACAACCAGTGGTGTAAAAGTTATACTAATTAGTAAGAGACTTAAAAGGCTTAGCAAAGATAGAGCTAAAGAAACAACTGGGACTATGACAGATGGTATAACAGTTATACATCACCATTCACTGGGCACTTCAGACCATGGACTTAAGTCCAGAGAAGGCCAGGTGCCTTTGAGAAGGCTGGCCTCTCACCCTAGTGCCTTTGAAGCAGCCTGGCCTCCTAGCAGGACTCCCGCTTTCCTGCTGTATCTCTGTGCTGGAAGCCAACCATCATGCCCAACTTGGCGCTAAGAGCCTCACCACTCCGCAGAGCATTCTTGCTGTTTCCTGTAGGTATGGCCACCTGGCCTTGGGAAGGGGCCATTAAAGACCCAGGTCTATCGATGACTGCCATAGAGTCAGCTAAGGGAGATGAGACAATGAGGAAGCAATATTCAAAGAGGAGCATCACACTGGGGCTCGGAGCACAGTGACTCCCTTTCAAACACAGTGATTCATAATACACCCCCACTTCAGAATCAGTGTTCAGGTTATAGTCTCATATTCGTCGCATAGAACCTGGCATAAAGAAAGTCTGGTGCAGTGTAACAGGTTTAAGGCCTCTATCCACACCTACCTATTAAGACACGGTTTTGAGGTGGGAAAAAGCACCAAATCATCTGAAATTTCACAAAGGAAGAAAACACCTATTGTTGAAGAAACTTTATATAAAGAGGGCTGGTTTCATGGTTTCGTATATTTTTATATTTATATTTATATATATATATATATATATGTAAGAAATGTGTGTGTGTATATATATGTGTGTGTGTATATATATATATATATATATATATATATATGTAAGCAATTTGACAGTATAGTAAATTTTCCTTAAAATTAGCACAGTCATTCTATTTCAAGAAATGATCCTCAAGAAATGATCTAAAATACAAATATTTTATCAATTGAATCAAAAAATACATCATTTTATTGATTGCTGTTTAAAAATTGAATCTTGTGATTGACCTATTAAGTGTACAAAATAAAAAATATTAAAAATACAAAAAAAAAAAAAAATAAAATACAAATATAAGTTTTAGGCACAATGATGTTCTATTATACAATTATTTAAAATAGTAAAATGTTGGAAAAATCACAATGTTCAGCAATTAGGGAGCAGTTAAGTGAATTAAAACATTACCATGCATTATAATACTAGTCACCAAAAATATTTTTATTTGTTAAAAATGTTTATATGTAGCATTAAGCCACAAAACAAAAACATAAAAAACTATATAGAATGTGACTTCAAAGATACTAAAAAGGAAAAAAAAAAAAGACAGTGATTAAACAGCAAAATAAATTTAGTTATCTCTGTAGTTCACAGAATTATGAGTGACTTTCTAAATCTCCAACAGCACTTTACAGATTTTCTGCAATGAGCAGATGTTTATTTTGTCATTGTAAACAATAAACATTAGAAAAAATAGAAACAAAAGGATAAATTGGAAATTATGACTGAATTATTTTACTTATACGGGATTCAGAATTATATTAAATTTTGTCCTATGAGTTGACCATAAACACTGCCTTTCTTCTACCCACAGTCATCCCTTTTTATCCCATATTAAGTCAGCAGAATACCACTGTCAGAGGAAGTCCCAGGGCAGGCAATCTTGTTATGTTTATCATCAGGGAAGCTGGCCGGCCTGGGTTTGGAAGGAAGCTTTCCCGCCTCATGAGTGTCAAACACTGATTTCAGCATGGCCCCTGCTCTATCACACCTAGTGTGGCAAGGTGCAGGGCCAGCAGGGCAGCCTAGACTGACAGCTGGTGCCTTGGGTTTTGTCAGCTTTGCTGAGTGGCTAGCCAGCTTGAAAAGGCAACAGGAAGCAGATGGCCAGCAGTCCCTTCTTTTTCTGGCCAGTGAGCCATCTGGAAAACAGGAAATTGATCCGCCGCCTGGAGAGGAAGGCACTGGTAATAAATATCTCTGATCCTCACATTTTACAGTGTACAATGTCCAAGGAAGAATGCAAGTATCTGCTTCAGGAGCAGATGGGAAAACAATCCCAAGCATCACAGCTCATAGGATATATGTGTGTGTGCTTAGTCATTCAGTCATGTCCAACTCTTTGTGACCCTATGAACCATAGTCTGCCAGGCTCCTCTGTCCATGGGGATTCTCCAGGCAAAAATAATGGAGTGGGTTGCCATGCCCTCCTCCAGGGGATCTTCCCAACCCAGGGATTGAACCCAGATCTCCCACATTGCAGGTGGATTCTTTACCATCTGAGTCACCAGGGAAGCTGAATAATACTGGAATGGGTAGCCTATCCCTTCTCCAGTGGATCTTCGCTACCCAGGAATTGAACCAGGGTCTCCTGCATTGCAGGCAGATTCTTTACCAGCTGAGCTACCAGGGAAACTCCACAGGATATATATGGCAACCTTATTGGAGGGGGCAGCTTTCTGTGGGCCAAGAGCCCACAAGGCTCCACAACCCTACTAATACAGTGGCTCACAGTGTCACTGTGAATGCCAGCGAAGCAGACATGGAGAATGCAGAAAGTTCTTTCTTCTTCTGGAAATGCAGGCTGGACAACAACCACACTATGTGGGATCCTCCAACACCCTGCATTTGCCTCTCAGTCTGCAGGTTCTCCAAATGCCCTCCATGCTGCTGACGTAGAATAGGTTTGCAGCTTCAGAACACTCCAAGTATCTTCAGATGCTTTCCCTTTGATTTAAATGTCTGTCTCCCCACATGGAGGCTATAATTCACAGTATTTTTAATGGTGGGAATACCTATGTTCCGGAAGTTGAAATGTAAATAAAGGGATGCTCAAGTAAGGGCCAGAGGAAAAAAGAGAAACAGGTGAGATAGTCTCCTGCTTCTGAGGGTCATCATGCTGTTCCTTCCTTGTGCTTTCCTGCACCTCTGTAGTCCACAGATGGTCAGGTAGACACCACTCCCTGGTTAAAGGCCTCCCCAGCCTCTTAGACACCACCATGGACAGCTAGGTGTAAGTTCATATAGAGACTCTGGGCAAATAGAAAAAGTACTCTCTCCAGGATGACTGTATTAATGCAGTGACCAATCAGCACAACCATACGCAGAAACCCTGCCTGTGGGGGTTAGCCAGCCTGTATTCATCACCAACAGAAAAACAGAGCCTAAATTTTATCATCAGCATAAACTGAAATTCACTCAAGGACCTCAAAAACCATGATTTAATTGTGCATGCATGCAGGCATGTATTCACTTATTCAACAAACAGTTATCAAAGACTTACTGTGTACTAGACATCAAGATAAAATGTTGAGTGAGCTATGATCTCTACCTACAGTCTTCTTTATGGTAAGGGAAATAGAAGTAAAAAAATTTAAATACATAGACACATATATGTATAATCATATACATATATCTCACACATATGAGATACATAACAAATGTTTGATAAGCATGGGAGAAAAAACTTCTGCGAGTGGAAGTTAGGGGGAAAAATAAAGGCATTTTAGGTGATTTGTAAAGCTATGGGTTAGACTTTGCCTTTCTATCAGAAATCTTACATTTACAAGGGGTTGGGAACAAATCCAGTTCAAAATCTACATTTTGCAGCTTCTCAAGTAACTCTGCACGGTTATGTGACAAAGTTCTATACAATGAGATATAAGAATATGATGTGAGATGTCCAAGAAGTTACCTTACAGGGAAAGCAATGAATATTTCTTCCTGATGTCAGTTTGGAACTCAAATGTGCTCATTAGAGCTCTGAAAGCCACCTCGGGTTATGAGCATATTTAAGAAGTACAGAAGGAAGTGCTGACAACGGAAGACAGAAAGAGAGGAATCTAGGGCTAAGACAACTGTGGGGGTGCCACACCATCCTCGGGCTGCCTATCTTGTGACTTAATTTATGTGAAAGAAATTCAAATTTATTTCTTATGTGAACCACTTATAACCTTTTTTTTTCCTGTCTTCTGAGTCCAAATTTAACCCTAATGATGTAGAGACTTAAAGGGCATGTTGTGTTTTTTGAAATGACATAATTTCAAAAAACCAGAGTGAATAAGTAGTAAATATATATATATATGTATACACACACACACACACACATATGTATTCTGGAAGCAGCTTGATTAGATTTAGGGTGTCATTTGAAGGAATAATTTGGATGTCTCTGCATACAGAAGGGACATAATCACACCTGTTTCTTTGGCAAGTGTACGAAATGACAGAGAATTAAAAAGATTAAAGAAATTTGTGGCAAGAAAATTACTTCGAAAACTGTTGCTAGAGTTCAGGTGAGAGATGAAAAAGGGTAGGGGAAGGTAGAAGAATAAGGATGCAAAAAATGTGATCAGTTCAAAAGTCAGTTCTGAGATAGAATTAAGAGACATGCCCTCCTTAAAAGTGGATAAGGAGGATGGAGTTCACGATTCCATCCTGGAGAATGGTCATGGCATTAGCTGGAACAGTAGGAGAAACAGATCAGGGGCAGGCTGTAGTCAAGCTCCCCTATTAACTATTTGCCTTGTGATATTGGGTAAGTCACTTAACCTCCAGGCGTTAAAGCCAAAGAGGTAACAAAATGGGAACTGTGGTGAGATAAAGATGGGAAGTGAAGCCTCAGGGTTTTCCCTGGACTTGTTAAGGTAACAGGTAAGGTGACTTGTTAAGTGTCTTTTCTGAGGGCTCACTGGGTTACAAAAGCAGAGGACGAGGTATCATGAGAGCTGCACAAACATGAGCAAGCTAAATTTTATGTGTTAAAGAAACATCACTTTCTACCAGGTCTTTTTGTCTCCTCCTGGTTTGAAATTTAGCTTATGTGCATAGAACAGAAGAGAACTGACTTCAGGGACTGCTAGGAATTCAGTTCTGTTGAACTGTCTCCCAAAGAAAATGTACTGTTTTCATTTTTATTTAGAATAAACTAGATACCCTTGTCCACAGATGAATTATGACCTCCAAGAGTCACTCCCCACGTGTGGTCCTGCAAGAGATATACCTGTCTAGTGTTTCCCCAATGTGCTTCTGCCTTTTTTCAAATAAACCCATTCTATCATCCTTTCTATCATCCCACTCACCCTGATTCCTACTGTTGGTTGTGTTCTGCAATCAGTTTTCAACTCACAATGAAATTTTCATAAGCTGAGCCACTGCAGTTGAATGGAGATAGTTGTGTCTCCAGGAAGTGGACCAGATGACCTTCATTTCCATCTCCAGTGATAGCATGAATACAATGCAGCAGGCAGAGTGCCCAGCACTATGAAACAACTGAACTTTTATATCTTTAAAATAATCAGTGCTCATTAGAAGCAGAACAGTGTAAATTAGTGACCCTATCACTGGAAGTTAGAACATGAACATTTTATTCCTAGCTTTATTACTGATTTACCACAAGACCTTAACTGACATGTACACTTTGTTTGGTCTTATTTTCTGTAGTTGGAGAGTCTGAGACTACTTTCATTCTGAGCTTCTGATTATCGGCACTATCAGAAATGAATGGGAGTACAGATAATCAAAAGTCATTTTCATTTGGGTTGAGAATTATTAATTTATGTTTGCAAAACTGACTTCTGGGGAAGTCACAGTTCTTGAAATCAGAAAACAAACCACACTGTAAAAACTGATTTAAGAAAAATTGAAAAAATATATATATACATATTTTGTATCTTTTTAAAAAATATTTCATCTCCTTTCTTTCCTTTCTTCACTATCTGAAGTAAATTTGTCCTTCCTCTTTCTTTCCAAACAAGCATTCTAAATCTCACCTTGTTTAGAGGCTGGAAAACAAATGAGTTAGTTTTTAAGAAGGGAAATTGAAATCTCTTGGACTTTAAACATTTATGTTTATAATACCTGTTGCCAAGTAAAACAGCCTGTAAAACAAACTGGATCAGATTACAAGTGCCAAGGTCAGAAAAATCCATGTACACTGATTTCAGTGGCTTCCTGCTTTGAATGCCTTTAGGTAAGGAGCCAGAATGGCTTTCCATGACTGCCTGGTCCCAGGCTTTCAACCTGTAATCCCTGAAAAGTTGGAGGAAAAAAAACATGGCCATATGGCCACATGCTGTGTGCCCTGTGACCTTCCTTGCCTTGAACCTCTCTTGATAGGGTAATCTGTCAAATTGTTAATGGTTTAGCAATTAGGGAAAACTCTTCACAGTGTCCTCTGGTTATCACTAACCTCAAAGAAGGTTTTTAATTTGATGTTACTGAGGCTATCAGGTATTTTTTTCAGGAGCAGTGTACTTTATGCTGTGTCTTTACTTGCCTATCATAATTAATAAAGGTTTGTCAGCATGAATACATATCGGGGAACATCAAAAGCCTTGCCCTTCCTAACTTTAAGAAGTCTTTGCTCTAGCTTTTCCAGAATCCTGCCAAAAATGATTATGTCATCTAAATAGATAAATGCCTCTAGGTAATTTATATCCCTCAATTACCTCCTCCATTAAACACTGAAAACTGGCAGAGGACCTGGAAACATTTTTGGGCACCCTTTCAAATTGATACTCTATTCCCATTCGACACACAGGGCAGATGAAGTAGGTTTTTTTCTTGGTCCTCCCTAGATCAAATGGGTATTTGATCTTTCTTACTCTTCAAGTACAGGTACGTCCTCCAGTGTCTCCCAAGCAGATGGTACAAGGCGTCTCAAACTCCAGGGACAGGACATTAGTTGATTTTAGTGCACAATTACTTAGAAAGCCATAGTCCATGGAATCATACTTGGTCAGGTTGCTTTCATGCCACCATGCTGGAACATACCAAAGGCTCTGGGACTTGGATGTAGTCCTACTGATGAATAACTCTTTGGTATGCTTACATATCCTAGAGAAGGACATAGCAACCCACTCCAGTGTTCTTTCCTAGAAAAGTCCATGGACAGAGGAGCCTGGTGAGCTATAGTCCATGGGGCACAAAGAGTTGGATATGACTGAGTGACTAAACACGCACACACACACACACATGCTCACATATGTGTTTAATTTCAGACCTTGAAATCTATCTAGAATTCTTCAGAAAAGTGAGTGGATCAGTTTTATTCTATTATTTGTTGTCTCTCTAAACATATTTCTCATTCTTAAAGGAAGGAAAAAAAAATACTGGTGTCTTAAAAAGTTTCCCTCCTGGTCTCTTGCTCCTTTCATTAGGCACTGAGATATCTTCAAAATCCAAAAATTTTAACTTTAATTTGGAAAAGACTACAAATGCAACTCTAACTAGAAAAGCAAGGGTTTTATAGCGTATATTTGTTTGATCAATATGCCCATTCTCTCTCTTTCTGAGGCAGCAGCAAGAAAAATGAGGAGAAAAGCACATCTAAATACAAAGGTCTGCCCTTGTTGATGCTGCTGAATTCACAGAAAACTGGAATTCATTCTTGTAAGTAATGACACACTCCACAAGCCCCCCAAATTGGTGTATATAATGCTAGATTATCTACCTGGTAAATGATCCCAAAGTCACTGAAATTCTAGTCTAAAATTAAAAATAAACAGACAAAAGATAAGCATAATTGTCTGAATGTAAAACATGCAGGCTCAAAACCATCTACCTCTGCATTGTGGGATGGTATTAGTAGTCCCTGTTAGGGCTGGATCCAGGATTTTAGGGTCTTCATATTTTGGATCTCTCTTTAAGAGAAAGAATACAAAATTACGTATATAAGACTTCATACAAGGATGTTGGCCAGGGAGCACAAAGATGAATATTTTAAGATACGTTCTTCCTATCCTTGAGCATCAAACAGGAAGTACTTCATCTTCTCTAACAATTTTGCTCCTTCAGTTATCCCTCCTTGCTTCCACAATCAACTAACCTTTCCTCCCTGCTGGATCATTCCTCTTATGCAAAGATGTGCTATTATCATCCATCCTTAAAAGTGTCACCATAAAAGTCTATTGACAATTCCCAGGACATAAATACAGAATCTGGAAGATAAAATGAAGTCTAACCTTTTTTTGGTCTTAGGCTACTTTCACTTGTTCACAAGGTATGTGTGCGGAGGCCTTGCACCCAGCAATTTAGACCAGCATTCCTGATGCAAAGTGGTGCAACTGACACTTCACCTCATCAGGTTGTGTGCAGAGATGGTATATCTGGCACTTCAATCTGGAGTGTAGGGAGCAGCAGAGCTGGGCCCCGTCTGTAGAACTCCGCCTCCCTCCCCTCCCTGCAGACAAAAACGCTATAAAGCAGCCATGCTCCCCATGGCCTTTCAGGGAGAACACATACTTCAGAGTGTGAGCCTACACCACTCAATTCTTTGATCAAAGAATGAAGCTTTCCTTTGCCTCTGAACTGATTTGGTATTGTTCTATTGGTTTGAATGATACCAGGCAGAAGCAGCCTTGCTGGGTAACTGTAGAAGGTTTAGTAACAAAATTTTGGTGACCACAAAGGGACAGACCATGGCCTTTTTGGCTACATCTATTCACTAGGATCTCCAACCTATAGGGTCAGCAGTAGCATTCTCCATAGTAAAGTTTTGATTTTGGTAAAGAAAAGCTGCCAGCCCTGTGAGCCAAGAGGCGAGACCAGGAAACAGCCCAGTTATTAAGGACCGCCAGACAAATCAGAACAATGATGTTTAATCTGCGTTCAAGAAAATGCATTGAGGATGCCTGAATGTCAAGGTTGGTACAAGACAGTGGCTTAACCTCTTTCAGTCAGTGCTAGTTTTTCTTAAGTGGGCAGAGGAGCCCTCAAAAGACCAGGAACCCCATTATTGAGAAGTCCTATGAGCTGCTGGGGCTTCCCTGGTGGCTCAGTGATAAACAATTCACCTCCCAGTGCAGGAGATTTGGGTTTGATCCTTAGGTCAGGAAAATCTCCTGGAGGATGAACTGGTAACTCACTCTAGTATTCTTGCCTGGGAAATCCCATGGACAGAGGAGCCTGGTGGGCTACAGTCCATGGGGTCACAAAAGAGTTGAACATGACTTAGCAACTGAAGAGCAACAACATGAGCTGCTGGCAAGAACAGGAAATACCCCCTGTCCATCTCTCCTCTCCTCTCTGCTGTGAGATGAATCTTGGGTTATTCTTTACCAAATGAGGTGCTGTAGGCTCTCCTCCCAGTATCAGCACAAAATTCCAGTTACTTCAGCAATCTGGTGAGGATCCGGTGGGAATCCCACGTACTTTTAGCTCTCATCCAGCAGGAAGTCTGCAAACTCCTCCTTTTCTGCAGAAAGGAAGAAAGAAAATGCCGTCGCCTCAGACAACTGTGCCACTCCCTAATGGACCAAACTGTTCGGAAACTAACATGGCTAAGCTGCTCTTGCCCAGAGGCAGTCCCATCTAAACTCCTGTGGGACATTCTGACTGAGGAGGGACTAACTACAGATTCAAAGGGGACCACCAGTTATATCAGAGTCCACACCATTTGGATGCCTTCTATTTTGGTCTTTTGAGGAATCCATTAACAATTCAGGGCTGGTTCCAAATTTCCTGAACTGGAAATCTTATTTGGGTCAAATCTTGTATTTGCATGACTAATGATCAGCCAGGGTCTAAACAACACAGGAAAAGTACTCCTTTTGAAGCAGGTCACAGTGGAGAAGAAGGGCACATCCAGGTACACATTCCATTTACCACTTCTGATCTACTTAACTGGAAATGTCCGAGTAAAGGGTTGAGGGAAAACCCAGAGGGGTTTCCTGAATACGATTAGGGGAACCTTTCACACTCATGACCCCACCTGAGCTGACACCAAGAACCTCCTCAAAGTACTCCCAATGAGGGAATAAAAGACCAGACAAAGAAACAGGGTAAATGGTGCCATTTTCACACTAGGGAACAAGTAGTCTCAGATACCAAGCCCACTAGGTCCATCAAGACAATGGAGAAGGGGATGGAATACAAAGGCTGGCCCATTAAAAAAAATAGGATCCTAAAAGGAATCCAAGGAGCCAGACAGAAGCCTATCAATTGATATAAGATAAAGGAAATCGATCAGGAGCCTACAGAAAACCCTCCAAGATTTGCAAAGTACCTCAGGGAATGCCTTCAAATCTACTACCACTGACCCTGAGTCATTGGAAGGGAATGCAATCCTGAGGTCATATTTTATTTCCCAAAGTGCCCTGACACTAGGCATAAGCTTCAGAAAATGGAAACAGACAAAATACCACTACCTGTTACCTGGTCAAAGTTGCCTACTAAAGGTTGAGGGTGTTTAATAATCGAGATAAAGGGAAAAAACAGAGGACAAATAGGCCCAGAGGCAAGTTGTTGGCCTCCAATGTCAATTGGTGGGCAAGGGAATCTGAACTAACTGCCCTTGGAGACACTCAACTCCAATGAGTGGCACCCAGCCCCATTGAGTGATAGCAAGCCAAAGAAACTGCTGCTGCTGCTAAGTCACTTAAGTTGTGTCCAACTCTGTGTGACCACAGAGATGGAAGCCCACCAGGCTCCCCCGTCCTTGGGATTCTCCAGGCAAGAACACTGGAGTGGGTTGCCATTTCCTTCTCCAATGCATGAAAGTGAAAAGTGAAAGGGAAGGCGCTCAGTCGTGTCCGAATCTTAGCGACTCCATGGACTAAAGCCTACCAGGCTCCACCGTCCATGGGATTTTCCAGGCAAGAGTACTGGAGTGGGGTGCCATTGCCTTCTCCAACCAAAGAAACTAGGACCTAATCAACGCACTATTTGCAAACAAGGAAAACACCGAAAAGGACAATGTCCTCACCAACCACAAGAGGAATGCAAGTGGCAGATTCTGGCCACGACCCTCCAAGGCAGATGGTCCAAACAGATGAAGAATGATGGGACCAGAGGACTAAGCCAGCACTCCAATTGATCTCCCAAGGAGCCCCGGTTGACACTAGGCACAGGGATTAGACTGTCAAATTCTTAGTTGATACCAGTGCCACTTAGTTCTGAATACCAGATCAAGTAAACTCAGTTATAAGAGGTGTAAAATTATGGGGGTACAAGGGGAGGCCAAGAACAGGCATTTATAGAGTCATTAGAACATAAATGAGAGGAACACATGCTCATCCATTCCTTCCTGTATGTCCCTGAATACTCTATATTTCTGCTAGGAATAGATATCTTACATAAAGTGGAGGCTACTATCCACCTGATGGGAGACAAACTGGAGACTGGTGTCCCCTTAGACAAGGACACAAGATGATAATGTTAATGGCTAAGGAAAAACCTCCCTAGGCAGAGCAAGTTGATCTCCCTGGAGTAAATATCTAGTAAATCAGGAACAGGTGGGATGAGCTGTAGAGGCCATCCTGTGATAAGTTCATCTGAAGTCTGGACATACATGACCCAACAGAAAACAGTATCCTCTCCACAGGGAGGCCTTTTGGGGGCATTGCTGCCATTTTACAGAGCCTAATTGACCAGACTCTACTAGATGTTGCCAATCAGCCTGTAGTACCCTTTCTCCCTGTAAAGAGGAGAATTCCCAATGAGGAATGCCAGATGGTACAGGACCTCAGGGCACTCAGCGAAACCGTCTGGGGTATACATCCAGTCATCCCTAATCTTACATCCTGTTGGTCATCCTACCAGCCACCAGGACTTGGTATTCTGTGTTAGATTTAAAAAATGCCTTATTCTATATTCCATTAGCCCCAGAGTCCCAAGAAATGTTTGCTTTTGAATGACAGGACCCAAACATGCAACAAAACAAAGCAAAACACTGCTGGACACTCCTTCCCCAAGGGGTCAGAAATTTCCCCACCATCTTTGAGGAAACTTTGACCCAAAAGATCTGCATCTGAAGGAGGGAGCAAGATGGAATCAGAATATAAATGACATTATGATTACCAGCCCAACTATGGAAGCCTCTGACAAATATACTGCAACCACTCTGAAATACCTAGTCCATAAAGGATATAAGCTGTTCAAGGAAAAGGCTCAAATATTATAAACTAGGGTGACTTAACTAGGCTTCATTCTTCTGGAAGGCCAGAGAAGCCTATCCTAGGAGAGGAAAAAAGCCACTTGCTGCCTCATCCCTTCTAAAACCTGAGGGTGGCCAGGCTTTGCTCACCTGGATCCTTAACTATAGTCTAATAGCTAGACTTCTGTACAAAAGGCTGAAAGGAAAGGATAATGATCCTTTTGAATGGAATTTAGAATATGAAAAGGTGTCTTCAAGAAGTACAAAGCAACTGAGGGAGAATGGGTACATGCTGAAGATTAGCTGTATGGCTGAGTCCCTTTGCTGTTCACCTGAAATGGTCACAGCATTGTTTGTCAGTTCTATGTGCATGCTGAGTCGCTTCAGTCATGTCCAACTCTTTGTGACCCCATGGACTACAGTCCACCAGGCTCCCCTCTGTCCATGGGATTCTCCAGGCAAGAATACTGGAGTGGGTTGCCATGCCCTTCTCCAGGGGATCTTCTCAACCCAGATATCAAAGAACCCAGGGAATCAAACCCATGTCTCTTACATCTCCTGCATTGGCAGGCAGGTTCATTACCACTAGCGCCACCTAGGAAGCCCCTTATCAGCTATACCCAATACAAAACAAAAAGTTAAAAAAAAAAAAAAAAAGAATTGCAAAAGCAATTACTTCAGGCCCCTGCCCTGGCCCTCCCAGATTTAGCTAAACCATTTGACCTTTAAAATTTGGCTCAGACAGTAAAGCATCTGCCTGCAATGCGGGAGACCCAGGTTCTTTGTTCAGTTGTGTCTCACTCTTTGCGACCCCATGGACTGTAGCCCACCAGGCTCCTCCGTCCATGGGATTTTCCAGGCAAGAATACTGGAGTGGGTTGCCATTTCCTTCTCCAGGAGATCTTCTTGACCCAGGGATTGAACCCAGGTCTCCCGAATTGTAGGCAGACGCTTTACCATCTGAGGGAAGTCTAGCCACCCCAGTATTCTTGCCTGGAGAATTCCATAGACAGAGGAGCCAGGTGGGCTACAGTCTTTGGGGTTGCAAAGTGTCAGACACGACTCAGCAACTAACACTTTTCACTTTGACCTTTATGTTTATGAGAGAAAGGGAACCACCCTTGGGATATTAGCTCAAAAACTGCTGCTGCTGCTGCTGCTGCTAAGTCGCTTCAGTCGTGTCCGACTCTGAGTGACCCCATAAACGGCAGCCCACCAGGCTCCCCTGTCCCTGGGATTCTCCAGGCAAGAACACTGGAGTGGGTTGCCATTTCCTTCTCCAATGCATGAAAGTGGAAAGTGAAAGTGAAGTCGCTCAGTCATGTCTGACTCTTTGTGACCCCATGGACTGCAGCCTACCAGGCTCCTCCATCCATGGGATTTTCCAGGCAAGAGTACTACAGTGGGGTGCCATTGCCTTTTCCGAGCTCAAAATCTAGGAGCCCTTATTCCAGTGGTTGCTTATTTCTCTAACCAATTAGATCAAACAGCTAAGGGATGGTCCCGCCTACGGGCAATAACAGCTACTTCAACCCTGCTAAAGGAGGCTGAAAGTTAACGTTTGGTCAGCCAGTCACTATATGGACTCCACACCACTTTCAGGCTTTAGTAAGTTCTAAAGGAACAGAATGGCTGTACCCTGGAAGATCAATTCAAATTCAACCTATGCTTTTACACAACACAGTGGCTACCATAAAAACCCATCACACTCTAGACCCTACCACCTTGCTACCCACAGAAACAGAGCCCCTGGAGCATGACTCTATAGAAACCGTATGAACGTGCTTAGTCACTCAGTTGTGTCTGACTCTTTGCGATCCCATGACTGTAGCTCGCCTGGCTCCTCTGCCCATGGGGATTCTCCAGGCAAGAATAATGGAGTGGGTTGCCATGCCCTCCTCCAGGGGATCTTCCCAACTCAGGAACTGAACCCAGGTCTCCTGCATTGTGGGCAGATTCTTTACTGTCTGAACCAATGGGGAAGCCCAAGAATAGTGGAGTGGGTTGCCATGCCCTTCTCCAGGGGATTTTCCTGACCCAGGAATTGAACCAGGGTCTCCTCCATTGAAGGAGGATTCTTCACCAGCTAAGCTACGAGGGAAGCTCATAGAGACCATAGACACAACGAATTCCAGTTGCCCCAACCTGTTTAAATGATCCTTCCCCAAATGTCAAAGAGGAATGAACCACAGATGGGAACAGTTTTATGACAGAGGGGAAAAGGCTAGCAGGGTATTCAGTGACCTCCCAGACTCACGTCAAAGAAGCACAAAACCTATCTCCATGAACTTCTGTCCCAAAGGTAAAACTGACAGTCCTCACCTGAGCCTTAGAGCCTGGGACAGAGAGGATCTTAAATGTTTATACAAGTTCCTGGTATGCATATGCCATCTTACATGTACATGGGATATTTGGAAGGAAAGGGGTATGCTTACTGCAGACAATAAACAAGTGAAACATGGATTAAGCACATTGAAGCTCTTAGAAGCAGTACAGCTTCCAAAAGAGGTGTCAGTGATTCCTTGTAGGTGTCACCAGAAGGGGACTACAGAAGTAACAAAGGAAAACAAGGCAGATGCAACTGCCAAAAAGGTGGCCCTAGAACCAGGCAATTGGCAACTACTCCTCATACCTCAAAGCCCAGAACCATACAATTATCTCCCAATCTACAAAAAGGAAAAATTAGACAAATCCCCCAAAGAGGGCTTCAGTAGAGATCTAGGAGGCCATAAGTGGCTAATTGATGAAAATTAGCCACTTTTCATCAACAACACTTCTTTCCCCCAACTGTAGCTTGTCAAGCCACCAGAGAGGCGTATCAAGGACTTACTATGGGATAGAAGCCTTATATAATTAGTTGAGGTCATGGTAATTCCTGGCATGAAAAGTATAATCAGTGGAATATTTAAGACATGTCCCACCTAGACAATGAGCAACTCCAGCACCATATTCCCAAAGTCCCCCAGATAAGTCTTATTCAGACCAGGGGGACATATCCTGGAGAAGACTGGTAGACTGATTTCACTGTCAGGGCCAGAGTACCTGGCAATTTCAGGTATCTCTTTGTACTAGTAGACATTTTCTGGTCAGATAGAAGCATTCCCCACTAGTCCCAGTTTGGGGGCAAGTCCCTTTCTATCATTCCTCACTTAGTTGAAGTGACTAGGGCATTATTAAAGAAATAATCCTCAGATTTGGCCTCCCAGGATTCCTACAAAGCAATAATGGTCCAGAATTTTGTCGCTAATGAAGAAGGGGATTACATGAGCCTTGGACATAAAATGGATCTTGCACTCAGCCCAGAGACTCCATCATTGAGGAAAGTAGAGAAGTTCAATCAGACTTGGAAAAGGGCCTTAGCCAACGGATGTCAGGAAACTCAAAAAAATTGGATTAAGTTGCTTCTGATTGCCCTGCTCTACATGTGGTTAGCTCTAGGGGGTAAGTTAAAGTTAAGTGCATTGAACTCATATACAGTAGACCCATTTCCAAACCGAAGAAAAGGGACACTTTAACCCCCCTGAAAAAGAACAACTCAAGTTTGCCCTCCAGGTAGGAGAGGCCATGATAGCACCCATGGAATGTGGTAACCGGGTGCTGCCTGTACCCACTGATCTAGCCCTGTTCCTCTTCCAGCCAGAAGACTGGATGAACCTAAAGACATGGAAAGCTGGTAGCCAACAAAACCAACTCAATCCTAAGTGGAAAGATGCCACCTGGTGATCCTAACCATCCATTCTGCCCTGAAGTTGCAGGGATCACTCCATGAGTACACCACACTCGAGTGGAGGAGGCTATAGAGCCCAAACCTCCTAGAGACAACCTGGGGTAATGGACTCCTTTGACTACTCGTGTGAACCGCTCTCTGCCTTGAGGCAGCCCCATCCACAGCCTGTTGGGAAAAGCACTAGATCATATCTCTCCATCTTCTGATCCAAGAGCAAAGCTTTCCTTTTGCTTCTGAGGAACTCAATCTTATTCTGTTGACTTAAATGGGCAAAAGGACCCTTGCTGAGGATCTACTCAGGAGGGTTGGTTAAAAAGGCAAAACCAAATAAAACATTCTTGACCTTACAATTCCCTCCAGTTACTGTAACAATTCTTTTTTCTCCCTTACAGTAAAACATTAAAGAAACTCTCTACACACATCATTTCTGCTTCTTCACCTTTCATTACCTTCTCAATCTACTTCACTCTCAATAATAACCTAAAAATCCTTCACGCTAAGGTTGCCAAAAACATCCAGTCCTCTGATATCATCTTACTTGACCACGCAGAAGCACTGACACCATTGTATACTGTCTCATTCTTGAACTACTCTCCTCTTAGCTTCCCTGACATCATCTTTTAGTCTGGCTACTTTACTTCAGTCTCTTTTGCTTGCTCCTCATCTAAATGTTACAAATTCACCTGTATCATTTTTCTCCCTATGCATTTTCTTTGGGTGATCTCATTTATTTCCATAGCTTTTAAAACCATCTGCTGGGAGGGATTGGGGGCAGGAGGAGAAGGGGACGACAGAGGATGAGATGGCTGGATGGCATCACTGACTCGATGGACCTGAGTCTGAGTGAACTCTGGGAGTTGGTGATGGACAGGGAGGCCTGGCGTGCTGTGATTCATGGGTCGCAAAGAGTCAGACATGACTGAGTGACTGAACTGAACTGAACTGATGCTGACAACTCCCAAATTTCTGTATCTGTTTCACACTCTGACCCCCACAGTTGTACATCCAACTACCTGCTTGACATCTCTTAGCAATTTTACGTGCATTTCAATATACCAAAATAAAACTCATGACTTTTCCCAGGGCTTGGTAATTGAATGAGAAACTAAGCTTGCAAACAAAGCACCAACAAAATATGGGAAACTCCCCATTTTTTTAAGGAACAAAATCAATATTTAATATATTAAAATAAAACCATACAGGTAGTCATCAGGGTTGAGGCTTAATTAGGCATCTTTCATTTATGCAATAACTTAGTGTTGTTTTTGTTTTGTATTATGCTTAAAGAAGGATTTCATTATTTTTTTAAATATGAGACCTCTAAAGATCCTTATCTGCCCCCATCCATGCCCAGTTTTCCACATATCAGTAAATGCATTGCCATTGTCATTCATTTGGTTTCAAAGTCAGAAAGCTGGATTTCATCCTTGAAAACTTCCCTCATTTCCTATACTTAAGCCAGAAACAAGTCCTGGATTGAAGTCCTGGATTGAACTCCCCAAATAATTCAATCCTTGCTCTGTTCTTTACCACTGCCAGTATTAACCACTTTAGTCATGTCAGCCCAACTATTCTGAGAAAACTCCTTACTGTATGTTTCACACTATGCTTACTCCCTTCTAACACATTCTCCACTCAACAGGCAGAATGTCCTTTAAAAAACACAAAATGTTACTCCCTCGATAGTTTCCCATTGCTCTTCAAATATAATTTCAATTCCATGTCATAGGTTTTTGGGCCCTGCCTGCTCTGGTCACTATATATTTTGTAACCACACCTTGACATCGGATCACAATCCAGCTGTGGCTTGATCCTTTCCATCAGCTGGTCTCAGCAGTCTTCAGCAGCATCCTCTCAAAGAAATCCTGTAATTAGACTCTTCTCTCTGGTTTTCTATCACTTTGCCCTGTTTGTTATCACAATTTGTAATTTTTTTATTTGTATGTTTGTTTGCATCCTTTTTGACTATCTTAGTTAGACTGTAAACTGAGTGAGAACAGAAGCCTGTTTTCTTTACTCTGGCTTCTCCTATGTCTGAGCGAAAGTGAAGTCACTTAGTCATGTCCGACTCTTAGCGACCCCATGGACTGCAGCCTACCAGGCTCCCCCGTCCAGGGATTTTCCAGGCAAGAGTACTGGAGTGGGTTGCCATTGCCTTCTCCATGAAAAATAGTAGAAGGATCCAAAAATTAATGGTCAAAGAAGGATCAAAAAATTAAAAAATTAATGGAATTATGGATTCCACCCTTAAGTGAAATGAACGGTCAGCCTAATTCAGTGACAATAGACCCAGTGCTTCTTTCACTCTCTCTCCCACTGAAAGAAACAACTCTGAAATTCTGGACACTTCACTGAGCCACAACTTATTCACTTTTGATCATGGGATCTAATAGTCAAGCCTGTAGACTGTTTTTAGTGAATGATAATGGAATGGATGAATGTGCAGTGAATCTGGTCTTTTGCTTCCCAAAAGATAAAATGAGGACAATAATATTTAAGTTCCTTCAAGCTCTAAATTTCAAGACCCTTGAAAGTCTCATCAGACAAACTAGTTATAAGTCTGAACACTGCTTCTGGAAGTTTCCTATCAAGTTTAGTCTTTAAAGTGCTATTGAGGGATTATCAGGCATTCAGTACAATGTCATCTTCCTGTCTTCATTCTGTTTGGAAAAACTGAGTAATATTTCATTGTCTGCTTTATAAGAAAATGGAGGTGCTTGATCTCAATATGAAATTCATCAGTACTTTATATACACTGGTAAGACTGAAAGGTATTTATAGGTCATACTATGATCCACATGAATACTTATTACAAACTAAGTTTTCAATAAGTGACAGTATATATAAATTTTCTAAACATATTGCTGCTGCTGCTGCTGCTAAGTTGCTTCAGTCGTGTCCAACACTGTGCGACCCCATAGACGGCAGCCCACCAGGCTCCCCCATCCCTGGGATTCTCCAGGCAAGAACACTGGAGTGGGTTGCCATTTCCTTCTCCAATACATGCAAGTGAAAAGTGAAAGTGAAGTCGCTCAGTCGTGTCCGACTCTTAGTGACCCCATGGACTGCAGCCTACCAGGCTCCTCTATCCATGGGATTTTCCAGGCAAGAGTACTGGAGTGGGTTGCCATTGCCTTCTCCTTAAACATATTGACATATACACAAAATTCACATGGTCTAAGACACAGGAGATATTTCCAACATTAAAATAGGAAAATCTGGTATTTTAAATCTTCTGACCCAATTCTGTCTGAAGAAGAAACCTCACGACAGCTTTAAGAAATAACTTGAAAGCACAGATTTGGCCTTCCTAAGTATGTACACTTTCTGTTTTGCTACTCTGAAAGTGGCATATTAAGGAGGGTAGGCAAGTTGACAAAATTCAATAAGACATTTAACAGCTTGTGATGCATTCTGACCCACGGTTTCTGAGAATTAATATTCTAGCATCCATGGAATTTTGTATTAGGCTTTAGTAAATATATTTGACACGTTAAAATTCAATCACACACTAAATGCAGCATGGCACTGAGACTGTTAATTTCAGTGCCTCTTTAAATAGTGGATATTATTTCAAATAACCTATCATATTGAACAAAATTGTTTTCTAAGGCTTTTTTAAAAGATTCTCACTAGTGTTTACTGTATTAGTGCTCAAACATTAAACCATAAAAATCATCCATTAGAAGCTAGGAAACATACAACCCAAGATGGAATAAACTTGGTAATCATTTTGACAAGGGCGAAATTGCAATAAGAGACCTTGCTTAATCCACAGCACAAAACGTGAGGAAGCATGACAAAGACACTGTCCTCCAGCACTGTGCTCCACCAGACGCACGTGTCTGGGGTTAAAGAAATGGAGCCACCAGCGGCACCCTCACTACATGTGAGGATCTGTAGTCCACTAAGCTTTGAACAAGTTGGCACCTAGTCCTTACTTGGGCACAGGCACACAATCTAAAATCTGCTCTTAGGCACAGATGCACTGGCACAAAATCTGTCCTTAGGCCCAGAAACTGGGAACGTTGGCTATAGTTACATAATACGTCATTCCAACAAAGTGATTGAAGCTGCATGGGGTGGGCAAATTTGCTCAAATGAAGCAGGCAGAGCCGGAAGAATTCAGACATTGTTGGCAACAGAGCCAGAGTTTTAAGAAGGAAAAAAAATACTTTGTGTGGAAAATTTCTGGAAGAATGTATGCCAAACTAGTAATAATAGCTATCTTTTATAGAAAGAATTATTAGAAAAATTTAAAGTGTTTATTTCTGTAATTTTGATTAAAAAAATATACAGGGAAATAATACAAATAATTGAAAAGTAATAAAAAATGCCACACACATAATCCATTCATCAGCAATCATTTCCCAGATTTTTACTTTTAGATCACTGGAGGGGAAATTTGAGATTTCTTCCTTTTAACATCTCACAATGGATAGTCTATCATTTCCTTCACTAATGTTAAAGGATTCCTTTTTTCTTTTATTGAGTAAATGTCCCATAAAGTAGATTTGCCTGGCATTCATTGTGAGGCTGAATCATGCATATAAAATAAAAGACTTTTAGTTCATCTTCAATAAAACAGAATATTCTTTAAACCAATAGTGCTAAGAGGAAAAATGATTTCATTAACTGAAATGTTTAGCCAAGATACTGGATGGTGCTTTTCACCTGCCACAGCAATTAAGACGTCTCTAATAAAATACCATTGAGATAAATTATAGTTCTTTACTTAGAGCTCATCAGAGAAGATCTAATTTATAGCATTGACTATAACATGTTAAAAAGTCTCTATATGAAAGCTAATTCCATGATAAATTTTAATTATGTGGATAGAACTAGCTTCAAAGCTGTATTAATTATACATTTAAGCTCTACATGCAAACTAGTACATTACAGTACAGCCAGAACATGTAAAATATAGTCTGAACCGAATTAAAATATGCCAATTTCCTCTGCAGTTATTTGCTTTTGATATACTGTAGTTCTTTCAGACCATTCTTTATAAACATTAAATTACTGCTGTGTTTTCTTAGCCATTTTGCTACCCTAGAAAGAATTCCAGGCTCTGGTTAACTTCATGGCATGATTTTCTACTTTCGCAGAGTACAAAGCAGATATCCATCTAAGATAAATACCTTAATAAAAGGGGTGAAAGTTGCTGGCAAGTTTTACTTCCTTATCCCAAAGTCTGTCCACCCCGCTCACTGTAATTCCTAGTCTCACCCGTCTATTTCTCTCTCTGGGTTTTCATCTCTGGCTCAAAACATAGGTCAAGGCACCAAAGCCCTGTAAGTACAGGCATGAATTCCTTGCTTCAAAAACAGACTAGAGCAGTAGCCAGTCAGCAAACTCAGTCTTTGACAAGAGGCTTGTTCCATATGTAAACTGAACATTTCATTCTCTATCCAGAAAGTCTTGGTACCTAGAAAATATCAAGTGAATTGAAGAGCGTGCTTAGTGTTATCACTATTACATGTATGTAATACCTCACACAGCAAAAAATGAAAATTTGTAGATTAAAAATTTACCATATTTCATCTTTCCTGCCCCTTAGTTTCCCAGTTTCATTCCCTGGAGGTAAATTGATCACTTTACAGGTATACAATGCATATGAGAACATACAAGTATAAAACAACAAAAATGTATACTGTATTCTTCACTTTAATCTTTTAACATATATATATTATATACTGGAAATTGTCCAAAATAAATACAAATAAATAGCTCCATTTTTAAAAAGGTTTCATAGAATCCCATGCCATACAGGCACATAATTTACTTAACCTGTGTCCTAACATAGATATTTACTCTGCTTCCAATCTTTTTGTTATTTCAAACAACCCTATAAGGAATATCCTTGTATGTTTGTCATTTAAGATGTGACAAGCATATCTGTGGATAAATTCTCAGAGCAGTATTGCAGGATCAAAGACCATATGGATTTGCAATCTTGATATTGTTAAATAGTTTTTTATAGAGTTTATACCAAATTACATACCTAATAGTAGTGTATTAAATACCTATTTTCTCACACCCTTTTCAATATAGTATGCTATAAAAATTCTTTTATCCTCGCCAAATTAACAAAGGAAAATGGCATTTCATTGTAGTTTTAATTTTTAAATTAATGTTTTTTCCTGTTATGTATTAAATGAATAACTTTTCATATTTTAAGACCCATTTACATTTCCTTTGATACCAACCATTTTATCCTTTGTCCATTTCTTGTAGGATTATTGGCCTTTTTCTTATATATTTATTTATATATGCTAAGAAACATAGCCTTTGGTCTATGTCATCAATTGCAGAGAAAATATTTTCCCCTGGCTTGTCATTTGCATTTTTAAATGGATTTTAATGACAAGATAATTTTATTTTAGTTTTATATGGTCAATTTATTCTATCTTTTAACTTAATATTTCTTAGTTTTGGATTAACCCTAGGAATGTCTTCTGAACCTTGAAACATTTTACATACATACACACACACACCTGTGTGTATACATACAAAGTATTTCCATAGTATACTTATATTTTTCTATTTAAATATTTTAAATATTTGGAATCTGGGGATAAGAAATGAGGTAAGAGCCCCAAAATATTTTTATTTTCCAGATTACTATCCAGTTGTTCCAATGTTGTTGTTGTTCAGTCACCCAGTAGTGTCTGACTCTTTGTGACCCCATGGACTGCAGCACACCAGACCTCTCTGTCCCTCACCATCTCTTGAAGTTTGCCCAAGTTCATGTCCATTGCATTGGTAATGTCATCCAGCCATCTCATCCTCTGACATGCTCTTCTCCTTCTGGCCTCAATCTTTCCCAGCATCAGGGACTTTTGCAATGAGTCAGCTGTTCGCATCAGATGACCAAAATACTGGAGTTTCAGTATTAGCATCAGTCCTTCCAACAAGTTTTCAGAGTTGATTTCCCTTAATTTTGATTGGTTTGATCTCCTTGCTGTCCAAGCGACTCTCAGGAGCCTTCTCCAGCACCACAGTTCAAAGGCATCAATTCTTCCATGTTCTGCCTTCTTTATGGTCCAGCCCACACAGCCTTACGTGACCACTGGGAAGACCATTGCCTTGAGTATATGGATCTTTGTTGGCAGTAATGTCTCTGCTTTTTAACACACTATCTAGGTTTGTCGTAGCTTTCCTGCCAAGAAGCAAACATCTTCTGATTACATGGCTGCAGCCACCATCTGCAGTGATTTTAGAGCCCAAGAAGCAGAAATCCATCACTACTTCCACCTTTCTCCCTCTAATTGCCATAAAGTAATGGAGCCAGACGCCATGATCTTAGTTTTCTCAATATTTAGTTTTAAGCTGGCTCTTTCACTCTCCTCCTTCATCCTCATGAAGAGGATGTGAAGAGTTGACTCATTGGAAAAGACTCTGATGCTGGGAGGAATTGGGGGCAGGAGGAGAAGGGGACGACAGAGGATGAGATGGCAGGATGGCATCACTGACTCGATGGACATGAGTTTGGGTGAACTCCGGGAGTTGGTGATGGATAGGGAGCTCCTCTTCGCTTTCTGCCATTAGGGTGGTATCATCCACATATCTGAGGTTGTTGATGTTTCTGCTGTCTATCTTGATTGCAACTTGTAACTCAGCCAGTCCAGCATTTCTCATGATGTGCTCAGTGTATAGATTAAACAGTGACAGTAGACAGCCCCGTTGTAATCCCTTCTCAATCCTGAAACAATCAGTTGTTCCATACAGTGTTCTAACTGTTGCTTCTTAAATAATTCATCACTCACCTACTGGTTTGTTATGCCATTCTTGCCACACACTAATATTCAACACATATCTACTTAACAGACTTTCTTGTCTGTTATCTGCATGTCTATTTATCTGCATGTCTAGTCATACATTATTATTACATTCAGTTCAGTTCAGTCGCTCAGTCGTGTCCGACTCTTTGCGACCTCATGAATTGCAGCACGCCAGGCCTCCCTGTCCATCACCAACTCCCGGAGTTCACCCAAACTCACGTCCATCGAGTCAGTGATGCCATCCAGCCATCTCATCCTCTGTCGTCCCCTTCTCCTCCTGCCCCCAATTCCTCCCAGCATCAGAGTCTTTTCCAATGAGTCAACTCTTCTCATGAGGTGGCCAAAGTACTGGAGTTTCAGCTTTAGCATCAGTCCTTCCAAAGAACACCCAGGACTGATCTCCTTTAGGATGGACTGGTTGGATCTCCTTGCAGTCCAAGGGACTCTCAAGAGTCTTCTCCAACACCACAGTTCATGACTGTAACTCTATTTGCTTGGTCTTCAATGCCGAGTCCAGGCAACTCGATATTTTAAAATATGGGAGAGACTGTAACTTGTTACTCTTCTTAGACCAGAATTTTCTTGAACATTTTCCCTATTTTCTATGTGAATTAGTTTTTCCAGTTCAAGAAAATGAACAAATAAGTAACACTCTACCCTGGTTATTGATATAGAATTAAGTTTATTACTTACATTAGGAAGAGCTGACATCTTTATAATATTGAATTTTCATATTAAAGAAAATGTATGTTTTCCTAATTTGTACTGATTTTGCATATTTCTTGTTAAATTTATTTTTTTTCTATTGTAAATGTGGTATTTTGTTTCATTATAATTTCCAATTGGTTATTGTCTGTACTTATAAAAGTTGTTTGCTCTTTACTATTATTATACTCAGCCATCTAAAAATTCTTTTGTGTATTCATGTAAGCAAGTTTAAAATTTGCAAATATTACAACCTTTTTCATATATGTGTATATAATATACACCTCATAATCTCCTCTCTAATTGTACTCGCATGTACCTTCAGAACCATGTTAAAAAAATCAGTAGTGAGGGCTTGTGTGGGCAACACATATGCTAAAACTGGAGTAATACCAAGAGGATTAGCGTGGCCTCTGAGTAAGGATGGCACAGAGATTTGTGATACATTCTGTATTTTATCTCCTCAGCCACAGGACACAAAAGCAAAAATAAAAAATGGGACTATATCAACTAAACAGCTTTGCACAGCAAAGGAAACTATCAAGAAAACAAAAGTCAGCCTACTGAATGAGAGAAGATATTTGTAATATCAGATATATGCAATGAGGTTGATATCTAAAATATATAGAGAACTCATGCAACTCAATATCAAAAAAACAAACTCAATTAAAAAATGGGCAGAGGCACTGAACAGAGATTTTTGTACAGATGGCCTACAGACATCTGAAAAAATACTTAACATCACTAATCATCAGGGAAATGCAAGTCAAAACTACAGTGAGCTACCACATCACACCTATAAAAATGGCAATGATCAAAAAAAGAAGAAACAAGTGCTGGTGAGGATGTGGCAAAGAGGGAACCCTTGTTTGCGGGATCATAAATTGGTGGAGAACAGTATGGAGTCTCGTCAAAAAATTAAAAATAGAACTCCCATATAATCCATCAACTTCACATCTGGGTATTTACCCAAAGAAAACAAAATCACTAATTTAAAAAGATATATTCACCCTATTGTTCACCGTAGCATTAAATAGACAAGACATGGAAACTAAATGTCCATCAATAGCTGAATGAATAAAGAAAATGTGGCATGCATACATACACACACACACACACAAAATGGAATATTACTCTCTCATAAAAAAACAATGAAATTTGCCATTTGTGACAACATGAATGGATCTAAAGAATATTATGTTAAGTGAAATAAGTCAGATAGAAAAAGACAGACACTGGATGACTTGACTTAAATGTGGAAGCTAAAACACAAAAAAACACAAATAAGAGAAAATAAAAACAGACTCAGAACAAACTCGTGGTTGCTAGAAGGTGGGAGACAAAATAAGTAAAAGAGATTAATAGGCACAAACCCCCATTTATAAAATAAATAACCCATGAGGATGTAATATATATCATAAAGAATTGGTCAATAATATCTTAATTATTTTGTATAGGATCAGATGGTTACTAGATTTGTCATCATGATCATTTCATAACATATGCAAATGTCAAATCACAATGTAGTACACCTGAAACTAAAATATTACTCTCTATCAACTATATTTCAATTGTTGTTGTTTAGTCGCTCAGTTGTGTCCAACTCTTTGTGACCCCATGGACTGCAGCACACCAGAATTCCCTGTCCTTCACCATTTCCCAGAGCTTTCTCAAACTCGTGTCCATTGAGTCAGTGAGTCCATCCAACCATCTCGTCCTCTATCACTCCCTTATCCTCCTGCCTTCAATCTTTCCCAGCATCAGGGTCTTTTCCAGTGAGTTGGCTCTTCACATCAGGTGGCCAAAGTACTGGAGTTTCAGCCTCAGCATTAGTTCCTCCAATGAATATTCAGGATTTATTCCCTTTAGGATTGACCGGTTTGATCTCCTTGCAGTCCAAGGGACTCTCAAGAGTCTTTTCTTATACCACAGTTTAAAAGCATCAATTCTTCAGCGCTCAGCTTTCTTTATGGCCGAACTCTCACATCCACATAGGACTACTGGAAAAACCATAGCTGTGACTATATGGACCTATTGGCAAAGTAATGTCTCTGCTTTTTAATACACTGTCTAGGTTTGTCATAGCTTTTCTTCCAAGGAGCAAGTGTCCTTGCTTGAAATAAAAAACGTGGAGCAAGTTTTTCAAGTAAAAAGTAGTGATGCTCTGGTTTTATTCTTGACATTATGGGGATCTTCTCATTGTGTTTTCATTAACACATGATATTAACATTTAGATAGTAATTATTAGTTTAAAATGTTACCATATAGTTCATAGTTTATTGAGTTTTTTTTCCCAACCCTTGATTGGTATGATTATGTGATTTATTTGTTTTCCTCTAGGTGAATTATATTAACAGAGTTGCTGATGTTGAATTATTTTTCCATTTTTGGAATAAGCCAGTATTATGATCCCTACTCAATCAGTGTCTGAGTGCAGTCCAGGGGAAGGAAGCATGGTTTGGTATGAATACCATGGGGGTTTTATAGGGTTTGGAAGCTGGAGTCTGTCATCAACTATGGTTCTCACAGCAGATTCTCTTGAAGGAAATTTGAGCAACACATTTCTACAACCATCATGTGAGTCAGTAGAGGACTGGAAGTCAGAAAACTTGAGCTCCAGAACTATCGCTGCCAACTAGTTATCAGTGTTATCTTAGGTAATGTACTCGCTGAGCTTCACCTTTTCCTTGCTTGATAAAGACAGACATAATAACAGCATATGCATTTAAAGTGCTTGAAAGAGATTCTAGTACATAGTGTGTAGTAAATATTGGCTGTGATTATTGTTAGTACCAAAAATCCCTTCAGGGCGGAGCCCCAGAACCTGGAAAGTAGCAAGATGCTCAGTAGCTCAGTCGTGTCTGATTCTGTGACTTCATTGACTGTAGCCCACCAGGTTTCTCTGTCCATGGGATTTTCCAGGCAGGAATACTGCAGTGGGTTGTCATTTCCTACTCTAGGGGATCTTCCCAATCCAGGGATCAAACCCAAGTCTCCTGCATGTCCTGCATTGGCAGAAGGAATCTTTACCAATGCACAATGGCTGCCATTTATTAAGCACTTATTACATGCCAGTTAGTGTTGACAAAGACAGAGGATCAGAAGGAAAGAAAGAAAAGGAAGAAATCATGGCACTAGTTGATGTTACCACCTTGAGCAACCTATACTAAAGGAAGAGGCTCTCTAGCATTTAGAATTTGCTAGAACAAAAAAAAAAAGACTTATAAGGAAGAAGAAAAGTGAGCCTAAAAATTCCTTTCTGGATTGTTAAGTTTACTGAGAAGGAAAGATAGAAAAGATTTAGGGTATCAGCAATAGCTTCCCAGGTGGCTCAGTGGTAAAGAATCTGCCTGCCAATGCAGGAGATGCAGGGTTCAATTCCTGGGTCAGAAAGACCCCCTGGAATAGGAAACAGCAACTCACTCCAGTATTCTTGTTTGGAAAAAGTTCATGGACAGAGGAGCCTGGTGGGCTGCACTTTGGGGTCTCAAAGAGTTGGATTGACTGAGTACACACACACAATGTTCAGAATAGAGTAGGCCCTTGGCTGGAGCTTTCATTTGGCTCTCTATCACCTGGGTCCCCCTGGTGGCAGGATGAGTGAGGGAAAATGAACAATATCAACATACAGAGCAACAATTCAGCACATGCAAGCAGGGCTTCTGATCCTGCATCTTCCACTTACCAAATCTGAACAAAATCCTTAACTTTCTGGTTCTCACCCTTGAAAGGGATTGCTCTGAGGAATAAATGAGATAATAATATATAATTTATGAAAAACACTTGACACAGAACAGTTGTTCAATAAGTATGGCTATTATTATTAAAGCATGTCTCATATGTTTTCTAATGACCTAAGTTTTACTTATAAAACTACTCTCAAATATGATGTTAATTTGGGAATTCCTTGGAAATCCAGTGGTTAAGACTCCACTCTTTCCCCTGCAGGGAGCACAGGTTCAATCCCTGATCGGGGAATGAGGATACCACATGCCACATGGTGGGCCCAAAAATAAAAATATATGCTAATCTTTAACAAATATTGACTGCCACCAAGAATATTTTTCATGAATTTTAATCTTAGAATGTTCAGGAAAAACCACATCAACTACAATGATTTTCAATAATTACACTGATGTTCTAATTGAAGTTTTGACCTTGCACTGAAAAAAATTCAAAGGAACTTTCCTTTTTTTTTTTTTTTAAGTAAACTCATCTCTAATGGACAAACTACCTGAAAAGATCCTTTTAAAATAAATACTATCCAAAAGCTACTCACTATCCAACTCCTAAGTTACATATATTAATAACAGTTAGAAACATGAGAATCCTGGAATGTGATCAGGTGGGCCTTAGGAAGCATCACTATGAACAAAGCTGTGGAGGTGATGGAATTCCAGTTGAGCTATTTCAAATCCTCAAAGATGATGCTGTGAAAGTGCTGCACTCAATATGTCAGCAAATTTGGAAAACTCAGCAGTGGCCACAGGACTGGAAAAGGTCAGTTTTCATTCCAATCCCAAAGAAAGGCAATGCCAAAGAATGCTCAAACCACCACACAATTGCACTCATCTCACATGCTAGTAAAGTAATGCTCAAAATTCTCCAACCCAGGCTTCAGCAATACATGAACTGTGAACTTCCAGATATTCAATCTGGTTTTAGAAAAGGCAGAGGAACCAAAGATCAAATTGCCAACATCCACTGGATCATCGAAAAAGCAATAGAATTCCAGAAGAACATCTATTTCTGCTTTATTGACTATGCCAAAGCCTTTGACTGTGTGGATCACAATAAACTTTGGAAAATTCTGAAAGAGATGGGAATACCAGACCACCTGACCCACCTCTTGAGAAACCTATATACAGGTCAAGAAGCAACAGTTAGAACTGGACACGGAACAACAGACTGGTTCCAAATAGGAAAAGGAGTACGTCAAGGCTGTATATTGTCATCCTGCTTATTTAACTTATATGCAGAGTACATCATGAGAAACGCTGGACTGGAAGAAGCACAAACTGGAATCAAGATTACTGGGAAAAATATCAATAACCTCAGATATGCAGATGACACCACCCTTATGGCATAAAGTGAAGAAGAACTAAAGAGCCTCTTGATGAAAGTGAAAGAGGAGAGGGAAAAAGTTGGCTTAAAGCTCAACATTCAGAAAACTAAGATCATGGCATCTGGTCCCATTACTTCATGGCAAAGAGATGGGGAAACAGTGGAAACAGTGGCTGACTTTATTTTTCTGGGCTCCCAAATCACTGCAGATGGTGATTGCAGCCATGAAATTAAAAGACCCTTACTCCTTGGAAGGAAAGTTATGACCAACTTAGTCAGCATATTAAAAAGCAGAGACATTACTTTGCCAACAAAGACCTATCTAGTCAAAAGCTGTGGTTTTTCCAGTAGTCATGTACGGATGTGATAGTTGGACTATAAAGAAAGCTGAGCGCCGAAGAATTGATGCTTTTGAACTGTGGTGTTGGAGAAGACTCTTGAGAGTCCCTTGGACTGCAAGGAGATCCAACCAGTCCATCCTAAAGGAGATCAGTCCTGGGTGTTCATTGGAGGGACTGATGTTGGAGCTGAAACTGCAATAATTTGGCCACCTGGTGCAGAGAGCTGGCTCATTTGGAAAGACCCTGATGCTGGGAAAGATTGAGGGCAGGAGGAGAAGGGGATGACAGAGGATGAAATGGTTGGATGGCATCACCAACACAATGGACATGGGTTTGGGTGGACTCCGGGAGTTGGAGATGGACAGAGAGGCCTGGCATGCTGCAGTTCATGGGGTCACAAAGAGTCGGACATGACTGAGTGACTGAACTGAACTGAAGCCATAAAAACCCAGTCATCATATTAAGATGATCTTTTACGTCAACATGAATCAACACATGCCAGACAGACTTTAATAGTCAATTTTGAGATATGGAAGTTCTTGTTTCAATGGATGAAATATGTAAGCCTTTGAAAAATTCAAATGTGAACATTTTTTAATTTAATAGATTTCTTCTGATCTGAAAGGATAGCAAAAATTGGGTTAAAAGTTTGCATGAAAACTTTAAAAAGCAAAGATCACAGTTGATATAAGATGGTGTTGAGAGAGAAGCATATATTGCATGGCCTTGAAATTGTTTCCACTCACATGGAACAACCCCAGATGTTTTCAAAAATCAAAAATGATAAGCAGAAAGAGAGTGGGAAGAAACAACAGCATTTTTGTTATATCCAACTGATAAACACTGGGCTGCATATATATTATGCTAAGCGTGATTAAGCACAGAATTAACATCATTTCACTGCATTTGTAATACAGTGAAATAAGGCAGTTGAGACAAATGGAAAAAGGTCTCCAAAACATTGCTTTGAGGATATAAATTGGCACTGTCAAGTTATATATTTACAAAAAATATGGACAAAGAGGTCAAATAATTAATTTTTTCTGGATGTATGTGCATAGGCTATGATTAAAGGTCACCCTGTTATTCATGTAGTTTGATAAATCTTAACCTCCCATGAATCACATGTCTCACAGTGTATCTAATTACCTAGAATGGATCCAAAAACAGTACTAATCTTGCATTTTAATAGTTAAAGCATCATAAACAAAAGATAAATCTTTTCCTTGATAAAAAATGTTGGAGACGCAAATTTACAAAAGAAGTCGAGAACAAAATATTTTAAGTGCCAAGCAAGCACCAGAAATATGTCATTTATTCATTTAATATCTACTGAGCTCATACTCTTTGATGAGTAGGTTCTCTATTTAAGTGCTGAAGACATAAAGGTTGTAAGGATATCACAGTCTAGTGGCAAGTGACAGGTATATGTAGATTCAATTTCAATACAATAAGAAATGCAATGATAGTAGAGGGTCCAGGTGTAGAGTGGGGCTGGGGGGATGCCCAGAGACAAGGTAATTTTACCTTATCTTATGGGAGAAGAGAGGCAAGAATACTTTTCAGAGGAGGACTGGCACCTCAAAGATGAATATTGGTTGATTTTCAGAATAATCTCTAATAATCCTCATATGTAGGTAATAAATTATCCCCATTTTATAGATGAGGAAACAGACGTATTCTGACTCAGAGATAATACCTGGTAGGACCAAGTCTACCTGATCCCAGTATCACACATTTTCCATTGCCTTTGAGGGCCAAGAAAAATACTCTGTATATCTCTCCAAGTTATACGTTTTTTTCACCATTGCTTATCCCATTTAGGAATTCCAACATAACATTCTCTTCTTGCATTCACATTCTCTCTTTCTGTCTCTTTAGTTTCTAAGTCATGTCTGACTCTTACGACCCCGTGGACTGTAGCCTGCGAGGCTCCTCTGTCCATGGGATTCTCCGGGCAAGAATACTGGAGTGGGGTGCCATTTCCTTCTCCAGGGGATCTTCCCAACCCAGGAATCGAACCCCGGTCTCCTGTATTGCAGGCAGATTCTGTACTGACTGAGCTATGAGGGAAGCCCTATGCTCCCTAATTCGCATTATGCTGAACTAAAAAATATACATATAGTAATTGCAGGCTTGTATTTCTGCCATATACTGTTAGAAATTCTCATGAAAACCCAAAATATTACCATTAACACAGAGAATAGTAGATATAAAAATCTAAAACTGTCACTGGGAAAAATGGAAGCCCTATTAAGACTTTATAATATACATCTGAAAACATTTCCTTTAATTGATCCAATAGCCTCAGATTTAATCAGAGGGAGGCAGTAGTTTTAAGACCATCTAGAATTAGGAGTTGATTTAGCTCTCCTCATGATGGGATACACTAAAATTTTCTTGATCTTTTGCCTACCTTTATAAAAGGGGACAGTTTTATTTTCAACCTACTATCATCACCAATTGAAAGACACTACGTAAGAGCTGTAGGAATGCAAGAGCCTTCCTGAGTAGGGAAAACTCATTTTCTTGTGAGTATCCCCTTTACCACTCACACAGAACACTTCACTTCTGAGACTTCCGGTCACTAAATGTGTGGGAATTGTTCCCATACCGAGCAATTCTGTGATACCAGCTGGGTGTCCTCCAGTTTAACTCAACTCTCACACTATCTACCTTGAGGTATCTTTAGATACATAGCTTAAGTAGTGCTCGGTCCCACAAGACTGCTCCCACTCTAATTTCAATAGTAAGTCCAGTTTGTCACCAGTGTTTCTGAGCCATTAGCTATAAATCAGAGATTCCCAAAACCCTCACCTTGGGTTCAATTAATTTGATAGAGCAGCTCACAGAATTAAGGAAAGCAGAATACTTGCTGATTACTGGTTTACTGTAAAAGGATATGATAAAAGACACAGATGAACATTCAGATGAACGAGACATGTAGGGAAGTGACATAGAGCTTCTTCCATGCTTTCTCCCAGAGCACTACAGTCCTAGCTCCTCTAAGCAATCACCAACCCAGAAGCTCTTCAGACTCACTTGAGGGATCTGTATGGAAGCATCATCACCAAGGCATGATGGATCATTAACTTCATTTCCAGCTCCTCTCCTTTCTCTGGAGAATGGGGAGTAGGGTTAAAAGTTCCAAGTTTCTAATCATGGCTTCATCTTTCTGGTGACCAGCACCCATCCAGGAGCCTACCAAGAGTTACCTCATTAGAACAGACGGCAAAGAGCATACACACACACACACACACACACACATATATATGTATGTATTTTGTTATCTTACACATTCTAATCACTGATGTACCATGTGCCAGGCAATGTGCTATACACTAAGTAATTAAAGTTGAGCAAGCCATACTGGCTGACCTTAGGAGTTTGCCAACCATGGTGAGAGACAGTCAGGCAAGAATATAAATGCATTTGCTCCAGCCAACTCATTTTACACATGTTGAAAAAAGGATAAGAAAATAAGTAGTTTGTCAAACTCTGATTATGCACTGTTGATGGGAGTGGAAACTGATATAACCTTTTTTGGAAGACAGTTTGGGAATGCCTTTTAAATTTGCAAATGCTCTTATTCTAAAACACAGATATTCTAAACAGAAATTTATCCTTCAGATGTACTTGCAGAAATTCCAAACATAAGTGAAAAAAATCTATGCAGTTTTGACCATATTAAAGAAACATTGGGAGCAGTCTAAATGTCTATCAATAATTGACTGGCTGAATGAACTCTAGAACACTGTGTAGCAATTTAAAAGGTGAAATAGATTTGACATAATGTAAACACAAGAGGTTATTCAAGAGCTATCGATATATGAAAAAACTGCATGGATGATGATGTTCTATCCTTGTTTAAAAAGAAAAAAATCACAAGTAAATGTTTAGAAAAATAAGTATCAGAGAAATGTATACTAAACTATAAACAGGCAAAACCAATACAATATTGTAAAGTTAAAAAATAAAATAAAGGAAAAAAAATAAATAAACTATAAACAGTGGTTAATACAATGCCTACAGATAATTTCTATCTTTTATGTTATCGTTTTGTAATGCTGGATGATTTTTTCTAAATAAAAAGTGTGTTTGACTAAATTGATGTGATTTATAAACACCGTATCTTGCAAAAAATTGATATTTCTAGGTTATATTAAACTTCCTTGAAAACTGTAAAAGCTTAAACAAATTATGGGATTATCTATTTATATAATAAATAACATTAGACGTTATTTTGAGGCACTCTAAAAGAGCATATACTTACGCAGAAAAAAAAAGATTTTAAAACCATTAAAAATAACATTAAAAATTAGGATAATAACATAGTTAGGAAACTATGAGTTTCTCTCAAGCATTCTTGAACTTCAATCCAGGTCTCTGGAGTCTTGGTCTAGTTCTTTTTCTCTGCAGTTAGTTCTAGCCTATGGGTAATCTCTTAAAAGCTTTTCCTCAAAGGCAAAAATTCTTCCAAGCAACACTAATTCTCATTACAGAAAATGCAAATATTAGAGTGTCTCTATGAATGGAAAAGAAAGCTGCTATCATTGCTAATAAGAATTTGTGATGATAAACTGTGGAAACTGTAAACTCTAGAGTACAAGAAAGTAAAACAACCAGTGACTTAGCCTGTCAACAGGGAGGCCTCACAAATATCTAAAATTCATAGTCACCAACGCATTCATGAGCTACGTTTGTACAAAGTAATCATAATCTTATTCAAATAAAATATTTATATTTGGTTGGAAGAAGATGTAATGTGAGGGTCCCTTCTCACCCAAATAGAAAACTATCAAACTGAGATCAGAAACTCAATGTGTGGAATGACTGAGCAATTGAATTTCCCATGCCTCTGGGCAAACTGCAGCCAGGCTCTGAGCTCAATTAAAGAAGAAAAGTTTGCCTGATGAGCAAAATCAAGTGTAAAACCATCTAAGAGGAACTCTAATGTATGCTGGGTATTTTCTTTCCAACTCATAAAATTCACACCATAAACTGAAGAAGGTAAAATTTAAGGGAATGTAAAATTTATCAATCTTCAAATTTTGTTACTTCAATGTATAGAACTGAAAAATAAAGATATAATTTTATTCAACCCAAGCTTTGAACATATAAGAGAATGTTAAGCTAAAATTTTCTGTTGAGACTTTAAGACAAGTGACATGATACACAAAAACAGGTGTGAAACAAGCCAGCCTCCAGAATTTGGAATAAAATCTGTGTATATATACATTCCCAAACCTTCTCACATAAAAGGTAAAAACTGGTACTCAGGTAAGAATACATGAATGGTAAGAGAAACAGCCTTATTGTTGATACAGAGAAAATGTTAGTGGTCTGCATGGAAGATCAAACCAGCCATAACATTCTCTTCCTCAATCCACTTTAAAGAGGGAGACAATTTAGAAGAAAAAAAAAAAAAGGAATGATTACAACAGCATGTGTCAAGAGCTATAGAAAGAGAGAGTGGTATGGTGAAAAGAACATCTGCCACAGAGCAAGGCAGTGAAAGTGAAAGAATTAGTCAGTTGGTCATGTCTGACTCTTTGCAACCCCATGGACTGTAGCCTACCAGGCTCTTCTATCCATGAGATTCTCCAGGCAAGAATACTGGAATGGATTGTCATTCCCTTCTCTAGAGGATCTTCCTGACCCAGGAATCAAACTCTGGGTCTCCCACATTGCAAGCAGATTCTTTACCATCTGAGCCACCAGACTTGAGTTCCAGTCTTGGCTCTAATCTTAGGAAAGTGGCCTTGAGCCATTTCTCCATCGCTGCCTCACTTACATCTCCTGTAAGCATAACATTCCTCATTTAGTTCTGACCTACATGGTACTAGCTTGTTCTAGACTGTCTCAGAAATAGTTTTATATTTTTTAAGAGAAGAATGGATTTTTTATTACTCTACTGAGCAGTTAAAATGTATATTTTTTTCGTGACCCATCAATCAACATATAGAGTAAGCAATATCATATGCTCCCAGTCAATTTGTTTACTCTGATGTGATCTTTTTTCTTCCATTATTTCATGTTTTGTTGATCAGTGTGACCTCTTAATGGCTGATGAATAGCAAATAAATGGATAGTGTTGTAGATGTTGCAAGATGCTATGGCAGAGTTCACAACAGATGTGAAAATGCACATTTTATGATAAATGAGCACTGTCAAAAAAACTGATGGAAGTAACTAAGTAATGGTAGAACCCAGAAGTCAATCAGGGATTGATGGAGGCCCTGTGACACATGAAGGTCAATTTAAATAGCTTAGGGGGAAGTGACCAACAGTTGTTTGTATAGTAGTTTGCAGAAAGTATGAGTGAGTATATGTTACAATTTCTGATTTGAAAAGAAGCAAATGGTGATTGCCAGTAGATGAGATAAGGAAAAACATTCCTATGGCCCTTTGCTGTACAGCCCTCATATAGTCCAGATTCAGTTATCCTTTCCATGAAATGGAATAGCTCTCTGCTAAATGGAATTTGTCTGCAATAATTCTTACAGCACAGGTTGTGTGGATTAAATAAGACTGATTTAAAACCTCAAAGCAAAGACAGGAAAACCACTGTTTGTCTAGGATAAGCCTTGCTATGCCTGAAGAAAATAGTTTGTATTTTGCTTTTCTATGTCTACCAACTAACGAAACTGGATGACTGCATTCAGTGTGGAGAGAGAACTGCTTGAGCTAAAGATACAATGTGAGAATACTGGATATACTGAGGCAACTGTCAGCACATTCGCATGGCTAGACAGAGTGATGGAATAGGATATGAGACAAGGAAAACAGACTGAATTAGAACATTAGGAGCAATGGGCCTTATTCAGAAATGATGGGAAAAGATGGTAAGTAGGAATGATCAGCTCCATGTTATGTACTGGCTATAGCACGGAAACTGTATTGAAGTCATCTCTAACAAAATAGACATTCTATTGACAGAGAAGGAGGGCAATGGAATTATAACCAAGTAGACATTCAACTTGGAGAAGGCAATGGCACCCCACTCCAGTACTCTTGCCTGGAAAATCCTATGGCCGGAGGAGCCTGGTAGGCTGCAGTCCATGGGGTCGCTAAGAGTCGGATACGACTGAGCGACTTCAATTTCACTTTTCACTTTCACGCATTGGTGAAGGAAATGGCAACCCACTCCAGTGTTCTTGCCTGGAGAATCCCAGGGACGGGGGAGCCTGGTGGGCTGCCATCTATGGGGTCGCACAGAGTCAGACATGACTGAAATGACTTAGCAGCAGCAGCAGCAGACATTCAACTGATAGAATTGGGAGTAATGTCTACTTGGATATAATTCCTGAGCACAGTTCTCTAACTGTCCCAGGCTCTATGGCAGAAAGGTCATTTGCCCATCTGAAGCCTTTGCCCTCCTCCCGTTAACAGAACATCTGTCTTGTTAGGGTTGATGATGCATCCAGTCACACATGGTCAGCTGTGACTGATGGAAGCCAACAGTGCTGGTCTCATTGCACTTTTTTCATATACTTTCCCAAGTTCTCGTGAAACTAGAGGTGGCCATGTGACTTTTTACCAGCAACTAAATTTAAAGCAAAATTCACAAGGAGGTTTCTAAGAAAAATTTTCTTCCTGGAATAGCTTGGGCTACCATAACAAAACCCATAGTCTAGGTGGCTTAAACAAACAAACAAACAAAATTATTTTCCTCACAGTTTTGTGGGCCAATCTGATTTCTGGTGTTAATTTCCAGATGGTTCCTTACCTGCTGCTTTCTCCTCACTGGAAACTACCTACCTGCAGATTGCTGATTATGTAAGATTGTAGATTGCTGATTACAAAAGATGATAACTGGCTAAGCCACTCTGTGTTCTGATACTTCTAAGTGAAAACACTCTTAAATGATATACGTGCCTAAATCTTGTCTCCAGCTTTGAAGTCAAGATTCATGTGCTTGACCTCATTCAATCTTGGACTTCAACTAACTCATTAACTGACTCCTATTTCCTGCTTCCCATGTATATTTCTCTAAATTTACCTTTAGAGAACTGCATGGAAAACTCCATTCTAGTGAGCCCTGAGCCCATCCTAAGGCAGAAATTGGCACCTTGCTAGAGGGAGCATGGGACCTTATTCGGCTTTGATAACATCAATTCCTTTCTTCCCTACAGGTCGTTTAAGATTGCGTCTTTTATCCTTTATAGGATTTAATATCCCTAAAGGCAAGGACTAACATCTGATTCAACCTCTTGATCTCCCATAGTGTCTGGTTCATCTTAGATGCAAGGTAAATATTAGTTGAATGACACTGATCTTCCTATGACTTTAGACTTCCAGTGTCTTGCTGCAACTTCCTTGAGATTTGGCTTTTTCCTTGGATGAAGTCATCTAACAGACATCTGTTAAATTAATAAACCTGTTAAATTGGGAGAAAAGGTTAAGAAAATATAAAGTATTTTTGTGGGAGGAGCTAAGATGGTGGAGGAATAGGATGGGGAGAACACTTTCTCCCCCACAAATTCATCAAAAGAACATTTAAATGCAGAGTAAATTCCACAAAACAACTTCTGAATGCCGGCAGAGGACATCAGGCACCCAGAAAAGCAACCCATTGTCTTCAAAAGGAGGTAGGAAAAAATATAAAAGACAAAGAGACAAAAGAGGAAGGGACGGAGCTCCGTCCCGGGAAGGGACTCTTAAAAAGAGAGAAGTTTCCAAACACCAGGAAACATTCTCACTGCCGAGTCTGTGCCGAGCCTTGGAAGCACAGAGGGCAACATAACAGGGAGGAAAAATAAATAAACAATTAAAGCCCACAAATTACGAGCCCTGCGGTAACTCCCCCAGCGGAGAAGCAGCGCAGACGCCTGCATCCGCCATTAGCAAGCGGGGGCTGGGCAGGGAGGCACGGCGCGGGCTGCATCGCTTAGAGTAAGGATCTGGCCTGAATACCCCGAGCGCTACCTGAGCGAAATAATTTGGGCTAGCAAACCAGACTGTGGGATATCTACCACGCGAAAAGCCAACCCTAACCTAAGACACCGCCAGGCCCGCGCACGGAACAAAGGACTGTACAGAGATAGCCGGCTGCAGACCGTCCCCCTCCGGTGACAGGCAGCCAGAGCGGCAAAGGGACAATCGCAGCCCCAGAGAGACATTATCTACAAAACTGAAAGCAGGCTTCTTCGCTAACTAAAACTTCTTGGGGTTCTGGACAGTCAATATCCGCCTGAGAAGGTGTGCCGGTTGTACACCCAGATAACCAAGCAGCAGGGAGGTGATAAGTCGCAGCAACCGTGCTCGCCAAACACCTCATCATTGAAAGACAAGTATATGTCTTGTCTTTCTTGTCTGAGCTGCTCAGATCTGGGAAGGGTCTGTGAAGGGTCTGGGAAGGCACAGATCCGAGTCTGTGCCTCTGAAGACTACCCGAGTTCCTGAACCTGAGCATCTTAGATCTGGGAGGTGCAAGCAGTCCAGGACTGGCCGCAGATGGTTCCTGGTGGAGCAATCTAGAGCCTGAGCAGTGTGGGCAGGGAGGCTACACGCGCCGTGAGCGGGGGCAGGCCTGCTGAGGCTGAGGCACTTCGAGCACGCGCCAGTCTTATTTATTTGCAGCGTCCCTCCCTCCCCACAGCACAACTGAAACAAGTGAGCCTTAAAAAAAAAAAAAAGGTGTCCACCACTGCCCCCTTTGTATCAGGGCGGAAATCAGACACTGAAGAGACCAGCAAACAGAAGAAGCTATAACAGAGGGAACCGCCTTGGAAGCGACAGACAATAGATTAAAACTCCGTGGTTAGTGCCAACTACATAGGAAGGGGCCTATAGATCTTGAGAAATATAAGCCGGAACAAGGAACTAGCCAAAAATGAACTGAACCCACAATACCCACAACAACATCAGAGAAAGTCCTATATATATTTTTACTATTTTTATGATCATTCTTTCTTTCTTTTTTTTAATTAAAAAAATTTTTTTAAGTCCACTATTACTCCTTTAATTTTCACTTTTATAACCTACTATTACTTTGCAAAAAAAAAAAAAAAGACCCTTTTTTCTTTAAAAAAGCAAACTTCATATATATATATTTTTTATAACTTTTGTGACCTTGTTTTTTTTTTTTTTTTCTTCTTTTCCTCAACATTGTATTTTTAAAATTCCAAACTCTGCTCTAGATTTTTAATTTTAGCTTTTTGGTATTTGTTATCAATTTTGTACCTATATTTTTAAAATAACTTTTGTGATTTTTTTTCTCTCTTTCTTTCTCTTCATCTTTTCTTTAACATTGTATTCCTAAAATTCCAAACTCTACTCTAAATTTTTAATTTATGCTTTTTGGTATTTGTTATCAATTTTGTACCTATATCTTCTTTATAATTTTTGTGACTTTGTTTTTGTTTTTTTCTCTTTCTTTTTCTTCTTATTTTCTTTAATATTGTATTTTTGAAATTCCAAACTCTACTCTAGATTTTTTAACCTTTGCTTTTTGGTATTTGTTATCAATTTTGTACCTATATTTTCTTTATAATTTTTGTGACTTTTTTTTTCTTTTTCTTTTTCTCTCTTTCTTTTCCTTCTTCTTTTCTTTAACATTGTATTTTTGAAATTCCAAACTCTAGATTTTTAATTTTTGCTTTTAGGTATTTGTTACCAACTTTGTACCTCTAAGAACCCAATCTTCAGTACCCATTTTTTACTAGGGAGCGAGATTACTGGCTTGACTGCTCTCTCCCTCTTCGGACTCTCCTTTATTTCCACCAGGTCGCCTGTGTCTCCTCCCTAACCCTTCTCTACTCTACCCAATTCTGTGAATTTCTGTGTGTTCCAGACGGTGGAGTACACTTAGGGAACTGATTATTGGCTGGATCTGTCTCTCTCCTTTTCATTCCCTCCTTTTATCCTCCTGGCCACCTCTGTCTCCTTCCTCACTCTTCTCTGTATAACTCCACGAACATCTCTGAGCGGTCCAGTTGTGGGGTGCACATAAGGAAGTGATTACTGGTTAGCCCTCTCTCTCTCCTCTATTGATTCCACCTCATCTCATTCGGGTCACCTCTAACTCCCTCCTCCCTCTTCTCTTCTCCATGTAACGCTGTGAACCTCTCTAGGTGACCCTCACAGTAGAGAAACTTTTCATATTTAACCTAGATGTTTTATCAGTGGTGCTGTATAGAAGGAGAAGTTTTGAGACTACTGTAAAAATAAGACCGATAACTGGAAGCAGGAGGCTTAAGTTCAAACCCTGACTCCAGGGAACATTGATTGACAGGAGCTCATCAAATGCCTCCATACCTACACTGAAACCAAGCACCATACAAGGGCCAACAAGTTCCAGGGCAAGACATACCAAGCAAATTCTCCAGCAACACAGGAACACAGCACTGAGCTCCAATATACAGGCTGCCCAAAGTCACCCCAAAACCATAGACATCTCATAACTCATTACTGGACACTTCATTGCACTCCAGAGAGAAGAAATACAGCTCCACTCACCAGAACACTAACACAAGCTTCCCTAACCAAGAAACCTTGACAAGCCACATGTACAAACCCACACACAGTGAGGAAACGCCACAATAAAGAGAACTCCACAAACTGCCAGAATACAGAAAGGACACCCCAAACTCAGCAATTTAAACAAGATGAAGAGACAGAGGAATACCCAGCAGGTAAAGGAACAGGATAAATGCCCACCAAACCAAACAAAAGAGGAAGAGATAGGGAATCTACCTGATAAAGAATTCTGAATAATGATAGTGAAATTGATCTAAAATCTTGAAATCAAAATGGAATCACAGATAAATAGCCTGGAGACAAGGACCGAAAAGATGCAAGAAAGGTTTAACAAGGACCTAGAAGAAATAAAAAAGAGTCAATATATAATGAATAATGCAATAAATGAGATCAAAAACACTCTGGAGGCAACAAATAGTAGAATAACAAAGGCAGAAGATAGGATTAGTGAATTAGAAGATAGAATGGTAGAAATAAATGAATCAGACAGGAAAAAAGAAAAACGAATTAAAAGAAATGAGGACAATCTCAGAGACCTCCAGGACAATATTGAACGCTACAACATTCGAATCACAGGGGTCCCATAAGAAGAAGACAAAAAGAAAGACCATGAGGAAATACTTGAGGAGATAATAGTTGAAAATTTCTCTAAAATGGGGAAGGAAATAATCACCCAAGTCCAAGAAACCCAGAGAGTCCCAAACAGGATAAACCCAAGGCGAAACACCCCAAGACACATATTAATCAAATTAACAAAGATCAAACACAAAGAACAAATATTAAAAGCAGCAAGGGAAAACCAACAAATAACACACAAGGGAATTCCCATAAGGATAACAGCTGATCTTTCAATAGAAACTCTTCAAGCCAGGAGGGAGTGGCAAGACATACTTAAAGTGATGAAAGAAAATAGCCTACAGCCCAGATTATTGTACCCAGCAAGGATCTCATTCAAATATGAAGGAGAAATCAAAAGCTTTACAGACAAGCAAAAGCTGAGAGAATTCAGCACCACCAAACCAGCTCTCCAACAAATACTAAAGGCTATTCTCTAGACAGGAAACACAAAAAGGGTGTATAAACTCAAACCCAAAACAATAAAGTAAATGGCAATGGGATCATACTTATCAGTAATTACCTTAAACATAAATGGGTTGAATGCCCCAACCAAAAGACAAAGACTGGCTGAATGGATACAAAAACAAGACCCCTACATATGTTGTCTACAAGAGACCCACCTCAAAACAGGGGACACATACAGAATGAAAGTGAAGGGCTGGAAAAAGATTTTCTATGCAAACAGGGACCAAAAGAAACCAGGAGTAGCAATACTCATATCAGATAAAATAGACTTTAAAACAAAGGCTATGAAAAGAGACAAAGAAGGTCACTACATAATGATCAAAGGATCAATCCAAGAAGAAGATATAACAATTATAAATATATATGCACCCAACATAGGAGCACCACAATATATAAGACAAATACTAACAAGTATGAAAGGAGAAATTAACAATAACACAATAATAGTGGGAGACTTTAATACCCCACTCACACCTATGGATAGATCAACTAAACAGAAAATTACAAGGAAACACAAACTTTAAATGATACAATAGACCAGTTAGACCTAATTGATATCTATAGGACATTTCATCCCAAAACAATGAATTTCACCTTTTTCTCAAGTGCACACGGAACCTTCTCCAGGATAGATCACATCCTGGGCCATAAATCTAGCCTTGGTAAATTCAGAAAAATTGAAATCATTCCAAGCATCCTTTCTGACCACAATGCAGTAAGATTAGATCTCAATTACAGGAGAAAAACTATTAAAAATTCCAACATATGGAGGCTAAACAACACACTGCTGAATAACCAACAAGTCACAGAAGAAATAAAAAAAGAAATCAAAATTTGCATAGAAACGAATGAAAATGAAAACACAACAACCCAAAACCTGTGGGACACTGTAAAAGCAGTCCTAAGGGGAAAGTTCATAGCAATACAGGCATACATCAAGAAACAAGAAAAAAGTAAAATAAATAACCTAACTCTACACCTAAAGCAACTAGAAAAGGAAGAAATGAAGAACCCCAGGGTTAGTAGAAGGAAAGAAATCTTAAAAATTAGGGCAGAAATAAATGCAAAAGAAACAAAAGAGACCATAGCAAAAATCAACAAAGCCAAAAGCTGGTTCTTTGAAAGGATAAATAAAATTGACAAACCATTAGCCAGACTCATCAAGAAACGAAGGGAGAAAAATCAAATCAATAAAATTAGAAATGAAAATGGAGAGATCACAACAGACAACACAGAAATACAAAGGATCATAAGAGACTACTATCAGCAATTATATGCCAATAAAATGGACAATGTGGAAGAAATGGACAAATTCTTAGAAAAGTACAACTTTCCAAAACTGGACCAGGAAGAAATAAAAAATCTTAACAGACCCATCACAAGCATGGAGATTGAAACTGTAATCAGAAATCTTCCAGCAAACAAAAGCCCAGGTCCAGATGGCTTCACAGCTGAATTCTACCAAAAATTTAGAGAAGAGTTAACACCTATCCTACTCAAACTCTTCCAGAAAATTGCAGAGGAAGGTAAACTTCCAAACTCATTCTATGAGGCCACCATCACCCTAATACCAAAACCTGACAAAGATGCCACAAAAAAAGAAAACTACAGGCCAATATCACTGATGAACATAGATGCAAAAATCCTTAACAAAATTCTAGCAATCAGAATCCAACAACACATTAAAAAGATCATACACCATGACCACGTGGGCTTTATCCCAGGGATGCAAGGATTCTTCAATATCCGCAAATCAATCAATGTAATACACCACATTAACATACTGAAAAATAAAAACCATATGATTATCTCAATAGATGCAGAGAAAGCCTTTGACAAAATTCAACATCCATTTATGATAAAAAACTCTCCAGAAAGCAGGAATGGAAGGAACATACCTCAACATAATAAAAGCTATATATGACAAACCCACCCCAAACATTATCCTCAATGGTGAAAAATTGAAAGCATTCCCTCTAAAGTCAGGAATAAGACAAGGGTGCCCACTTTCACTATTACTATTCAACATAATTTTGGAAGTTTTGGCCACAGCAATCAGAGCAGAAAACGAAATAAAAGGAATCCAAATTGGAAAAGAAGTAAAACTCTCACTGTTTGCGAATGACGATCCTCTACATAGAAAACCCTAAAGACACCACCAGAAAATTATTAGAACTAATCAATGAATATAGTAAAGTTGCAGGATATAAAATCAACACACAAAAATCCCTTGCATTCCTATACACTAATAATGAGAAAATAGAGAAATTAAGGAAACAATTCCATTCACCATTGCAACGGAAAGAATAAAATACTTAGGAATATATCTACCTAAAGAAACTAAAGACCTATATATAGAAAACTATAAAACACTGGTGAAAGAAATCAAAGAGGACACTAATAGATGGAGAAATATACCATGTTCATGGATTGGAAGAATCAATATAGTGAAAATGAGTATACTACTCAAAGCAATTTATAGATTCAATGCAATCCCTATCAAGCTACTAACGGCATTCTTCACAGAGCTAGAACAAATAATTTCACAATTTGTATGGAAATACAAAAAACCTCGAATAGCCAAAGCTATCTTGAGAAAGAAGAATGGAACTGGAGGAATCAACCTGCCTGACTTCAGGCTCTACTACAAAGCCACAGTCATCAAGACAGTATGGTACTGGCACAAAGACAGAAATATAGATCAATGGAACAAAATAGAAAGCCCAGAGATAAATCCATGCACATATGGACACCTTATCTTTGACAAAAGAGGCAAGAATATACAATGGATTAAAGACAATCTCTTTAACAAGTGGTGCTGGGAAAATTGGTCAACCACTTGTAAAAGAATGAAACTAGAGCACTAACACCATACACAAAAATAAACTCAAAATGGATTAAAGATCTAAACGTAAGACCAGAAACTATAAAACTCCTAGAGGAGAACATAGGCAAAACACTCTCTGACATACATCACAGCAGGATCCTCTATGACCCACCTCCCAGAATATTGGAAATAAAAGCAAAAATAAACAAGTGGGACCTAATTAACCTTAAAAGCTTCTGCACATCAAAGGAAACTATTAGCAAGGTGCAAAGTCAGCCTTCAGAATGGGAGAAAATAATAGCAAATGAAGCAACTGACAAACAACTAATCTCAAAAATATACAAGCAACTCCTACAGCTCAATTCCAGAAAAATAAATGACCCAATCAAAAAATGGGCCAAAGAACTAAATAGATATTTCTCCAAAGAAGACATACAGATGGCTAACAAACACATGAAAAGATGCTCAACATCACTCATTATCAGAGAAATGCAAATCAAAACCACTATGAGGTACCATTTCACACCAGTCAGAATGGCTACGATCCAAAAGTCTACAAGCAATAAATGTTGGACAGGGTGTGGAGAAAAGGGAACCCTCTTACACTGTTGGTGGGAATGCAAACTAGTACAGCCACTCTGGAGAACAGTGTGGAGATTCCCTAAAAAACTGGAAATAGAACTGCCTTATGATCCAGCAATCCCACTGCTGGGCATACACACTGAGGAAACCAGAAGGGAAAGAGACATGTGTACCCCAATGTTCATCGCAGCACTGTTTATAATAGCCAGGACATGGAAGCAACCTAGATGTCCATCAGCAGATGAATGGATAAGAAAGCTGTGGTACATATACACAATGGAGTAATTACTCAGCCATTAAAAAGAATACATTTGAATGAGTTCTAATGAGGTGGATGAAACTGGAGCCTATTATACAGAGTGAAGTAAGCCAGAAAGAAAAACACCAATACAGTATACTAATGCATATATATGAAATTTAGAAAGATGGTAACAATAACCCTGTGTACAAGACAGCAAAAGAGACACTGATGTATAGAACAGTCTTTTGGACTCTGTGGGAGAGGGAGAGGGTGGGAAGATTTGGGAGAATGGCATTGAAACATGTATAATATCATATATGAAACGAGTCGCTAGTCCTGGTTTGATGCACGATACTGGATGCTTGGGGCTGGTGCACTGGGACGACCAGAGGGATGGTATGGGGAGGAAGGAGGGAGGAGGGTTCAGGATGGGGAACATATGTATACCTGTGGCAGATTCATTTTGATATATGGCAAAACCAATACAATATTGTAAAGTTAAATAAAATAAAATTTAAAAAAATAATAAAAAAATATCTTTGTAGCAAATATATTTAGAAAAATGTTACCAATCGACTGACTACACAAACTCCCTCCTGAAGAGAACTGGATAGAGAACTGCACAAGAGGGCAGACCCAGCTGGGTGAGGGCTCTGCTGAAAAGACATATTGGAACAGCTGTGTATCCTTTTATTCGACTACTGCAAGAAATTATCACAGAGTGGGTTTCTTAAAATAATAGATTTTTTTTTTCACAGTTCAGGAAAGCAGAAGTCTGAAATCAACCTCTCAGCTGGGCTCATTCCTTCTGGAAGCACTTGGGAGAACCGCGCCATGACTCTCCTCTGGCTTCCCATGGTTTTTGGCAATCTCGGTTTCTTGGCTTGTGTGTGCGTTGCTCCCGTTGCTGCCTCTGTCTCCACATGACCTCCCCCGAGTGTCTCCGCCCCTTCTCTTCTCTTCTAAGGACACTAAATGTAAGGTCCACTCAAATCCAAAATGATCTCGTCTCGAGTTCCTTAACTAAGTTACATCTCCAAGGACCTTTTTTTTCCCCCCAAATAAGGTCATATTGACAGGTCCCAAGTGGCCATTATCTTTCAGAGGTACATGATTCAACCCACCACAACTTTTGTTGCCTTCTTTCCCCACAAGAAAGAATTACTAAGACTGGCTGGGAAGCAAGGGCTTTTCTTCAAAAATCATGTTTTAACAGACTTAGAGAATGAACTTATGGCTGTAGGGGGAAGGGACACTTAGGGATGGACATGTACACCCTTCTATATTTAAAATAGATAACCAGCAAGGGCCTACTGTATAGCACATGGAACTCTGCTCAATGTTATGTGGTAACCTGGATGGGAGCGGAGTTTGCGGATGGGGGGAATGGATACGGATACATATATGTGTATGGCTGAGTCCCTTTGCTGTTCACCTGAAACTATCACAACATTGTTAATTGACTATACCTCAATACAAAATAAAAAGTGTAAATTACTTTTTTTAAAAAAATCATGTTTTAAGGCTCTTAAGGGAAAAACTAGAAGGCTCCTAGGATGTGACAAAGAAATAGAACCATTTCGGAAAAGGATGCCCTAGCCCCTCTCAGGCTCATTTCTGCAGAAACTCAACCAGGCAAGATTCTTTATTCCATAAAATAACTTCTCTATCCAAATTTATTTAGCCTCCACAGCTGAGCCCCACAGACATAAATGGGCTATAGGAAAATTATCCTCTGCCCAAATGCAAACTGTCTGATGTCACTCTTTCATCTTTTAACAGGAGGAATTTTTTACACTAAAGTTCTCAAACCTGAATCTGGGGTTTTAAATCTGTCTGTGGGCTGATAGTCTTGGATCTGTGTTACTATCATACTGTGACAACACTTCCGTAATATCACCAGACACAGTTTTCCAGGTATGTTATAACTTTATTTAATAGGTCACTTCTGATGTGTGACTTTTTTTTCCTTATTAAAATTAAATTCCGTTACTTAAAAGCTATGAAATTACAGAGTTCTTTAGAGAAAGAATGATTTTCCTCAAAAGGCTTTTCGTAGAGGAGAATACATTTTCCTACAACAAGCCTGACTATAACCCACAATACATATTTATTAGGAAGAAGATTATATTAAGAATCTGATCTCTGGGGAATTCCCTGGCAGTCCAGTGGTTAGGACTGGACGCTTTTATGCCAGGACTAGGTTCAATCCCTGGTCAGGAAGATAAGATCCCACAAGCCATGCTGGGCTGCCAAAAACACCAAAAGAATGCAGTCACTGACTGGTCTCTGAGTTTACCACCATGACACAGCTGCAAATAGCCCTGAAAGATACAATATTTACCAGCTGCATTTTCTTATGGCCCAGGTAACCTATTCTTCCAGTTTTGTCTGCCTACAGTCATATCATCACCCTCTGAGACTACGTCAACTGACAGACACTTATTTTTATAAAGATTAATTAAATACAAAACTCTCAAACTTTTCACCAATTCTTTTTAAAGTCTTCCCACATTGAAGCAGGGGTTTTTTGCATCAACACTGAGAAACCAGTGTTGAGGACTAAATTGTTTATTTTACTGACATTGTTTACCCTCTCATCTGCCTAATTTTTTTTTATGTACATTCTGATTCCAAATACTTCTATATGGTTTATTATGAAAATAAGTAATCACTTGATCCCTCCATTATCATCCATAGAGGCAACCATTCCCAACTATTTTGGCTTTTTCTTTTAGCATTTCTTCTTATTTCTAAATAATATATTTATAACACCACTTAATAATATTTTCAGTTTCAGCCATTTTTTAATGTCTCTCCTATGTAGAACATAAGAATTTAGTTCCCTTTCATACTTATCCCTTCCCAAAGCACAAACTTTTCCCTTTCTTTAATCCTTCCAGGAGAGTTAACCATAATTTAAATTAAACAAGCAGTATTTGTATTATTATGACTGCGTAAACAACATCTATAGCTGAGCCATGAAGCTCTTTTTAAAATCACTTTTAATTTTATTGATATTTAATAACTATCCCTTTTTAATTAACCTGGATTTCTATGTGCAGGGTTCCCTGGTATCTCAGACAGTAAAGAATCTGCCTGCAATGCAGGAGATGAGGGTTCAGTTCCTGGGTTGGGAAGATCCCCTGGAGAAGGAAACCCTCATCAGTATTCTTGCCTGGAGAATTCAAAGGACAGAGGAGCCTGGTGGCCTGCAGTCCATGGAGTCACAAGAGTTGGATACCACTGAGTGACTAACATTTTCGCATTCACTTTCTGTGTACCTATCAGACTCATTTTCCTTGGTAGAAGTACATGCTGTCAGATTAATCTCCTTGCAGTGCTCTGCCCTCCTCATCCACTCTGGACTGCTCACCTCTGGGCCCGCTGCCTGGTCATCATAGCATCTCCCTTATCCATCTTCCAAGAGATTTCCTTTTGTTCTCACTTGTGTTGGTTCTCCTAGATCTCATGTTTTTCTCTTCCTTGGCTCAGTTTCTCCTTTTGGAACGAAACATTTCCCCATAGCTTACTAAGAAATGGTACACTGTAAGTTAATTTTGTAGAAACACTCATTTCTGGAAACGAACACTTTATTTGTTCACTAGATAAGTCTTGACACATCTCAAGACAGGTCAATTTTCACCTTCTTTAGAAAAAATTTTCTGACTGGCTCCAGTAAAATGAAGCTCTCCTACCTATGCATTTCCATAACACTTCATCTATTAATTTATTGATTTATCTATCCATTCACTTCTTCATTCACACATCCAGCAAATACTGACTGAGTGCTCTCATGAGCCAGGTTCTGGGATAGGCACAAAGAGGAATAGAACATCTTCATTTCATTCATTCATTTCAAACATTCATTTAAGAGAACTTAAATCAAGTTGTTCCCGCAGGAGAGGCCAAGAAAAGAAACTGAGAAAGAAAGACGAGTGAGAAAGGAGGCCAGTCAATCAAGGATGATGTTCCAAAGAAAGGGAGGTGGAGGTAAGGATACACCGTCACTTTAGTTTGACCTCCAGACGAACACAAATCCATACATGCATGCACATACACGCTCACACTCACACTTATAGGATGCTGATGTGTGGTACAAGCTCTGATGTTAGAATGTTAGCTTTTTTTATGTTGAGGTTTTTGTTTTAAAGTATTAAGCCAAACAGGAACGTCCCTGGTGGCTCGGTGGTAAAGAACCTGCCTGCCAGTGCAGGAGACACAGGTTCAATCCCTGGGTTGGAAAGATCCCTCAGAGAAGAAAATGGCAACTCACTCCAGTATTTCTGCCTGGGAAATCCCATGGACAGAGGAGACTGGCAGGCTACAGTCCACGGGGTTGCAAAAGAGATGAACACGACTAAGCAACTAAACAATAACAAAAAGCTAAATATAATGAAAAATATATATTAGCTATTTCTATTTTTATCTACTTCTATTTTTAGAGAAGTCCCTATAAATTTTGCATATTCAGTAAAAAATTAAACTGTGAGTTTATTACTTTCAATCATAGCTGAAGAAAATAGCAAAATAGCAAAAACCAGGCTAATCTCACCTGCAGTTCTGGGTCCTTCACTGACTTTGTGGAAAACCTACTTATTATATCTGTGCTCTTTGCCTGCCTGTATGAGTTTGTTTCAAGATTCCATCTCAGGCTCCAACCCCATTCATTGGTTCAAGGCAATTTTATCCCCTTCCAAAGCACTTCACTTTTTCACAATAAACAAAAAGATCAATTAAGAAATGCTAATTAACAGTCACAGACAAGTTAATATTTGCAAATGTGGGAAAGGAATAGTTTGAACAAAACACAGGATGTAGAATATATCAGACTGATATTTAAACACAAAGAAATTCAAAGAATGGGATTTTACAATGTTGCCATAAACCATAAAACTACCACAACATGAGCTAAGGGATGAGGACCTGACCTCCAGTCAAACCAGTATCCTAATAGATATGTTTTCCAAACGGTAAATGCCTCACATTAGCATAACAAGCAAACTAAAATGTTTAGTTGCCTTATTTGCAAAAGGTCGTTTTAAATAATGTTTACTATTTCTAGACTATTGTGGAGTCTTTAAACACCCTTTAAAGAAGAGTACAAAAAATGGTTGAGTTCTTCTATACCAATGATGAAAATGACAAAGCCAGTTAGAGTATCAGAATGTCAATGATGAAACATTAAATGAATGTAAAAATAATCTCACTCTAATCTCTTAAATTACATGGAGGAAAATTGAGTGTCAACAAATTGTGGAGGGCTTGAGATGTTGCCCTGCTTAGTCTGCTCACAGTTTCGTAGATGTGGCAGAAGACAGGAGACTCAAGTCAGAGACAAAGGACATTAGTGCCCAGGCACAGCAGGCAACGTGAACTTCATGTTCAAGTCAATTCCCATTGCTCCCCAAGTTCCATGGGGGATGAAGATATGAATCCAGGTGGATGCTGGACATGCAGAGTATCTGTGTCACAGCTGAGGAATTTTGAGTTAAGGAAACCCTCAATTTTAGAAGGAGGATGCTAGAAGGAAATGGCAACTCACTCCAGTGTTCTTGCCTGGAGAATCCCAGGGACGGAGGAGCCTGGTGGGCTGCCGTCTATGGGGTCACACAGAGTCGGACATGACTGATGCGACTTAGCAGCAGCAGCAGCAGCAAACCTGCCTAATGTTTTCCAAGGAGGAAAACCTATCTTCATCACTATGATCTGGAAACAAATCTGTCATCTGCCCTGGAGGGAGACATTGTCTATACAAACATCTGTACAAACGTAACAAAGAAGTTAATGCCTCTTGCTCAGAAGATGTGCAAAAATGTGAAAGACACATAGACAATTGTATCCCAATACTGAGATTTAGTGAGAAGAAAGAGATTATTTAAAATCACCCACTAAAGTGCTGAGTTGCTGATTAGTACAATAAAATACGGTAGAAATATATTATTTAATATTTGATAGTCAGGTGGACACATCCTAAGGTGGCACCTCATGAGTTAATCTCCTCTCTTTGCAGGAAGAACCTGTGACTTGGTTTTAACCAAATGAATATGCCAAAGCTTATAGGATGTCACTCTCATGATTAGGTTACTCTTTCTATCTATATTTTAGGAAACCCGTGGCATAGATATAGATTAGATAGATGAATATACCACCTAAAATCATATATACATGACTTAGCAGATTATGTCCGTCGCCTGCTGGTCTGGTAAAAACAGACTGCCACACTGTAACTGTTTGTGGAAAGGTTCATGTGGTAGGAAATTATGAACGTCCTCTAGGGACGAAAGGCAGCCTCCAGCCAACATCCAAAAAAAGCTGGGGTCCTCAGTCCCACAGCCAAAGGATCAGAATTCTGCCAACAACCTAAGCGAGCATGGAAGCACATTTTCCCCACTTGTACCTCCAGATGCAGCCTGGTCAACATGGCTTGCCGCTTTTGTTGCCACCTTTCAAAGCTCTAAGCAAAGGACCCAGTTGAGCTGGGCTTATAGTTTCTCTTGACCCAGAGAAACTGTAAGGTAATACATAATTGCTATCTTAAGCTGCTACATTTTTGGTGATTTGTTATTTAGCAACAGATTAATATAACAGCTTAGCACAGCCCGGAATTTCATCTATTGAACACCTCTTCTTATTTATCTCAATGAGCTAGAAATCAAGTCTTGCTGAAATTTATCTTGTAACTTTTTTGGTCAATTCCTGGAAGGCTTAAACTGACCCTACTTAGATCACTGTAAGTCATTTCTTCCAACAAATATGAATGATTGGTGGTTTATTTATTTCACTTTACAGTCATTCCACCCAGAACAGAAACAAGATGAATAAATATCCAGCTGATTCCCCATTTCTTTTGGTAAAACCTTATTAATTATTCAAATCCACAAAAATTTTCTCTTTATACAACCTACTTCTGTATATTACTATAAAATTTAGCAATGTACAAAAGTAGGTTCAATACAGAGAGAATTATTGTTCAATTTTTATTGAACCTACTTTTGCATATTACTATAAAATTCAGCAGCTTCCCAGTGTGGTGGTAGTGGTAAAGAACCCACTTGCCAATGCAGGAGATGACAGCGATGTGGGTTTGATCCCTGAGTCAGGAAGATCCCCTAGAGGAGGGCATGACAACCCACAGGAATACAGGCAGTATTCCTGGCTGGAGAATCCCATGGACAGAGGAGCCTGGTTGGCTACAGTCCACGGGGTTACAAAGAATCGGACATAACTAAGCAACTGAGCACATAAAATTTAGCATTTACTTTTTCTTAACAATTGCATTATTTCTCCAGTATAACTGTAGATCTTCTATTTGTCTTCAGATATTTTTATATTTCCCAAAATATTTATAACAGTGTCAGGCAAAAAGGACACGCTCATTAAGCTCTGTTGATTGATAAACATGACCTGATTTTTCAGAAGTTCTTTCTAACAACTGATCTGCCTGGATACTGCAGAATTTACTCAGTATGAAATTGCTCCCTTACTTCTCCCATTCTGAGTTGTTTTGACTCATCCCCAAAGTTTGGAACTGAAATAACCTTTGGAAAACAATGAGGTCTTATGTCAAAATCACTTTCTGTGTTAGTTCTATTTTTAGTCACTATGTGGCATAATGTATCCCCATGTCAGAGGGCACTTCCATCTGCATACTTAGGAGCAGTCTTTATACTTAAATTAAACTAGTATTTTAACATATTTACCCTAAATATATATTGGATAATTTTGGATAAATCATAAAAGTAGAGAAGAAAGAAATTTCAAAGATACTTCTAAAAATACAGACTCTGCTATAAATAAATGAATAAACATGTGCCTATAACTTTGGGATGCTGATAAATCTAGGTTATAATTTCATTAGCCATAATTTTAGGCCAGCTTCTTCTCATCCCTAATATTTTCTGTAATGGCAAGCAGCAGCATTCTTGGGATGATGTATTATAAAACTTTTGCATCATAAATCTTTGCATTTCACATCAAACTGGAATATATATGACAAGATAAAATAACAAATAGTGTCAGGTTTAGCTTTATGCCTAAGAAAGAATTAATTAGGACAAAAAGATTGATAGCAATTGCTATAATTCTTATATGCTTGTTTATTTTCTACAATGACTGAAAGTGAAAATGAAAGTCGCTCAGTTGTGTCTGACTCTTTGCGACCCCATAGTCCATGGAATTCTCCAGGCCAGAATACTGGAGTGGGTAGCCTTTCCCTTCTCCAGAGGATCTTCCCAACCTAGGGATCGAACCCAGGTCTCCTGCATTGCAGGTGGATTCTTAACCAGCTGAGCCACCAGGGAAGTCTACAGTGATTAGGTGGGGACAAAAGCTACACGTTTGCAAAAATCTGTTTACTAAAAACAACAGCACAATTTTATTAACCTAGAAATAAGGTGCCATAGGAATATTTTCTGACCCACTCATTTTTGAGAAGTCTCTTTTCTCTCTCCCTTACACACACAAGCACACATATACATACACACAATTTGAAATTTCAGTTTATCCTTTATTTACATGAACCTATTTTAGAAAACTTTTAATTGCCAGTCTGGCCTTAAACATGTAGCTACTTACTGCTTCCCTTTGTAAATAACTTTGCTAAAACAATTATTATATGGGAATTCCCTCATGATCCAGTAGTTAGGATATGGCACTTTCACTGCCAAGGGCACAGGTTCAATTCCAGGTCAGGGAACTAAGATCCTGCAAGCCATGAGGAGCAGCCCAAACAAAACAAAATAAAAACACAAAACAAATGAACAAACAAAAGGCTGCCATAATTCCAAATCATAAAGTGTAAGTACAAAGATAGTGATAATGTTAATAACTTAAATAGGCTTTTTCCTGTTACATTTCTTTGAATGAATCACCATTGTTTTCCATGAAACTACTTGAATTTCACTTTCTTAGTGGCTTTTAGTTTTAGTTGATCTTGACTTGTTTTTGCTATTTTTCAGTCTATACCAAAAGCAAAGTATTTGAACAAAGAATCTGAAAATAGTATCAAAACAAATGAATTTTCTTATGTAGAATACATTAGACAATTACTTAGTGCCTTCCTCATATTTTGAGCTCAGTATATTCTTGGAGAATAAATAATAGCCAAAAAAAAAAAAAAAACCTAGGAGAATCCATCATAAACAGAACTGTTATGCAGTAAGTGCTGATGAAACTTTTTCAGACAAAAGGGCAATGACACCAGATAGAAACTTAGTTCTTAAGGAAGAAAAATGAAGAGTACTGGAAATGCTATTTTTTAAAAGATGATGGAGAGTTTAATACAAATATTATAATACTGTATTTGGGGGATTACAACATAAATAGCTTTAAAATATGTAACAATAACACTACAAAGAATAAGTGAAGTAAGTAGTATGATACGGTTATATGATTGTGACATTACACATAACTTAAGTTATATATTAATTCAAGGTAAACTGGGACAAGTTATAGATGCATAATGTAAACCCTAATTAACTATTAAAATATAAATAAGTATTTAAAAAACCAATAGTGAAAATACAGCACTATAGGAATTTCTGGGCTTCCCAAGTTGCACAGTTGATAAAGAATCCTCCTGCCAAAGCAAGAGACAAAGGAGACGCAGGTTCAATCCTTGGGTCAAGAAGATCCCCTGGAGTAAGAAATAGCAACCCACTTCAGTATTGTTCCCTGGGAAATTCCTTGGACAGAGGAGCCAGGCCTGCTACAGTCCATGGGGTCACAAAGAGCCAAGGACCGGAATAGAATGTAAGCCAAGAACTTCCAGATGTACAAGCTGGATTTAGAAAAGGCAGAGGAACCAAAGATCAAATTGACAACATGCACTGGATCATAGAGAAAGTAAGGGAATTCCAGGAAAACATCTATTTATGTTTCACTGATTATGCTAAAGCCTTTGACTGTATGGATCACAACAAACTGCGGAAAATTCCTAAAGAGATGGAAATATCAGACCATCTTACCTGTCTCCTGAGAAACCTGTATGCAAGTCAAGAAGCAACAGTTAGAACCGGACATGGAACAATGGACTCCCAAATTGGGAAAGGAGTATGACAGGCTGTATATTGTCATCCTGCTTTGTTATTGTTGCTGTTCAGTTGCTCAGTCAAGTCTGACTCTTTGCAGTTTCATGGACCGCAGCATGCCAGGCTTCCCTGTCCTTCACTATCTCCCAGAGTTGGCTCCGCTAAGTTGGTGATGTCATCCAACCATCTCATCCTCTTTCTCCCCTTCTCCTCTTGCCATCAATCTTTCCCAGCATCAGGTTCTTTTCCAATGAGTCAGCTCTTTGCATCAAATGGCCAAAGTATTGAAGCTTCAGCTTCAGCATCAGTCTTTTCAATGAATAATATTCAGGGTTGATTTCCTTAAGGATTGACTGGTTTGATCTCCGTGCTGTCCAAGGGACCCTCAAGAGTCTTTTCCTTAGCTTATATGCAGAGTACACCATGTGAAATGCTGGACTGGATAAATGACAAGCTGGAAACAAGACTGCCAGGAGAAATATCAACAACCTTGGATATGCAAACAATACCAATCTTATGGCGGAAAGCGAAGAGGAACTAAAAAGCCTCTTGATGAGAATGAAAGAAGGGACTGAAAAAGCTGGCTTGAAATTCAGCATCAAAAAAGCAAAGATCATGGCATCTGTTCCCATCACTTCATGGCAAATAGAAGGGGGAAAAGTGCAAATAGTGACAGATTTTATTTCGATTGGGCTCCAAAATCACTGCAGTTGGTGACTGCACCCATGAAATTAAAAGATGCTTGCTCCTTGGAAAGAAAGCTATGACATACCTGCTGCTGCTGCTGCTAAGTCGCTTAAGTCGTGTCTGACTCTGTGCGACCCCATAGACGGCAGCCCACCAGGCTCCACTGTCCCTGGGATTCTCCAGGCAGGAACCTAGACAGCATATTAAAAAGCTGAGACATGACTTGCCGACAAAAGTCCATATGGTCAAAGCTATGGATGTTAGATGGAGGAGCAAATGGCAACCCACTCCAGTATTCTTGCCTAGAGAATCCTGTGGACAGAGGAGCCTGGTGGGCTGCCATCTATGGGGTCGCACAGAGTCGGACATGACTGAAGCGACTTAGCAGCAGCAGCAGCGTGGACGTTAGAGTTGGACCATAAAGAAGACGGAGTGCCGAAGATTTGATGCTTTTGAATTGTGGTTCTGGAGAAGACTCCTGAGAGTCCCTTGGACAGCAAGGGGATCAAACCAGTCAATCCTGAAGGAAATCAATCCTGAATATTCAGTGGAAGGACTGATGCTGAAACTGAAGCTCCAATACTTTGGCCATCTGATGGCAAGAGCTAAAGTCCTTTTCTCTTTGGAAAAATGAGAAATTGGAATCTTTCTCCTGATGCTGGGAAAGATTGAGGGCAGGAGGAGAAGGAGGTGACAGAGGATGAGATGGTTGGATGGCATCACCGATTTAATGGACATGAGTTTGAGAAAATTCCTGGAGACAGTGCCTGGCGTGCTGCAGTTCATGGGGTCACAAAGAGTCAGACAGGACTTAGTGACTAAACAACAACACATAGGAATTTCTAGCACTTGTACCCTCCCCAAAACCATACTGAACAACTATATGGTAAGATACATAGTAATATTACACACTGTTCCTGAATAACAGAGAAAGATAGAATGTGTCCCAAGTCATTTTATAAGACCAGCATAGTGCTTTCACAAAAATACATATAAAAATACTTAATAAAAGAAAAGAAAATTAAAAAAAAGAAAAGCAAATTATAATCAGCAATATATAAAAAGAATTCTATATCATAATCTAATTGGAGTTATTCTAAGAATACAAGGAAGGTTTAACAGTTGAAAATCAAAAAGAGAGAGAGACAGATAAAAATTATCATCTCAACAAATACAGAAAAAAAAAAAAAAAAACAATTGACCAAATTCAGCAACCATTTATGACTAAAAAGCAAAAACAAAAATTCAAAGCAAAGTGGTGATAGACGGAAACACTCTAACTTTGCTATCAGGGTTATGCCAGCCTTAAAACAAGACAAATTTATTATCTTACAGTTCTGGAAGTCAGAAACCCAAAATGAGTCTCACAGGGCTCAAATCATGGTGCTGTCACCAGACTGAGTTCCTTCCTCAAGACACTTTATGAGAATCTACTCACTCACCCACTCCAGACTCTAGAGGCTGCTCACCTTCCTTGGTGTATGGCTCACTTCCATCTTCAAGTTAGCAATGACCAGTCAATTCTTCATCACACTGCATCAGTCTGACTCTGACTCTACCTCTCTCTTCCACATCTAAGAACTCTTGTGATTACACTGAGTCCAAATGGTTAATCCAGGATAATCTTAAGGTCAACTGATTAGCAATCTTAATTCCATCTACTACCTTAACTTCTGGGGATTAGGACACAGACATCTTTGGGAAACCATCATTTTAGCTACCACAATCTGTACCTCCACATACTATCCATTTTTCATCATTATTTAGTCGCTAAATCGTCTTTGGGACACCCTGTATTGTAACCCGTCAGGCTCCTCTGTCAATGGGACTTCCTAGGCAAGAATATTGGAGTGAGTTGCTATGTCCTTCTCCAGGGGATCTTTCTGATCCATGGGAAATCAAAATCTCTGCTTGGCAGGCAAATTCTTTATCACTGAGCCACCAGGGAAGCCCCACTATCAATTTACCCCCTGGATTATTTCAGAGAAGATCCCAGATACTACACCATCTCATTCATAGCTATTTCAGTATGTATTTTTAAAAGATAAGAATCCTTTTTAAAAAGAAACAATCTGGACTTTTCTGGCAGTCCAGTGGTTAAGAATTCACCTTGCAATTCAGGGGACATGGGTTTGATCCCTGGTGGGGAACTAAGATCCCACATGCTGAGCAGCAACTAAGCCCAAGCTCCACAACTAGAGAATCTGCACAGCAATGAAAGAACTGCATGCTGCAACTAGAGACCTGACACAGCCAAATAAGTAAACATTTTTAAAAAAGAAAACAATCACACCTGAAAAATAATAACAATGACTTCTTAGGATCATGAACTATCCAGTCATTATTTAGATTGGGCTTCCCTGGTGGCTCAGCCAGTAAAGAATCCACCTGCAATGCAGGAGACCCGGGTTCAATACCTGGGTTGGGAAGATCCCCTGGAGAAGGGAAGATTCCCCTAGAGAAGGGAATGGCAACCCACTCCAGTATTCTAGCCTGGACAATTCCATGGACAGAGGAGCCTGGTGGGTTACAGTTGAACAGGGGTACACAGAGTTAGATATGACTGAGCAACTAACACTTCCATAATTTTTAGAATACTTTACAGCTTATTTGAAAGAGAATTCAAATAAGATCCATACATGACATTGAATAATATTTGATTAAAAGAGTAACATTTCTGAGGGCCCCTAACATTACTTTAAATCACTTAATTATATTGTCAAATAGATACAAACATGAGAACTGAATATAAATTACTCATGTGTATCTCTCATGTATCTACAGAAAAGAAAATATTCTTGAAGCAAAGCTGTGGACCCAGTTTTGAGAAATGTGATTCCTATATCACTGTACACAAAGCTCATTTTAAAGTTAGTTGTATCATGTCCTGTGACAGTACTTCATTGTTGCCCAAAACTGTTGCTTAATTTCATCATTTAATTACCATTCTTCAGTAACATTTTTGCAATCTCTGTTTACCAGTCACTTTTCCTGGACTTCCCTAGTGGCTCAGTTGGTAAAGAATCTGATTATAATCCAGGTGACCTGGGTTTGATCCCTGGTTTGGGGAGATCCCCTGGAGAAGGAAATGGCTACTCACTTGAGTGTTATTGCCTGGAGAATACCATGGACAGAGGAGTTGGGCAGGCTACAGTCCATGGGATCCCAAAGAGTTGGACATGACTGTGAGACTAACTTACGCTTTTTCCTAGGTAGGGAAACACAAAGGTGAAAAAATAACTTGGTCAATTGCTCACAACAGATTTTTCAAAAAGTTATATATATTATCAAAACAACTATAATGTAAGCTATGTGAAGGTGGGAAGCCTAATCTTCATGTTTCCCAGGGACCCAACAAAGTGCTTTCAAAAAGTTGGTACTCAATCAGTATTCAGTAATTGATTAGACTTGAAAACCTATATTCAATTGCTCAGTTAAATTTGGCAGACAAACCTGGAGAGAAAGAACCATGCCACCGTATTTCTCTTTTTCATTTCTCATGAAGAAGCAGCGAGTGCATTTGTTTTCATGTTGACAATTACGATGAAGAGAAGGATGCTTGGAGATAGTGATGGTGCAACAGCCACTGTGGCAATCTGGAGCTGAGCAAGTCATAAAGCTGACCTCGGCGGGTGCAGAGCTTCACCAGTCAGCATAATAGATGGATAGCTGTTGTGGCTCAACAGTGATCGATGAAATTTGCTCAGAATAGCACAACACATTCAGCTCTTTGGGGATCATGAACATTTATCATTGATGATTAATCCTTTCATGAGTCCATTTCGAGGTTAACAGAGCTCCTTTATTGCATTTTTGTTCCCTGTCTATCAGTCCCACCGTACCACTCATTCAGAGAATGTTTACTTTCTGGGACCATGCTATGTATATAACTGAAATGAAAGGCGCTCAGTCATGTCCGACTCTTTGTGACCCCATGGACTATACAGTCCATGGAATTCTCCAGGCCAGAATACTGGAGCGGGTAGCCATTCCCTTCTCCAGGAGATCTTCCCAACCCAGGGATTGAACCCAGGTCTCCTGCATTGCAGGCGGATTCTTAACCAGCTGAGCCATCAGGGAAGCCCACAGATCCTGAATATTGAATCACAGAACTACATGGCAGATTTTTCCCAGCTCCAAGTACTATCTCACAGTCTATTTTCCAGCATGTGCATAGTTCTCATACTATCTTCTACCATATAAACTTCTGGCTTATGTCATCAGACAACCTGGTACAAATTTCCATATAATATCTGAGAGGGATTAGACATTAATATATGCTAACATATTTTTAAATAATAGACTAATGTTAATTCTCAAAGGGAAAATCTGAGAGAGGGTACATTAAGAGAATGCCGGTGAGTTTTGAACACATGGAACATGCTGCTACCATCCAAGAAGTTAGGTAAAATTAGGTGACTTGAGGAGAATAGGACAAAAAAGACACTAAAAAAGAAGAGCTGTATCACAATTACATAAATCTTGGGTGTTCTATTCATGTCCATACTCATCCCTGGCTACATCATAAATCCTTTAAAAGTGGAGATCAGATTATGCACCTCTTTACATTCTGACTGTAGAACTCTGTGTGCTGCATAGACCAACATCATTGCCATCACCTGGGAGCTTATTAGAAATGCAGAACCATAGCCCTCATCCCAGACATATTCAATCAGAATCAGTACTAAAAAAAAAAAAAAATCCAGGTTATTTCAATGTACATTAAAATTTAAGAAACATTATGGTACTAGCACAGGGCTTCCCAAGTGGAGCTAGTGGTAAAGAATCCACCTCTCAAGGGAGGAGTCATAAGAAACTCGGGTTCAGTCCCTGGGTTGGGAAGGTTCCCTGGAAGAGCTCATGGAGAGAATCCCATGGACAGAGGAGCCTGGTGGGCTACAGTCCATAGCGTTGCAAAGAGTCAGACATGAGTGAAGCAACTCAGCACTATTCACAGTACTAGCCTTATACACGTTAAGATTCAATACATGTGTTAATTACTCTCAAAAAACAAAGGCTTCATAACCTGTTAAAAATACCAGGTGTGAAGATCTGAGAGAGAAAATATGTGAAAACAGTTTGAGATAGAAAGATAAAAAGCATGCATATACCAGGAATATTATAATTTTGGGGGGAACCTGCCATAATTATATGCCAGAAGAATAGGGTATTCTAGAGGATCTTTCTTCAAAGTAAGATGTTTGCCTCTGGATGTGTGCAAAACAATCCAATCGGGTATAGGTATAAAATTTTAGAATTTTTATTTTTAACAGGAGCTGTCCATGTGTCCATGCTAAATTGCTTCAGTCATGTCCAGCTCTTTGCGACCCTATGGAACATAGCCTGCCAAGCTCCTCTATCCATGGGATTCTCCAGGCAAGAATACTGCAGTGGGTTGCCATTCCCTTCTCTAGGGGATCTTCCCGACCCAGGAATTGAACCCGAGTCTCTTATGTCTCCTGTACTGGCAGGCAGATTCTTTACCACTATTTACCACTAGCACCTCAATATTCAGGTTGGCATTGTTACCTATGCTCAGTATGACAGACAGCTTGTGAGATCAGCAGTAGTACTCTCAGCCTACTGAAATTTTCTGCAGTTTATGTGTGGCTTTAAGCGACTGTAATTAAATGAACAATTTTAAAAGATTCCTTCAAGGGATACAAAAGGAAAGCAATGGCAAAAAAGAAAAAGTCAAAAAAAAAAAAAAAAAAAAAGGCAGAACAGGCATTTATATGGGGCTTCCCTCATAGCTCAGTCGGTAAGAAGTCTGCCTGCAATGTAGGAGACTCAGATTCCATTACTCCAGTATTCTTGCCTGAAGAATCCCATGGACAGAGGAACCTGGCAGGCTACAGTCTATGGGGTGGCAAGAGTTGGACACTACTTAGCAACTAAACCACCACAGGCATTTATATCCTTATGCAGGCTCTTAGTCATATTCAAGGCAAAAGCAGTGGCAATAAAATCAAGTCTGATCTGAAGTAAGCCCAAAATTCCTACATTATTTTTAAAGCTTTATAGAGGTATTATTGATAGACAAATAACTGCACATATTTATTGTGTACAATTTGTTCATTCTTTTTTCCACTAAATATATTAAACATTTAAAAATTATTTAAAGGTACCCATATAACCCCTCGGAGAAGGCAATGGCACCCCACTCCAGTACTCTTGCCTCGAGAATCCCATGGACGGAGGAGCCTGGTAGGCTGCAGTCCATGGGGTCGCTAAGAGTCGGACACGACTGAGCGACTTCGCTTTCACTTTTCACTTTCATGCACTGGAGAAGGAAATGGCAACCCACTCCAGGGTTCTTGCCTGGAGAATCCCAGGGACAGGGGAGCCTGGTGGGCTGCCGTCTATGGGGTCACATAGAGTCGGACACAACTGAAGTGACTTAGCATAGCATATAACCCTTAGTCAAAGCTATGGTTTTTCCAGTAGTCATGTATGGATGTGAGAGTTGGACCATAAAGAAAGCTGAGCACTGAAGAATTGATGCTTTGGAACTGTGGTGTTGGAAAAGAGTCTTAAGAGTCCAGGAGATCCAACCAGTCCATCCTAAAGGAGATCAGTCCTAAATATTCACTGGAAGGACTGATGCTGAGGTTGAAGCTCCAAGACTTTGGCCACCTAATTTGAAGAAAAGACCCTGATGTCTGGAAAGATTGAAGGCAGGACGAAAAGGGGATGACAGAGGATGAGATGGTTAGATGGCATCACCAACTCGATGGACATGAGTTTGAGCAAGCTTTGGGAGTTGGTGATGGACAGGGAAGCCTGGCATGCTGCAGTCCATGGGGTCGCAAAGAGTTGGACATGACTGAGCGACTGAACTAACTGATATAACCCCACCATCACTGAGGCCGGAGCTTGCTCTAAGAGTATATTGCCATCCTTTATAAGACAGGCTTTCCAGTATGGACTGGAAAGCTGATAGTCTGAGATTTGAGGATACATTTAGTGAAAAAAAAGCACAGAGCAGAATGATACAGAAAGTGAGTTATATTTTATGGAAAAGAAGAATCCACACATTTCTTTTAAAACTTAATTATACATCACTGTAGTAAGGCAACTATATTTCAGAAAAAAATTTAAAAATTACACTGTAAAATTTTTGAAAACTGGAGTCAAAGTGAAGACCCTATATTCTAGAAAAGGAGGAGTAGAGTCATATTTAAGGGTAGGAATTAGAATAGCTTTAGACCTCTCAAGAGCAATCCTGGAGACAAGAAGACAATGAAAAAATGCCTTCACAAATCTGAAGAGAAATTACTTTTCTTTTAGAATTATATATCCAATAAAACTATTACTTAGCATTAGGATAGAAAATGGACATTTTCTAACATGCAATTTCCTTTAAAAAAATTTACTCCCCCAAAACTCCTTCTCAAGAAGCTGTAAGATATGCTTCATTAAAAAACAGTCAGGCTAACAAAGAGGAATAAATGGAGTCCAGAACACAAGAGACCAAAGCCAAAAAGCAGGGAGGTAGCCGGGTCCTGTAGTCACAGCAGTGGCTGAGGCTGCCAGGGGGGCGCTGGCTGCCTGACTGGAGAGCGAGCCAAGGACATCCTGGGTGAAGCAGGGCTGCACTTGGATGAGCTGAACAAGCAGCCGGTATTGGACCCAGAGGTTACCCAGCAGGCCAGAGAGCTCAAGGAAGAGTGCAAGGACTTTGTGGACAAAGTGGGCCAATTTTAGAAAATAACTGGTGGTTTAATTGAGCTTGTTGACCAACTTGCAAAAGAAGCAGAAAATGAGAAGATGAAGGCCACTGGTGCTCAGAACTTGCTGAGATCTATAGCAAGATAGAGAGAAGACCAATAGCAACAACTCCAGGCACTAACAGCAGAAAAGAATGCAGCCTGAAGGGTATCGCATTGAATATGAAGCTTTGTGGAAAGGAGAAGCAGAACAAAATGAATTTATTGACCAATTTATTTCTTAGAAATGAACTGAAAATTTCATTTTCTAGCAGGAGGGCAAAAAAAAAGAAAAGAAAAAGAAAAAAAATCCATAATGCCCAAACCCAAAAAACCTCTGTATCATCCTGGTGACCTAATGACCCAGGAGTGTGGTGTGAGATGGCATGAAGACCCGCAGCATCTCTGAAGGCAGGAGCACAGAGCTGGGGAGCTTCTTTTCAGATGTCAGTGTTTACCTGCAGGTGAACACTCAGTGGCCACTGTGGTCCAGGCTCTCACCTCTTGCACTCTCAGTCTGAACTGAGCAGCGTGTAAACTTTGATTTTTTTTGTGTAAATTTTCATAGTTTTGGGAGGAAAAGAAATAAATTATTTCCAAAATAAAAAAGAAAAAAGAAAGATGAAGGTAAAAGATGGTGACAAGAAACTTAATCAGCTGATTTAAGAAAGAAATGGAAAATCTTATTCTATTCAAACTGAGGGTTATAACCTGGGAGCAACCTCTCAGAAACCTCTGAGAACTCTTCCGCTCATTAGAAGTCAAAGCACAGTTACCTAAATTTCTGAGACAGAGCGCTGTACATAAGCACAGTTTATACAATCCAGGTCTACAGGTAGAAAGTGAGGAGTGGCTTGTGGGTCACTCATGGCCCCTTACAAGATTAAGAAGAAAGGTTTATCTCCCCAGGAGGTGGGATCCTTAATGAGATAAAAAAGGAAGTTTAGGAAAGTTATCTCCTAAGGAGGTCTGGAAGGGAGGACGCCCCCAAAAAGAAAAATTTTATGTTAAATCTGTCTTGTCTTGCAATACAATGTGAATTTTATTTTATCAGAGGAAATCCTGAATAAGAATTTGCACTGTCCTAGATTGGGTGAATACTTATTTGTGGGGCAGGTTGGAAGAATCTGGGAGACATTTCCCCAAAGATGAAATTGACAGACTCACTGCTGTGAGCCTGTATATTCAGAAACATACAAATCCAGAGTGTCGAGGTTGAATTAGCAATTAATAACAGATAACATTTATGGAATGCTTTCTATGGGCAGACACTCTTCCAAGCACACTGTGTCTGAACCTTATGCAATGGATGTATGTATTGCCCCTATTTTACAGATAAGAAAAAGAAGGCAAAGCCAATTAACTAGGTGGGTCAACACAGCTAGTAAGCAGGAGCACTGCAGCTGAATCCCAGGCAATCGGACTCCAGAGACTTTTGTGTAACTCTTATTCCATACTAGTTTTCCAAGGGTACAGAAATGCCACCAGTTAAAAAAGAAACAAACAAGAAAAATCGACTTCAGGAAAAAACAGAAAATGGCATAAAGAAAAGTAATTATAATTTTCTATGTGGTTGTGCTGTGAATGGCATTTTTATATTCATAATAATGTGAATATTAACTATTGATCTGATATTATGATACAGTGTTATTAAAAACACTGGAGGATGTGGAAGGTGCTTATGCACAGTGGAAATAGGAAGAAAGAGGGGAGCTAAATCTAGATGGGGAAAAAGTGGAAAGAGTGACAGACTTTATTTTCTTGGGCTCCAAAATCACTGTGGATGGTGACTGCAGCCTTGAAATTAAAAGATGCTTGCTCCTTGGAAGGAAAGCTATGACAAACCTAGACAGTGTATTAAAAAGCAGAGATTATTACTTTGCCTACAAAGGTCCGTATAGTCAAAGCTATGGTTTTTCCAGCAGTCATGTATGGATGTGAGAGCTGGACAATAAAAAAGGCTGAGCACTGAAGAAATGATGCCTTCGAACTGTGGTGCTGAAGTAGACTCTTGAGAGTCCCTTGGACAGCAAGGAGATCAAACCAGTCATTCTAAAGGAAATCAACCCTGAGTATTCACTGGAAGGACTGATGCTGAAGCTTCAATATTTTGGCCACCTGATGTAAAGAGCTGACTCACTGGAAAAGACCCTGATGCTGGCAAAGACTGAAGGCAGGAGGAGAAGGGAGTGACAGAGGATGAGATGGTTGAATGGCATCACTGATTCAGTGGACATGAGTTTGAGCAAGCTCCAGGAGATAGTAAAGGACAGGGAAGCCTGGTGTGCAGTCCATGTGGTCACAAAGAGTTGGACCCAAGTGAGCAACTGAACAACAACAACAATAAAATATTTCTTAAAAACAACAATTTGCAGCCATAGTGAATATGAGCTACTTGCTGTTTTTCCACTTATGTTCAATTTTTACTTTCATATTATTTTAGTACTAATGAAGTTATCATTACATTAAAATAAATGTTCAATTCAATGTGTATGTTAATTTCAAACCAATAAAAAGGGATTCAGTGGAAACTAAATCTCTAGGTCAGACTCTAGTTGCTCTGACTCCCTTTCCAGAGGAACCACAATGATCAGTTTCCTGCATATCCTTTCAGAGATAGATTAAATGAGTTCACGTACACGATGAGCTTAGAACTTTGCCTAAAGTGAAAAGTGAAGTCGCTCAGTCATGTCCAACTCTTTGCAACCCGATGGACTGTAGCCTACCAGGCTCCTCTGTCCATGGAATTTTCCAGGCAAGAGTACCGGAGTGGGTTGCCATTGCCTTCTCCAGGGGATCTTTCCGACCCAGGGACTGAACCCACCAGGTGTCCCACATTGCAGGCAGACGCTTTAACGTCTGAGCCACCAGGAAGGCCAGAACACTGCCTAAGTCCAACCAGATGCCAAGCAAATGTTTGCTACTAATAACAGTGGCCATGGAGGTGGAGACGGTAGTGCTGGTGGCAGGTAGTGTGTACAGTTCAATCGTCTTTACTGGCTGCGTGATATTACAAAACAATAGGGTAATACAATTTTTTAACTACTCTCTTTACACAAGACCACTCTTCCCTGGTGGCTTAGACGGTAAAGCGTCTGCCTACAATGCGGGAGACCTGGGTTCAATCCCTGGGTCGGGAAGATCTCCTGGAGAAGGAAATGGCAACCCACTCCAGTATTCCTGCCTGGAAAATCCCATGGACGGAGGAACCTGGTTAGGCTATAGTCCATGAGGTCGCAAAGAGTCGGACACGACTGAGCGACTTCACTCACTCTTACACGAGACATGAATGACAAAATGTTACTATAGTTCCTGTGCTACTAAGTTGCTTCAGTCGTGTCCGACTCTGTGAGACCCCAGAGACTGCAGCCCACGAGGGCCCCTCCCCCCCCACCTCCTGCCCCGTCCCTGGGATTCTCCAGGCAAGAACACTGGAGTGGGTTGCCATTTCCTTCTCCAATGCATGAAAGTGAAAAGTGAAAGTGAAGTCGCTCAGTCGTGTCTGACTCTTTGAGACTCCATGGACTGCAGCCTAGCAGGCTCCTCCATCCATGGGATTTTCCAGGCAAGAGTACTGGAGTGGGGTGCCATCGCCTTCTCATAATCTCCTAAAATAACGAAATAAAGAAATATGGAAATTGGGTGTTTTAAAAAGCAAGTTATCTATAAAACTCTGCATGCCCTAAGATCTGAATTACAGCATTAGAGTAAGCAGTAGGAAGACCTGTGCTAATGTGACACTGAGTGTGGAAGAGTTGTACAACTGTTCAACCTCACCTCTAGTTAAGTGTATGTAATAGAAACTTAACACCTAGCATGGTCAGTTAGCACATCCAAATGTGTTTATTTGCAGAGATTTTATAACCAAGCCCATGAACAAGAGATTTTTAATTAAATTAATTTCATTAGAGGAATAACTGCTCACGGTCTCTGCTTAAAAGATAAGGTGACCAACAGCCTCCCTAATAACTTTGTATAATACATTTGAAACTATAGAGGTATCTTAATATCAGTAACTTATCACACAAACAGATATTCTCTCTTCTAGAACACTTTTTAACAGAAATAACTGGTTTCACAGCCTCCTGGGATTTGAATGGTGGTTCTACCATTTATGGTTGGGTGACCTAGGATAAATTTTTTGTTGTTGTTGTTTTGTTTTTATCTTTTTTTTGTTTTGTTTTGTTTTTGTTTTTGTTTTGTTTTCTAGGATAAATTATTATACTTAACTTTTCTGAGCTTCAGCTTCTTATCAGTAAATGAGGGGGAGGAGGGCTGTGGTGTGAAGGACCATGTGAGTATCTGTTGCTATTAGCAGTGGTATATGACTTAATCTAATTTTCCAATTTAATTTGATTCTAGTCACTGAACATTTTTATGCTCAATTATGCTTAAAGTAATTTCATTTAAAAGAGAACCATATCCAGAGTGGGTCTTAAGTAGTTTATGAAGCCATGAAAGTGTACCTAAAACCTAAAGTCGTTATCCCACCAACAGCAAAGTTTTAGCTTTGGCATATTTGACAACAGAGCTGAAGTATATTGGAGAAGGCAATGGCACCCCACTCCAGCACTGTTGCCTGGAAAATTCCATGGACAGAGGAGCTTGGTAGGCTGAAGTCCATGGGATCGCTGGGAGTCAGACACGACTGAGCGACTTCACTTTGACTTTTCACCTTCATGCATTGGAGAAGGAAATGGCAACCCACTCCAGTGTTCTTGCCTGGAGAATCCCAGGGACGGAGGAGCCTGGTGGGCTGCCACCTATGGGGTCGCACAGTCGAACACGACTGAAGCGACTTAGCAGCAGCAGCAGCAGCTGAAGTATATGGCCCTATCCTTGTAGGAGAGCTGACATAAGACACTCTAATGCAGTACACAGCATTTCCCAGAGGATATCAGAACTTGTTATGTTAAAAATGATTAATAATGTTAATGAGTATTTAGAACTCTTGGAAGGATAGCTTAATTGCCTACATAATCCTAGGGGGCTAAAAGTGCAATGTAAGAATGGAACCCTGGATTTACTTGAGTAAACTCTTGAAGCCAAGACAATTAAACAAGGACAGGAATCCATGTGCTTCAAAGACATTATTTTAATACTGTTCCATTTTAAAAGTCATCAAGAGCCAAGGGACAGAGGGATTAGGAAGGAAAAAAAACACTACTAATTTACACTGGGGTTGCGTCATTGCTTTAAGCATCCTGTCTTTGCTTGTAGACTGAAACTTTGGTACAGAGAAATTAGACTCCCCCTAAATTTCAGGTTAACAGATGTCATCCAGAAGCCATTTGCCCAGTAGGGGGCGCTCCTGAAATACTGATAGAATATGACAGCGGAAAACTCACTTGGAGAAAACAGTACTTAAGGCAGTAATAGGTGAGGGAACCTCAGACCCATGTGGTTTTTAGATTTAAAAAGTCCTAATTCCTTAGATGCATTATCAAAATTATCAGTAAAGGGGTAATTGGACCTGCAGACTTCTTTTTCAGAATTCTCTAAGAAACATAAATTACAGATATTAGCATCTCAGTTGGACACCAAGAAATAGAACAATCACTACCTTGAGGAAACACTCTTATTGAAAAGACAAGTGATACTGCTAATGCAAAGTTAAATTACAGAAAAGAATTTCAGAAAACATGAAAAGCAGCTCTCAACTCTTAATGTGGGAGGACACTGCTATTCGATTCGGGGGAGGACTGGGAAACAGGAGTGGGGATGACAGGACAAGGTGGGACTCCAGCCGAGAAGTGGCCAAAGAAAAGACCATCTGCAGTGCCAGGCAGCAGCAGTGGAGGCTTCACCCTGGGAAATTTGAAAAAAAAAAAAAAAACAGATTATGAACAGACATGAACTTCCTATTAAGATACTAGCAGAGGGAGATAAAGAGATTTCAAGCTGGAGAGTGAAATAAGGGAAAAAGCTTAAAATTACTTATTTGACAGTCAGGACATTGTGGAGAAAACTGCTACTGGAGGTAACAAAGAGCTATCTCAGTTCCTGCTATAAATTCTTTATCATTTTCCAAGGTTCCTGCCTGATACTGGTGCCTGCTCTCCTTCCTTTTACACACCTTCTCACCTGTCTACTAAAAATAACAACAGCTAATATTTACTATTTAGGATCTGTTTTCTGCAAGCTATTTTTTTACAGACATTCTCTCACAAAGCAAAACCCAGCCTGGTAAGAAACATCAGTGTTCTACTTGTGACTGATTCACACTGCTGTGTGGCAGAAGCCAATACAATATTGTATAGTAATTATCCTCCAATTAAAAAAAAAAAAAAGGAAACATAGGGGTCCTTTTGCTGATGAGGAAGGGTAAGGAGCACGCCATTTCTTCACAGCGGTTAAGTGGTGAAACCAGAATCTGATCACTGCACTGTTTAACTTCAACATCAATATTCTTTTATTCCTGTTGTTTAGTCACTAAGTCCTGTCTGACTCCTTGCAACCTAATGGACTACAGCAAGTCAGGCTCCTCTATCCTCCACTATCTCCTGGAGCTCGCTCAAATTCAAGTCCATTAAGTTGGTGATGCTATCTAACCAACTCATCCTCTGCCACCCTCTTCTCCTTTTGCCTTCAATCTTTACCAGCATCAGGGTCTTTTCCAGTGACTGGCTCTTCACATCAAGTGGCCAAAGTATTGAAGCTTCAGCTTCAGCATCAGTCCTTCCAATTATATTCAGGGTTTATTTTCTTCAGGTTTGACTGGTTTGATCTCCTTGCTTCCAAGGGACTCTCAAGAGTCTTCTTCAGCACCACAAATTGAAAGCATCAATTCTTACCCACTCAGCCTTCTTTATGGTCCAACTCTCACATCCGAACACTGGGAAAACCACAGCTTTCACTATGCAGACCTTTGTCGGCAAGGTGATGGCTCTGCTTTCTAATATAGTGTCTAGGTTTATCATAGCTTTCCTTCCAAGGAGCAAGCATCTTTTAATTTCATGGCTGCAGTCACCATTCACAGTGATTTTGGAGCCCAAGAAAAGAAAATCTGTCATTGTTTCCACTTTCTCCCCTTCTATTTGCCATGAAGAGACGGAACCAGATGCCACACTCTTCGTTTTTTGAATGTTGAGTTTCAAGCCAGCTTTTTCACTCTTCTCTTTCACCCTCATCAAGAGGCTCTTTAGTTCCTCTTTACTTTCTGCCATTAGAGTGGTATCATCTGCATATCTGAGGTTCTTGATATTTCTTCCGGCAATCTTGATTGCAGCTTGTGATTCATCCAGCCCAGCATTTCCCATGATGTACTCTGCATAGAAGCTAAATAACCAGGGTGACAATGTATAGCCTTATCACACTCCTTTCCCAGTTTGGAGCCACTCTGTTGTTCCATGTCCAATTCTAACTGTTGTTTCTTCACATGCATTCAGGTTTCTCAGAAGACTGGAAAGGTGGTCTGGTATTCCTAACTCTAAGAATTTTCCATAGTTTGTAGTGATCCACACGAAGGCTTTAACGTTATCAATGGAGCAGAAGTAGAAGTTTTTCTGGAATTCCCTGCTTTCTCCTTGGTCCAGTGACTGTTGGCAATTTGATCTCTGGTTCCTCTGTCTTTTTTAAACCCACCTTGTACATCTGGAAGTTCTTGTTTCATATACTGCTGAAGCCTAGCTTGAAAGATTTTGAGCATTACCTTGCCAGCACGTGAAATGAGGGCAATTGTATGGTGGTTTGAACATTATTTGGCATTGCCCTTCTTTGGGAGTGGAATGAAAACTGACCTTTTCCAATCCTGTGGCCACTGCTGAGTTTTCCAAATTTACTGACATACTGACTGTAGCACTTTAACAGCATCATCTTTTAGGATCTGAAGTAGCCCAGCTGGGATTCTGTCATTTCCACTAGGTTTTTTTGTTGTGATGCTTCCTAAGGGACACCTGACTTCACACTCCAGGAGTTCTGACTTTTTACTATGCCTTTAAAATTAAGGGAAGCTGAAGAAGACTACAGATAAATGCTTTGTCTTTCTGAGATTAGCAACCTGTGGAAATTCTATGAATGACTACATTTCATAGTTAAACATCTTCATGATACCTCCCTCTTTTGCTGTTACTCATATCTAGTGGGGAAAAAGTGAAGATTGTGAAAACTAGTCTGCTTAAATATCACTTGATTTTTTTATGTATAAGCTACTCCTTCACACATTAAAGACATAATTATTTAATATCTGCTATCTATCAGGCATGGGGAATCATAATCCAATAGCAAACGTGGAAAAGATCCTTGAGCTGTCTCAGTATCACACATTTATACACAACAAATAGACAACTGAGCATTTCATTACCTCATACACCACCATCTAACTTGAAGGACAAGATCACTTTTAAAAAAGAGGAATAAACTTTAACTCTATGGAACAATTACTGCATGGTACATTTTGCTAACATGAAAGTGTGGGCTTTTTAGAAAACCTCCTCTTTCTTTAAATTTAAGGTCACTTTAATGCTAGATAATTTCTAACTTTGGTCATATATTCACTAATATACCTTCATAGTAAAAGTGAAGTCGCTCAGTCGTGTCCAACTCTTTGCAACCCCGTGGACTGTAGCCCACCAGGCTCCTCTGTCCATGGGATTCTCCAGGCAAGAATACTGGAGTGGGTTGCCATTTCCTTCTCCAGGGGATCTTCCCAACCCAGGGATCGAACCCAGGTCTCCTGCATTGCAGGCAGACGCTTTAACCTCTGAGCCACCAGGGAAGCCTTCATACAGTAGATGATAAATAGCAGAATGTCAAGTGTATTTGCACCAAGTTGCTAATCTCTTTCCCTAACTAGTGAATGCTTAGTATTATAGATTAATAATGGACTTCCCCGGTGGCTCAGTGGTAAAGAATCCGCATGGCAACACAGGAGATGAGGGTTCAATTCCTAAGTCAGGAAGATTCCCTGGAGAAGGAAACTGCAACAGATTCCAGTATTCTTGCCTTGGAGATCCCATTAGCAGAGGAGTTTGGCAGGCTACAGTCCATGTAGTCGCAAGAGAGTTAGCTCTAAAGCCACACTCATTGTCAATTACTTGTTAATTCACTTGTAACACTTTACAAAAGACAGAACACATGGCACTTTGCCTTCTTTCTCCTGGTTTCCTGAGAGTCTGACTAGGAGCTAGACTAAGGGTTCTAAATCATATTTGAAAGGGAATATATGCTGCGATTCATGGGGTCGCAAAGAGTCGGACACAACTGAGCGACTGATCAGATCTGATCTGATATACAAATGTTCCCATACATATACATAAGACATCTCTAGAAGGTCATTTAAGAGACTCAAACATTGATTCTCTCTGGTAAAGAACCCAGTGAATAGAAGACTGAGGCTTTTCATTCTCTGGTATCTCGAATGTTGAACTATGTGAATGAATTTTCTGTTCAAAAAATTAAAATGAAGGTTAAAGAATCACATTTGTTGTACCTACTCTCACTTCCAGACTGGACTTCTGCTCAAATGGACTTTGACTTGGGACCACAGTGCTTCTAAGTTTCCTTTGCAGAGATTCAAAGAGTCTAATCATACAAAAGAAGAACTGTAGTTCACAACAATGCAGTTTCTCAAAAAAATTTTTTTTTCTCAAACTTTAACCAATGAAAGTAAAAACTGGGGTATTTTCAATTTTGTATTAATGCACATGAGTTCCTGTGGTAGGATTAGTGATAATGACCCTGATTAGCTTACAGCTCTCTACATTCCTCCCTTGGGAAGACCCCTCCCTCTCTCATATAATGCTTCACTATGTGACTAGCTTTGGCCAGCTGGAAAATGGAAAATGTGACTTAGGCAAAGGGTTAAAAAGAGCTTATGTATTGAGACTTCCTACAGGGAACCCTCTATTATGGGAAGGAGCTTCTGCCAGTCTGTGAGATGGTGAAACTTCTGTGGTCACTGCCCAGCTGCCATGGAACTGACTTCCACATTTATAAGTAGGAGTCTCCCTAAACCAAGTAGCCTATACTCTCCAGAGCATAAGTGAGGTGTCCTGAAGCTAAACAGTCCAGCTCCAAAAGACTACCCATTGACAGTTTTCAATGTCTGTTTTGGGGGATGGTTTATTTAAGTGCAAAAGCTAACTGATAAAGTCTACAATATACATTAAGATTCAATTAGAAAACAGAGTGAAGTAAATCTTGGAGCTATTTTAGAAGTTTCTCTTTTACTTAATATGTGTCAGATAGCTTTCATATAAGTAAAATTACATCATTATTTTTAACAGCCCCATTATATTCCATGGTAACATGATTTAGCGTTCACTACTTGATATATATTGTATAAAATTCACCTTAAATGATGACAATCCAAATTAAATTCTTTCCAGGATAATAATGAGGCATTAACAATGATTAACTCACTGCTAATTCTACAGTAGGATCAATTATGTCTGAATTTTCAGATCACATTCACAAGCAACATAGTCCTCACATTCCTCAGGAAAATTTCTATTTAGTAAGTTGACATATTAAAATTTGTTTCCTCTTAAATCTCAACATTACGCTTTTCATTCTACATTTCACCCCAAAGTTACTATCCATCTTCCCTGAAATAGACATACATTCAAGATGACTTAAAGGCTCAGAATTCCAGGACTTACCCAGTGGTCTAGTGGCTAAGATTTGGCTCTCCCAGTGCTGGGGGACCAGATTTGATCCCTGGTCAGGGAATTGGATTCCACATGCCTCAACTAAAGATTCCACATGCTACAACTAAGACCCAGCACAGCCAAATAAATAAATAAAAATTCTTAAAAAGACTCAGGATAGCCATCAAATAGCCAAATTCTAGCCACTGTGCCTTATGATAGCTACAGTAGTTAAAACAGGTATTATTCCCTGAGAAATTCACCCACACCAATGTTATCAATTTGTTTCCCTGTTTGTTAAGCAAGAAAGACAATATCTGATGATTCATCTGCATGTCACTATTTCTTCAGCTGAGGATGTGAAGTTTATTAGTTTTGAGACAGAATTTATAGGTTGATCACCTACGTTGAAAAGAAATTTTATTTTTTTAATTTCACTCTTGCTTTACGTTAAAAAGATCCATAACATATTTATTTGTATGAAATTTAAATAACATATCTTGAAGAAAATTAGGTGCTTCACTTCTATACTTTATATTTAATTAAAATAAAGCCAAATATTTATACATGCATTTTATTTTGTTTAGATTAGTTTTTTCAAACCAGTAGGTAGCAGAGATTCTCTTCAAAAAGAGTCATATGTGAAATCCACCTAAATAAAGTATAGTTGGGTTCAATCCCTGGTCCAGGAAGATTCCACATGCCGTGGCACAATTAAGCCCGTGTGCCACAACTACCAAAGCCTGTGCACCCTAGGGCCCGCACACTGCAGCTAGTGAGACAGGCACACCTAGAGCCTGTGTTCTGCAGTAAGAAAAGCCATTGCAATGAGAAGCCCATACACCACGATGCCATAATGAAGAGCAGGCCCTGCTCACCACAACTAGAGAAAGCCCAAGCACAGCAGTGAAGACCCAATGCAACCAAAAATAAAAATAAATTATTATTTTTTAAAATGCTAACCTATGAATATTCTTACAAATCAACAGAACAAAATACAAAGCCCAGATATAGACTCAAATACACAGATACATTTATTTATTGCTTTTCAACAACAAATATAAAAGTAGCATTTCAATTCAGAGTGAAAAAGGTGATTCCATAGCTCACACCTTAAATCATATATAATTCTAAGTAGATATGAAAACTTAAATATTTGAAACAAATCTCTAAACGTAATCAGAATAAATCTCAAAAATTGGTCTATTTATATGTGCACACGTGTAATATCTAAGAGTGAGGAAAATCATTCTTCTAAGTAAAAAGAAATCCAGAAATCATTCAGAAAAAAAAAAATGGATAAACTAAAATACACAAAAACAAAATGGTCTGGCATGGCAAACAAAACAAAAAGCCCAAATAACCTCATGGAAAAAACAGACAACAAATTTGAACAAATAGTTTAAGGAGAAAGGAAATAAAAATGACTCTTTAGTTTATGAAAAAATGCTCAGTCTCAACAGTAATCAAAAAATTAAAACGGACCAGATAATTTTCCATGCAGAAAATTCCAAATAATGTATTTTGATACTCATTCCTTAAGGAGATGGAGCAGGATTCCCCATCCCTTAAGGATGGGCTGTACATAGTAACTGTACATGGTAACTTCTCTCAAACAGTACGATTTGGAAAGGAGACAGGGGAAACCTAAACTTAACAGTGCAGAGACCTTACAAACACTAGTTTAATCAGGTGACCAAGGTCAACGTCAACAGGAATATGGTGCTGACAGTATGTACTCTTTATGTGTGGGTGTATGTGTGTTGATAGTATGCACTCTTGATATGATGTGATGAGAACAGCAATTTACCTCTGTGTTCTTCCTCCCCAAAGGGTTTTCAACACCAATCTAATCATGAGAAAAATAGATAAATTCAAATAGAAGGACTTTTAAACAAAATACCTAACCAGTATTCCTCAAAATAGTCAAGATGATCAAAAACAAGGGAAATCTGAAAAACTGTCATAGTCAAGATAAGTCTAAGGAGATATGAAAATTAAATGTGAAGTGGTATCCTGGATGGAATCCAGGAACAGGAAAAAGGCTTCAGAAAAACCTAAAGATGTCTGAATAAAGTATGGAATTGAGTTAATAATAATGTATCAACACCGCTTCATTAATCGTAATAAATGTACTGTGCCAGTGTAAGATATTAATTAATAATAAGGAAAATTGGGCAGGGGGTATATGAAAACTATCTTCACAATTTTTCTATAGTTCTAAAACTATAATAAAAAATAAATTTTATCTTAAAATAAAACATTCTGTACAGATATGGCATTTTCAGTTATTAGATTGGCAATGCTTAAAATTTTATTTTATACTTCTTTGGTGAAAGTATAAAGAAATAGGTGTTTTTATACATTATGAGGTGAGTATATGCATACACTTCTTTATGGAGGGCAATTTGGCAATACATTTTCAGTTAGTATCTCTTCCCTTAGCAATACCATTTCAAGCAATTTCAAGGAATTTATCATAAAAAAGACTCACGGGATTTTGCCATTTGAAGCAACATGGATGGACGTGGAGAGAATTATGAAAATGAAATAAGTCAGACAGACAAAGACAAATACTGTATGATCTCACTCATGTGTGGAACCTAAAAAAACCCCACAAACTAGTGAATATAACACAAAAAAAAGCAGACTCATAAATACAGAGAATAAGTTAGTGGTTATCAGGAGAGGAAAGTGGAAAGAGGCAATATAGGGGTAGAGGGGTAAGAGGTACAAACTACTAAGTATAAAATAAACTACCATGATATATTGTACAACATAAGGAATACAGCCAATATTTATAAATTACTATAAATGGAGTATAACCCTCAAAAACTGTGAATCACCATATTGTACACCTGTAACATAAAATATTGTACATCAACTATATTTCAATAAAAAAGAGATCCACATTTAAAAGAAGCAGTTCATGACAAAAATTTATCATCATTAATTTTATTTTGATCTTTCCTCACTGTTTATCTTTAGGGTTGCTTTATGTAATACATTCTTTCCAAACATAACCCTAATGATGTTAATATTTAGTCCTAATTCTCTTTCACCAACACGCTCCTTTATTGCCTTTGTAACCCAAGTTGTCCAGTTTGTTTGTCAAAGATGTGAAAGCAAGCCTCTCTCTCCTTCTGAAAATGAATGTTATAATGCCTTTAGGTCTACTCTTTTTCCTATAAAAGCTCAGTATTGCAAGCAAATTTATTTAAGTGCCAACTATGTGTTAGCTTCTGGATGTTCAAGCTGGTTTTAGAAAAGGCAGAGGAACCAGAGATCAAATTGCCAACACCTGCTGGATCATCAAAAAAGGAAGAGAGTTCCAGAAAAACATCTATTTCTGCTTTATTGACTATGCCAAAGCCTTTGACTGCGTGGATCACAATAAACTGTGGAAAATTCTGAAAGAGATGGGAATACCAGAGCACCTGACCTGCTTCTTGAGAAACCTATATGCAGATCAGGAAGCAACAGTTAGAACTGGACATGGAACAACAGACCGGTTCCAAACGGGAAAAGCAGTACATCAAGGATGTATATTGTCACCCTGCTTATTTAACTTATATGTTGAGTACATCATGAGAAACGCTGAGCTGGAAGAAGCACAAGCTGGAATCAAGATTGCCAGGAGAAATATCAATAACCTCAGATATGCAGATGACACCACCTTATGGCAGAAAGTGAAGAGGAACTCAAAAGCCTCTTGATGAAAATGAAAGAGGAGAGTGAAAAAGTTGGCTTAAAGCTCAACATTCAGAAAACGAAGATCATGGCATCTGGTCCCGTCACTTCATGGGATATAGATGGGGAAACAGTGGAAACAGTGTCAGACTTTATTTTTTTGGGCTCCAAAATCACTGCAGATGGTGATTGCAGCCATGAAATTAAAGGACACTTACTCCTTGGAAGGAAAGTTATGACCAACCTAGATAGCATATTGAAAAGCAGAGACATTACTTTCCCAACAAAGGTCTGTCTAGTCAAGGCTATGGTTTGTCCAGTGGTCATGTATGGATGTGAGAGTTGGACTGTGAAGAAGGCTGAGTGCTGAAGAATTGATGCTTTTGAACTGTGGTGTTGGAGAAGACTCTTGAGAGTCCCTTGGACTGCAAGGAGATCCAACCGGTCCATCCTAAAGCAGATCAGTCCTGGGTGTTCTTTGGAAGGACTGATGCTAAAGCTGAAACTCCAATAACTTTGGCCACCTCACGTGAAGAGTTGACTCACTGGAAAAGACTCTGATGCTGGGAGGGATTGGGAGCAGGAGGAGGAGAAGGGGATGACAGAGGATGAGATGGCTGGATGGCATCACTGACTCGATGGACATGAGTTTGAGTGAAGTCCGGGAGTTGGTGATGGACAGGGAGGCCTGGTGTGCTGCAATTCATGGGGTCGCAAAGAGTCGGACACAACTGAGCCACTGAACTGAACTGAACTGCAAAGAAATTTAGCCAGAAGAGTTACATTGTTTTACAAACCTCTTGCAAATTAATGTCTGGCTTAATAGAGCTGGATTCTATTTTGTAAAAAAAAAAAGCTTTAGAAAAAATGTAATATAGGTCAGAAAGTCAGCTCCAAAGAAAGGAAGATTTCTAGAGAAGAAATAAAAGAAACTAAAAATCTTTTATTTTCTTATTCCTTATTGACCTAACGAAATACATGAAAAGATGTCCTAATCATATATCACTAGGGAATTGCAAATTAAAATTGTACTACTGCACACCTTTAAGAATGGCCAAGATCCAAAGCACTAACAAGCAACCTCAAACACTAGTGAGGATGTGGAGCAGGAGAAAGTCTCATTCATTGCTGGTGGGAATACAGAACAGGAGAGCCAGTTCGGAAGACTTTATAAGATTCAGAAATGACACTCCTTGATATTTACCCAAAAGAGTTGAAAACTGTGTGTTCACACAAAAACCTGCACACAAATGTTTATAGCAGCTTTATTCATAATTGCCAAAACTTGGAAGTAACCAAGGTGGCCTTCAAGATATGAATGGATATATTACGGTACATCCAGACAAAGGATTATCCAGCATTAAGTCAAAAACTGCTAAAAAACTGTATTAACTAAAACAAAACCAAATTACATTCTATCAATATATAGCTAGTAACAGTCACTTTCAGGTAAACCTTAAGTACAGAATACAGACATTCCCATCTGTACTTAAGGCATCAGGCCACACGGAGGATGGTGAGAACAGAGTATAGCAGTCATTGGGATGTGAATCACTTTAACTGTGGGCTCTCCACCATTTATCCTTTTTTCCCTAATTACTAGTAAGGATATTGAATCAATAATCAAAAACTTCTCATCAAGCAAAAGTCCAAGACCAGATGACTTCAGTGGTGAATTCTAGCTTTTTAAAACTTGAGGTAAAACCATATAAAACATTATGTTACAAATGTACAGGGCTTCCCAGATGGCACAGTGGTGAAGAATCCTCGTGCCAATGCAGGAGATGCAGGTTTGATCCCTGGGTCAGGAAGTTTCCCCTGGAGAAGGAAATGGCAAGTCCTCCACCAGTATTCTTGCCTGGAAAATTCCATGGTCAGCAAAGCCTGGCAGACCGAAGTCCATGAGTTCCCAAAGAATCAAGCACAACTGAATGACTGAATAATTGAGCACACCCATGCACACACCCACTACAGATATACAACATAGTAATTCGATATTTGATACTACAAAAATCTAGTTACCATGATTACCATAAAATTACCCTCTTCACCCATTTCTCCACCTCCCATTCCTTCCCTTCTGGTAATCACTTATTCTTTTTTAAAACGTGGTCCATTTGAAAGCAATGATGTTGATGTATCCAAACCAGGTTTCTTCCTCCTCCCCATTGTGATTAATCTTTTCATAATCTTCTTATTCCTATAAAGCAAATCAGAAAAGAATTTTGAAAAATGTTAAGAATAAGATAGATTATTCCATACCAAATCCTTGAAAATGATCAATAAAATAAGGAATACACTTCTGGAGTCTGAGTAGTTTGCCCTACCATCTAAAGGATTTTAAAATTAAAAAGATTAAAAAAAATTAAAAATATTTTATGTGGTAAACAAAAGAAAGATTGCCCACTTAATAATATCAGGGTTCCTATTCTGTATACTACAATTGGTTCTGCCACCTTTATCTTTATACCCTCCCTTTCCTCCTCACAGCTTCTCTCCAAATGCCCTCTCTGTTCACAAAGCTCTTGGTATTCCCTTTAAAAAAAAAAAAAAAGGACGGAAGGAAGGGAAGACACAAACAAGCTCCCTTGACATTACAGCCTCAATTGCTATCTCCTCTTGCTCAGGTCAAGTAGTAGAGATCATCAATATGACCTGTTCCTAGGTCTTCACATGCTCTACTCCAACTATCACCTGACCCTCTCAACCGACTCTCTAAAAGACCACCAGTAGTGTCCCAAATTGACATTCGCAACAGCACTGCATTAATCATCATCTTACATGGCTGTCTTACTGCCAACCATTTCCTTCTGAAACTCTCTACCCTTGGCTTTCTCACTTCTCTCCCAACCTCTAGCTGCACTTTTTCAGTCGTCATTGTTCACTTGTCATCAATAAGCTGATTCTTTTTAAGATTTTTCTGCAGTCCCTCTAATTCCCAAAGATGTTTCTCTCTAACCCATACTTTCTGAACACTGGACACATGTCAAGTATGTACCACATATAATTTTTGGCCATCGAGCTGAACTTCTATTAATACCTATCCTCTAATAAGATGGCATCCTGTTTCTCTACACTCCTGAAACTCTTACATTTCTGTTTAAATTATTTGTAAAGGTCATAAATTACATCTTTCCAGAATTATTACAATAATCTCTTACCTTTCAATCTAGTTTCTGTTGCAAGATTTCAGTCTACCATCCAAAAAAAAAAAATAGTATAATTTCCCATCACACCAATCTTACATCACCTCCAGCCAATTCTATCACCATAAGCTGGATTTTGTACTCATGGATGACCATTGGGAATTATGTGTCTACATAAAACCTAAAGCACTGCTTGTGTGTATTCCTAATGTGTATTTTCTTGGATGGAGGGTATGTCATTATTATCATTTTCTCAAAGAAGTCTTATGTCCCAAAAGTGACTGAGAGACTATGACCTGCAGGATAATATAAGAGACCTTTAATATAGATATAAAACCAGTAGTCTGCTCCTCCCCTTTATATTCTTAACCATCAATAAGCTTCAATTTATTGGTCTATTTGCAGTCCGTAAGTAGGTCATATTCTTCCACTTTCAGGTATTGGTATGGGTTGTTTTCACTACCAAAATTGTTAATTTCTAACTGGTGAGTTCTTCCTCAGTACATGTAATCCTTTCTAAAATTTCCCTAAGTCATTCCAATATAAGTACTAACCATATATTTTCATAGCATCTCTTAATTTTCATCCCGGCATGCTAAATGGGTTTTGTCTTATTAATTTTTGTATCCCCAGCTAAGTATCTGACATATGGTAGAACTCTAATTTTTTCTTTCTTAAAACAGATCTCTTGGACTTCCCTGGTGGTAGAGTCGATAAGAATCCAACTGCCAATGCAGCGGACGAGGTTTCAGTCCCTGGTCTGGGAAGATTCCACATATTGAGAAGCAGCTAAGCCCATGCACCACAACTACTGAAGCCTGTGCCTAGAGCCTGTGTCCCACAACAAGAGAAGCTACCACGACAAGCAGCCCATGCACTGCAATGAAGGGTAGCCCCAGCTCGATGCGACTAGAGAAAGCCCACATGCAGCAAAGAAGATCCAGCATAACCAAAAAACAATAACAACAAAAAGAATAGATCTCTCTAATACTGAAACAGTTAAGGTCCAACTTGTCAGATACTTTGTTAAGGTTGCTAAGAAGAAGCCATATTTATCTGAGTTCTAATCTATCACTAAATTATGTTTGCTTCCTATTTCCCTGAAAGTTAAACTCGCTCAGTCATGTACAACTCTTTGTGACTCCATGGGCTATACAGTCCATGGAATTCTCCAGGCCAGAATACTGGAGTGGGTAGCCTTTCCCTTCTCCAGGGGATCTTCCAAGCCCAGGGATCAAACCCAGGTCTCCCACATTGCAGGTAGATTCTTTACCAGTTGAGCCACAAGGGAAGCCCGAGAATACTGGAGTGGATAGTCTATCCCTTCTCTAGTGGATCTTCCCAACCCAGGAATCAGACCAGGGTCTCCTGCACTGCATGAAAATTCTATATGGCTTTCTGGATATATGGCATATGGATTCTGATCTATATGGCAAATTAATGAAACAGCATGCTTACCCTGTGCCTTTTCCCACCAAATTATCCAGAAACCCATCTAGCCATCTACTGTTCTGTGTGCCATACTTAAAAATATACTTAAGGGGTACCTCTTAGTGCATTCAGGGCATAACAGGTTGTCTTCCAGGTCTGGGGGTGCAAAAGTGCAGGCAGGTAACATGAAGAGGGAGGTCATCCTCCTGGGGGTATCAGGCACCCAGGTCTGACCTGCTTGGAACTGCAGGCGAACCCAACCTTCTGTGTCTGCCAAGAGTGGTCTGCCATGGACCACACACCACCGGACACCTAGATGGGGAAAAACAAGCAAATATAAACTGCTAAGATCAGATAACAGCACCCCAATTCAACCCCTCAGTGAGTCTCTCTTAATTTCACTCTTATATTCTATTGATGAATCAACTGAATAAGAAGCATAAAAAATGTAGACCAAAAGACACCATAGTCTGATTCACAAACTACACAGCACAAGGGGCACCAACAATCAACTTTTGGGAAGCCTTGCTTTGTGTCTAGATTTTGCTAAGTTATTTACATGTATTAATATATTTATTCTTAAGAACATTATTAGTATTTGCCTTAATTTACAGGTGAAATAAATGAAGTTTACAGTGTTAAAAGAACATAATTTTCCCAGAACCAAAACAAAGATATAGGTATTCTAGACTCACGGTCCATTTGCCTAACCACTACATTGTACTACCTCAACCATAGAAAACAGGCAGAAAGAGCTATGTTTAAAAGTCAAAGAAACAATCTAATTGGGGAGATGAGATATTTGAGAGACAACAGAGGAAGTCCTATCTACTGGGAGTAGATATCCAGTGTCTGAAATTTAGAGAAAGGATCAATCAATGTAAGTTTAAGTAGCTATAAAATCTCCCCACTCTATAAAACAGGAGTAGAGATTACCATGCTCTTGGATAGTAGAACTAATATTGTTTAAATGGCTATACCATCCAAAGCAATCTACAGACTTAATGTGTTCCCTATCGAATCACCCATGAGATTTTTCACAGAACTAGAACAAGTAATCCTAAAATTGATATGGAACCATAAGAGCCTGAATTATCAAACAATCCTGAGGAAAAAGAGCAAAGAAGGAGCATAAACCTCTCAGACTTCAGATAACACTACAAAGTACATTAATGAAAACAGCATGGTATTGGCACAAAAACAGACATTTGGGCCAATGGAACGGAAAAGAGAGCCCAGAAATGAACCCACACACTTGCCTCAACTAATCTTTGACAAAGGAGGCAAGAGTGTACAATGGAGAAGAGACAGTCTCTTCAGCAAATGGTGTTGGGAAAGTTACAGCTGCATGTACATCAATCAAGGTAGAATGCATCCTTATGCCACATACAAAAACTAACTCAAAATGGCTTAAAGATTTAAATATAAGACATGACACCATAAAAGTAGAAATTTCCATATAATCCAGCCATCCATTTCCTATATTCAGACAAAACTATAATTCAAAACCATACATGCACCCCAGTGTTCATAGCAGCATTATTTACAATAGCCAAAACATGGGAAAAAATCTAAATGTCCATCAACAAATGGATAAAGAAGATGGAATGGAATGGAATGGCATATTGTGCTCACTCACTCAGTCATGTCCAACTCTTTGCAACCCCATGGACTGTAGCCTACCAGGCAAGAATTTCCCAGGCAAGAATATTGGAACAGGTTGCCATTTCCTTCAGGGGATCTTCCTGACCCAGGGATCAAACCCAATCTCCTGTATTGGCAGGTGGATTCTTTGCCACTGTGCCATCTGGGAAGCCCCAACGGAATATTACTCAGCCATAAAAAAGAATGAAACAATGCCATTTACAGCAACATGGATGGATCTGGAGATGGACCTGAGAATCTCATACTAAGTAAAGTAAGTCAGAAAGAGAAAGACGAATACCATATGATATCACTTACATGTGGAATCTAAAATATGGACACAAATGAACTTATCTACGAAGTGGAAACAGGTTCAGACACAGAGGATGAAGACTTGTGGTTGCCAAGCGGGAGGGGTGTGGGAAGGATGGATTGGAAGTTTGAGATTAGCAGATGCGAGCTATTATATATAGAATGGACACAAGGAGCTATATTCAATATCCTGTGATGTCATAATGGAAAAGAATATGAAAAAGAATGTGTGTGTATATATAACTGAATCACTTTGCCATACAGTATAAATTAACACAATTTTGTAAATCAATTATGACTTCAATATAATAAATTTTAAAGAAATAAACTTAAAAAGAGTAAAGCTGCTATGGCACAATATACATAGTGGCTAGGCACTCTCCTGTATCCCAGTAGGTGCTTGATAACTGCTGGATGAAGAGGAACTAAAATGGTAAGTGTGGGGTGCCACTCGCTCATATGGCACATTAATGAAAATTAGAAAGAGGTGTCATCGTTGGGGAAGCAGGTCTCCTAGACAGCTTTGTGGCTGGATACTGCTTTTGAAAATTAGTAAAAGGTGCTCATTTCTCCTCATAGAAGGAAGTATAGATGGGGGGTGGGGGGCAGTCAGCAGGCCAATTTTAGCTCCCAGTCTTTTCTTTTTTTGTCTGGGTTCTTTGTGTGGTGAACAATGCGCATGGCCACACAAGTCAGTCCTGAATAACAGGATTCAGACACCTCTGGAAATGGGGTAGAGGAGGGAAAAGAATTCAAGCCACAGAAGACAGTGACTTTGTACTGACCAGAGGTGGGTTTTTCTGGAAATGAAAACAGAAATATGAGATAGAGAAGCAGGAACTGGAGAAAGATGAAGCTAAGTTATGCTCACTCAAGATTTCTCAAGAAATATTTCAATTATTTATCGCCTACTTTTAATATGCCAAGTTGTATCTCATAAGCCTCGCAGTCATTCTATGAAGTCGAATAGTTGAAATCTTCAATTTTATAAATCAGGATACTAGGGTTTACACTGAGAAACCTTGGGTTTCTCCAAGAGAAAGGGGAAGATCTCTGGCTGTGGATGGCCTCACTCTCAGATTATGCTTTCTTCCCATCTTCTGCTTAGTGATGAGAAAGTGTCCCCAACTTAGTCACCTGACTCAGAGCCATTCAGGCAAAACTTGACTATCAATCGAAAGATAAGCCCTCTGTGAAGCTAACATTGCATCTGCAGCTATTTTAACCCTTTCACTGTAACTACCATTAGTATGTGTCTTCTGGGACTTCCTTGAAGGTCCAGTGGTTAAGACTTCACTCTTTCAATGCAGGGGGCACAGGTTCAATCCCTGGGTGGGGAACTAAGATCCCACATGCCATGTAGTGAAACCAAAAAATAAAGCAATTTTTTAAAAACAGAGTGCCTTCTTTCACTGGCATGGTAACCACTGTTTAAGGTTGATCTTACCTGAGGCTTGTGGCAGAAAGGATTCAGAGGCACGAAGGGCACGTGAATTCACAGCCTTTGGTTGAACAGCCTTTGCCGCAATTCTTGACCATGCTGCCAGCATGGCTACCTGAGGTGAAGTTACCACCTCAACCATGTTAGTCCTTTCCTGACTCTCACTCATCTTCCTTTTCTGTACACTTCCCCTCTTGGTCACCATGCTGTGCTTCCTTGAACATGAGTGCATTCGGGCCTCCCGTGATGATTTAGGAATATACTGCAAATGAAATTCACAATGAGTATACAGTGACGTGCCACTGCCCTAAGCACATTTGTGCCGGTTTTATCATTCTTCATGCATTGACCTGTGTATGTCAGTGTAGAAATGGTTTAAGAATGTCAGTTCCCTCAAAGTAGTGACTCTCAGCTGGGAGAAATTTTGTTTGCTAAACTGTGTGTAGGGGGAGGGAGGTCACTGACACATTGTGGGTAGAATCCAGGGATATTTAGCCTACTAAACATCCTAAAATGCACAGGACAACCTGCAGGAGAAAAAGAAACTAATTGGCTCCAGATGCCAATTGTCTTGAATGAGAAACCTTGCCTTCGAGGTACAAGGTATAGAGATGGTGGAGAAGAGGGAAAATTTACAGAACTTACATCACCACATTCCTCACTCACCTGATCTTTTTCAGGAAAAGCATGTTCCTGGAGTCTCCGATAAACTTCTATTTTCTAAGGAAATTAACAAGGGAAATTAAAATTAAAGAGCTTTCCCAGTGGCTCAGAGGGTAAAGCATCTGCCTGCAATGCAGGAGACCTGGGTTTGATCCCAGGTCAGGAAAATCCTCTGGAGAAGGAAATGGCAACCAACTCCAGTGCTCTTGCCTGGAAAATTCCACAGATGGAGGAGCCTGTTAGGGTACAGTCCATGGGATCACAGAGTCGTACACGACTTAGCAACTTTACTTCTCATAAAAATTAAAAGCTGGCAGAGCTCCCACGCTTGTTCCAAGCACCAGAGATTCCCACCAGTGCACTCACCTGGCCGTCAGTACTCAGCTTAAGTTGTTGGCACCAGTTCCGCAAAGTATCCCGACTCACATCGTTAATCGGAGGCAGTGTGGTCGGCAAGGGACAAAATGATCTTCTAAAGCTAGAACTTGGACAATCTTCCTCAAGCTCATTTGTTTGAGGAAGAGGAACTGAGGAAAGAAGGGAACCAAAACAGCAATTCATTAATCTATTTGAAAAAATCTTTTTAATTTTATGAAGTTCTAACTCCCCACAACTCAATTTGCACATATACATATCCAGTATTTTTTCTTCATCTTACAAATAAGGTAATAAATTCAGAATTCAATGACTTGCCCAAGATCACACCACCATGAAAATGGCAGACCTAGGACTCATACCCACATTTTGAAATTATAAATTTTTTTGTACTACATTCAGCAAACTGTTTTTTACAGCCATCACCAACTTCCTGAATAGAACATTACATTGGATTGCTCTCCAAAATGTCCAGATGCTGGTCCACAAACTATCTGTCCTTATAGAAATCATTAAAACCACCCTATCCAACAACAGTCCTCCATTCTGTCCACATGCCTCATTTTCCTCAACAAAGAAAAGTTACCCTGTCTCACATCACTTTGCTTAGATTTAATGTGTCACTATCTGCTCTATCCTGAAGCCCTTGTTATTTGCCCCTGCCAAATAAAAGCATTCTAAACATACTTAATTGATGCCTCTATATGAAGCCCCAAGAACAGATACGAAGAATCGACTAGATATTTTATCAGTAATTACTCACCAAGCAAAAGACTAGATGTTTTCAAAGTGATTTAGCCTCCCAAATACCATCTGGTCTTATATGTGGAATTTAAAAAAGCTAAATTCAGGCACAGAGAGTATATTGGTGGTTGCCAGGAACTGGGGGCAGGGGAAATGGGGAGTTTCCCTGGATCAAAGGGTACAAATTTTCAGTTATAAGATGAGTAAGTTCTAGGGATCTAATGCATATCAACATAACTATAGTCAATACTATAATGTATTCCTAAAAATTAGAGAGTAAATCTTAAAATGTTCTCCCCATGGTGAAGGGAGTTAACCGTGTGAGATGATGGATGTGTTCTTATTTTGTCATCATTTCTTAATTTCTTATTATTGTTCTTAATCTTATTTGGTCATCATTTTGCAATAGACACATACATCAATCATCACATTATATACCTTAAAATTACACAATGTTTTCTGTGTCAATTATATATAACAAAAAACTCAGAAAAAAAATGATCTGGTCTCTGTAAGAGGCACGTAAAAAGGGCATTCGCCAAAATGAAAGACTGGGCTTCGTGGGTTGGGAATTTGAGCTCACATCTAGTTGCTGCATAAGATCATGCTCTATTCAAAGCACTCCACTGTCTTTTTCAAAGTGAAACAGGGGTGCTTAGTGAATGAGAAGTATGAGAGTTTGAGAAATCTCTTACCACAGGTTATCAAGGTGAGAATTAAGCTGGGTGTCACATAGCTAAAAGTCAGGGGAACTTATTTTTCCTGGGCTTCCCAGAGTTGGAGGGGCCGCAAACTGAGCTAACCCTGTGGTCTTCATACCTTGATTATTTGTATTCAGTGCCTCCTCTTTGACTTGTGAAGTTGAGGAAACACCTGGTTCCACTTGATGGTCTTCAATAATTTCCTCATTAACTGGATACAATGTAAGAATCACATTTTCTTCATCTAAAGGCCCTTCAAAGAAATTCTGGAAAAGGAAGTGTCAATTACTGTTCTCATTTAATGCTGTACACTAAGATGTTTAACTTCATGGCGCAACTAATGAATAAGAAACTGAGAAGCCAGCAGTTGGAAGGCAAGACTGAGATTCCTGAATTTGATATTGATTAGTAGACACTTTATTGTGAAGTGTGAAAGTGAAATTTGCTCAGGCATTTCCAACTCCTTTTGACCCCATGGACTATACAGTCCATGGAAATCTCCAGGCCAGAATACTGGAGTGGGCTGCCATTCCCTTCTCCAGGGGATCTTCCCAACCCAGGGATTGAACCCAGGTTTCCTGAATTGCAAGTGGATTCTTTATCAACTGAGCCACCAGAGAAGCCCCCAGTAGACCCTTTATTAGAGAAGAAAAACAATGAGGAAATGAGCAAAAGTAGATTTATACCAACTCAATGACATAAGTTTGAGTAAGCTTCGGGAGTTGGTAATGGACAGGGAAGCCTAGCGTGCTGCAGTCCATGGGGTCGCAAAGAGTCGGACACGACTGACCAACTGAACTGAACTGACCAATAAGAAGAAATTAAAACATAGATCTTGAGTTTGGAGAAACCATTTCCCTCTTAGTCTGTCTCTTCATCAGCTAAAACATATTTTCACTTTATCTCCTAAATCTATGTGGAAGGTGTTTCTGCCTTTCCATCTTCTATTGTGTGATTCAAGTAAGCATCAACTCTCACTGGCAGGAGCAATTATCTTCTGTTTTTCCAAAATCCATCTATGCCCTTTCTACAGACTGCTCTCCTGCTTATTTAAAATACTTTAGTTGGGAGGGAGTCTCAAACATGAGGGGTTATATATAAACATCCACTCCGATATTCTTGCCTGGAGAATCCCTGAACAAAGGAGTCTAGCGGGCTCCAGTCCGTGGGGTCGCAGAGTCGGACACGACTGAGTGACTAACACTTCCACACTTTCGCTTTTCATAGCTGATTCACCACATAGCAGCAGAATCTAACACAACATTGCAAAGCAATTATACTCCAATTTTTAAAAGTAAATAATAATTTAATTATTAAAGTAATAATTTTTTAAAAATAAAATATTTCCATTAAAGACAAAATTCCCTCATGCAGCCTGTAAATTCTTGAACAGCAGGGCCCCTGCCTTCCTTTCCAGTTTAAGACCCCTGAGCTTTCCGAGCTTCAGCCATAGCAACCTTGTTTAAGCCCCAGGACCTGAGGGAAGCAAATGTATCTGTCTTACTCTCCACAGTAAACACAGGGTACACAGTGGACACTCAGTGTTCTTTTAACAATTTCATGAATGAAAGATAAAGTGGATAGGTAGAAAGGAACTTATATTTATCACTAAGAGTCGCACACGACTGAGCGACTTCTCTTTCACTTTTCACTTTCATGTATTGGAGAAGGAAGTGGCAACCCACTCCAGTGTTCTTACCTGGAGAATCCCAGGGGCGGGGGAGCCTGGTGGGCTGCCGTCTATGGGGTTGCACAGAGTCGGACACGACTGAAGCGACTTAGCAGCAGACTCTGTCCATGGGAATTCTCCAGGCAAGAATACTGCAGGGGGTTGTCGCCATGCCCTCCTCCAGGGGATCTTCCCCACCCAGAACCGGGGCCTCCTACATTGCAGGCACTCTTTATTGTCTGAGCCACCAGGGAAGTAACTGAGGCTCAGAAATTAAATGTCATAGAATCACATATGCTTAAGTTTTTAACTTTTCCTCTCAATCCAAGGGCAAATCAACTCCATTCCAGCTCAATTGTAATACACTCTTTTCTGAACAGCTAGATGCATCTGCATTTGACACGCCTTCCCCTCTGTTTGTTCAGTCATCAAGTTGTGTCTGACTCTTTGCACCCCATGGATTGCAGCACACCAGGCTTCCCTTCCCATTTAAATCTTTTTGAAAATTTCCCCTTGCTTTCACATTTCAGCTTGCAACTAGGGATTTTGCATTTGTACACCACTTTTTCAAAGTACTCTGGGACATACTTAAAAAAAACAAATTGGCATTATTGGGGGAAGTATCATTCCAGTCAAGAGGTAAACAGTTATATGACTTGCCCATAAATTCTATACTTAATATTGGCCAATTCTGTCCTTCAACCCGCATTGTGTTCCCCCTTGTGTGTGTGTGTGTGTGTGTGTGTGTCTCAGTTGTGTCTGACTCTGTGCAACCATGTGGACTGTAGCCCACCAGGCTCTTCTGTCCATGGAATTCTCCAGGCAACAATACTGAAGTGGGTTGCCATTCCCTCCTTCAAGTGGTTCCTGTGAATGAAACCTGCTCAATTTATATTCTCATCTAGTTAAAGACTCAGAGAAGGCAATGGCACCCCACTCCAGTACTCTTGCCTGGAAAATCCCACAGACGGAGGAACCTGGTGGGCTGCAGTCCATGGGGTCACTAAGAGTCGGACACAACTGAATGACTTCATTTTCACTTTCATGCATTGGAGAAGGAAATGGCAACCCACTCCAGTGTTCTTGCCTGGAGATTCCCAGGGATGGGGGAGCCTGGTGGGCTGCCGTCTATGGGGTTGCACAGAGTTGGACACGTCTGAAGCGGCTTAGCAGCAACAGTAGCAGTTAAAGACTACCCAAGCAAAGTCAGGAAACTTGTTTTGTAGCAAGGCCGTTGGGAATGGGTTGCTTCTTATCCCTGAAGGAAAGAAAACCACTAGTCAACTTACTGTCTGAAGCGTATTACCCTTTTCACTCTTTTCACTGCAGCCGGCCATTTCTTTACCATTTTATCTTGCCCAACTACAACATGTCTTTTTATGAAAAAAGTATCTTACTTAGAACTAGAAAGAGAAATATTTAATTTCTCCCTTTTACTTTCACCCAAGCTGTATACCACAACCACATGAAAGAAAATAATTCACTTGCAAAGAGGAGATTCTCAGAGATTTCTCATATCCAGAAACTGAGACTTGTGGCAAGAGGGAAATAGAAGTGAGCTCTAGAAAAGCTATAAAAAGTGAATCTGTGGGAAAATGAATGAAATTAAAACCAAACTTACCTTCCCGTAATTTGAGTATGCCATTTCAAGGAATGCTCAGAGAAAGGCAGAGCCACAATGCTCAATCTCTGCAGTTTAATCCTCTGAACCTGAGGGGTTTTAGTCCAGTTTCTCCTTCCTTTTGTAAGCAAATGTCCCCTACTTCCTCTTTCCCAGAAGAGCTGTATTCCTCCCTCCTCTTTCCACCCTCCCTTGTTATCTGTCAGTGTGATAATTTCATCAGCTTTATACACAGTCTTGTCTATTAGGTGAGAGTTAAGTTACTGTGTAGTTAATAATCACTCCTGAACTTTTAAAAAAAATTTTTGGGTTTTATTCCTTTAAGATGAGACTCAGAAAATAAAAAATGAAGAACAGTTGTTAAGTTACAAACAAATGAACAATATTTGTAACTAATATTGATGATAGATTGAAGGATTTTTTTTATAGGGAATAGAAATTCAAAGGTATTTTGTAACTGATTTATGGCTGAGGGTGTGTTACTCACTGGGAGATTAGGTTTAGATTGTAGTGTTTGGATAACACTATCACTCCAAGATCTAGCTCTAAACACAAATTTTAAGCCCACAATAATGGTGAGCTGAGTAGAAGGGAAAGGTTAGCCTATTCAGAATAAGAACAGCAGGAGACAAACCACCAAGGCAAGAGACCTGCTAACGAATGCAGAAGGAACTCCACAACTGCAGTTCTTGGGAACTGCTGGAGGATAATGTTGGGGGCAGGATGTGACAAGAGATGAGGCTGGAGAAGTCACAGATGTTTTCATAGGCCATTCTAATGAGTCAGAGCTTCTAAAGGAAAATCTTCACAAACAATATGGCAGCCCTGGCATCCACTGGTCTCATAACAGGCTTTCTCTGCCCAGAGGCCATTGGTCTCAGGACCCAGGGAGCCCAGGTAACTTTCAGTCAGTTTAGTCACTCAGTCATGTCCAACTCTTTGCGACCCCATGAACCACAGCACATCAGGCCTCCCTGTCCATCACCAACTCCGGAGTTTACCCAAACTCATGTCCATTGAGTCGGTGATGCCATCTAACCATCTCATCCTCTGTCGTCCCCTTCTCCTCTTGCCTTAAATCTTTCCCAACATCAAGGTCTTTTCAAATGAGTCAGCTCTTAGCATCAGGTGACCAAGGTATTAGAGTTCAGCCTCAACATCAATCCTTCCAATGAACACCCAGGACTGATTTCCCTTAGGATGGACTGGTTGGATCTCCTTGCAGTCCAAGGGACTCTCAAGAGTCTTCTCCAACACCACAGTTCAAAAGCATCAATTCTTCGGCGCTCAGCCCTCTTTATAGTCCAACTCTCATATCCGTACATGACCACTGGAGAAATCATAGCCTTGACTAGACTGACCTTTGCTGACAAAGTAATGTTTCTGCTTTTTAATATGCTGTCTATGTTGGTCATAACTTTCCTTCCAAGGAGTAAGCGCCTTTTAATTTCATGGCTGCAGTCACCATCTGCAGTGATTTTGGAGCCCCCTAAAATAAAGTCAGCCACTGTTTCCACTGTCTCCCCATCTATTTCCCATGAAGTGATGGGACCGGATGCCATGGTCTTAGTTTTCTGAATGTTGAGCTTTAAGCCAACTTTATCACTCTCCTCTTTCACTTTCATCAAGAGGCTCTTTAGTTCTTCACTTTCTGCCATAAGGGTGGTGTCATCTGCATATCTGACAGGTAACTTTAACTTAGTACTATAAATTATTCAAAGTACAAGGACTCTGCCTCAATTTGCTTAACAACTGGGGGGTGCAGTGGTAAAGAATCTGCCTGCCAATGCAGGACATTTGGGTTCAATCCCTGGGTGGGGAAGATCCCCTGGAGGAGGAAATGGCAACCCACTCCAGTGTTCTTGCCTGGAGAATCCCATGGACAGTGGAGCATTGCAGGCTAGAGTCCATAGGGTCAAAAAGAATCAGACACGACTGAGCACACACAAATGCATGGTTGGAAAAATAAACTATGAAACTTCAGCCAGACCCTCAAAATAAAATCCTTGAGCACAGGACAAGTTACAGAAATCTGTGCTTCCTCAAGCCCTCAGGGTAGTTCTTCCTGCACCTAAAATCTATAAACATTGGCTAGATCAGGGTGTGACCAAATGGCTTTGGATTAAGCAGACAATGCTTGGAATCCTGGCTACTCCCTTTCAGGGTGGAAACTGAATTGGCCCATAGAGATTCAGCCAAGAAAACATTTCATCTCCTGACTTGGGTGTGGTCCCACATGACACACTTTTTCTGGATGATTTAGAAGAGAGTTGATCTGGTAGCCAGTACAGAATGAGTCCAGTGCCTTAGGTTAAGATAGGACTTTGAGTGGAAAGACTATTCATTACTGTATTTCTTAGCATTTATTACAATGTAATTATCTTATTTATTTTCTTGGGCTTTTTTCCTCCTGCTTTTTGAAAATATTACATTATGGGAAAGTTCAAACATATAAAAACAGACAGTAATATCTTCAGTCCTCATGGATCAGTCGTCAAGCTTTGACAACGATTGACCCCAGCTAAACTGATTCAGGCTTCCTTATTAGCTCAGATGGTAGATAATCTGCCTACAATGCAGGAGACTCCAGTTCAGATCCCTGGGATTCCCAGGAAAATTCCCCTGGAGAAGGAAATGACAACCGACTAGAATATTCTTAACTGAGGAATCCCATGGACAGAGGAGCTTCGAGGGTTACAGTCCATAGTAGTGTTAGTCGCTCAGTCGTGTCCAACTCTGTGACTCCACAGACTGTAGCCCACCAGGCTCCTCTGTCCATGGGATTCTCCAGGCAAGAATACTGGAGTAGATTGACATTCCCTTATGCAGGGCATCTTCCCAACCCAGGGATCAAACCTAGGTCTCCTGCATTACAAGCAGATTCTTTGCCATCTGGGGTACAGGGAAGAGAATTGGACAAAACTGATACAATTTAGCATGCACGCAGTCTGATTTAATCTAAACTGCCACCTATTCCAGAGAAGGCAATGGCACCCCACTCCAAAACTCTTGCCTGGAAAATCCCATGGATGGAGGAGCCTCGTAGGCTGCAGTCCATGGGATCTCGAAGAGTAGGACACAACTGAGCGACTTCACTTTCACTTTTCACTTTCATGCATTGGAGAAGGAAATGGCAACCCCTTCCCGTGTTCTTGCCTGGAGAATCCCAGGGACAGGAGCCTGGAGGGCTGTAGTCCATGGGGCTGCACAGAGTCGGACATGACTGAAGCGACTTAGCAGCAGCAGCAGCAGCAACCTATTCTCCCTCCCTTATTTTGAAGGAAATACCAGACTTCATCTCTTTCACAAATTCAGGAAAAAAGGACTTTTTCTAACTACAGTTATATATGGATCTATGAAATAAAATGCATTACCTAGGGCTTCCCTGATGTCCAATGGTTATGAATCCACCTTGCCGTGCAAGGGACACCAGCTGGACCCCTGGTCCAAGAAGATCCCACATCCCAGGGAGCAACAAAGACCATGCACCACAACCTATGCTCTAGAGTCCAAGTGCTGCAACTATTGAAGCTCGTGCACCTAGAGCCTATACTCTGCTACAAAAAATGCCACTGCAGTGAGAAGACAACAAGCAGCCCCTGCTCACCAACCTACAAGAAGCCTGTGTGCAGCAACAGAGATGCACTGCAGCCAAAAATAAAATTATAATAAATTTCTAAAATCTTTTTTAAACGCATTACCTATTTCAAATATATTTTATTTACTACATAAGCTAAATATTTAAAGCATTGTATTGTTTTGTTTAGATAAATGTTTTTCAAAAGTTTTTTTTTCTTTTAAGCCAAAAGAACATGCTCTATAATTTTGTCCCCTGCATTGCAAGGTAGTTCTAATATATAACAGAAAAAACTGGAGCAACTCTGGTTGAAAGTTAAAAATGTGTAAGACAGCTCACAGAACACTGTGGTTCTGAGAAACAGTGGTTCTGCACACTGTGGCACAGTGTCCCTCTCAGGCAGAAGGGATAGCTACTAAGTTCTTCCATTTCCTGAGGAGGAAAGTATAACTTGCACTCTGAAAGATGTTTCCGACTTTGCTACATCCTTCATTTTAAGAATTCCCACTTACAAGCATTACTGAAATTTATTTCTTCTTTAGGGCACTAGTTGCAGATCTTCACCTTCTGATCAAGAATATATTAGCAGATTTCTTTTTCTTTCTTTTTTTTTTTTTTTTTTTACAGAAAAAAAAAAATCTCTGTCAGGAAGCAACAGTCACAATTAGGAGAATCTTAAATTCAGAATCCAAATGAGTAAGGGCTATCTTGTGTTCTGTAATGATTCAGAGGATGTGGTTAGGACAGAGCATGGCAATCAGGTGAGATGAGGTAGCGAGGACAACTTTTGATGAATGGACAGGGAGTTAATCTGGCTATAGATTCTTCAATAATAGTTGCAAATTTAGCCCCCACCAGCAAGTGATCTTGGCCAGTCAAACCAAGTCTTGTCTCACCCTTCTCTTTCCATATTGAATGCATTCTGCATTTTCAGCAAGATAACTCTCCAATGAGACACATGGAATAGCTGTGAGACATGTTGAAGTTGGAAAGCTCAATTCATGTTGTTCTCTTGAAGTGGCTGAAGATTGGTGCCAAAAATTTTTGGACCCCTGAGCAATTGCCACTATGTGAGGATTGTGGGTGAGGAAGGATGGGGACTGAGGCCAAGACATGTAAACTGAAGTTATTTCCTCCTATGTCCCTATCAGTCATTTGTTCCCTCCTGAGTTTTCCACCTCTCATGCTTCACAAATTCTATCCTGCTAGCACACAAAGATGTTTAACTTCATCCCACTTAAAACACTCAGCTCTTTTAACACTATCATTTTATTTAATTACTATTCTCTCTCTCTGTTCTTTCCCAGTTCAACTTTCTGAACATACCTTTTCTTTAACTTTATCTTTTAGCTGCACTGGATCTTCATTGCTGTGTGCAGGCCTTTTCTAGTTTTGGCGAGTGGAGGCTACTCTCTAGTTGCAGGCTTCTCATTGTGCTGACTTCTCTTGTTGTGGAGCACAGGCTCCAGGGCATGTGAGCTTCAGTAGTTGCAGCACACAGGCTCAGCAGCAGTAGCGCATGGGCTTAGCTGCTTTGCGGAATGTGGGATCTTCCTAGACCGGGGATTGGGCCAGTGTCCCCTGCTTTGGAAGGCAGATTCTAAACTACTGACCCACCAGGGAAGCCTTGTACACAGCTTTTTACTCTATCTAGTTCCTTTCCACCTTCATCTAATTGTTTTTCTGTCTCCTTTCCCACTCCTAAACTATTGATGTACATCTATTCTTGATCACGTTTTATGCTTCTGTAGAACAGCTTCATCCACTTTTCCAGCTTCAACTTCCATCTACATGCTGGTGAGTCCTATATATGTATATTTCTAGCCCAGTCTTTTTGCCCGCCTTACTGACCCAAGTTGTGGCATATCCTGCTTATGCCTTTCAAACATAGTAAGAAATAAACTCAGTGGACTCCTCCAGCAATCCAGTGGTTAAGACTCCATGCTTCCATTGCAGGGGACATGGGTTCTATCCCTGGTCAAGGAAGATCTGCATGCCCACATGCCACATGGTGGAGTAAAAAAGAAAAAAAATAAAGAAAAGAAATAAATAAACTCAGTGACATCCCTACCAAATTTTTACCACCTTTTGTATTTCTTTTCCTTGAGATATATTATCATCCACCTAGCCATCTAAAGGTGAAAACATAAAACACTCCTTTTCCTTAAATTCCAATGGGTTTAAGTCCTATGGAGTCAAACACATATCTTGCTTGCTATTGTTTCTCTTCTAATTCTACTGCCTTTGTCTTATTTCTTGTCTAAAGCATCTCTAATCATTTATTGAAATTTCTTGCTGACCATAATACCTCTCAGCCAACCTATTCTTTTTTCTTAATTGAAATACAGTTGATTTACATTGTTGGGTAAGTTTCAAGTGTACAGGAAAGTTATTTGATTTTGTATGTATATGTATATATATATATATGTATTTATATATATATATATTTGATTTATGTACATATAAATTTGATTTTGTGTGTATATATATAGTATATATATGCACATATACATATTCTTTTTCAGATTCAACCCATTCTTTTTTAGCATATATAGTTTTAAAATTTTATTTATTTTTTAATTAAAAGATAATTGCTCTACAGAATTTTTAACCCATTAGTGATGCTGTGAAATACCAATATATGTTACCTCAAGCTGAGTTTCATGACTAGGGAATTTAGAATCTATATACAACAAGGTGGGATAGGAAGCAGTTTGAAAGGTTTTGTATTGGCCTTCCTGCTGCAATAGTTCTTATTCCTCAGGCCAAGGACCCAATATGACAGTTACTTCATGTGACAAATATATCAATTCCAGTTTTTACATTCAGAGACTGGAAAAACAATCTCTGGGTTTCATAAAAAACAGTGGGCCTCCTTGAGCTAGACTTTAGCCAGGACTCAGCTACTACTAAGCTCTTTTAAGCCTCCAAGCTAAGAAGAAGAGGGTCATGATGATAATTTAAAATCATAGTCAATACAGATCTTATGTCCAATAGTCTTTAAATGTTTCATTTATCTTTTCCAGTGTACAGTCACATTGTTAAATGGCTATATATCCCTTTGAGGAAAGACTGGAGGAATACACATAAGCAATATATACTTTATTTTTTATGGTGGTTATAGAGTTCTTCATAGGAAGCCAATCATCTCATCAACTAGTGGATTCTAGATCTAAAAATCAGTTCAGGTCTGGGAGCTGAGCAAGAGATGGTGACTTTTTTATTAGAGTGACTGCCCTCAGCCTCCTGATCCTCTATTTTTTATTTTTTTTGCCTACACTGTGTGGCTTCTAGGATCCCAGTTCCCCAACCAGGGACCTCCAGGGAAGTCCTCCTGCTCCTCTATTCTTGACTTTAATTGTAGGTGTTAAGAAGCATCTTTTTTCACAATAGATAAGTGATAAGTGTATCAATGGAGTAGGAAATGGCAACGCATTCCAGTATTCTTGCCTGGAGAATTCCATGGACAGAGCAGCATGGTGGGCTATAGTTCATGGGGTCACAAAGAATAAGACATGACTGAGTACACATCAGCACATGCATCAAATTATTGTTATACACCTTGAACTTGTACAGTGGTTTATGTCAATTACATCTCAATAAAACTGGAAATTTAAAAAATAAAAGTAGTTTCTTACTTCCACATTAAAAAAAAAAAAATGAAGCATCCTTGTTGACTGCCCATCTACTTTGACCCTAGGCACCATGATCTATTAACCATCTCCACAGCCTCCTGTGAATCAAGGCCCCTTGGCTGCCCTCCAACCTTCTTGGTAATTGTAGCCTCCCGGTTTCTGCTTGTTAAGTGGCACCATCTGGCTCACTGACTTCAGGGCCCATCACCCCAAGAATGACATTAACAAGCCAAGTTCTGTGCCAGTCTCACCTACCATCAGCCTGGTCTGAAGAGGACCATTGACCTTCTCAGCAATACTGCTTCTCCCTTCTCCATCACATTCCTGATGGCCATGGTGAAAGCTGGGCCCTCCCATGGAACATCCTATGGTGGGTTTCCAGCCTCACGTAACATTCCTTCCCTGCAGGTCTACTTTGCTCACCTCTTTATTCCCTCCTCCACCCTCTGCCAGGGAAGGTTGGGCATTTATACTTTGCTTGGTGTTGGCTGTCACTTCCCCTTCTCCCCAGACCTCTAAGAAGCATCCTAGCAGTGAATCTGTCCCATCTCATGGGATCCTTGCTAAGATCCTAAATTCTGTGCAAAGAGAAAATATTCCCTCAACACAATGAATTCTTGCTTAACTAATGTCATAGTCCAGTCCTTTCGATCAGTTGCTTTTAAAAACTAGTGAAAGAATTATCCCAACTCCTGCCAGTACATGCTGGCTAATGTCTGCAGATCCTTCATGTATGTTCTCTTTCCTCCCTTGCCAGGCCCATCATGTCCTCAGCCGGGTTATGCTGGAATGTAATTCTCAGTTATTGGCCTAGTAGTTGGGAGAGGAATTTGGAGCACATTTTTGATGGGAGCACCTGACACAACTATCTTTGAGGCGGGGGCGGGGGGGATTGTTGTGCAGCATCCTCCAGCATACAGGTTGTGTTAGCTCTTACTAGGGGACTGCAGACCAGTTCTGAAAAGTCTGAGAATTCACAGGGCTGTACAGAGCCAACACTTTCAGGGGGCATCCATTCCGGTGTCCCCAGCTGATGTTTCAGGGTCTGAGATTTTTCCCAATCAGTTTGCTGATTTTAGCATATTAGACCGGCCTTAGCTAAAATTTTAAGGCCCTGTAGCTCTGCAACTTTAGCTATTAGAACTTGTTTGCTGTTCAGCTGTGTCCATTCATCTAACAGCAGGAGATGTGGGCCTCTGTAAATTACTAAATGCTTTTTGGCTCTCACATCTCATATTCAGTCTTCCAATGCTTGTTAATGGCCCTCAGTTTCTCATTATGCCATTGATGGACATTAATACAACTTACCAGTAAGCAGCCAACTCCACTAATTTTATAGGATCTTTGACACCTTTATTTTCCAAATGCCTGAATTATAGCACATTTTTCCAGACCTCCTCCAGTGATATCTTCAGCAACTGGACCACCATTGTGTGCCAGGGACTATCCGTCCTCTGTATAGCACTCAGAATGCTGTCCTTTTGTGTTCACCAGCAGATCAGTGAGCCAGTCCAGAATCTCATTACTTGTTTTCTTCTGACTGCTTCTGGCACCATATGTATTTGTTCATGTCTTTCAAGAAGCAGATGGCATGAAGGCACTGAGTGTGCAAGAGATTTGGTATATAAAACAACTGCAAAGGAAAATAAGAAGGGAGACAGAAGGCTAGGAGAGCTGTAAGACCATGATGTAGGTCTGAGTCATGTGAAGGAGAGGAAGGGAGTTTGGGTGGGAAGAATGTTGAAATACAGGGCCATTCTAAGGACGTTTCAGCAAGGCTGATGAGGAGTCCTTGAGTCTAAGCCATAAGACTGCCCCAACTTTAGAATCCCCGCTACTTAGTTGCTGGGAGGAATAGATGGGAGTTACAGTGCAGGTGTGAACTTTATAGCAGTGGTGTTCAAGATGGGGCCAGTGACTTGCAGTACACAGCTGAAAGGCACATTTGCATGATTGTCACACCATACAGTACCATTGTACTCCCTTTACTAGAAGCCCTTGAAGGAAGAAGAGAAATAGAGTACACTCAGGTTGTGGCACCCCCTTCTGAGCACATCAACACTTTATTCTTTTCTCTGAAGTTATAATTACACTCCTCAATGATGAGAAAAGAACATGGGCCAAATCACTTGGCTTAGAAATCAATTCAGGAAAAGCACTGACATCTGCCAGTAGTAAGTGAGCTACAGCCAATGGAGAGAAGCTTTATGGAAAAATATTTTCCAACTTATGAACTGTTAAATGGTAAGTGCCTTGTTCCATCACTTTATTTCCATTTGAAGCTAATCAAAATTAAGCTTCTTGCCCTTTTCTGACCAGCACTATTATCAGTCTTACCAGAGACTTTCTGAGTCCACAACTCAGAAGTGGCAGTAACAATAGCCAGGGCAACTGCAACAGGGTTTTCCCATCTTAATCTTTTTCTCAAATGTAATAATTGTACAGACTCTTAGTCTGAGTTATTTATCACAAATCTTTTAGCCATGTGAAAGGTAGTGACTACTTCAATCTTCTTCCCTCATGTAGGGCGTTGCTGAGGCATTGCTGAACTCTCTTTTTTGTTCTTTTAGTTGATATATGTATATATATATTTTTTCTTTCATTCTTAGCAAGATAATATTAGGTCTCTTCTCAAATGTGACAATTTCTGGACCTTTTCTGCTAAGGTGAGCATATTCTGCAAACAGGTCTCTCTCATGACCAGTGTCCAAAAGTAAGATACTACTGCTGCTGCTGCTGCTGCTAAGTCGCTTCAGTCGTGTCCGACTCTGTGCGACCCAATGGACAGCAGCCCACCAGGCTCCCCTGTCCCTGAGATTCTCCAGGCAAGAACACTGGAGTGGGTTGCCATTTCCTTCTCCAATGCATGAAAGTGAAAAGTGAAAGTGAAGTTGCTCAGTCGTGTCTGACTCTTAGCGACCCCATGGACTGCAGCCCACCAGGCTCCTCCGTCCATGGGATTTTCCAGGCAAGAGTACTGGAGTGGGGTGCCATTGCCTTCTTTTTTTTTTAATGAATGCTATTTATTTCAATAGTTCAACATGGAGTGTGGAGACAGTAATATATGAGAATAGACACTAATAATAATGTCCTCTCCTTCTTTATCTGCCTGCTTTCTTTATGGCCTTGCTTTATGCCAAAATTAGGCAAAATGACTCAATGTAAGAATTATGATTTTATACCACTAATGCCTTCCCAAAAAGTGACTTTAAAAAATAATGTGTTTACACAAAATTGCTTTTTCTTTCCTGCAGAGAATAAGAGAGAAATAAAAAGTTAATAAAAGAATTCACATTCTCATCTTTGTTCTAAGCAGCACAGATTCCCAATTTATTAACCTTGCTATCACTACTCAAATTATATTGTTGGCACCAGCTACATAAAGTGTCTCAAGGTAGCCCATCCATAGGAGCAGACTGGTTGGCCAGGGAAATATTCTGTTTAGAGCAACTTAATAGTTGATATTCTCTATCAACTACTGGGGCAACAGAAGTTAAGAAAGAATGAAATAAAATAGTCATAAACAGCATTTGCATAGACCTTCAATGAATGAAGTATATTATACATCTCTCATTAATTATATGAGAAGTTAATATATTAATATGTCTCATTTATTTTTATAATCCTGTGAGATAAATATCATCATCATTACTATTTAGGTAATGGATAATATCAACCATCTATTAAAATAGCACATGTGGTCTCAAACCTAGGTGTTAGACTTCTTCCTTCCTTAGTCTTTGCAAGTTATTAACATTTTACAAAACACACATGTGTATCATCTCTTTTGTTTTATAGGCCCCATCCACAGGTCAAATCGTTGCATTAGATACTAGTTGAGTTATATTAACAAAGTCTTCGAATTTAACACAGTTGATTATTATCTTCATTTCACAATACCGTCCACACTACATACAACTCACCTCCATTCCATTTGTTGTAGTTGTTCAGTTGCTAAGCTGTGTCCGACTTTTTCTGACCCCATGAACTGCTACACTCCAGGCTTCCCTGTCTTTTGCTATCACCCTGAGTTTCTCAAACTCATATCCATTGAGTCAGTGATGACATTCAACCATCTCATTCTCTGTCATCCCCTTCTCTTCTTGCCTTCAATCTTTCCCAGCATCAGGGTCTTTCCTAATGATGTGACTCATCCCATCAGGTGGCCAAAGTATTGGAGCTTCAGTTTCAGCATCAGTCCTTCCAATGAATCTTGAGGGTTGATTTCCTTTAGGATTGACTGGTTTGATCTCTTTTCTGTCCTAGGGCCTCTCAAGAGTCTTCCCTAGCACCAGCATTCCATTACTGCCTTCTTTTACTCCAGATAACTCCTCACACACTGCATTTTGCTTAAGGCCAGATATTTGCTTACAGAGGAACATATTTTTTTTTTTTTTTAGAGGAACATATTTAAATGCATTCTTATTGCAAGAAACATGGCTATCATTAACCACATTATGACACAACATCAAATATTTTTCTAGAGTTAATCCATAACTCTAGACCTACAATATACTACTTTTCTCATTACACATTGGTCCAGAAAATTCATCAAAATCCCAGCAGGATTTTTGTTGCAAAAGGTGACATGCTGATTCTGAATTTATATGTAAAAGGTTCCTTAAATCCATAATAAGAAAACAAATAATCCCTCCCCCCCAAAAGAGCAAAATTCTTTAACAGCTATTCCATCAAGAATCTATATGGAGGGTAAATTAACACCACAGTTAAGATACTGCTGTACACTCAAGTGGGCTTCCCAGGTGGTGCTAGTGGCAAAGAACCTTCCTGCCAAAGCAGATGTAAGAGACTTGGGTTTGATCCCTGGGTTGAAAGATTCCCCTGGAGGAGGGCATGGCAATCCACTCCAGTATTCTTGCCTGGAGAATCCCATGGACCAAGGAACCCAATAGGCTATGGTCCATAGGTTTGTGAAGAGTGGGACATGACTGAAGTGAGTTAGCACACACATACATTAAAATGGGTAAATTTAACCGTATGTAAATAAAACTGTATGTTCAATAAACCTAAGGCTGCTGCTGCTAAGTCGCTTCAGTCGTGTCCAACTCTGTGCGACCCCAGAGATGGCAGCCCACCAGGCTCCCCCGTCCCTGGGATTCTCCAGGCAAGAACACTGGAGTGGGTTGCCATTTCCTTCTCCAATGCATGAAAATGAAAAGTGAAAGTGAAGTCGCTCAGTCGTGTCCAACTCTTAGCAACCCCATGGACTGCAGCCTACCAGGCTCCTCTGTTCATAGGATTTCCCAGGCAAGAGTACTGGAGTGGGGTGCCATTGCCTTCTCCGTCTCTCTCTCTACTCCCATCATTTGGTCCTACAAATGCCAGGCTGACTTTCAAAGGAGGTCTGCTGAGTTCAAGTTCCAGTTATCTTATGGCTCCATTATATTTCCTCATGAACACGTATAGTTTGGATTTTCCAGGCAAGAGTACTGGAGTGGGGTGCCAGTGCCTTCTCCGAAACCTAAGGCTAGAGAGATTAAATTCCCAAAGCCACAAAATTTTGAAATGGCTCATAAGTGCTTAGAAATTACAGATCACTTCAGTGTAGAAAAGGAAGACAGAGACAAAACATGGTAGATATTACAACAATTACTCTTGGCTGAGTGCTTATCACTTTCCTAACATAATTTCGTTTTTGAAAAGAAATTTTTTTTCAACCTAGCAAAGGTGAGCTGTTAACTTCACTGAGCTTTAAGGACAGAAACAACTTATATCTGCTGCTGCTGCTGCTGAGTCACTTCTATTGCCTTCTCCATAACTTATATCTAGCTGCCCTCAAAGATTGAGCTCTTGTTTTTTTTTTTTCCATTTTTTAAATATTTCACTTGACTGCACTGGGTCTTAGTTGTGACATGCAAATATTTGGAAGAGCTTTTTATTCAGAGAATGTAATTTCAAAACCACAGTGAAATCCAAAGATGTCCTATAAAAAGTGACAGCTGTATGATAGTATAAGTATATGAAAGAATTGGTTTGGCAACTATACATGAGTTCAAGTGGAAAGTGGCATGTGAACTCTCAGGTGAGGCATGTGGGTATCTAGTTCCCTGACCAGGGATCAAACCCTTCCCCTTGCATTGGGAGCTCAGGGTATTAATCACTAGACCACCAGGTGAGTCCCTCTTGTGTTTCTTAACAATAAGATGTAAGTGAGTTTCAATCCAGTATAGATAAAAAAGATAATTTTAGTAGTTTTGAGAATCAGAATATATCAAAAAATGTTACCAGTGAAGTAATATTTAATCAGGGCTTTTAAGGAAGAGCAGAAGGAAGTTCTGACATTCATTTTCATTAGAGCTAATGATCTTGAGACAGAGAAAATCCTGCCCAGTCTCTGTGAGCCTCTTATATAACCCTCCTCAGTGTTATAAATTCCCCTCATGTCCTCTTTGTCATCCGTCACAAGAAAAAAGAGGACCTCCTTAATGTATTATGTATATATAATATATACTGAGGTCTCAGTATACAAATCCTAGGAGTACAGACGTGTGACAGACACCATTTCCTCTCTGATCGCCAGACCCTTTTGCTTTGAGGTAAAATTTACAGTAAAATGCACAAATCTTAAGTGTCCTATTGGATAAGTTCTGAAAAATGGTAGTCAACTCCCTAGTCAAGACAGAAAATACTTGCATCACCAAAGAAGTCTCTCTTTGCCCCTTCCAGGCAATGACCACTCCCACCCTATGCATTAGTTGAATACAGAGAAGTGTCATTTTTCACTTTGGGTAGGTGGACTGTAGATGATGAAAGAGTTACGGAGGAAGAACACTGGGCGTCAACACACCAGAGTTTTTCCTGTCCAAGAGGTAATTCATAGCAATTACTTTCCAAAAGAATACAGACAGCAATTACTTTCCAAAATCTATATTTTAAAATATAGATTTCTAAGTAAGTTGCAATCTGTCTCCTTTCCTAATTCACTTCAAACCTTTTCATTCATCATTCATTGAATCAACATTTATTGAGCACCGACTACGTGTTCGGTGGTTCTAGGAGGTTGTTGTGATACCCACATGCACAAACAAAATTGATAAATCTTTTTATACTGTTGGGGAAGACACACAAATTATAAATTAGAGGAGATAAGTATTATGGAAAAGGGGGCATGGGGTTTAAGGCACTTTAGGAAGGCCTTGGAAGTCATTACAAGGACTTTGGTTTTCCCTCTGAATCAACAGGATCCAAGAGAGGGTTTTGAGCACTGTTATGATCCAACATATTTCAGAAGGATCGTTTCACATACACAATGGAGTATTTTATTTTTCAGAGTCTATAATCAACTTTATTTTAATATAATCTAAACACATATCATTTAGAAAATACCAAGAAAAATTTATGTACAAGAGTTGATGCTATCACATTTGGACAAAGCTGGCAAGTTCCTGCTACGAGCATATCCCAGGAGATACCACTGAAGAAACCTAATATATTGGAGTAGATTTTGTGGCATTTGGCCCACAGTTTGATAGCCCTCAGGGTTAACCTGAAGTTGTCAATGTTTGATACTAGATGTAAAACATCTCGTAAAACCATTTCATTGATTTGCAATAAAATCAGAACCCTGCAATCATTAAGACTTCTTATACATATCTAAATTTTTAAGCAGACTGTCATGTTTTAAGTCCAAATTTCCTGGAATAGTCTGCAGTGCTAATCTTGCAAACAAAATATCAATCTCTATTCCATCAAACAGTTTGGTAACTTGGTACAAATGCCTCTTCAACAGCTCTTAAATCTTTTACTTCTCCCTGTAATTTCAACTTATCATAGAATGAGGTGAAAAAGTCACTTCAATCAACATGTCTTGGTGCAACACACAATGCATCAATATTGGCAGTTTTTTGTATGTACACCTAATCTGTAAGATCCAGAGGTAAACATTTTCCCATCAGCATGTTCAATTAGAGATTGTGGAAGATTATTGCTTTCACTGATTTCTCGTATCCAGTCTTTTACCAGGTTAATCTTCCCAAAATTAAAATCCTGCACTGAAGTTCCTCTTTCTCTTCAAAAATCCCAAAGGGCTTCAGAGTCTCCACTAGTTTCTGTGTAAGTAGGCAGTTAGTCTCCTTGGGGGCTGCTAAGCAGAAGGGAGAAGCAATGCCATAGTGCTTCTGTGGCGGGTGTTTGCTGTGATCCCTGCTTTGTAATTGGAAACAGCTTTGTCTCAGCGGCGGCACTGCCCAGTCATACTCCACCCAGCTTGCCTGCAACGGCAGCCAGGCATACTCTGGGCAGGATCCACTGATGTGGGAAGGAGGGGCCTTGGCTGCCTCAGCCCTGGTCCAACCTCACTCCTGCTCTGGCCTAGAGTATTTTATTTTAAAATAAAAGTTTTAAGTTTAAAATTTTCTAGTTGCCTTTTTACTAGAGGCACTATAATGTATCATTCAATCTGGAACACTTAAAAAATTATATATAACTCACATATACATAAAATATAGACAACTTAAGTGCATAGGTTGTGAATATTTACATATGGATGGATGCATCTAAGTAGCTGACACCCAAATGATGGTAAGCTCACCTAATTACGCTGAGACAAGAGGCATAATCAGGACTGATTACTTCCTTGTGAATAGATTCTTTGGGGCAAGAATATTGTCAGTGATACATTGTATCATGTCAGGAAACACATTTTTGCTTGTACCATGCCTGGTGACGATAAAGTTGAATACCTTAACTAGATACATCTGGTTAAGGTGTATATGACCAAATTTCAACTGTTGCCTATAAGACCCATTTTGTTCAATGTAGAGATTTACCTGAGGCATTTTCAAGCAAATTAATTCCACTCAGTGACTTAGTATTTTTAAAATGTCCCCATCTCTATCCTCTGCTCCCTTAGGGCTGGGCATCTTTGGAGAGACAGTCACTTCTGCTTCTGTTTCCCATCAGTTCACAGGCTTTCTTTTTCATGCAGCCTTCTAAGCAGGCTGTGCACTCCGGGAGCAGGAAGCATAGAGAGTGGAGCGGCCCAGAGTTCAGCTGTCTAAAGTCACCGTGGAGTTGATTGTAGTCACTTCTCTATCATTAATTATAATCATAGCTGTACACTTTTACTGGCATTATGATCTCACTGCAGGCTTTTTGTTAATACTTTATTCCTATAAAGTAAATGAAATGTTTTAGAATTGAGAGGAAATAGCAAGTTAAATTCTTGAAAAGAACCAAGAAACCCACCACGAAATCCCAATAAAATCTCCCTTAAACTTTAGGACCATGTGTGGAAAGCATGTGGCCATGTCATCAAGGAATGACAATATTCAAGTTATATTATTCTCTAATATGTTCTTGTCCTGTGCAGCTCATGGGCAGGAGAGGCCCCACAGGGAACTTAAACCATTTGCCCAGTGGCCCAAGAATGTAACTAAAAGGCTACCCAAAGTGATCTCCATTGTATTCAACTTGCTTGACAAAAGATTGTGGCAGGAAAGAGGATAGCTGAAATGGGAAAAGATGAGTAGTGCACACTCACATACTTCCTCCTGTGGGACATGGTATTTGTGCTGGGGCCTGAAGGCTGGCACTTCTGGCTGTGGATGGGGAGAGTCTAGCTGGAGACTCTTCCCCCCACCACCTGAGGCTTCAATTTTCCAACTGCCCTAGACCTCCGGCGTTCAATCATGATGATACCAAATGTGGGCCCCCAGCAGACCAACAGAGAACTTGGGATGAAGCCCAGAATGGTTTTCTACACAACTGTGGGGTAAGGAGATGGATCCCTGGGAACCAAGTCTGGGCTGAATCAGCCCCTCTATCCAGAAGGATGGATCTCTTGCTATCCTCCTCCTCCATAGGCCCCTCTCCTAAGCTAAGCCCAGAAGCACACTTTGCCCTCTTCAGCAGAAAACACGACAGTTTCCTCTGAGCATCCTGCTACTCCCCCATTTGTGCCTTTCAGAAAATACTTCTGATTGTAACCTCTACTTCTGTCCTCCCCTTATTCAACCCACACCAAATCATCTACATTCTCTACTGCTTTCAATATTCTCCAATCTATTATGTTATCTGTATCTTCTTCAGCTTCATTTGATATGACACTGCTGTTCCTTGAAGCTGTCTTCAGCCCCAATGCAGCTCTTACCCTTATTAGTGTTTAAGTATAATTACCAAATAATTATCTAGTAGCCAGGTTTCTTCTTTGGCACCTATAGAAGGTGCTAGGCCCTTTAAACATGAGAAACTGAATTATCCCACATGATTTTTCTAATAGATCTTGTATCCTACTCTCTTCAGAAGTATAAGCCTCAGTTCATTTACTTGCTTAAAACTTTTCAGTGGCCCATCATCCAGGGATGGTCTGAAGCTTATTTTCCAAGACATTCTGTCACTACTGGCAGTTTCTTTATCCTAAGTCCTTTCACAACCTTGGCATTGGTCCCTATACTGAAAAATGATCTTACATCCTCCTTTACATCTAGATAATTCTTCCTTTAAATTAAGAAACTTCCTGTTTGATCACAATCATCACATGGTGATACAGTTGTTTACACAGCAGTTATCCCCATTATACTGTAGGCCACTTAAATGAAGGACGTTTTTGCTAGTCATTATTTCTGTGTAGTACATATGCCTGGGATATAGTAATTATACAGTGGTTACTGCCTCAAAGTTATGGGTCTCCAGGTAGATGCATTAAGCCTTGACATAAAAATGTCCTTTTTCCTAGGAATATACTTTCCTAGCGAGAATTTCTGTGAAACTCTTTACTGACAACTTGTGCTTGAAATGCAGGGCTAATTAAGATAAATATGTATCTCTTTTCTCCCTCCAGCTAAAAACCGGATGCCCACATTCAGTGTGTAGAAAAGTACCAGGTAATTACCTGTGTACACACTCAGGGCACAGCATATTGTCCTCCAGGTGTGGGGGTGGAAAGTCACCAGATGGTATCAGGAAGAATGCAGATACCCTCCTTCGTTTTCCAGGCACCCAGGCCTGCCCAGCATGAAACTGTAAACGAACCCAGCCTTCTGTGTTAGCTGGGAGACTTCTCCCGTGGACCACACACCACTGGACCTCTGGAGAAGGAAGAGAGGCAAGTATGAGCACAGCAAGACCCAGTCCTAATGTTTGCGTCTGCACCATGGCCTTTGGTTCAACTGTCTTTCTCAAGTGCCAGCTCTCAGACACTAACACTGAACACCTACTTATTCCACTCTGTTCCTCTTAGAAAATTATGTAAAAACATTCAACTTTTTAAAAGAAATTAAGAATTTCCTGTTAATTTTTTTTTTTTTTAAAGAAACAAATAATACAGTTGGATGTATAGAGGCAAGTGGGTAGATGACAGTGTGTTCCGGGGTAGGGGTGGGGTCAAACCTTACCTCTGCCCATCTGGGATCCTAACAAAAACATTAACAAGGGAAAAGCAGTTGATGAATTCATGCAGCACACACAGTTCAGGGAAAAAAAGCAAAAACTAGCTCAAAATGGCAGCTTAGAATATTCCATCTTATATAACACCTTCCGACAAAGAATAATACATTTGTAAAGAAATGACAGGACAAAGGGAAGCAGTTTTAGGCTCCCACGGGTGGCAAACAGTGGGAAGGTAAATATAGGAGAGGAAACTAATGGATGAGGTATGTTTGCAGGTTACTCTGGATAAATCTGTCTCCAGCAAAAAGAACATAGATATCCTGCGTTTAGGCTAGAAAAGGAGAGCCTTTTCTGGGTTTGCTGCTTCTTAATTGCCTTCAGCTCAAGATTTTTATGGCAAAGAGCATTCATTCTGGTTTCCTTCAATAGAAACATTAAGCCAGATTAGGTCTGGGAAGGCCCAGTTCAGGGGTCTCATATCTTAAAAAAATTTTTTTTGTTTAATAGAGAGGGGTATCTTACACATCTGAAGCAAAGTCCTGGAATAACACCCCACTGTGTGCAAAAGACAGTGGGCAGGATATGGTTCCAGGCTTTGCTCCTGAGGGGCAAGGGAGGTCACCAGGGGATAAGGGTCTCAACAGACATTGTAATGGCTAACCAGTACATGGTCTTCATTAATTTTATCTCCTTGATACAAGAGCCTCTTGATGAAAGTGAAAGAGGAGAGTGAAAAAGTTGGCTTAAAGCTCAACATTCAGAAAACTAAGATCATGGTATCCGGTCCCATCACTTCATGGGAAATAGATGGAGAAACAGTGGAAACAGTGGCTGACTTTACTTTTTGGGCTCCAAAATCACTGTAGATGGAGACTGCAGCCATGAAATTAAAACATGCTTACTTCTTGGAAGGAAAGTTATGACCAACCTAGATCAGATCAGATCAGATCAGATCAGTCGCTCAGTCGTGTCCGACTCTTTGCGACCCCATGAATCGCAGCATGCCAGGCCTCCCTGTCCATCACCAACTCCCGGAGTTCACTCAGACTCATGTCCATCGAGTCAGTGATGCCATCCAGCCATCTCATCCTCTGTCGTCCCCTTCTCCTCCTGCCCCCAATCCCTCTTTTCCATCAGAGTCTTTTCCAATGAGTCAACTCTTCACATGAGGTGGCCAAAGTACTGGAGTTTCAGCTTTAGCATCATTCCTTCCAAAGAAATCCCAGGGCTGATCTCCTTTAGAATGGACTGGTTGGATCTCCTTGCAGTCCAAGGGACTCTCAAGAGTCTTCTCCAACACCACAGTTCAAAAGCATCAATTCTTCGGCACTCAGCCTTCTTCACAGTCCAACTCTCACATCCATACATGACCACAGGAAAAACCATAGCCTTGACTAGCTGTACCTTTGTTGGCAAAGTCACGTCTCTGCTTTTGAATATGCTATCTAGGTTGGTCATAACTTACTTTCCTTCCAAGGAGTAAGCGTCTTTTAATTTCATGGCTGCAGTCACCATTTGCTGTGATTTTGGAGCCCAGAAAAATAGTCTGACACTGTCTCCACTGTTTCCCCATCTATTTCCCATGAAGTGATGGGACCGGATGCCATGATCTTCGTTTTCTGAAGGTTGAGCTTTAAGCCAATTTTTCACTCTCCATTTAAAAGCAGAGATATTACTTTGCCAACAAAGGTCCGTCTATTCAAGGCTATGGTTTTTCCAGTAGTCATGTATGGATGTGAGAGTTGGACTGTGAAGAAGGCTGAGCGCCGAAGAATTGATGCTTTTGAACTGTGGTATTGGAGAAGACTCTTGAGAGTCCCTTGGACTGCAAGGAGATCCAACCAGTCCATCCTAAGGGAAATCAGTCCTGAGTGTTCATTGAAAGGACTGATGTTGAGGCTGAACTCCAATACTTTGGCTACCTGATGCTAAGAGCTGACTTATTTGAAAAAATCCCAATGCTAGGAAAGATTGAAGGCAGGAGAAGGGGCTGACAGAGGATGAGATGGTTGAATGGCATCACCGACTCAATAGGCATAAGTTTGAGTAAACTCTGGGAGTTGATGATGGTCAGGGAGGCCTGGGGTGCTGCAGTCTGTGGAGTCGCAAAGAGTCGGACATGACTGAGCGACTAAACTGAACTGAATTCTATTCCTGTAACTCTTACCAAAACATCATGAAATAGGTATATTATTATTAACCTACTTTACCCAGAGCAACCTGGGAACTAGAGATACAGGGCTTTAGCTCAGGCAATTGATTTTAGAGCCTGCTTTTACTTTTGTAATTCTTTAAAGGGGGAAAAAATTAAGCCAGATTGCTGTCTTCTTCTGATGACTTCATTAATTTAGAACAGTGTTTCTCAAAGTGTGGTCCCCAGATTAGCAGTGCCTGGGAAATTGTTGGAAATGTAAATTCCCAGGCCCTATCAAGACCTGAATCAGAAAAATCTGTGGCTGGGTGTAAGGAATCACCATGCCTTCAGGTGATATTGATAATATTCTGAAGTTAGTCAGTGGCTAATATCAATTAAGCTTCTTTTCCCACCTAAGCCAGAACCTGTTCTTAAAAATGAGCTTACTGGGACTTCCCTGGTGGCACCGTGGGTAGGAACCTGCCTGCCAATGCAGGGGACACTGGTTGTATCCTTGGTATGGGAAGATTTTACATGCCGTGGAGCAACTAAGCCTGGGTACCACAACTCCTAAGTCCGAGTGCTGTAACTACTGAAGCTGGCTCGCCTAGAAGCCTGTGCCCCGCAAGAGAAGGCTCCGCAATGAGAAGCCCACCCACTGCAACCAAGAGTACTGTCCAGTCCCTGTGACTGGAGAAAGCCCATGTTCAGCAATGACGACCCAGTGTAACCGCAAAGAAATATATAAATATATATATTTTAATAATGAGCTCACCACAAGTCTCTTGCGATCGCACTGACTCCGTCTTCACGGCCCTGGCTGTCATTCTGCTCCAGGCGGCAAACACAGCTTCCGAGTCGGGGGCAGAAGTTGATACAACTGCCTCAAGAGGCGGAGGAGCTCCCTCAAGGGCAGGCGGCCCCCGTGCAGGAGGAGCAGCCCCTTCAGAAGACGTTCTCTCAACAGAGCATTCCAGTGGTAGTTCCCCCTTTTCTATCTTTATCCTTTTCGATAGTGACAGGATCCTGGCCTCCTGTGCTGTGGCAGGAATGTTCTACAAAGAGGGTTTAAAAGATGAAAAGGCTATTCTTCTACTCACCTTTTGATGCTAAAATAAGTAATTAGGATGAGAACTAAATCTTCTCCTGAGCCACATTCCCTGCAAATTACTCACTTTTTGATGAGGGTAAGCATATTCACAGAGTCGTTTATATCCATCTAGTTTCTAAGACAAGAGAAGAGTGAGTGAATAATCAGACTAAGGTTCATGGTCTTCCTCCCAAGAGCCTCATTCCCACTCTGGACTCTCACCGGGCCTTTGGTGCTCAGTTTTAACTGCTGGCACCAAGCACGAATGACGTCCCTATGGACCAGGTTGACAGGCGGCAGGACAGCAGGTAGAGGGGGGATGGGGATCTGCGTCGGTGTCTTCGGAGGTTTCACACAGTCACAACGCTGTGACATGTCTCCTGGACGGCAAGCTGAAGGGGATTGGGATAGAACGAGCAATAATTAACTTTAACGTGGACCTTTCGAATGTCAAAAGTACAATCACTTTTAGTTCTCAGTAGTCTAATCCCCACTGTGCAATCCAATGATTCCCAAAAGACTACCTAACCTCCAAGGGTGTGCGTGTGCAGTCATGTCTGACTCTTTTGTGGCCCCATGGACTGTAGCTCGCCAGGGTCCTCTGTCCATGGGATTTCCCAGGCAAGAATACTGGAGTGGGTTGCCGTTTCCTCCTCCAGGGGATCTTCCTGACCCAGGGATCAAACCCTCATCTCCTGCATTGGCAGGCAGACTCTTTACCACTGAGCCACCTGGAAAGCCACAAACTCCAAGGGACAGAACCTCAAACCTAAGACTGACAATATTTCTGAATCCCTCAGTTTTCTTACTTCCTAAAACTCCCCACTACTCACACACACTTGCTCTTTTGTGAGAGCAATAAGCCACAGACTCTGAAGAGGTTGACCTAGAGACTACAGTTCTCTAGAGGTTGACCTAGAGAGTGCACTTCCAATTCCTGAGGGAATAATAGAAGTTTTTAGAACTGAGGTCATAAATACTCAATGATACCTTGCCCTCTCACCACAAGACAAAATAAACCACTCAGCAATGCTACACAACTACTAGGACCCATAACTCTTGCAGCCCACCCCAGCCAGGGCAGCGCTCCGGTTTCCTGATGCACCTCACATACTCTTACCATTCAAGGATTCGAAGGACACCCCTCCAGAATAGTCACAGCTATAGTGACACGAAGTGTAGGTGGTTTACCTAATTATTCTGAGTAAATTACAACTGACCCTCCACCCTGACCTTGACCCAACTTAGCATAAAGTGAAGCTTCAAGGGTGGGATTTCAAATTTATACCCATCTGTACTCAGATCACTACACATTGAGCTCCTTATCTCCCAGCAGCAGAGTAGGAGAAACAATGCTCAGAACCAAGAGGTGAGACTTAAGCTAGGCTTTCGAAGTGTAGGATTTACAGAACACAGGATGAAAATTTCTTTCGTACTTTTTCAGACCCAACGAAACACGATTTGAGAACTGTAGCTCTCTTACCTGTGCTGTTTTTTGTATCTCTTTTTCTTTTGGTCCCCTTTGCTGAATTTTTTGCTATCTCTGCTTCACCAGAAGTTCCCTGTCCCTTTTCAGCTTCTACTGATGTAAGTCTGCAACTCATACGTTCTTCAGATTTCTCTGTGGAGTTGTTCTGGGGACAGAGGAACCAGCCAGTCATTGTTTTGGGGTCCGACCCACTGTATCCATTGCCTGACTTCAGATACCTCACGTCCAAGGCACCAAGACAATCACTGAACTGTGTTAGTGATGTGGAATCCCTTCTGGACATCATCTTAATACTCAGGTTTATAAGAAAGGGAAGCAATGATGGGGAAATGGAAGGCTGATTTGAAAGTACAAGAAAAGGGGGATTCCATGGCTGTCCAGTGGTTAGGACTCTGTGCTTTCACTGCCAAGGGTCCAAGTTCAATCCCTGGTTGGGGAGTGGGGGAACTAAGATTCTGCAAGCCAATCAGCACAGCTCCCTCCCCCCAAAAAGAAAGAAAATATAAAACAAAAGACATAGAAGAAACTAGCCTCTGCTTTGGAGAAAACCCTAAGATCTCTCATCATATCCATTCTCCCTCACCTGGAAGGTTTTTTTCCCCTATTCCCCTCCTTGACCTCTACCAGATAAACCTCTCCCCGTACTATTGCTCCAAGCTACTGTCACAAAACTCCTTTCCAACCTATTTACTCTGCCGGAAGGGCTATCACTCAACTCTACACACACCACCATCCCTTATATTCATATCCTTAAACTTTAATCCTCTTTCATAAGCTCACTTTAGGTGTTTTAAGTTCATCTAATAACTTTTACTTTATAGACCAATACAAATCAACTGACTCATTCCTACCACTTGATGTAGGTTTATATTCGCTTGTGTGCTTTGATCCATACCTGTTACTCCATTTGATTATGAGGGTAGAATTCCTTTCCCTTTTGTTGTAAGAAATACTGGTTAATTCAAAAGAAACAAGAGAACAGTAGGGATAAAACTGTTTGATACAAAGAAACTAACATCTATTGAGTCTATACCTTCTATCTGGTATTGTTCCACAGGACAACACTCCTTTTTTTTCTTTCAATTTTCAGATGCAGAAGTTGAGGCTCAGAGGTTACATAACTAAGGGCACACAGGTAAGCATTTAAGATAGAAATTAAACCACAAATCATTATTAAAAATCCAAACTTTGTTCCCAAATCTAAATCCTGTCACCTCAAAAATGGAAGTATGGGACAAATTAACATTTGTATGGCATCTTTACATCTCTATAGCAGGTTTACATTCATACTCAAATCTCACATTTGCGTAGCCTTTACACAAATGATTAACTTTGGGGCTACACAGAAGGGTTTTTTTTGGCCACACCAAGAGGTTAGTGGGATCTTAGTTCCCCAACCAAGGATCAAACCCTGGCCCCAAGAAAAATGCTGAGTCTTAACCACTGGACCGCCAGAAAATTATCTGCTTACAAAAGTCTTAATTAAAATTGGGAGGGCAAAAATGACCTGGTTCTGGGAAAGAGAGCTGGAGAATGCTCAAGTTTCTCTGGCAGAGTAGCTCAATTTTTCTAGACAAGCCCCACAGCCTCTCCAACTTTAATTGCTGTCTGCAGTGCTCCTCTGTATGTCTGGTTTCTGACTGTCCCTTGGTCCTAAAGACTCAGGGAAACAGTGAATGCAGATCCAGCGACTTTGGTTTCGAACCTGTGTCTATAGAAGGGAAACTAAAGGATCTCATCCAATACACCAGGCAACGATCATATCAAGGAGTTTCTTTTTTTAACAAGAGAAGGAAATTCTTAATTTAAGAATCAAGGCACCTTCTTTTCTCCTCAAAAAGAAGTGAGGGAATTCTAAGGGAACTTTTAGAATTCCAATTCTTAAGGCACCTTCTTTTCTTCTCAAAAGAGACAGTAAGTGTGCCCGACAATGATTCACAAAGACAGACAAAACCAAACCCATTCAGATTGTACTTACCTCCTTGTTTCTGCTCTCCATGCTCAGAAAGGTCAAGGCTGATAAAATGAAGACTCTCCTTACTTCTGAAATGGCTCCGGCCCAAGATTGCTCTTTTAAAAGTCTCCTCCTCCTTCCGCCACCCATAAGCACTTTCCTTTTTCTCCTCCCCTCTGTCCCTCCCCCATAACATGTGAAAGCTAAGCTTGCCTGCTTTCTTATTCATGAGTGACTATTGTATGAATGAATACATTCGAAGCCCTTTCCTGTGAGTTTTTTTAACATTATCATTGAGGGTGTGGTTCCGGAGACTTTGGGAAGTTGAAAGCTCCTTCAGAAAAATTCCAAGGGAACACTTAGAATTCCAACTCTAGGAGTTGGACTCGGCTCAGAGTTTAAAGCGTCTGCCTCCAATGCGGGAGACCCGGGTTCGATCCCTGGGTCGGGAAGATCCGCTGGAGAAGGAAATGGGTAACCCATTCCAGTATTCTTGCCTGGAGAATCCCATATACAGAGGAGCCTGGTGGGCTACAGTCCACGGGCTCGCAAAGAGCTGGACACAACTGAGCGACTTCACTCACTTCACTAGCTACTAAACAACAGTATACATTTACTACTTAAGGTTTATGCTTAAAGTGGGCTTCCCTGGTGGCTCAGATGGTAAACAATCTGCCCACAATGCGGGAGACCCGAGGTTAGATTCCTGGGTCAGGAAGATCCCCCGGAGAAGGAAATGGCAACCCACTCCAGCATTTTTGCCTGGAGAATCCCATGGACAGAGGAACCTGGTGGACTATAGTCCCTGGGGTTGCAAAGAGTCAGACACAACTGAGTAAGTAACTCTGAAGTACTTGATTGAATCATCTTCATTTTCCCAGTGTAACTGAAGGTAATGTTTCTGAGTTCTAAAGTAGGAGATACCTAATCCTGGGCAAGATACAGTCTGTAATTTGTGTGTTAATAAATGGAGTGTGTGTTGAGATTATAATTTAGAAATTCTTAGGCCAACCACTATTTGGGGGAAACACAATTCTGAAAGAATTCACCAACCACTAAAAAAAAAAAAAAGGATATCTTATGTCCTACAATAAGGAGGATTAGAATAAGTTAAAAATTTTGATCATAATTAAAATTAATACTACTGAGTTCTTGAATGAAGCAAAAAGCCAAATAACTTTCTCATAGTAATATATATTATATACATAATATATATATTACATATATATAATCCAAGCAAATAGACATTCAATTATGATGCTTGAAAAGGAGGAGCATTTGGCAGCCTGTGATAGGGGTTTAGATTTCATTAAGAAACTCAGGAAAGTAGATCTGAAGGACCAGGTGAGCTTACCTAACTGAATACAGGAAGGTGGGGAGGGACCAGCCCAACCCTGTTCTGAGGAGGAAAGTGTAAACTGAGTCTGGACAGTGTGGCCTTTTCATATGTGGGCTAAAAGCAATAGAAAGTTAACGAAAAATTAAAGATGGTGGTGGGGATGAATGGGAGCGGGTGGGCTCTGATGAGCATTAGTTTAAAGATTTCTCTAGGACATCCCTGGTTGTACAGTGGATAAGAATCTGCCTATCAATATGAAGGACACAGATTCAGTCCCCTGTCCAGGAAGATTCCACCTGCCACGGGGGAAGTAAGCCTGTGAAACACAACTATTCAGCCCCCACTCTAGAGGCTGTGCACTGCAACAAGAGAAGCCTGTGCTCTGTGATTGGAGAGTTGCCCCTGCTCACTACAACCAGAGAAAGCCCAAACAACAAGCAACAAAGACCTGGTGCAGCCAAAAAATTTTTTTAATTTAATTTAATTAAAGAAAATAAAAGAACAATCTCTCAACTGCAGTGAGGAGAAAGAAGTGGAGATGTGTTGAAACGGAAGACAGAGAGACCTGAATATTTCTGCCAGGTTTTCTTTTCTCTTTGTTTTTATATTTTCTCTTCCTCCCCAAATTTTGATTGAATAAAGTAAGCTGAGTTAATGAAGCCTATAGTAGTTTACCTGGAGGCAATGAATCTTAAAAAGTCATTAATCTGCATAAACAGAAGACAAAACAGGATTATATCATACACAACCACCATTTCACATTTGATGAGATAGAGATTTTGTGGGAGGTGTGACTGTGGAGGCTGGTTGGAGAACTTGTTTGAATCTCTCTGCACTGTGTATTCACAGAAATGGTCTATTCAAAGTTAGGCTTATTTAAGATTTATTGTTGTTGTTGAGTCACTAAGTCGTGTTTCACTCTTTGGGACACTGTAGGCTGTAGCCTGCTGGGCTCCTTTCTCCATGGGATTTCCCAGGCAAGAATACTGGAGCAGGTTGCCATTCCATTCTCCAGGAGATCTTCCTGACCCAGGAATGGAACCTGAATCTCCTGCTTGGCAGGTGGATTCTTTAGTGCTGAGCCACAGGGAAGCCTCATTTAAAATTACATGTAATTCAATTCATATCCAGAATGATTTTTACCAGTTTAATTATTCAATTATGACACAATTTATGACAATCTACCTTTTAAATAGTATCTCTCGTAGTGGGAAATTATTGCTCTTTATGGGGTTATTTTATTTTAAGAAACAGGCTAGTCATTTAGAAATAAATCTAGACAGTAAAGTAGGCCATCAGGTTTGTTAGTAACTTTGGTTAAAAAAGGGAAAAACTGGGGACTTTCCTGGTGGCACAGGAGACAGAAATCCTGAAAATGCAGGGGACACTGGTCTCATCTCTGGTCCAGGAAGATTCCACATGCCATGATGCAGCTAAGTCCCTGAGCCACAACTACCGAGCCCTCGCCTAGAACCATAAGAGAAGCCACTGCAGTGGGAAGCCTGCGCACCACAACAAAGAGTCGCCCCACTCACCACAACTAGAGAAAGCCTGCGTGCAGCAATGAAGACGGAGCACAGACAAAAGTAAATAAATCTTTTGTAAGGAAAAAATTGGAGGTAGCTGGTAGAGCTGATATCATGAAGTGGAAAAAAAAATCTGTCTCTTTATAATCTCCATCCCAACTTCCTTCCTCCCTGTCTTCCTTCCTTCATCTGTTAGGCACAAGGAAAATTATGACCAACCTAGACAGCATATTAAAAAGCAGAGACATTACTTTGCCAACAAAGGTCTGTCTAGTCAAGGCTATGGTTTTCCCAGTGGTATGTATGGATGTGAGAGTTGGACTATAAAGAAAGCTGAGTGCAGAAGAATTGATGCTTTTGAACTGTGGTGTTGGAGAAGACTCTTGAGAGTCCCTTGGACTACAAGGAGATCCAACTGGTCCATCCTAAGGGAAATTGGTCCTGGGTGTTCATTGGAAGGACTGATGTTAAAGCTGCAACTCCAGTACTTTGGCTAACCTGATGTGAAGTGCTGACTCACTTGAAAAGACCCTAATTTTGGGAAAGATTGAAGGCAGGAGGAGAAGGGGATGACAGAGGAGATGGTTAGATGGCATCACCGACTCAATGGACATGAGTTTGAGTGAACTCCGGGAGTTGGTGATGGACAGGGAGGCCTGGCGTGCTGCAGTTCATGGGGTTGCAAAGAGTCGGACATGACTGAGGGACCGAACTGAACTGAGCTGAACTGAAAAAGAAGGTAGTTTAGGTTCTTTATTTACAGTAGAAGTTCCCCAAATATAAGCAAACATAGTGGCATGAATTACATACCTAGTTTTCTTTGATATCCACTTTAAAGGACAGGACATGCTAATTGGGGCAGATTTACCAGGAAGCCACTAAAGTTTAGGTTCTAGGTACTTGACTTGCACTGGCTCATCCCAATTCCTGTGAAGGCTCTAGCAGTTGTGCATTCATAATTTTATATCATTTTTCTTAAAGAGGGAACTCCACAGTTGTACAAATTTTAGGTGATTCACAAATTCTGAAACGTTTGCACAAAACAATAGCGTTCTTGACAATCACATCTAGTGTGTTCTCCTTTGCTTCCCCTTCCCAGCTTCCCTTCTCTCCTTCCAGTTAACTGCTCCAGGAGAATCATTACTTGCTTATTAGGTTTCTAGCTTCTGATCTTTCTGTAGATACTAAATGCCAAAGTCATTGTGAAATTACTTTGAAATTTAGTATACATCTGAAATTGATAACGGTTTGGGGCTGACAAATTGCAAAAAGCAGCCACTCAGGTGGGCCAATTAAGAAAAAAGTTGCCACTTTCTCCAGGCTGATGCAGCTCTGAGTGAGGCCACAGGGCTTGGCAAGAGCCCCCTGAGCTTTATTCCAGCTTCAATTCACATCCTTTCTCTGTAGCTCCTGTGTGAAGGTCAAAGCCTGTACTATGTACTTTTACCCTGGCAGTTCTGTGTACCTGGTTATTCCCCGCCCCCCCACAGTGTGTGGCATATGGGATCTTAGTTCCCTGACCAAGGATGGAACCTGTGCCCCCTACAGTGGAAGTGTAGGTTCTTAACTAAATGGACAGCCAGGAAAGTCCCCCTGGTTTATTTAAAATATGTTACTGAGGACATCTTCAAATGCTTTTTGAAGCCAAAATAAATTTTATCCATCAATACTCTAGAGATTCATCAGTGCTGTGGAGGATACTAATGTTTCCCAAAGGCTGTTCTTCACCAAGCCAACTGATAGTGTTTGTAGATTGATGAGTGTTGATTTACCAAGTCTTTGTATGTTACTGGGGAAGAGTGGCAACGGTGAGCCTACAGGCCTTAATGAACCAATTTCAACTGAAAGCAGGGTAATACCTGGTTCCACAGTAGTCTTTGTGATCATACAAACTCACCTAGATACAGTGACCTTCTTCAAAGCAAAGGAAGGAGAGTACAAAGATTTGGACCAGATATGGTGACTAAAACTATGATAGGGAAGAACCTGTTGTAGCCTACTAAAAATTAGTCACTAAAAGGGTGCTGCCCGTAAGCTTAAATTATACATGATGGCACATCTCTGGGAACCCAGCTCTAGGTAATGACCCTTAAGCTAAAATACCTTTGTGTAAGCTCACAGGAAACATCCTAAACAGGCCCACCTATGAATGAATGCAGAGAGGCAGAAATTAACACTTCCCCTCTGGAGGCTGAGCAGGTAATGACTGACTTTACTCCCTCCCCTTTTAGCATAAAAGAGACTGGAATTCACACTGTGAGGGGTGTGAGGGATCTTAGTTCCCGGACCAGGGATCGAACCCATACCTCCTGCAGTGGAAGTGCAGAGTCTTAACTACTGGACTGCCAGGGAACACCCGGAAGCCTAACTCAGGCAAGATGGCTCTTTGGAGCAGGAATTCACCAGCCTCTCAGTCTGCTGACTTTTCAAATAACGTCACTATTCCTTGTCCCAACAACTCGTCTCTCAGTTTATTGGTGTGTTGTGCGGTGAGTAGTGTGAACTTGGACTCGGTAATGAGACCATTCCTTCAGTTTCTGGTGTGAGAGACAAATCCCTATTCCTCCTCCTCATTCCCCACCAAGTCCTGTTGGGTCCATCTCCTCAATGTTTCACAGTGCTGCTACTCCTCATCTTCATCCTCCCAGCTACCATTGTGCTCAGGATTTCATTTCTTCTCCCCTGAAGCACTGTATAGCCTCCTTTTTGCTCTCCTTATCTTTATTCAGTCTCCCCTTTCTAAACCATCCTCCACACAAGGCTTACTATAGAAGGCTGTGCTGTCCACCTCCAGGAGACATAGGCCTGAATGGTGTCCCCTGGAGTCCTTTCAGTTCTAGAGTTCTAGTGACACAGGGAATAGGAAGTATGGCTACATGAATTTTTTTTTTAACCTCGGCAACTGTCCCAAGGAATTTAGGAGTGATATTTTGTATAAAAGCAGACTTAATTTAATTCTGTGGCATGTATGCATTTTTTCTCAGAAGCCTTAACTACTTTTAAATATAATTCACTCTCTTTGACTTTAAATGTTACCCAGCTCTGAAATACAGTGGCTTTTATAAAAATTGCTTTCCTCCTGAGCTAAAAGCATAATCATGCATAGAACAGGAAGAGTAACTTAAATGAGAATGATTACTAAATAACTGCAACCTCAAAGAGAAGATAGGTAATAACATTTTGCATTCAGATAAGCCTGCCTTTCATCTAAGTATCTCAAAGGAAGGTGGGTAGCTGATGCTGTGTTACGGTTGAAAATTACAACTGTGCAATTTCCTTATCCCTGAGTGTTTCCCTTCTCAAATATGATACTGAGTTGAAGCATCTCTAGAATTCAGTGTGTATTGGTTTTGAACACAGGTTTCTTTCTTCTCCCCTCTAACATCAACCCCGAGGTGTGAAGACATCGATGGAGCACTACCTGCCTTTGCTGCATTGAAGCATTTGCTATCATGGAGAAAAACATAATGAGAAGTGATGGATGGACATTTTTTTGAGCTGTTCTAAAGTTCTGATGGAAAAATACGGGGATGAAGATGGACATAAAACATTTTTTTGCTCCCCAGAATCTATTTAATCACAATACTAACACTTCAAGAACTCATAGGAGAGCTGGCCTGTTCACTCTGCAGGAGCAAAAGATTTACAGGATGTGCTCAGTGACATAGATAGAAATTATGCCTATTAGAGCCCTGAACTGAACTACTAAGAGCTTTCGGCATATTGATAGTAGATCTAGAAATTTCCAGAAATACATTGCAACTGATCCTCTTTATACACTTTCTTTTGTGAGTTTGTAACCTTGTATTGTTTTGGTGACTTGAAAATGTTCATCTAGTACCTGACTATGCTCAGTCACTTCAGTCATGTCCAACTCTTTGTGAGACTATGTACTGTGTAGCCCACCAGGCTCCTCTGTCCATGGGATTTCCCAGGCAAGAATACTGGAGTGGGTTGCCATACCCTCCTCCAGGGGATCTTCCCAACACAGGGATGGAACCTAAGTCATCTGTATCTCCTGCATTGCAGGCAGATTCTTTATGGCTGAGCCACTGGGAAAGCCCAGTACATGTCTATTGCTGTTGATGTGTAGTTGTTCGGTCATGTCTGGCTCTTTGCAACCCCATGGACAGCAGTGCGCCAGGCCTCCTTGTCCCCTACCATCTCCTAGATTTTGCTCAAACTTTTGTCCATTGAGTCTGTGATGCCATCCAACTGTCTTATCCTCTGCTGCCCCCTTCTCCTCCTCCCTTCAATCTTTCCCAACATCAAGGTCTTTTAAAATGAGTTGGCTCTTTGCATCAGGTGACCAAAGTACTGGAGTTCCAGCTTCAGCATCAGTCCTTTCAATGAATATTGAGAGTTGATTTCCTTTATGATTGACTGATTTGATCTCCTTGCAGTCCAAGGGACTCTCAAGAATCTTCTCCAGCACCACAGTTCAAAAGCATCAGTTCCTTGGTGCTCACCCTTCTTTTTGGTCCAATTTTCAAATCTGTACTTGACTACTGGAAAAACCGTAGCTTTGACTATACGGACCTTTGTCAGCAAAGTGATATCTGTGCTTTTTGATATGCTGTCTAGGTTGGTCATATAGCTCTACCCCAAGGAGCAAGCATCTTTTAATTTCATGGCTTTAGTCACCATCCGCAGTGATTTAGAGCCCAAGAAAATAAAGTCTGCCACTGTTTCCATTTCTTCCCCATTTGCCTTGAAATGATGGGACTGGATGCCATGATCTTCATTTTTTGAATGTTGAGTTTTAAGCAGATTTTCACTCCCCTCTTTCACCTTCATCACGAGGCTCTTTAGTTCCTCTTCACTTTCTGCAATTAGGATGGTATTACCTGCGTATCTGATGTTACTGATATTTCTCCTAGCAGTCTTGATTCCAGCTTGTGCTTCATCCAGCCCAGCATTTCCCATGATGTACTCTGCATATAAGCTAAATAAGCAGGGTGACAATATACAGCCTTGATGTACTCCTTTCCCAATTTGGAACCAGTCTGTTGTTCCATGTCCAGTTCTAACTGTTGCTTCTTGACCTGTGTACAGGCTTTTCTGTAAGGTGGTCTGATATTCCCATCTCTTTAAGAAATTTCCACAATTTATTGTGTTCCACACAGTCATGAACAGTATCTGTCTATATGTGAATTCATTTTTGATTCCTGACAAAATATAAGTTAAGCAGCAAGCCTCTAAATCTCTAAATAAATTTTTAAAAAACAAGAAGATTTTTGAAGGTTAATAACTCATAGAAAAAATAATATAAGCAAAAATAAACAGTATAATTTTCCTCAAATAATTAAAATGTTCATGATAAAAGACCAGGTGTTACCATTAATGAAATAAAATTCATATTTTATGGCAATATGAAAAAAACTTAAGCATAACATTTTTGTCTGTCTGTTCAGACCTCTTCTCTCACCTTTAGTGTATACTGTGCATCCGCATTCACCAAACCTCCTTAAGAGATAACATTCCTTCTTAATCTCATCAAGGGTCACAGCTCCTTAGGAGATAACCTTCCTTCTTAATCTTGTAAAGGGCCACAATGACCCATGACCCACTACTGGCTTTGTATGTGTAGATCTGGATTGTGCAAGCTGCAAATAATATATTATTTAATGTACAGCCATCTGTCTCAAAAACTTACAATTGGCTTTGGCCTCTAGAGTGGAACAGTTCTTAGAGGTTTCTTTGGGGCTGTCCCCAGGTTATAATCTTCTTTTTGGCTCCACTGATTTTTTTGTGGCCACCATAAAGAAAAGCAAGAGATCCAACTTTCACATTCTCAAAGAGCCTCACATTTAAATGTTTGAAAGATCTCCAAAAGAGGCTATCCAATTAGCCAGAGATGTACTGTCTGTAGTTAAAGAAAATAAATCAGTTGTGTGTATTTGGTCTTCATTCTCCTTTTTTTATCCAGAGCTTCTAAAACTGTTGAAATTTCTGAATTGGTAGAGCAGTAAAGGCATCTTTTCTTATGTTAAGGAGGTGACTTTTGGAAAGTACTTAGGGGCGGGGGGTTGGTTGCCAAGGGAACCAACTGGAGATTTAGAGGATTGAAACTTCCTATATCTCCCTCCACTCTCACCTGACTTCTAGGGAGGGGAAAGGGAGTGGAGATTGAATTTTTCACCAATAGCCACGGATTTAGTCAAGTGTGCCTAATGAAGCCTCGATAAAATCCCCAAAAGTGTAGGGTTCAGAGAGCTTCAGGGTTGGTGGATTTGTGCGGCACTGGGGGAGTGACGCCCTTGGAGAAGACATGGAAACTTGTACCTCCTCCCCGTACCTTGCTCTAGGCCCCCCTTCCATCTGGCTGTTCCTGAGTTATATCCTTTTATAATAAACCAGTGATCTAGTAAGTAAAATGTTTCTCTGAGTCCTGTGAGCTGCTCTCATACATTAATGGAACACAAGGAGGTGATTGCTGTAACCTCAATCTCTAGCTGGTTGGTCAGAAGTAAGGGTGATAGCCTGACCTTGTGACTGACATCTGAAGTAGGGGTCAGGGGGAGTCTTGAGGGACTGTGGGATCTGAAACTCTCTCTGGTAACATAGTATCAGAATTGAGTTGAATTGTAGGACACCCCAGCTGGTTTCAGGGAATAGCTTGTTGATGTGGGAAACAACTCCACCTGCACCCCCACTCCCCTATGGTTGGAAATGGCTGCAGAAAATTTGCATGTGTGCATGCTCAGTCACTTCAGTCATGGCCAACTCTTTGCGACCTTATGGACTGTAGCCTACCAGGCTCCTCAGTTCATGGTATTCTCCAGGCAGGAATACTGGGGTGGGTTGCCATTTCCTCCTGCAGGGGAGCTTCCCAGGGATCAAACTTCAGTCTCCAGCATTGCAGGTGGATTGGGCCACCTGGGAAGCCCCCTTATACAATATAATGTTCAATAAAGTAACTACTAGCCATGGGCACAATAAAGGATAGAAATGGTATGGACCTAACAGAAGCAGAAGATATTAAGAAGAGGTGGCAAGAATACACGAAGAACTATTCAAAAAAGATCTTCACAACCCAGATAATCATGATGGTGTGATCACTCACCTAGAGCCAGACATCCTGGAATTCGAAGTCAAATGGGCCTTAGGAAGCATCACTACAAACAAAGCTGGTGGAGGTGATGGAATTCCAGTTGAGCTATTTCAATTCCTAAAAGATGATGCTGTGAAAGTGCTGCACTCAGTATGCCAGCAAATTTGGAAAACTCAGCAGTGGCCACAAACTGGAAAAGGTCAGTTTTCATTCCAATCCCAAAGAAAGGATGTGCCAAACAATGCTTAAACTACCACATAATTGCACTCATCTCACATGCTAGTATAGTAATGCTCAAAATTCTCCAAGCCAGGCTTCAACAGTACATGAACCATGAGCTTCCAGATGTTCAAGCTGGATTTAGAAAAGGCAGAGGAACCAGAGATCAAATTGCCAGCATCCATTAGATCATCAAAAAAGCAAGAGAGTTCTAGAAAAACATCTACTTCTGCTTTATTGACTATGCCAAAGCCTTTGACTGTGTGGATCACAAAAAACTGTGGAAAATTCTGAAAGACATGGGAATACCAGGCCGCCTGACCTGTGTCCTGAGAAATCTGTATGCAAGTCAAGAAGCAATAGTTAGAACTGGACATGGAACTACAGACTGGTTCGAAATCGGGAAAGGAGTACATCAAGGCTGTATTTTGTCACCCTGCTTATTTAACTTATATGCAGAGTACATCATGGGAAATGCTGGGCTGGATGAAGCATAAGCTGGGATCAAGATTGCCAGGAAAAATATCAATAACCTCAGATATGCAGATGACACCACCCTTACAGCAGAAAGTGAAGAAGACCTAAAAAGCCTCTAGATGAAATTGAAAGTGGAGAGTGAAAAAGTTGGCTTAAAACTCAGCATTCAGAAAACCAAGATCATGGCATCTGGTCCCATCTCTTCATGGCAAATAGATGAGGAAACAGTGGAAACAGTGGCTGACTTTATTTTCTTAGGCTCCCAAATCACTGGAGATGGTGACTGCAGCCATGAAATTAAAAGATGCTTGCTCCTTGGAAGAAAAGCTATGACCAACATAGCATGTCAAAAAGCAGAGACATTACTTTGCCAACAAAGGTCTGTCTAGTCAAAGCTATGGTTTTTTCCAGTAGTCATGTATGGGTAGGAGAGTTGAACTATAAAGAAAGCTGAGTGCCAAAGAATTGATGCTTTTAAACTGTGGTGTTGGAGAGGATTCTTGAGAGTCCCTTGGACTGCAAGGAGATCCAACCAGTCCATTCTGAAGGAGATCAGCCCTGGGATTTCTTTGGAAGGAATGATGCTAAAGCTGAAACTCCAGTACTTTGGCCACCTCATGCGAAGAGTTGACTCATTGGAACAGACTCTGATGCTGGGAGGGATTGGGGGCAGGAGGAGAAGGGGACGACAGAGGATGAGATGGCTGGATGGCATCACTGACTCGATGGATGTGAGCCTGAGTGAACTTTGGGAGTTGGTGATGGACAGGGAGGCCTGGCCTGCTGCGATTCATGGGGTCACAAAGAGTCGGACATGACTGAACAACTGATCTGATCTGATCTGAAAGGCAATTTTCAGACAAATATTGGCCCTTTAAACCATTAGAGAGTAGCCAACTTGAAATTCAAAAAAATGTAAAAAAAGTCTGTAAACTTCAAAATAATAACCTGATTTGAAATGGATACAAATGCAGAGAGGCAGTGCGGTCATGTCCTGTTATAAACCAGAGTGGGTAGAGAAAAAGAATATGTCAGTTCTTCAATTATTTTACAATTGTCCAAAGGAGAGAGAAACTCCAGATATTGGACATAAACATTCTTGATACTACAGTGAAGCAGATATTGTGAATATTATATCCTTTCTGCTTCCCTCGGTAAATTTATTAGTGAAGCCAGGGGTCAATTCTAACAAACATTTGGTGACTGTTTATGGGTCAGCACTGATGGGAATTTAATGATGAGCACAGCTGTGTTACTTAGAAAGGTATGATGGGAATTGCGCTTTATGAAAATTACTCTGGTAAGGAAGGAGTGTGGGATTTTTACAGGGACCATGAACACCAGAATGAAGTGGTTGTTGGTGGAACTGGAGAGACAAGGAAGATTATGTGATACATGATGAGGTAAAATCCCATGGGAACCTATTCAGTTCAGTTCACCTGAGTCGCTCAGTCGTGTCTGATTCTTTGTGACCCCATGAATTGCAGCACTCCAGGCCTCCCTGTCCATCACCAACTCCCGGAGTTCACTCAGACTCATGTCCATCGAGTTGGTGATGCTATCCAGCCATCTCATCCTCTGTTGTCCCCTTCTCCTCCTGCCCCCAATCTCTCCCAGCATCAGTGTCTTTTCCAATGAGTCAACTCTTCGCATGAAGTGGCCAAGTACTGGAGTTTCACCTTTAGCGTCAATCCTTCCAATGAACACCCAGGACTGATTTCCTTTAGAATGGACTGGTTGGATCTCCTTGCAGTCCAAGGGGCTCTCAAGAGTCTTCTCCAACACCACAGTTCAAAGGCATCAATTCTTCAGCGCTCAGCCTTCTTCACAGTCCAACTCTCACATCCATACATGACCAGTGGAAAAACCATAGCCTTGACTGGACAGACCTTTGTTGACAAAGTAATGTCTCTGCTTTTGAATATACTATCTAGGTTGGTCATAACTTTCCTTCCAAGGAGTAAGAGTCTTTTAATTTCATGGCTGCAATCACCATCTGCAGTAATTTTGGAACTTATTGGGGGATTGAAATTAGTTACAAAAATATTGGGAGATTGAATATTGTGGAATTTTGGGGCACTGAAATTATTTATGGAGAAGGAAATGGCAACCCACTCCAGTATCCTTGCATGGAAAATATAAAAGTGAGGTTTAAATATGGTACCAGGAAAATGGTGGTATGATTAACACCATGTTTGAACCAAAGAGAGCATAGAAGGGAGATGTGTCATGGACTTTAAAGATTGAAGCACAGGGACTTCCCTCGTAGTTCAGTAGCTAAGACTCCTCAATCTCAATGCAAGGGGCCTGGGTTCAATCCCTGCTTGGGGAACTGGATCCCATGTGCTTCAACTAAGACCAAGTGCAGCCAAATAAATAAATAAGTAGATTGTAGCACTTAGCAACCATTGATAGGTGCTATTTCCTGCCATGACCCACCTGACATATAATAAATCCAAAGGTATGTAATCAAGTATTTGTCAGGCTTTGGTTAAGATTCCAAGGGCAGCATAGAGCATAGAATCATAATGTATCTTTCTTTGTTAAAGAAAAGTGAAAATTTTGGAGTTCATTTAGTGGTCCAAAGTAAAACCAGTGTGATAAAAATGTCCTAGTTAATTATCTGACAAATTGCTTCACCCCATTTAATTCTTCCCTCCTTGCCTTTTGCAGATCTGGCAGGACTCTTATTCTATAGTATAATGATTTGCTAGATTAGGATTTCGTAGATTAACAGGACTCTGCATTATTTAACTTTGTATTGTCAACCTTTGTCTAAGAGCCTTGCACACAAATATTGGCTAAGTAATGAATAAATGACTGAATGGATGAGCAAACAAATCTTCCAGGGCTTGATTTAGTCCTCATTGCTACTGAGACTATGTTTGGGTGTCTGGCCACAGGAATCCCGACATTGACTCAAATTGCTCTCCAGTTAGTATTGATGTATAGTACGTGTGACTAGTCAGGTCCTTGGTTAGTAAGTCATGGTGATAGTGGTGGTGGTATGAGCTTAGGGGAGGGTATCATGGCGATGAGCATAGGGAAAACAGGATAGAAGATATAGGTATATTTATTTTTAATGCCCTTCTAGTATTCTGATCAAATTTTGAGTTTCCTTTTCTTAATTCTTAAATAGGTAATAGGTACCAGGAACTGCATTAAGCATGGGGATAAAAATACAAGGAGCAAGTCCTGGAGTGCAAAGTATTCCATCCATGGGGGATGTACCATTCTTTGATGGCTCAAGTTGGCATGCCCAGTTAATCTTTGCTAGCCTTCTTGCTTTACAGTGCAATATGATACTCCATATTTATCTTATACTGCATGATTTCTTTTTGAAAGATTTTCTCTTGCCTCAAAAAATGCATAATAAAATTTATCATACCTAAAAATATTTTCAACAACCTTCTATTTCATAGGGAGAATGTTTCAGCCTTAGTAAAAATTAACATTAGGGCTTTACTAGTTATAAGATCCACATTTACTTTCCTTTAATTTAATGGCATCTTGATAGTTGTCCATAAGATTCAGCAAAGTTACAATGGTAGTATTTAATGTTTTAAAGCAAGTGTCTTTCTCAGTGATTTGATACATAGTATCTGCTGGATTTGATGATGATCTCAAGTAATATATTGGTTAAAAAACAGACTTTAAATGTACATGTTCTTTAAAGAACTGAGCTTGCTTTGGGAAGCAGTTTTTTTTCCAGCCACTGCCAAACAAAGCAGCAGTTACAAATGAACTCTAACTTCCTTCACCCTTATCATTGTCTGTTTGAGAAATAAATATATTACATTCTCTAACATGAAAATTGGATGCTTGTTTTTATATTCATATGAATACTGTTTCTACTTTAAAGTCATACAAGAAAAAAAAAAAAAAGAACTAAAACAATATTTGCCAAACCCTGAGATGAGCACATTGAAATCGTAGGCAATAACAAAACAGCCAAGTCCCCACACCTCCTGCCCACCATCAAAAAAAGCCATTACATAATTATGGCCTCACCAGAAAAGGACATAAAACAATTCTAAAGTAAAACAGGTTATAATAGCAACAATAAATGAGTGGTTAACTTAAATATGATTTAGCCCACTGACTCTCAAACTTTGGTGGGTATCAGAACCATCCTGAGGGTTTGTTAAAACATATCTTTCTGGACTTCACCCACAGAGTTTCTGATTCAGTAGGTCTGGAGTGAAGCTGAAGTATTCGCATTTCTAATAAGTTCCCAAGGAATGCTGATGATGCTGGTCCAGGGAACACATTTTGAGAACCATTAATCTAGGCAAACAGTGGAACACTAGACACTTCTGAAATCAATAGTATCAATGTATAATTATTAATAGAGAAGGATAAATTCATAATGGAACAAATGGGAGGGAAAGAGAGCCTCTCAGTCCCCACCAACCTCATCCCCTTCAACTCATGGGACAGCATTAGAACTTGCTAAAATATCAGCCTTTTATCTTAAATTTGACAATTAGATAAAAAGAATTATACTTTCCTCCTACAGTGTTAAGACTGTGATTTGATTGCCTGACAAAGTTGAGAAATAGTCCCAGTAAGTATCAGAAAAATTTCTCCTCTGCAGAAGTTATAGGTAGAGAAAATGGAAGGAACGATAGAATTAGGAAGTCAGTGTTTTGCAGCTCCTAATGTAATAATTCAAGCAACATCATTGGATGAAACCAGGAGGTGAAAGGCTGATGTATCTTTACAATGGAGGGATTCAGTAGTTACTGTACAAATATACTGATCTACCTACAGAAATATAGAGAAACAATCAGACATTGTGGTGCTTAATCCACACACTAAGTATTATTGCCCCAAACAGTGAACTTGAATCTAATCAAGATTCTGGGGCACACTTTCATTTACAAAAACCGTGTAGGAAAGAAACAAATTAAGTGATTGCATAGGGAATGAAACAGGCACGTTCAGAATATGGCATATTCTACCTGACAAAGACACAGGGGAAAGTTGGAGTAGTCTACTTGATTCAGAGAGACTTAAGAGTCATAATTAGCAAATGTGCCATATGGATCTTATGTAGATTTTGTTTTGAACATGCTAAATGCAAGAAGGAATTTTTTAATAATTTACTTATTTTTATTTATTTATTTTATTGCCTTGAGTCTTTGTGGCTATGTGAGGACTTTCTCTAGTTGTGGAGAGTGGGGGCTATCCTCCAGCTGTAGTGCGTGGGATTCTTATTTCAGTGGCTTCTTTTATTGTAGAGCACAGACTCTAGGTGCATGGGCTTCAGTAGTTGCAGCATGCAAGCTCATTAGTCATGGCTTGCAGGCCCTAGAGGGTGCAGGCTTCAGTAGCTGTGGCTCACAGGCTTACTTGCTCTGCAGCATGTGGAATCTTCCCAGCCCAGGGATTGAACCTGTGTCCCCTGCACTGGCAGGAAGATTCTTTACCACTGCCCTGGGAAGTGGGATTCTTTACCACCGGCCTAGGTATTAGTGAACAGCAAAGATTATTCTTAATTTCGTTTGGTTGATATGACATTTAAATCAGAAAGAAAATTGTTGTTGTTCAGTTACTCAGTCCTGTCCAACTCTTTGTGATCCCATGGACTGCAGCACACCAGGCTCCCCTGTCCTCCCCAACTCCTGGAGCTTGCTCACACTCCTGTCCATTGAGTCATTGATGCCATCCAACCATCTTGTCCCCTGTCATCCCCTTCTCCTCCCGTCTTCAATCTTTCCCAGCATCAGGGTCTTTTCAGATGAGTCATTTCTTCACATCAGGTGGCCAGAGTACTGGAGTTTCAGCTTCAGCATTAGTCCTTCCTATGAATATTCAGGACTGATCTCCTTTAGGATTGACTCGTTGGATCTCCTTGCAGTCCAAGGGACTCTCAAGAGTCTTCTCCAACACCACAGTTCAAAAGCATCAATTCCTTGGCCCTCAGCCTTCTTTATGGTCCAACTTTCACATCCATACATGACTACTGGAAAAACCATAGCTTTGACTAGCAGACCTTTGTCAGCAAAGTAATGTCTCTGCTTTTTGATATGCTATCTAGGTTGGTCATAGCTTTTCTTCCAAGGAGCAAGTGTCTTAATTTCATGGCTGCAGTCACCATCTGCAGTGATTTGGGAGCCCAAGAAAATAAAGTCTGTCACTATTTCCATTCTTTCCCCATCTCTTTGCCATATAGTGATGGGACTGGATGCCATGATCTTTGTTTTTTGAATGTTGAGTAAGAAAATGGCCACATTTTAAAGGGATGCATGCTAAAATATGTTGATACAAAATAATATGATACCTAGGATCTGTTTACTTATTGCTTTGTTTATTTACAGTACTTATCTATTTGGCTGTACTGGTCTTAGTTGTGGCATGTGGGATCTAACTCCTTGACCAGGGATCCAACCTGGGCCCCTCTGCATTGGTAGCATGGAGTCTTAGCCACTGGACCACCAGGGAAGTCCCTGGATCTGTTTGAAAATAGGGTTACAAAGATGAAAAATGGATAGATGAAGGGAAGTGAAATTTGGTAAGATATATTTGAATCCTGGGGACGGGGGAGCCTGTTAGGCTGCCGTCTATGGGGTCGTACAGAATTGGACACGACTGAAGCGACTTAGCAGCAGCAGCAGCAGCATTTGGCTTACAGAAATGCATATTCATGTTCTCCCTACCTCAAGTTTGATCCCTGAGTTGAGAAGATCCCCTGGAGAAGGAAATATTCTTGCCTGGAAAATCCCATGAACAGAGGTGCCCTGGCAGGCTATAGTCTATGGGGTCATAAGAGTTTGACATGATTTAGTAACTAAAAGGCAACAACAACTAATTTGTGTTCATTTAAAAGCTGTCAAAATAAAAATGGAAAGAGAAATCCAGCATCCATAGCTTTTCTTCTCTTAACCCTAATTTATGAAATTTCAAAAATTCAAAGTAATTTTTTTTTTTTTTTATATTCTGTTTAGAATCTTGCCTGCATGGCTTATCCATCTGCCATGTGGCCTTGGGCAAAGTAATTGTCAGGTTCCTTTTTTGTTAAATGGCAGTAATAATATTACCAATCTTAGGATCCATATGAGATTTAAAAAGATAATGTAGGGAATTCTCTAGTAGTCCAGTGGTTAGGAGTCCATACTATCATTGCCAAGGGCCCAGGTTCAATTCCTGGTCATGGAACTAAAATCTCACAAGCTCTGCAGGGTGACCAAAAAAAGAAAAAAAGATAATGTATGTAAATCTCTCTTCACAGGGTCTGATACATAGTAACCATTCAATTAACATGTTATTACTATTATTATATAAATAATTGTTTTTCTTCCCTATTCTTCTGGTGAATCAGGGGTTACTGTCTTCTCAGTTTGAGCATTTGTAGAGCAGATATTAATATGAAGGATATTGTCTAAATAATGAATTTTAAAGTGATGAACTCTACTGGTATAGTTGATTTATAAGCTTAGATTATTTAGATATATAATATTTGTTAATGATATTAAAATATTTCAATGGGCTTTGGGGCTTGGGAAAACGATTTTAAACATACTTTCATCATTCACTGATGCTGGTACAGCATGAGTTGCTCTTAGTTTGCAGAAATAATCTATGTGCATTCTTCAGGAAAGGTAAACATCTTTGCTAAAGCTCTTCATGAAGCCTAGCTGAATTCAGAAGTAGGCTACAATCCCAGCTGATTTAATCAGCTTCAGAACTCTCTTACACTTACAGATGGGGCGACAGTACTGTACCTGTGATGCTTTTGGTACCATGAGAGGGGATCCTGAGGGTACTGGGAGGTGAGTGCAGATGACTCTCAAGTGCTTTGTGGATGAGGAAGTAAAAGCTAAGAAAAAGTGGCATGTTTCTTGGGAAATATTTCAATGCTGTTATTTATACAAGGAGGCAGAGAGCAATACAGCTGGAGGATTAAGTGGAGAGATGAGCACACACAGATGGGTAAGAAAGCACTGTTTTGCCAACTGGATAACATCTGGTGCATTAGAGTCAAGTTAAACACCTAACAAGCTAAACAAAGTCCAAGTAGCAGATGATTTCTTTTTCTTTCTTGGGAATGTAACAGCCCCATATAAGTCATGTTATGTGTGAAAAACAGAGATACAGTTAAAGAAGAAATTCTCATTTAAATATATGTGCAATACACAGCTAGAATTAAAACAGTAAGAAGTATGAAAAGAAGGTAGTTTATAGAAAATCTAAATGGTGTAGTAACTCTGGTAGTGGCTTACAGTATAAAATACAGCAAATTTGTCTTCCTCCTGAAATTGCTATGGTTTATCAGATTATCAGCAGTGCTTACAAGGCAAAGCATATATAAACTTTTTTGGTGGGGAGGGGGAACAAAATATATATTGGTAATGAGTTACAGACCCACAACTGTAATACAACTTTTCTTTGAGGTAAGTCTACTTATGAGATGCTCTGTGAGTTATCAGTAATATTAAGATGCCTTTCTTGCTGAGATTTCTCTTCTTGATTCTCTCTATATTTTATATTACTATGGCCCAGGATATCTTTCTGAGACAGTGAATCCAATTTGAGTTTTAGTCACAGTGACAGAAATTAAAGTAGCATCAAAGATCCAATCTCTTTTTGTTATCCTCTGACTTTGAGGGAAGAAAATTCCTCAGGTTTGTAAATCTACTTCTATAATTCAATGTTTCATTATTGAAGAACTGTAATTTTCAGGTCTTCTAAAGAGCAATACTATAGTGAAAACTTTGTTGTCTTTCTGATACATTAAAAGTAAATATTCCTAATGTTTCATTCCAATTACCATAACTGGATGCTGCTGCTGCTGCTGCTAAGTCGCTTCAGTCGTGTCAGACTCTGTGTGACCCCATAGACGGCAGCCCACCAGGCTCCCCTGTCCCTGGGATTCTCCAGGCAAGAACACTGGAGTGGGTTGCCATTTCCTTCTCCAATGCATGAAAGTCAAAAGTGAAAGCGAAGTCATTCAGTCGTGTCCGACTCTTAGCGACCCCATGGACTGCAGCCTACCAGGCTCCTTAGTCCATGGGATTTTCCAGGCAAGAGTACTGGAGTGGGGTGCCATTGCCAGCAAATCCACACCATTTTGCTGAAACATAGTCAGCAGTATTTACTGAGCACTCACAGTGTCTGAAACAAATTCTAGGGGCTGGGGATAAAGCTGTGAAATGAGAGACAAGGAAATCTCCCTGGGGGTCCAATGGCTAAGACTGTGCTCCCGGTGCAGGGGACTTGGATTTGATCCCTGGTCAGGGAACTAGAACTCACATGCTGTAACAAAGATCAAAGACCCTGCGTGCTGCAATTAAGACTTGGGGCAGCCAAATAAATTAAAAAAAAGAAGAAGACAGACATGGACCTGAAGCACAGGAAGCTTCATTTTAGGGAAGTTCATTTAAATTCAGTCGCTCAGTCGTGTCCAACTCTTTGCAGCCACATGGACTGCAGAACGCCAGGCTTCCTTGTCCTTCACCAATGCCCAGAGCTTGCTCAAATTCATGTCCATTGAGTTGGTGATGCCATCGAGCCATCTCATCCTCTGTTGTCCCCTTCTCCTCCTATCTTCAATCTTTCCCAGCATCAGGGTCTTTTCCAATGAGTCAGTTCTCCATATCTGGTGACCAAAATACTGGAACTTCAGCCTCAGCATCAGTCCTTCTAATGAATATTCAGGACTGATTTCCTTTAGGCTTGACTGGTTGGATCTCCTTGCAGTCCAAGGGACTCTCAAGAATCTTCTCCAACACCGCAGTTCAAAACCATCAATTATTTGGCATTCAGCTTTGTTTATAGTTCAACTCTTACATCCATACATAAGTATTAGAAAAACCATAACTTTGACTAGGTGGACTTTTGTTGGCGAAGTAATGTCTCTGCTCTTTAATATGCTGTCTAGGTTGGTCATAGTTTTTCTTCCAAGGAACAAGTGTCTTTAATTTCATGGCTGCAGTCATCATCTGCAGTGATTTTGGAGCCCCCCAAAATAAAGTCTGCCACTGTTTCTAATCTTTCCCCATCTATTTGCCATGAAGTGATGGGACCAGATTCCATGATCTTAGTTTTCTAAATGTTTAGTTTTAAGCCAATTTTTTTGTTCTACTCTTCACTTTCATCAAGACATTCTTTAGTTCTTTTTCCCTTTCTGCCGTAAGGGTGGTGTCATCTGCATATCTGAGGTTATTGATATTTCTCCCGGCAATCTTGATTTCAGCTTGTGCTTCATCCAGCCCAGCATTTCACATGATGTACTCGACTTCACTTTCACTTTTCACTTTCATGCATTGGAGAAGGAAATGGCAACCCACTCCAGTGTTCTTGCCTGGAGAAGCCCAGGGACGGGGGAGCCTGGTGGGCTGCCGTCTATGGGGTCTCACAGAGTCGGACAAGACTGAAGCAACTTAGCAACAGCAACTCTGCCTATAAGTTAAATAAGCAGGGTAACAATATACAGAAGAAGGCAATGGCACCCTACTCCAGTACTCTTGCCTGGAAAATCCTATGGACGGAGAAGCCTGGTAGGCTGCAGTCCATGGGGTCTTGAAGAGTTGGACACGACTGAGCGACTTCACTTTCACTTTTCACTTTCATTCACTGGCGAAGGAAATGGCAACCTACTCCAGTGTTCTTGCCTGGAGAATCCCAGGTATGGGGGAGCCTGGTGGGCTACCATCTATGGGGTCTCACAGAGTTGGACACGACTGAAGCAACTTAGTGGCAGCAGCAGCAGCAACAATATACAGCCCGACATATTCCTTTTCCCATTTGGAACCAATCTGTTGTTCCATGTCCAGTTCTAACTGTTGCTTCTTGACCTGCATATAGATTTCTCAGGAAGCAGGTAAGGTGGTCTGGTATTCCCATCTCTTTAAGAATTTTCCACAGTTTGTTGCGATCCATACAGATTTTAGGGAAAGGAGAGACCAACAAATAAGCCAAAACCATTTAAGACTGTGCCTAGCACAGGGAAGAATAGCATATGGTAATGTGATAAAGAGTGTCTGGGGACTACTTTAGATTGAGTAGTCAGGCAAAGGCTCTCTGAGGAGGTCACATATAACTGAGAATTAAATAAAAGCAGTCAGTTATACGAAGACCTGAGAGGCAAGAACATTCTAGGCAGAGGACAGAGCTCATGCTAAGGCCCCAAGGGCCAAAATCATCTTGATGAGGGACAAAACATGGAAAATATAATGCACATGTAATGAAGTCATTGGAAGGACTGATGCTGAGGCTGAAGCTCCAATACTTTGGCCACCTGATTCAAAGAACTGGCTCATTGGAAAGGACCCTGATTCTGGGAAATATTGAAGGCAGGAGGAGAAGGGGATGACAGAGGATGAGATGGTTGGATGGCATCACTGACTTGATGGACATGAGTTTGAGCAAGCTCTGGGAGTTGGTGATGGACAGGGAAGCCTGGCGTGCTGCAGTCCATGGAGTTGCAAAGAGTTGGACACTTCTGAGCGCCTGAACTGAACTGAAAGAAGTCACTGATTATGTTACATATGCTTCAAATGGCAGTACTAATAGTAGAAAAACTAGTTCTGAGAGCAATTAAATTCAAAGCTTCCAAGAGTGGTGCTGATGATTGCAATGTGACTGCAAGAATAAGCAAGGCTAGTTGACAAAGGCCCAGATGTTACAGAATAAGTAAACTTAATTCCTGAATTAATTCCAATTATTTTTGGCCTAGACTCAAAGTCAGCATAAGAACACCATCCAAATTGACTCAAAGAGTAGAATATTTTTTCACTGATGGAGCATTAGGAAGAAGGCAGACTATAACATCACTATTACAAAGGCAATGACTCATAACCACTGCTTTCTCATTTTAAAGCAGTCCTGAAAAAACACTGCAAAAATATTTCATGAAGTATCTTTTAGTTCCCTTGCAAGTATTATAAGGAGATAGAGTAGGGGGTCCCCAGAAAAAGAGAACCAGGAATGGCTTTTTTGACATGAGAGAAATCATTCTTGGCCTAAGTAATTTTGTGATCTAAGCCTGGCCATAGCGCTTTCCCTGGAACAAGTCTCAAAAACTAAGGACCTTAAGTGGATGAAGAAACAAAAGAAAAGTTTGTTTACTCATGGCTCTGAGACTCCATGGACTGACTATAGCCTGCCAGGCTCCTCTGTCCATGGGATTGCCCAGGCAAGAATACTGAGTGGGTTGCCATTTCCTCCTCCAGGAGAACTTCCTGACCCAGGGATCGAACTTGAATCTCTTGCTTGGCAGATGGATTCTTTACCTATGAGCCATCAGGAAAGCCAATAAAGGAAAAGCAATCAATAAATAGTCCAGCAATAAAAGAGAGTCCTAGTTCTTCTTTATGGGATATACATAACAATCTGATATGTACCTTTGAGTTCTGCAGGACCTAACGCCTCCACTGAGGTGTTGCTCTTGCTGAGTCAGACACATTCAGTTGCAACCCATGGACTGCAGCACACCAGGCTTTCCTGTCCTTCACTATCTCCTTGAGCTTGCTCAACTCATTGATACCATCCAACCATCTCATTCTCTCTAGTCCCTTTCTCCTCCTGCCTTCAATTTTTCCCATCATCAGAGTCTTTTCCAATGAGTCAGCTTTTTTCATCAGAGCTTCAGCTTCAGCATTAGTCCTTCCAGTGAATATGTAGGGTTGATTTCCTCCTTTAGGATTGACTGGTTTGATCTCCTTGCATTCCAAGGGACTCTCAAGAGTCTTCTCCAACATCACAGTTCAAAAGCATCAATTAGTTGGTGTTCAGCAGGTGAAGGGTGGTAACTGCAACCTGAGACCTTGCACAGGTCTAAATCTAAGATATGTTGATGTTGACCTTTTCTGATTCTCAAGAGTTCAATCAACTAAAGGTTGGACCTTGCAACCTTTGCCCAATTCTATGCTGAATTCTCTTCTGCTGAAGTCCCTTCATGAATATTCATGCACCCTTAGCTTAAAATTTCCCCAATTTTGCTGTTGGGGAAACATTGTTTTGGGAAAGATTTCCCAGTAGTCTCCTTACTTGCTGTAAGTAATAAGACCTAATTTTTGACTTGATTGTGTCTTTTACTGTGTTTTGTGACATCTTCCAAGAGGTGAACTCACTTTTTCAGGTAACAGTATTGGTCAGTAAATATTCATAATCATCATTAGTAAGGAAAAGGTATCTAAAATTTCCATTCCCTTTCTAATTAATTATTTTAGATTTGTTTTGTGTGAAGTTTGCATTTTCATAAAGTTGTCCTTCTACTCTGATTCATCACTGGTAGTTTCAGTGCTTTTGCTAACAAGTTGTCAAGTAGTACATTTGAATAATAACTACTTGTTGAGGCTGAAAGTTTAGAAAACCTAAAGAGAATGAGATGCTTTCTTGGCAGTTTCCTCTTATGTAATGGTCCTTTATAAAGGTGATTTAAGCTAAACCTTTTGAAGCCCTATATTGGAGCCCTGAGGCTAAACCATTGTGTGAAAAATCAGAGTGTCCATTTTCTCTTTTCCTTACAACTCATCTTGCTCCAATATGAGAAGTCTAATGTGAAAAGAAACCATTTTATTAAAGACGGGAGAGATGTTGTAGACCTCAGCAGCAGCAGGGATTATGGGACCCTACTTGTTGGCTCCAGAAGTCAACCACAGAAATGACAGCAAAGGGCTGGCCAAAAATGCCTGGGGGGCTCATTCCTGTGCTGGGTGGGATTTGGGAAGAACCAGCTCCTCAGAGATACTCAGTTACAGGAGGTGGGGGAGAGTTGGTTTCAGGAGACCCTGCAGATATCAAAATCCTTGACTGTTCAAGTCCTTTATACACAATGTACAGTGAAGCAACAGATAGAACCTGGCATGGAAAAATGGACTGGTTCAAAATTGGGAAAGGAGTACATCAAGGCTGTATTTTGTCAATCTGCTTATTTAGCTTATATGCAGAGTACATCATGAAATGCTGGGCTGGATGAATCATAACCTGAAATCAAAACTGCCAGGAAAAATACCAATAACCTCAGATATGCAGATGACATCACCCTTATGGCAGAAAGCAAAGAGGAACTAAAGAGCCTCTTGATGAAAGTGAAAGGGGAGAGTAAAAAAGCTATTTTAAAACTCAATATTAAAAAAAACTAAGATCATGGCATCTGGTCACATCACTTCATAGAAATTAGATAGGGAAACATGGGAAACAGTGACAGATTTTCTTTTCTTGGGCTCCAAAATTCTGCGGACAGTGACTGCATCGATGAAATTAAAAGATGCTTGCTCCCTGGGAGAAAAGCTATGACAAACCTAGACAATGTATTAAAAAGCAGAGATATTACTTTGCTAACAAAGGTCTGTCTAGTCAAAGCTATGGTTTTTGCAGTAGGCATGTACAGGTGTGAGAGCTGGACCATAAAGAAGGCTGAGCGATGAAGAATTGATGCTTTTGAACTGTGGTGTTGGAGAAGACTCTTGAGGGTCCTTTGGACTGCAAGGAGATAAAACCAGGCAATCCTAAAGGAAATCAAGCATGAAAATTCATTGGAAGGACTGATGCTGAAGCTGAAGCTCCAGTATTTTGGCCACCTGTTGCAAAAATCCGACTCATTGAAAAAGACCCTGATGCTGGGAAAGACTGAAAGCAGGAGGAGAAAAGGAAGACAGAGGATGAGATGGATAGCATCACGACTCAATGGACATGAGTTTGAGCAAACTCCAGAAGATGGTGAAAGACAAGGAAGTGTGTCATGGTGCAGTCCATGGCGTGCAAAGAGTTGGACACTGCTGAGCAACTGAACAACAGTACAATGAATATGGGCTTCCCTGCTGGCTCAGTGGTAAAGAATGCCTGAAGATGCAGGAGACATGGGTTCGATCCCTGGGTTGAGAGGAGGGCATGGCAACCCACTCCAGTATTCTTGCCTGGAAAATCCCACGGACAGAGGAGCCTGGTGAACTACAGTCCATAGGGTTGCAAAGAGTCAGACATGACTTAGAGCTTGAGGGTTCCTACTGGCACTTTGGTCTAAGGATTACATTTGTAGGAACATTTTGAGTTTTGTATCTTGTTCAGGGTTGTTTTATTTGACAGCCTGTGGCCTTAGTAGAGAAACCAATTGATTCTTAACATTAAAAGCCAGTGTGTCTGTCTTGGGGTTAGCCAGACTGCTCTCCTCAGCATGGGCAGTTGAAAATCCCCAGGGAGAGAAGTAATTTTGCTGGTGACCAAACACAGAGAAACAAGAGGAGCCCCAGGAACTGCTAGGAGGAAAAATAAAAGAAAAAAGGAGCGGAGGAAATCAGCTGAGCATGAAAAACAGCTGCTGGTCACTCACTGCGACTTCTGGGCAGTAATTTTCAACCTTGGAAAGATGAGTGGTTTCCAAAATTCTCAATGCCCTGGTTGCAGCTCACACCAATAACAACAGCCTCTCTGGAAAGAGGCTGCCAACAGTTTCTTATATCCCCACCAGGTGATTCCAGAATACAGTCAAAGCTGAGATCCCTAGCTTACAAAGCACTACTCCAGCTTTAATCTGCTCATGAATCCCCTGGAAGTGAAAGTCACTCAGTTGTGTCTGACTTTTTGTGACCCCATGGACCATACAGACCATGTAATTCTCCAGGCCAGAATACTGGAGTGGGTAGCTGTTCCCTTCTCCAGGGGATCTTCCCAACCTAAGGACAGAACCCAGGTCTCCTGCATTACAGGCAGATTCTTTACCAGCTGAGCTACCAGGGAAGCCAAGGGAGTCTGGGGAGCTTATGAAAATGCTTTCCAAGTGCTGCTAGAGGTAAAGAACCCACCTGCCAATGCAGGAGACACAAGAGACATGGCTTCAGTCCTGGGATTGGGAAGATCCCCTGGAGGAGGGCATGGCAACCCACTCCAGTATTCTTGCCTGGAGAATCCCTTGGACAGAGGAGCCTGGTGGGCTACAGTCCATACGGTCGCAAGGAGTCGGACATGACTGAGCGACTTAGCAAGCACACAGGATCCAGTCTAGGGCAGGGCCTGACAGGAGTAGGGCATTTCCAGCCCAGTCCTGGGGAGTTACCCACACTGGGAGGGGGATACTGGCTGATTCTGTGCCGTGACTTGATGGTCCATCATTAAACCAGTGCTCAGTATTTGAGTGCCAGACCTTTTAAAATAGAAATCTTGAAAGTCCCATTAAATTTAGAGTAAATTCTAAACGTGTGACTCTGGCTTACAAATATTTAATGCGGTGGCAAGGATTCAGTCCCTGGACTCTCCCCACTCTGCTGACTCAGCTGGCTCCAGCTGCTCTAGGGCGCAGTTACTTTTGCAGCTCCTCCCACATCTGACCTCTCCTTTCAAGGTCTTCATTCCTGCTTTTCTCTCCACCTCTTCAAGAATAGTAGCCGTGAGAGAAAAAGCTGCTGTCTGTCTGGGCCACCACTGCTACACTCCCAGCCCCCCAAAATGAGCCTACCACACAGAGGAATATACACACAAAGTGCACACAAAGGGTAGGACTGTGGGGGGCGGGGGCAGGAATTTTCAGTAACTACAGCAGTTATTAAAGAGATCTTAATCTGAGTTTCACTGATAATGGTGATAATATAGTAGAAGTGTGGTTGAAAGAGCACCATAGTGAGCCTAACCTTGGCTCATGGGACTTCTAATCCATGTTTTTAGGAAAAAGAAGTTAAATTCACATTTGTATTAAGGAAGAACAGTACATAGCTTATTTCTTAAATAAAAGACTGCAGGCATAAACTGAAGCGATATGCTTTTGTATTTTTCAGGCCTTTTGTCTCAGTGAGAACCATGGTCCTGGGAAATGATTGCTGAGACTCGCTCCTTGGTGTGCAAGCTTTGGCTCTTAGACCAACTGGATACTCAGGAAACAGTCACTTTGGCAAATTACAGGTAATAAACAAGAAAGACATGTCTGTGATTAGATTGGAAGGTTCACATTTTTTAATGGTTTTTTATTGCTTTTATTTCTTGTTGGTCTTCTCTCAATTACTTTTAATTGAGTAAGTGCTCAATTGTACTTAATGTTCTTGAGTTTGTGCTCCTAACACTGTGGTTTTGCAGTTTGTCTCTATTATTTTCATAGTTATACCAAAGTGGTTAACAGATGACATATTCACATTGTAATAAATTCAGTCTGTACAAAGGGATACACAATGAGAAATAATCTCCTTTTCATCCCTGACCCTAGTTAACAATGGTTAAAGACAATTTAGGTGATATAAACACTTTGACACTACAGAAAGCATCCAGGCTGTGTTCCTAAGGGTGCAGAGAATGGCAAGTCAGGTAAAAGGTAGGAAGCTTTTATAGGAAAAGAATAAGGAGCAAGGAAGTAGGTAAATAAGAGTTGGTTTCGTGTTTGGGGATTGGCTGATTGCATTTATTTCTGGTAAAGCAGAGCATTTACAGTACACAAGTATTACCTTAATTTTGGTTTGCTAACCTGGGGCAGGAATGGTGCTATCTCAGGCCTAGAAATTTATTTCCACATCTTAACCCCTAATTCCTCCCCAGGAGACCCCCACTGTTGTCAGTTTCTTCTGTATGCTTACAAAAATGTTCTGTGCAGCATCTGTGCTTCAGTTAATAAACTGAATAAAAATCTGCAAAATGGGGTAATAACAGTGCCTAACTTATCAGATTCATATGAGAATTAAATGCATTAACACATGTGAAAGCACAAGGGTACCAGACACACACCGTGAATTTTACGATTTTGAAAAATTATTATGTGTATTCTAGTAGGAAGTATGTCATTGTTGCCCAAATAGAAATATGAAGTGATCCACATAGGTAATTTTAATTTTCTAGTAGCAAGATTAAAAAAATAAAAAGAAACAAATGGAAAGGTTTTAGTAATGTATTTCCTTTACCCTAATATCTCCAAAACAATATTTCAACATAGGATCAATGTAAACATATTTTAATATGATAATCTATAGTCTTCTTTGGTATTAATTATTTGACATTTGATGTGCATTTCATGCTTACAGAATGCCTCAGCTGGGACCAGCCCCAGTTCAAGTAACCCGTAAGCTGCATGGGGCTGGTAGCTACTGTATTGGAAAGAGTGGGTCTATACATTTAATCTATAAACCTCTCAGTTTTTTTTTACTTTCTTCAAATAATACCATTCTTTGCTCACCATTGCAAATTTTAATATTTTGGATGAATTTGGAGAGAAGGAAATAGTATTTAAACTAATGTGGTTTTAGAATTTCAAATGCCTGCAACAAAAAAAGATTTCTAAATATATTTAATATGGTGGAAAGAGCAAGGGCTTCTCATTATTCTTAGAGGAAAGACTAAATTCCTTACCGCTGACCTGCTTCAGGGACTGGTCTGCCTGGCCTGCCCCCTGCTGGTTCTGCGTCAGCCTTGCTCACGGCTGCCTAGGAGTTCTGTGGGAACTTCCTCTTCTGTGAGACTGCTCAGCTCCACGGGGGGGGGGGGGGCTGCTGCTTCTCACTGACCCCCAACATGCACGCACACTCCCTCCTTTCCTTGTGAGTAAAGTAACAAGTCACTTCAAAGGAAAAAAACCTATGTCTTCTGGTGTCCAGCTATCAGTATTGCAATATAAAATAGTGCACACTTAAAATTAGATAAACTGGGCTTCCCAGTGAAAGTCACTCAGTCGTGTCTGACTCTTTGTGACCCCATAGACTATACAGTCCATGAAACTCTCCAGACCAGAATACTAGAGTGGGTAGCCTTTCCCTTCTCCAGGGGATCTTCCCAACCCAGGGATCCAACCTAGGTCTCCACATTGCGGGCAGATTGTTTACCAACTGAGCTATAAGGGAAGGGTTTCCCAGGTGGCTCAGTGGTAAAAAATCCACCTGCTATTGCAGGGGAGGCAAGAGACATGGGTTCAATCCCTGGTTCGAGAGGACCCCCTGGAGAAGGAAATGGCAACCCATTCCAGTGTTCTTGCCTGGAAAATCCTATAGACAGAGGAGCCTGGCGGGGTACAGTCCATGGGGGTCACAAAGAGTTAGATACCACTCAGCACACACACACAATTGTAACTCTTTATGTCATATAGAACATCACATCTAAAATTAAAACTAAAAAGAAAGATATTAATAATTGCTAAAAACACACAAAAGGATATGTAATAAAAAATAATTCCTGGGCTTCCCTGGTGGCTCAGCAGTAAAGAATCTGCCTGACAGTTTAAGAGACACAGGTTCAATCCCTGATCTGGGCCATGTGCTGAGGAGCAATTAAACCTGAACGCCACGACTATTGAGCCTGTGCTCTAGAGCCTCCGAGCCATAACTACTGAGCCCACCTGCTGCAACACTGAAGCCCCAGCGCCTAGAGCCTGAACTCCTCAACAAGAAAAGCCACCGCACTGAGAAGTCGGTGCACTGCAACTAGAGAGTAGCCCTTGCTCTCAGCAACCAGAGGAAATCTCGTGCAGCAACAAAGACTCAGCACAGCCAAAAATGAAAACTAAATAAATAAGAGTATTAAAAAATAATTCTCCCTCCTACCCATTGTCTCAGCCTTGCAGTTCACCTTCCCAATATATATGTATGACGGGGGAGCCTAATGGGCTGCAGTCCATGGGGTCGCATAGAGTCAGACGCGACTGAAGCGACTTAGCAGCAGCAGAGTTATATAGGGTATTTAGTCTGAGCTTATTTTTACAGAGTTGTTACATTGTTTTTCAAATAACAATTCACATTGCTAACTTAGTGGGGTAGATGATGAGTGTTGAAATCCTATTTGCACAGCACCAGCGTCTGATTCCCGTGGTCCAGGTTTTTTTGAGTTCAGATTGACTGATGCTCAGGTGCTGTGCCATGACCCACTTCACCCACCACTGCCCTGTGGTATGTGAACTACCATGAAACCTTCACTCTTGTAGTGTTTGTGGTAGGCATTTGATCTTCATTTGGCAGGAATGCAGTATAGACACATTAAGTCGGTCTGCTCTTTTTATATAAGCCTGAGAAAATTAGAGTAGTACTACTTGTGGCCAATTCAATCAAAAACCACATGTTCAAATGGGTTTTGAAGCTTTGGGCAGAACTCAATCATTTTTAAAAAATGCAGGAAATGTTTCTTTTTTCTTTTTTGCCATTCCACATGGCTAATGGGATCTTAGTTTCCCCACCAGGGAATGAACACTAACCACAGTAGTGAAAGCACCACATCCTAACACTTCACCACCAGGGAACTCCTGGAAAATGTTTCTATTAATCTTTAAGGTTGTCAACAAAATGAAAATAGGAAATTAAACAAGGTCTTCCAGAGGACCTATGGGCCCAAGAATATCTTATGTTGAAAAACACAAGTCTAATTATTTCTGTATGTGTACTTTTAACTCAATTAAGATTTATGCGACAACCCTCAACTCCCCCCAGACTAAAACATGTCCCCCAGTTATTTGGGTATATACGACCAGATTCTCTTAATACAATCTGCTGCTAAATTGCTTCAGCCGTGTCCGACTCTTTGTGACCTCATGGACTGTAGCCCACCAGGCTCTTCTGTCCATGGGATTCTCCAGTAAAGAATACTGGAGTGGATTGCCATTTCCTTCTCTAGGGGATCTGCCCCACCCAGTGTTAAGCAATTAATTATATGGGCATGTGTTTAATCCTATCTTTCCTATTACAATGCAAGCTCTAGTTTACCCATCACTGTATCTACAGTGCCTAGCAAAATGCTTTTCACATAAAAGACACTTAACAAATAGTTTTGAGTGATCAAGTAAAGCAGCTATAAGTCAAGAAACTAGGGTTCAACTCCTATCTTCACCTCTGTCAGTGTAAATTTGACCAGTAATTTAATGTCTTTAGGTCTCAATCTCCATATTTCATGAAGTGAGACATGTAGAATAGAATTCTCCAACTTGGCACCACCTGGAAAGCCTTCTAAATAATATAGAATGTGTAGTTCCACCGTAGCCACTCTGATTAGTTCTTGGACAAGGCTAGATAACCTATTTTAAAAGCTCCTTAAGTTACTATATGCAGCCAGGATTGGAAATCCTGAATTAGTTCGAACATCCTTAAGTTCTTTGTCTGTATTTGTCCTTGGCTTGAATGCAGCATATTGTGATTGAGGGCCTAATGTATGCTAAATATTACTAGCGCTGCGGCTAGTCTGAGGGCTATTTAGATTTCCTGAGGACTTGTTGGCTGAGAGATACTTAGGTGGTTTAACAGCTTTTTGAACACATTGATAGCACAGGATGGGAAAACAGCAGGTAAAACACATTCTTTTCAGTCTGAAGTTTAAGGAGTGATTACACGAGGAGGTGAAGCTCGAGTTGATCACTGAAGGTTCGGTAAGAATTAACCAAGAGGGGAAAGTATATAAAGAGAGGGGATCCAAGAACATGAGAAAATCTAGTTCTCTAGTCTCCTATAAATGATTCCCAAAGTTGTAGCAAAGTCAAAGGTGGTGGAGTTTAGGAGAAGTCTCTGAAGAGAAGCAGCTAATGTCCAGCTCAGTGGCTGAGAGTGTTTCTTGAAGTAGAAAACTTTGGTTTATATCTTGGTTTTGTCACTCTTTTTCTCTCTCTGTAACCCAAGAAGATTAACTTGTTTAAACTCTATTTCCTTATCTGTAAAGTTAGGACAATAATACCTGTCTTGTAAGATTTCATGCAGATGTACTTTGATGTACAATGCAGAGTACATCATGAGAAATGCTGGACTGAAAGAAACACAAGCTGGAATCAAGATTGCCGGGAGAAATATCAATAACCTCAGATATGCAGATGACACCACCCTTATGGCAGAAAGTGAAGAGGAGCTCAAAAGCCTCTTGATGAAAGTGAAAGTGGAGAGTGAAAAAGTTGGCTTAAAGCTCAACATTCAGAAAACGAAGATCATGGCATCCGGTCCCACCACTTCACGGGAAATAGATGGGGAAACAGTGGAAACAGTGTCAGACTTTATTTTTCTGGGCTCCAAAATCACTACAGATGGTGACTGCAGCCATGAAATTAAAAGATGCTTACTCCTTGGAAGGAAAGTTATGACCAACCTAGATAGCATATTCAAAAGCAGAGACATTACTTTGCCAACAAAGGTTTGTCTAGTCAAGGCTATGGTTTTTCCTGTGGTCATGTATGGATGTGAGAGTTGGACTGTGAAGAAGGCTGAGCACCAAAGAATTGATGCTTTTGAAGTGTGGTGTTGGAGAAGACTCTTGAGAGTCCCTTGGACTGCAAGGAGATGCAACCAGTCCATTCTGAAGGAGATCAGCCCTGGGATTTCTTTGGAAGGAATGATGCTAAAGCTGAAACTCCAGTACTTTGGCCACCTGATGCGAAGAGTTGACTCATTGGAAAAGACTCTGATGCTGGGAGGGATTGGGGGCAGGAGGAGAAGGGAACGACAGAGGATGAGATGGCTGGATGGCGTCACTGACTCGATGGACGTGAGTCTGAGTGAACTCTGGGAGTTGGTGATGGACAAGGAGGCCTGGCGTGCTGCGATTCATGGGGTCGCAAAAAATCAGACACGACTGAGCGACTGATCTGATCTGATCTGATCTGTAAGATTTCAGACAGCCATTTTCCTTTTTTGCATTTATTTTCCATGGGGATGGTCTTGATCCCTGTCTTCTGTACAATGTCATGAACCTCTGTCCATAGTTCATCAGGCACTCTGTCTATCAGATCTAGTCCCTTAAATCTATTTCTCACTTCCACTGTATAATCATAAGGGATTTGATTTAGGTCATACCTGGATGGTCTAGTGGTTTTCCCTACTTTCTTCAATTTCAGTCTGAATTTGGCAATAAGGAGTTCATGATCTGAGCCACAGTCAGCTCCCGGTCTCATTTTTGCTGACTGTGTAGAGCTTCTTCATCTTTGGCTGCAAAGAATATAATCAATCTGATTTTGGTGTTGACCATCTGGTGATGTCCATGTGTAGAGTCTTCTCTTGTGTTGTTGGAAGAGGGTGTTTGTTATGACCAGTGAATTCTCTTGGCAAAACTCTATTAGCCTTTGCCCCACTTCATTCTGTATTCCAAGGCCAAATTTGCCTGTTACTCCAGGTGTTTCTTGACTTCCTACTTTTGTGTTCCAGTCCCCCGTAATGAAAAGGACATCTTTTTTGGGTATTAGCTCTAAAAGGTCTTGTAGCTCTTCATAGAACTGTTCAACTTCAGCTTCTTCAGCATTACTGGTTGGGGCACAGGGTTGGATTATCGTAATATTGAATGGTTTGCCTTGGAAATGAACAGAGATCATTCTGTTGTTTTTGAGATTGCATCCAAGTACTGCGTTTCGGACTCTTTGTGACCATGATGGCTACTCCATTTCTTCTGAGGGATTCCTGCCTGCAATAGTAGATATAATGGTCATCTGAGTTAAATTCACCCATTCCAGTCCGTTTTAGTTTGCTGATTCCTAGAATGTTGACGTTCACTCTTGCCATCTCCTGTTTGACCACTTCCAATTTGCCTTGATTCATGGACCTAACATTCCAGGTTCCTATGGAATATTGCTCTTTACAGCATCGAACCTTGCTTCTATCACCAGTCACATCCACAACTGGGTATTGTTCTTGCTTTGGCTCCATCCCTTCGTTCTTTCTGGAGTTATTTCTCAACTGATCTCCAGTAGCATATTGGGCACCTACTGACCTGGGGAGTTCCTCTTTCAGTATCCTATCATTTTGCCTTTTCATACTGTTCATGGGGTTCTCAAGGCAAGAATACTGAAATGATTTGTCATTCCCTTCTCCAGTAGACCACATTCTGTCAGACCTCTCCACCATGATCCGTCCATCTTGGGTGACCCCAGCATCTTGGTGAACACGGCATGGTTTAGTTTCATTGAATTAGATAAGGTTGTGGTCTGTGTACACAGATTGGCTAGTTTTCTGTGATTATGGTTTCAGTGTGTTTGCCCTCTGATGCCCTCTTGCAACACCTACTGTCTTACTTGGGTTTCTCTTACTTTGGACGTGGGGTATCTCTTCACGGCTGCTCCAGCAAAGTGCAGCTTTGTAAGGAGCAAGGTAAGCTGCTCCTTACCTTGGACGAGGTCACCCCTCCTGACCTTGAACGTGGAGTAGCTCCTCTCAGCCCTCCTGCACCCACACAGCTGCCACTCCTCAGACGTGGGGTTGTTCATCTCAGTCGCCACCCCTGACCTCGGACATGGGGTTGCTCACGTGGGGAGGAAAGGAAAGATATAAGCATCTGAATGCAGAGTTCCAAAGAATAGCAAGAAGAGATAAAAAAGCCTTCCTCAGCGATCAATGCAAAGAAATAGAGGAAAACAACAGAATGGGAAAGACTGGAGATCTCTTCAAGAAAATTAGAGATACCAAGGGAACATTTCATGCAAAGATGGGCTCGATAAAGGATGGAAATGGTATGGACCTAACAGAAGCAGAAGATGTTAAGAAGAGGTGGCAAGAATACACAGAAGAACTGTACAAAAAAGAGCTTCATGACCCAGATAATTACGATGGTGTGATCACTGACCTAGAGCCAGACATCCTGGAATGTGAAGTCAAGTGGGCCTTAGGAAGCATCACTACGAACAAAGCTAGTGGAGGTGGTGGAATTCCAGTTGAGCTCTTTCAAATCCTGAAAGATGATGCTGTGAAAGTGCTGCACTCAATATGCCAGCAAATTTGAAAAACTCAGCAGTGGCCACAGGACTGGAAAAGGTCAGTTTTCATTTCAATCCCAAAGAAAGGCAATGCCAAAGAATGCTCAAACTACCACACAATTGCACTCATCTCACATGCTAGTAAAGTAATGCTCAAAATTCTCCAAGCCAGGCTTCAGCAATACGTGCACCATGAACTTCCAGATGTTCAAGCTGGTTTTAGAAAAGGCAGAGGAACCAGAGATCAAATTGCCAACATCCACTGGATCATCGAAAAAGCAAGAGAGTTCCAGAAAAAACATCTATTTTTGCTTTATTGACTATGCCAAAGCCTTGACTGTGTGGATCACAAAAAACTGTGGAAAATTCTGAAAGAGATAGGAATATCAGACCACCTGACCTGCCTTTTGAGAAATTTGTATGCAGATCAGGAAGCAACAGTTAGAACTGGACATGGAACAACAGACTGGTTCCAAATAGGAAAAGGAGTATGTCAAGGCTGTATATTGACACCCTGCTTATTTAACTTATATGCATATTACATCACGAGAAACACTGGGCTGGAAGAAGCACAAGCTGGAATCAAGATTGCCGGGAGAAATATCAATAACTTCAGATATGCAGATGACACCACCCTTATGGCAGAAAGCGAAGAGGAACTAAAAAGCCTCTTGATAAAAGTAAAAGAGGAGAGTGAAAAAGTTGGATTAAAACTCAACATTCAAAAAACTAAGATCATGGCATCTGGTCCCATCACTTCATGGGAAATAGATGGAGAAACAGTAGAAACAGTGTCAGAGTTTATTTTGGGGGGCTCTAAAATCACTGCAGATGGTGACTGCAGCCATGAAATTAAAAGACGCTTACTCCTTGGAAGGAAAGTTATAACCAACCTAGATAGCATATTCAAAAGCAGAGACATTTCTTTGCCAACAAAGGTCTGTCTAGTCAAGGCTATGGTTTTTCCAGTGGTCATGTATGGATGTGAGAGTTGGACTGTGAAGAAGGCTGAGCGCCGAAGGGTTGATGCTTTTGAACTGTGGTGTTGGAGAAGACTCTTGAGAGTCCCTTGGACTGCAAGGAGATCCAACCAGTCCATTCTGAAGGAGATCAGCCCTGGGATTTCTTTGGAAGGAATGATACTAAAGCTGAAACTCCAGTACTTTGGCCACCTGATGTGAAGAGTTGACTCATTGGAAAAGACTCTGATGCTGGGAGGGATTGGGGGCAGGAGAAGGGGGCGACAGAGGGTGAGATGGCTGGATGGCTTCATCGACTCAATGGACATGAATTTGGGTAAATTCCGGGAGTTGGTGATGGACAGGGAGGCCTGGCATGCTGCAATTCATAGGGTCACAAAGAGTCGGACACGGCTGAGTGACTGAACTGAACTGAACTGAACTGGAAGGTTTCTACAAAGGCTAAATAAGGCAAAATGAGGCAAGATATGTACAACTCTAACACACTGTCCGGTAGATTTTAACCAAAAAATATGCTGAAGAAGGGAAGTTCATTGCAGTTTACTTTTTCTGTTTTCCAGTTTTAATGACTACATGATACTAATATTGTATTTAGAGTTTTTAAAAAAATAAACATTGTAATTGTTATTTTCACATACAGAAAATTTAAATAGTATAAAATGATGCTCAGGGAAAGTAAGTTTCCTTCTCAAAGCCAGGTGTCTATTCTGTGATTTGTAGGCAACCAGGATATACCAATTGTTAATGTGCCCTTTAGAGATGGTCTGACTCACATTTAAAACAGCCAAGAAATGAGAAACCAAAATATTCATCATTGTGGGAAATGTCTGTGGGATAGGCACCCTTGGGATACTATGTAGCAATGTAAAAAAGCAAGTTGCAGAATGATGTGTTCCTTGTGATAACTTCCTTTTAAACACTCATAATAATGTTACATATAAACATATATACAAATATATATAAAATTTCCTGTTTACAATCAATAAGTAATAATTATGAATTAGGTGCTCTTTACTGTGGTATTTCCACAATCTAACTTAACTTTTTAAATATTTATAGCTCAATGATATAACAGAATGCTTAATGAATAAACATATTTTCTTGTCTGCTAACTTGAGGTGTTGCTCCGAAAAGTAATTTAGCTACTGTGAAAGGATTTCTGACTAGGTCTGTATAAGTCAGTTCTCATAACCTTAGACACCAGCACATCATTTGGAATTCTATAACTGTCTCCGACAGAGTTATAGAGTGGCTATGGATATTCTGTAATTTTATTGAATCATGCTTCACTAGTAGAAACAGGTGAATGCTTTAGGTATGACATGACATAACTTATTTGCTTCAATATATGTGACTGTAATGTTCATCCCTGATTTATACATAGCTGTTTTTCTTACATACTAAACATGCATATTAATTGTAAGATGCATTTGGATTTAGAAATGATCAAATGTGTACAAAGCCTTAAAAATGATATTTAAAAGACATTTCTGTTTACTTTGGTAGGGAGAAATGATGAAAGAGGGCAGCTTATTATACTATGAAATCTCACGGATTTTCCATTTAGTATGGCTATTATTTCCCAATACCATATTTTTATTTTTTAGTCATTTTTTAGTGGAAGAGAGCATTGTTTGCATGACTTTTCTTTGCTTTAACAGGTCAACAGTCCTTAATTTCTTTCAGGATTTTTCTTTTTAAAAACATCAAAACCCACACGTGTTTACTATATTGCAGATTTGTTATATATGCTACGTTACATGCATGACACACCTAGGAGGTCTGGAATCACACAACTTATTCAAACATTTTAACATTTCACCAGCAAAATATATTTATTTATTATGTTAACATAATACAATATATTTGCATAATAAACAAAGACTATATTTAGGCTCATAGAGGTTTTGGGCAGCTCTTACTGCCAAATGAATTTGTGTCAAACTTAGAAAATATATTTTATTTTCTTACAGATATGGGTTTCTATGACCATAATATACATATATATATATTTGCACACACACACACATACACACACCTATATATAGTTCTTATATCAATCCAAAGATGTAAGATTTAGTAGCTTCATTGTTTAATAAACAATTAGATTTAAGTCTATCTTCATTCATATATTTTGCTTAACTGTGTGGAAGGCATTTTTTTTTCCTGTCAAGGTGCAGTGTGGGAACCTCTGTAATTTGATGAAATAACTGTTTTCTTTTTATTATGTCAGTAGGGAATGGAAGCAACAATTAGGAACATTCTGAAACCATAGGCTTTGCATATAGAGTTCAGTTCGAATCCTAGCTCCACCATTAGTTGGCACAGTAAGATCAACATGAACTCATGTAAATCAAACTTGGATTCATGTAGATCACAAATTGTTAGAGGTTGGGTAGTGGGCAACTTTGGGACAGATAAAAGAAGTAGTGGACTGTAAGGGCAAAAGGAGGCCATTAGATGCTAGTATTTTGTTTATTTTATTTTTTTTTATTTTCAGGTGGCACCACACAGCTTGTGGGATTTTAATTCCCCAACCAGGGATTGAACCCGGGCCTGGGCCACTGCAGTTAAAGTGCTGAGTCAGGGAATTACCAACATTTTATTTCTTGATTTTTGTGGTTGCTACATTATTATGTTCATTTTGTGATAATTCTTCAGGCTGTACAATTATGATGCCTACATCTTTCTGTATGTACTACTTCTGTAAGTATATTTAAGTGCTTATCAGTAAAGAAAAAAGTAGGTTCTAAAATGTAGTGACAGACTTCTATAATCCACAAATCCAAAAGGGAAAACATTTTATAAAATCCATGCATACAATAAAAAACATTAAATAATGTCACTGATATTATTAAAATTAGATGGAAAATACAAAAAAAATTATCAATATGATGATATATCTAGGCAGTAGTTAGTAAATGTTGTTTAGGGGTCAATATGCAGAATTGAATAAAACTCTTTGATTAGGAGAATTTTCCTGCTATCTCTGGAGTTCTGAGGTATACTCACCAATCCTTTGGCATGATAATCATAAAATTATAAACTTTATAATTTTAAAGTTTATAAATCATAAAATTTATAATTGTATAAATGGCTTAGTATTTTTATTAAACAAGAATTTTAAAAATAACTCAGAAGAAAACTTGCATCATATTTTTTCTACTCTGAAGACCAAGTGTTTTATGAACACAGTTTGGGAAATGTTGGCTTAGATTTTAATATTGTGGGCAATGGAAGTCATTTAATATTTTAGGAATTTAGTATGTTAGTCTCATATTCAGTAGTGGAGGATGTGAAGACCAGACTAGAAGAGAAATTAACAGGCACGGGACTGTTTCAGTACTTAAGGCAAGATGATGAGAACTTTAATTCTATTGATTAGCAGGGTCAATTGCAAAGAGAGAATGGATATGAGAAATTTCAAGGTGGTAAAATGGACAGGCTTGGTTAATGTAGTGGATTCTGTGACCTGGGCCCAGATGCCTCATGAGTGATGTTCAGTTGCCCCCTTTGCTGGCAGTGCCACTGGAAAACCGCCTTCAGCTGCCAGCCCCTTCAGGGATGATCTCAACTCCAGAGAGACCTTGACTACATGCAGTGACTGATGAGGGCCAGTCCCAGCTTCACGCACCTGCAATGCATGCAGTCACACAGCCCCCTGTGCACGGTGCTTGGTTTAATGTTCTGCTGTTACCTTCTTGGAAACCTTAATTTTTAAATATAGTCTTGCATTTTCATCTTGCACTGGACTCTGCAAATCATGGTATTGATGATGGAGCATAAAGGCCTTGCCATCTAAGTCGATCTCAGCTAACTCTGAAAAGTCACTTCCAAGTATCAGAGCTCCCAATGGAGTCAGCTCAGGCAGTTGTTGGGACTGCGTTAAAGTCTGCCTCCTCCTGCTTAATACTGCCTGATTCCCCTTCCACAAATGAAGGGCACTCCTTCATTAGCTTCCTACCCACTAACCTCCACCTCAGAGCCTGCTTCCTGGAGAACTCAACCTGCACAACCGTGACATTTTGAATGTAGGAGAGAGAGGAGTCAAGGATAAGTCTGGGCTGGTTTCCTTGTCTCAGTAGATGATGCTGTTCACAGATGAGGGCACCCAAAAGTGGAGGAGCAGTTTGAAGAGGGAATGTTTCATGAGATATTGTCATATTAGAGTTTAAAATTTCAGTTTTGTACTTTTAGTTTTGATGTGATTGAAAGACATCCAGAAGGAGATGACTGTGAGATATTTACCTGGAGCTCTGCACAGAGGTGGGTTGGGGTAATGGGTTCATTCAACAGAGTGAATGCCACTGTTCAAGAATAGTATTGATACATAGGGAGAGGGCTAAGATGAGACAACCACTATCTAAGAGCTGAGCAAAAAGGTCCGGCAAAAGGGAGAAAGAAAGACCTGGGAGAACGGAGAATCAGGAGAGCATGTGCATGAATCAAAGCCTGATGGAAGTGAGTTGACATGTACTACGTTTGAAGGTAAGACAGGGGAGATCAGTGACACAGGCCATTTCTTCCTCAAATGTAAAGAGATTGGGACAGCTGGTGGAGGTAAAAGCTCAATGAAAAGATTTTTTTTTTGGTAACCTATTTATTTTTAATTGGTTAATTGCTTTACAGTATTGTGTTGGTTTCTACCAAACATAAACTTGAAGATTTTTTTTTAACAATAGAGAATATTTATTTTGCTAAAGAAAAAAGAATTTTATTTTGCACACTTTTTTTGGAAGAAGGATGCTTAGGTTCTAGAATGACTGATAAAATACAAAGGAACTGTTCAGTTCAGTTGCTCAGTCGTGTCTGACTCTTTGCGACCCCATGAATTGTAGCACACCAGGCCTCCCTGTCCATCACCAACTCCCGGAGTTCACTCAAACTCACGTCCATTGAGTCGGTGATGTCATCCAACCATCTCATCCTCTGTCATCCCCTTCTCCTCCTGCCTCCAATCCCTCCCAGCATCAAAGTCTTTTCCAATGAGTCAACTTTTCGCATGAGGTGGCCGAAGTACTGGAGTTTCAGCTTTGGCATCATTCCTTCCAAAGAACACCCAGGGCTGATGTCCTTTAGAATTGACTAGTTGGATCTCCTTGCAGTCCAAGGAACTCTCGAGTCTTCTCCAACACCACAGTTCAAAAGCATCAATTCTTCAGTGCTCAGCTATCTTCACAAGGGACTGAAAATAACCTCATGTGCCGCTGGGGCAAATTATGGACAAAAGATACAGAAAGACCAAAAAGTGCCCAGAGCAAAAACAGAGTGTTGGGAACAAAAGCAGGGTATTGAGCATGCCTCCTGCACTCAACATTGTTGGCGGCGTGGGCACAACACCTAAGCTACCCCTCCGGCCTGACCCCTGGCCATACCTCTAACCTCACCCCACATAAGGAACAAGTTCATCCCCTCTCAGAGAGCAAACAAGCAAAGAAACCTGTTACTTGTTCTTACTCCCACTTGCTGCAGCAGAGGCCCCAATAAAGCCTAGCTTGAATTTCTTATGTGGCCTCTAGTCAATTTCTATTGATTGGGGATGGCTGAGAACCCTGCTTGTCATCAAAAGGAGGAGGAGAAGGGAAGATTTTAATGCTGTGCCTTGGTGTTTTGGTCTCGATCAAGGGCAATAAGTCCCCATGAATCACCTCACTGTTTTGGCTATCATGGTAGGACATTATTGACAAGCCAGGGTATAATAAGAATATCTTCTTTTTGCCTTTATTGTTTTCATTTGATCTGCTCCATTTCCCCTATGGTTTCTTCAAGTGTTTATTGAGCACTACCATGATGGTTTGGGCACACTGGATGCTGGTGACACACAACAGTGAACAAAACAGACAAAAGTCTTTACTATCATCCATCAGGAAGCATATATTCTAGTGTGAAGAGACTCCAAAGAAACAAAAGTGAGTTCCTCAAAGTCCCCCCACACCCCAGCATGCCTCTGGCAGGCACCTTCAGAGGGGAGGGTGTGTGGTTATGTTGCACATTTTCTCTGCATCCTGCCCAGTCAGGGAAATCTCATCCCACCTTGTACCTCAGAGCTGCACTAACCAGGCCTGGATACTTTCCCTGGAACTTGGCAGCTATTTCAATAAACTCAGTTCAGTCACTCAGTCATGTCTGACTCTTTGTGACCCCATGGACTGCAGCATGCCAGGCCTTCCTGTCCATCACCAACTCCCGGAATTTACTCAAATGCATGTCCATTGAGTTGGTGATGCCATCTAACCATCTCATTCTGTCGTCCCCTTCTCCTCCTCCCCTCAATCTTTCCCAACATCAGGGTCTTTTCAAATGAGTCAGCTCTTCGCATGAGGTGGCCAAAATATTGGAGTTTCAGCTTCACCATCAGTCCTTCCAATGAACACCCAGGACTGATTTCCTTTAGGATGGACTGGTTGGATCTCCTTGCAGTCCAAGGGACTCTCAAGAGTCTTCTCCAACACCCAGTTCAAAAGCATCAATTCATCTGCGTTCAGCTTTCTTTATAGTCCACCTCTCACATCCATACATGACCACTGGAAAAACCATAGCCTTGACTAGACAGACCTTTGTTGGCAAAGTAATGCCTGCTTTTGAATATGCTGTCTAGGTTGGTCATAACTTTCCTTCCAAGGAGTAAGTGTCTTTTAATTTCATGGCTGCAGTCACCATCTCCAGTGATTTTGGAGCTCCAAAAAATAAAGTCAGCCACTGTGTCCACTGTTTCCCCATCTATTTGCCATGAAGGGATGGGACCAGATGCCATGATCTTCGTTTTCTGAATGTTGAGCTTTAAGCCAACTTTTTCACTCTCCTCTTTCACTTTCATCAAGAGGTTCTTTAGAGGCTCAGTAAGCTCAGTGGGAGTATGTTCTCTCATCATGAACATTTCCTGAATTGGGGGTTGACCTGCTGGCTGGGTTACAGTGCTGTGCATTGCCTTGCTTTTACGAAGGGTTGGGCCGTGCTGGACATTTCATCCATTTCATTGTCAATTGCCACGCTATCCTGCTCTTCACTCTCCTCACTTTCCCAGGGGTTTCACCTCTCATGTCCCTGACAGGTAGCCTCATTTCCCAGAAGTTGCTGTTTTTTTTTTTTTTTTTTCCTGTAGGATATAGGAAGCTCCAAGAAGACTTGTCTCTGAATCTACTGAATCTCAAACCTTTCAGCTTAAAATAATCTTCATTTCAACTCTGGAATTCCAAGTGGGCCCCCACCATCTATAGCAGGCTGGCTTCCTGGGCTGTTTATTATAGAGAAGAGGGGTTGACTTCCTGCACAGGTAGCTGCAGGTTGTGAGTCACAGTTCTATTTATATACATAGTCCAGCAGTTGTCCATTGTATATTCACTCTCATGGTCATGTGCAATGCCATTTTGCAGGCAAGAAAGGACAGAACTTTTTCTCCTCCTTTTCTTACGTATATTGTCATAAATATAGGCATATGTGCCTGAAGTATAAAGGAATTCAGAATGAATATGGAATACTTTTAGCACAGTCATGTTTCCTTTTTGTTTCCATTTTAATTGTGCTGCAGTTAGACTATATTTGAGGAATAACTGCATCTCTTCACCAGTAGACACAAATAGAATGTAATGAAGATGAATAAAGAGGAGAAAAGTCTAAAGGTAAGTGAAGATAGCGGAGAAGGCAATGGCACCCCACTCCAGTACTCTTGCCTGGAAAATCCCATGGACAGAGGGGCCTGGTGGGCTGCAGTCCATGAGGCTGCTAGGAGTCGGACACGACTGAGCAACTTCACTTTCACTTTTCACTTTCATGCATTGGAGAAGGAAATGGCAACCCACTCCAGTGTTCTTGCCTGGAGAACCCCAAGCCTGGTGGGCTGCCATCTATGGGGTCGCACAGAGTTGGACACGACTGAAGTGATTTAGCAGCAGCAGCAGCAGGTGAAGACAGATTCAAAAGAATGGGTTGGTGCTTTCACTGAGAAGGACTCTTGCAGGGATTCATCACCTGGCTTTAGCCCAAAAGTCATGGGGGATGCTTGGCAAAGTGATGAAGAGAGACAGAGGCAGAAACAGGACAAACAGGAAAAAACAATGAGCCTTAATAATTCTAATTAGCATTCAACTTTCTTGCTGTCCAAAGTGGTTAGAATGAGCTTTATCTACACAGATCAGCATCCTTCTCTACGAAGTCTAAATTAGATTTTCCTACTATTCTGACTAACAACAAGGTCTCATTCTCATTAACAGAGAGTACAGAGACTTACAGAACAAAATCAGTTGACCCCAGCCAAAGAATAAATTCCACGGAAAATAGAAGGTAGAAAGAAAACAGTATTAGTATTAATGATATTAGGAACAAACAAGTGAAGTGAAAATGCTGTCCTCTTTTTACATGAAACATTCCACCATTCTGATTTGGGGTGGGTTCATGTAGCTCACCCAGGGTTGTGGATATTTGAACCTGCTGCTGCTGCTGCTAAGTCGTGTCAGTCATATCTGACTGTGTGACCCCATAGATGGCAGCCCACCAGGTTCCGCCATCCCTGGGATTCTCCAGGCAAGGACACTGGAGTGGGTTGCCATTTCCTTCTCCAAAGCATGAAAGTGAAAAGTGAAAGTGAAGTCGCTCAGTCATGTCTGACTCTTAGCGACCCCATGCTACCAGGCTCCTCTGTCCATGGGATTTCCCAGTCAAGAGTACTGGAGTGGGGTGCCATTGCCTTGTCCCTCATTGAACCTAGGTGCCTCTATTCTGGAAACAGAAAAATCACTCTAAATGGAACCAACCCAATCGCACCAGGGATATGATGTGGATATCACTGGAACTATGTAATCATTCTGTCATATTAAAGGACGGAGACTGGGTTGGCACTGACTGGTCCCACTTCCTAGGTGTTTATTGGATATCCCTAAATAGGTTGCCATGGCTTTCACCTGGGAGGTTGGGCTGCTGTACTCTGGGAGAATCTACCCATAGCAACAAAAATTGCCAATCTCCTCCTCAAGGCCAGGTGATGATGTTGTTTCCCACTGGTATGGTCATCTGGCCACTAGTTCTTGTCCTCCACTGGCCTGCAGGGCATTATACCACCACAGACACCCTTACTAAATTTACCCAGCAAACCTTAATGACAGCTGGCAAAGCCTGTCTTTACTGAACACTGAAATTCTCTTGGCATTTGGACATGAAGCCAAGAGTACCATGGCCTTGAACATTATTACTGCCTCACAAGGAGGCACCTGTGTCATTATCCAGAGGGTCGTGGATACATACATACCTGATGAGTCTGCCGAAGTGTCATCTTTATTAAATCACATCAAGACAGAAGTGAATGTCTTGACTGATCTGACCCTCAGCCCAGGAGATTTAATAAATCAGTGGTTCAGATCAGAGGGGTCTTGGTGGAAAAAAAATATCATTACTTATTTTAGGAATTATTTCTAACTTTTTATTTTGGAGCATAGATGGTTAACAATGTGATAGTTTCAGGTGGACAGCAAAGGTACTCAGCCATACACATACATGTATGCATTCTCCCCTAAACTACCCTCCCATCCCAGCTGCCCCCGTAACATTGAGCAGAGTTCCCTATGGGAATCATTTTGATCTGTGTTTTCTCTTGTGTGTTCCTCTACTGCTGCTGTGTTGTCTGCTTCCAGTGCAGCAAGATAACTACCTGAGCCACTTCTTAACTGGTGCAAAACCTGGCTGAATGCTCAGGGCACACCGCAGAAGGTGGGGCGTGTGAGGCTGCAAGAGCCCTTCAGGAGGTGTGGAGGTTCGAGGAGATCATGGAGAGGACAAGACCGCCAGTTGACCTGCGAACCGGATCCGGAAAATCAGAGGCTCACCCGCCCCCACCCCAGCCCCGGAATGTACTTCTACCCACCCTTTCTACGGCTGGAACCATTTTCAAGGACGGAGCTTGAGGTGTTGAGCCCGTCGCTACCTGGCTGAACGCAGCTAAGGCTTCAGTGTAAACTTTTAAAGTTCTCCTGGCGGGTACGGGATCTATTAATACAATACCCTTGCGATGGCTCCAGACAAGCCTGATAAGTAAATTCTGATGTCTTTCCCCGCCCCGCCAACTTTGCTTATTAAACCTGGGCCGTGCCTTAACAAGTCTCCTCCGTCGTGTCCAACTCTGTGCAGACCCATAGACTACTGTTTGCCAGGCTTCTCTGTCCATGGGATTCTCCAGGCAAGAATACTTGAGTGGGTTGCCATGCCCTTCTCCAGGGGATCTTCCCCAACCAGGGATTGAACCCACGCCTCTTAAGTCTCCTGCATTGGCAGGCAGGTTCTTGACCATTAGCGCCAACTGAGAAGCCCTATATTATTAAATCTACTAGCTACCAATCCAGAGTGGGCTGCCTCTTTCTTCGTTCTTTCCTTGCCTGCCGTGTTTGGGGCCCAGTTTTAGATTTTACTGGTGAAGCTCCTAGGGTATTTGAACCATTGCTGTAGAAAGCTCTGAATGGGTCGCTTTTACTTTCCTCCTTTGGTTGGTCTTGGTTTGTTTCCACAGCTAGGTGTTTCATTCATACTATTTAGAAGTCTCTGGAGTAAATTGCAACATAAAATAAAGAAAAATATTTTTTCTGCTATGATATTATCTATATATTTTTTATTTCTTTAAGTTCTCCACTGAGGTTTTTGAGATTCTCTCTGGTGCAGGTAGTACAGAAATCTTATTTGGAGCAAATTGGTTAAGCCTAAAGATGACAGAAAAATCAATATGAGATAGCTGCAAATAAACCTACCATTCTCTAAGCTCTTGAAAAGCCTCAATAGCAAATCTTATGCATTTTAATAAAAGTGTTTGCACACTGATTTTAGTTGTAAAGAAAATGAGGCAAGTCAAGTGTTAAAAGCCTGGGACTATGAAAATGAAGTGTTTTGTCTAAAAGTCCTTTTTTTTTTTTTTTTTTGGTTGTTGTTTAAGAAAAAAGATATTCAGAATTTCATAAACTTTTAGATTTGAAGCATCCTTTGTTAGTAGCACCGCCACCCCCCCCCCCCCACCCCCAGCCTCCCCAGGTTACCTAAACCTGGAGCAATTAAAGGATCATTAGATTCTAGATAGATTAATGTTTACATTAACTCTACATAATGGGATTTGGGAACTGAACTTTGCCCCTAACTGCTCAAAAGTGGGCCGGTGCAAATGGACTTGGAGGATGGAGTGGGAGTTGGGGATAGGGCTTGGAATATGTGGAGATACTATATTTGATTCTATAGTTAAGTTCCTAGTTCAGTGGTGGAAATCTGAGACACAACTGAGAAGGAACTGGTGACATTTCTCTCTGGGAATGCTGTAAAGGAAATTAATAATTTGACAAACTGATGCTTTTTGTAGAAGGCCACAGAATGATCTTTTCTAATTCCAATTCTGAAACTGCTTTAATTTCTGGATTTCCAGGCATGTCTTCTTTGTTGCTAGTACTTCTATAATTTTTAGAACTGAAACACATTTAAACAGAAGCCTGGCATGCTGCAGTTCTTGGAGCTGCAGAGTCGGACATGACTTAGTGACTGAATGACAACAACAACCACCACACATATATTCAAAAACCATGTTAATACAGGCTAATTTCTTTTTCACTCCCTGAATAGTGTTTTTTTTTTTTTAAACAACAACAAAACTCAACATGCAGAGTGGAAAGAGCAGGGGTTTTGAAGCTAGACAGACTGTCCAGTTCACCTGGACATAATGATTAGTATATGGTTTCAGGCTTGGTTTGCTTTGTGTTTGTGTGTGATCAAAGTCAGAGCCTTTGTACATTCTGTTTTCAACATCCTCTAAACTGATGCAAAAATTTTTATTTCCCAAAGGGTTTGATGAGAGTTAACTGGAAAGCACATGGAACTGCTCAAAGCAAAAGTAGCAAAGAAACCTAGTTGCTTCATCTCTCTGCTGCTGCTGCTGCTGCTAAGTCGCTTCAGTCGTGTCTGACTCTGTGCGACCCCATAGACGGCAGCCCACCAGGTTCCCCCGTCCCTGGGATTCTCCAGGCAAGGACACTGGAGTGGGTTGCCATTTCCTTCTCCAGTGCATGAAAGTGAAAAGTGAAAGTGAAGTCGCTCAGTCGTGTCCAACTCTTAGTGAACCCATGGACTGCAGCCTTCCAGGCTCCTCTGTCCATGGGATTTCCCAGGCAAGAGTCCTGGAGTGGGGTGCCATTGTCTTCTCCTTCTCTCTCTCTACTCCCATCATTTGGTCTTACAAATGCCAGGCTGACTTTCAAAGGAGGTCTGCTGAGTTCAAGTTCCAGTTATCTAATATCTCCATTATATTTCCTCATGAACATGTATAGTTTGGGAAACTCACAGTTACTTTATGAGATTTGGTTCTTCTGCCCGCTCCTCCCCCGCCCCACTGACTGGCAGGATTGGGAGGAGATGGCAGCACCTGGTTATATGCTTCATATCCCTAACTAACCCGCTGGCCAGAATATAAGCTTGTTCATAATGAGGTATTCTGAGACCCCTGTCCCTCCAGGCACCCACCCGCAGACACTCCGGTCACAGTAATGAAACTTAAATAGGCTATGAGTTTCCAGCTTTCTTCTGAGATAAAGCTAATTAAGCAACAGCAATAGAGAAAGCAGTCTTTTTCTGTTTTCTTTTTTTCCAGAATTTATCTCTTAATTAAAACCATTCCCATTTTATAGATAAATGAGTTGAACCTGTTGATGAAGGTGTGTGTCTGCTTTTAAAAGTGTGGGAATTACCATCTTAAGCAGTTGCTCTATTTCTTTGGTGTTAAAGCATAGCTACTTGCCTGCTTTATCACAACATGAAGTTGAGTACACTCCAGCCAGCACAGGCGCTTTCAAAGGAGAGTTTCAGCTTGAATCATGACTCCCCCCGGCTCAATTCTTTTGGTATTAGCAGCTTAAATGTGCACAGCACAGAGAGAAGCTTTGTCTGGGGCTTGGAAAAGAGTAAATCATTCAGGATCTTTAAAATGTCCGGAATAGTTGAATAAAGGCAACTGCACTGCAACTTGCTAATGTAAAATATTAGGTGCACCCTAAGTAACAACAACAGCTTGGAGAGACTCTAATGATACCGCTTTAATTTTGTTGCTGACACCTGGCAACATTTGGAACTATAAATAGAGTAGCGGGAAGGAAGGAAGGAAGCCAAAGAGATTTTCTGTTGCTGTCTCAATGCATAGAATGAGAAGGTCTTGAAAGAAAGAAAAAAATTAAAATTGCCTCTGGAAAAGAATTAGGGGTCCGTTCTATTGAATAATGGTTGCTGCAGGGCCTAGTGGAGTATATTGTACTTAAAGCATTCTGAATTCTAGTTGGATTTGCAAGACTTCTCCTAATTATGGATAAAGGGCAGGAAGCTGCTTAATCTTTTCAGGAATAAACCTAATTGTAAATCCCCAGGACCCTAGACTCTAAAATTAGGGGGCAGGAGCACAGTCTCCTCTACCAGGTTTCATCATTCCCAGCTGTCCCATGTTGGAGAAGGCAGAGGGGGCTGACAAAGAGGTGAGTGGCAGAGTGAAGAGGGTAGGTTGAAGGTTCCCAAATGATCTTGATTCACTCCTGGGAAAGGATCTAGGTAGTACTGTCTGCAATGTAGCCTATGGCGGGGGAACATTTTAGAAACTGTTGAGTTACTGGACTGTTGAGCTTATTAGCCAGTAGATAGAAATAGAACCTCTGTCTATGTCTCAATATGGATTGAGTTCTTTTTAAATTACTTCTCTTTGAGAAATCTAGGATTCTGTGGAGGCAGGAAGGCTCACTTTTGGTAGACTAATAATCTGTTAGCGGGTATGAGAGTGTAAAGACACTCACTGAGAATGAAGGCTAAGCAGACTGGGCTCTGCCTCAGCCCTGCTTCCATTAGCCTCCTGATCTCAGAAAAGAGATCTAGGTTTCCCAAACCTTGGTTTCCCAAATCTCCCATCTCATAAATGTACTGTGAGAATGAAATGAATCCATCCCTGTCAACAGCCCAGAAGAAAGCTCTGACAGTTATCTTTAGTTTCTCCCTTTCCCCTGGAATACCAAGAGACACTTCTTTATGTATCAGAGAAATACATTTAACTATGGTTTCTTGTTTTATTATTTATTTTATAAATAAGTACAAACTCATTATTTTTATTGCATTATTATTATGCTATAAGGCAAAAAAAAAAAAAAAAAAAAAGTACAAGTGCTCTCTTCCTCAGGGAAAACTCTTGCAAATCTCAGATTTAAGAGTAAGTTTAACTGTGCACAGGTCTAAAACATTCTCAATAGTTAGGTTTCTAATCCCCTTTTTGTACCAAAGAAGTTTAAGAGATTTGAACATAATATCCAGCTATTTTAATGGGTTTCTAAGAGTGTGGATTGACTTATAATACAGGCAACCCCATCTTTTCATGCTAGAGTTGAAAAGGCCAACATTTTTTCCTAGGGATTATAGAATTACTTTTAATACTGTATTTCATAACCTGTTATAAGACCTGAGGAATTCAACAAATGCTAAATAATGATATACAATGTGATTTTTTTCTTTTTTTTTTTAGCACAAGTCTATTAAACTTTGAATTAATAAATTTCTCTAGTTAAGCTATACTATAACTTAGTTCTGTAGAAAAAAATCTGGAAGAGTCACAGAATCTTATATTTAAAAGTGATCAGTCTAAACCAAATTGATTTTAATTAGGTCCCATTTGTTTATTTTTGCTTTTATTTCCAATATTCTGGGAGGTGGGTCATAGAGGATCCTGCTGTGATGTATGTTGGAGAGTGTTTTGCCTATGTTCTCCTCTAGGAGTTTTATAGTTTCTGGTCTTATGTTTAGATATTTAATCCATATTGAGTTTATTTTTGTGTATGGTGTTAGAAAGTGTTCTAGTTTCATTCTTTTACAAGTGGTTGACCAATTTTCCCAGGACCACTTGTTAAAGAGATTGTCTTTTCTCCATTGTATATTCTTGCCTCCTTTGTCAAAGATAAGGTGTCCATAGGTGTGTGGATTTATCTCTGGGCTTTCTATTTTGTTCCATTGATCTATATTTCTGTCTTTATGGCAGTACCATACTGTCTTGATGACTGTGGCTTTGTGGTAGAGCCTGAAGTCAGGCAGGTTGATTCCTCCAGTTCCATTTTTCTTTCTCAGGATTGCTTTGGCTATTCAAGATTTTTTGTATTTCCTACAAATTGTGAAATTATTTTTTCTAGCTCTCTGAAAAATACCGTTGGTAACTTGATAGGGATTGCATTGAATCTATAGATTGCTTTGGGTAGTATACTCATTTTCACTATATTGATTCTATACACAGTGGAGTATTACTCAGCCATTAAAAAGAATACATTTGAATCAGTTCTAATGAGGTGGATGAAACTGGAGCCTATTAATCAGAGTGAATAAGCCAGAAAGAAAAACATCAATACAGTATACTAATGCATATATATGGAATTTAGAAAGATTGTAATGATAACCCTGTATGCGAGACAGCAAAAGAGACACAGATGTATAGAACAGTCTTTTGGACTCTATGGGAGAGGGAGAGGGTGGGATGACTTGGGAGAATGGCATTGAAACATGCATAATATCATATAAGAAATGAATTGCCAGTCAAGGTTCCATGCAGGATACAGGATGCTTGGGGCTGCTGCACTGGAATGACCCAGAGGGATGGTATGGGGAGGGAGGTGGGACGGGGTTCAGGATGGGGAACACATGTACACCTGTGGCAGATTCATGTTGATGTATAGCAAAACCAATACAGTATTGTAAAGTAATTAACCTCCATTAAAATAAATAAATTTAAATTAAAAAAAAAAAAACCCAACAACAACAAAAAATAAAAAAATTGACCCATGACATTCCTCTTAACTGAACTTAGGGCATTTTCTCTGCATGTTGTTCAACCTCAATGGGATTTCTGTTTCTACTGAACTTGGCTCTCTTATATTAACATCTGATAGCAACATCCACATGAGTTTAAAGATCTCTTACCTAAACTAAAATCTTACCATGTTAATAAAAGATAGATTCTGTGGGTCACAGTGCTTAGCAAGGAGAGTTGCAGTGCACTCATGCCAAAATCAAATGATTTGCCTACTCAGTTCAGTTCAGTCACTCAGTTGTTTCCGACTCTTTGCAACTCCATGGACTGCAGCACTTCAGTCCTCCCTGTCCATCACTAACTCCTGGAGTTTACTCAAACTCATGTCCATTGAGTTGGTGATGCCATCCAACCATCTCATCCTCTGTTGTCCTCTTCTCCTCCCACCTTCAATCTTTCCTATCATCAAGGTCTTTTCAAATGAGTCAGTTCTTCGCATCAGGTGGCCAAAGTATTGCAGTTTCAGCTTCACCATCAGTCCTTCCAATGAATATTCAGGACTGATTTCCTTTAGGATTGACTGATTTGATCTCCTTTAGTCCAAGGGACTCTCAAGAGTCTTCTCCAACACCATAGTTCAAAAGCATCAATTCTTCAGCACTCAGCTTTCTTTATGGTCCAATTCTCACATCCATACATGGCTACTGGAAAAACTATAGCCTTGACTAGATGGATCTTTGTTGACAAAGTAATGTCTCTGCTTTTGAATATGCTCTCTAGGTTGGTCATAACTTTCCTTCCAAGAAATAAGCGTCTTTTAATTTCATGGCTGCAGTCACTATCTGCAGTGATTTTGGAGCCCAAAAAAGTAAAGTCTGTCACTGTTTCCACTGTTTCCCCATCTATTTGCCATGAAGTGATGGGACCAGAAGCCATGATCTTAGTTTTCTGAATGTTGAGCTCTAAGCTAACTTTTTCACTCTCCTCTTTCACTTTCATCAAGAGGCTCTTTAGTTCTTCACTTTCTGCAATAAGGGTGGTGTCATCTGCATATCTGAGTTTATTGATATTTTTCCTGGCAATCTTGATTCCAGCTCTGCTTCATCCAGCCCACCATTTCTCATAATGTACTCTGCATATAAGTTAAATAAGCAGGGTGACAATATACAGCTTTGACGTACTCCTTTCCCGATTTGGAATTAAAAGACGCTTACTCCTTGGAAGGAAAGTTATGACCAACCTACATAGCATATTGAAAAGCAGAGACATTACTTTGCCAACAAAGGTCTGTCTAGTCAAGGCTATGGTTTTTCCAGTGGTCATGTTTGGATGTGAGAGTTGGACTGTGAAGAAAGCTGAGCAGGGAAAAATTGGTGCTTTTGAACTGTGGTGATGGAGAAGACTCTTGAGAGTCCCTTGGACTGCAAGGAGATCCAACCAGTCCATTTTAAAGGACATCAGTCCTGGGTGTTCTTTGGAAGGAATGATGCTAAAGCTGAAACTCCAGTACTTTGGCTACCTCATGTGAAGAGTTGACTCATTGGAAAAGACTCTGATGCTGGGAGGGATTGGGGGTAGGAGGAGAAGGGGATGACAGAGGATGAGATGGCTGGATGGCATCACCGACTTAATGGATGTGAGTTTGAGTGAACTCTGGGATTTGGTGATGGACAGGGAGGCCTGATGTGCTACAATTCATGGGGTCGCAAAGAGTCGGACATGACTTGACCTGCATACAGATTTCTCAAGAGCCAGGACAGGTACCTGACAAAAGCAAGCTGAAGTTTGTTACCATATGTTATGTGTCACATTTTTGCACATTTTATGTCTTGAAATTGAGGTCTCAGAATCTAGGGCATCTTACAGTGACTGTTAGCCAGAGGGGCAGACATGATCTTGTTACCATTGCTGGGCAATGGGAGTCTTTGATTATTCCTGGTAGCATGATTGCAAAACTGTAACTCAGAGTTTCAATCAGGACATTTCAGGAACATCTGAGAAAGGGTGTACAAGTCCTAGTCATAGTTTGGAAACCATACATTAATGCTTTATAGTAAGATCAGGAAAGCACCCAGAGGTCAGGGTGGAGAATTTTTTTTTTTTGGCTCTGAAAAGGTTGCAACACCACAGACTATATAGTCCATGGAATCCTCCAGGCCAGGATACTAGAGTGGGTAGCTGTTCCCTTCTCCAGGGGATCTTCCCAACCCAGGGATTCAACCCAGGTCTCCCGAATTGCAGGCGGATTCTTTACCAGCTGAGCCACCAGGGAAGCCCTGGTGTTTTTTCATAGTTTTTTTTTTTTTTTTGCTTTACTGGCAAGTTGATGGAAAAACACGGACATGAATGAGACCAAGTTGAGAAGTAATTCAGATGAGTCAGCCTTTGAGTGTGAAGTACTAGAAACCACCTTGACTGATTTATTTCACTTATATCATGCTTCTTTTTTAAGTGCAAAAATGCTGTTTGATAGAAATTCATGTCTAAGTAAGTCTGAAAAACATTTCCAGTAGGCTTAAAATAAAAGTTGTAAGTGATAGAAAAGCATTTTGTCAAAACTAAATAGGTTTTAATTTTTCTTTTTGTTTCTTCTTAGTGCTGGATAATATCATGCTGAGCTACACGACCCATGACACATTATTTTGGGACATACGTGGATTATTTTATGGATTATTTTCTTGAAGAGATTTAAACAATTCTCCAAATTTCACATCCAGTTAGTTTAATATGCATATGTTTTACATCACCAGAAGCCACTGAAATATAAATATTACCATTTTTTAATGCATTTCACAAAATTTCATCACTTTTGATGGGCAATAATGAGAATATATTAGTAAAAAAGTATCTCTTGATTACTCCTTTTATTGCCTGCCAAATGCATTATAATTTGTCTTTATAGTTGAAGATGTGACATGGAAAAAGGAACTCTTCAATTTTAAATGGCTTACAGGTTACACGAAACAATTCATTCCTGAATAGAAGTTCTATTTGATATGTGAATACTACAGTGAATATTTGCCAGCATCCATTCATTGAGAAACTATTTTGTCATTACTGTTAAAGTACTTGGAAACACAGCAGTAAAGCCCTGCCATCAAGGAGCTAACTTAGATTTTAATGGAGTAGATAATAAATAAATAAGTAAATTTTATTGTATGATAACTAATAAGTGCTAAGGGGAAAAACAAAGAGGGAAGGAGGTTAGGAGTTTGGGGAAAGAGTTTAAAAATTTTACATGGGTGATCAAGAAAGCCCTTTTTAAGAAAGTGGTGTAAGAGCCAAGTCCTAAAGAAACTGAGTCTACGCATGTAGGTATCCGAAAGAGAGGAGCATGTTCCTCTTTTTTTTTTGGCTTATTCTTGTCTTGCAGGATCTTAGTTTCCTGACTAGAGATTGAACCCAGGCCTGGCAGTGAAAGCCTGGAGTCCTAACCATCGAATCACCAGGGAATTCCCAAGAAGCAAATTCTAAGTGGAGGGAACAAACATCAAGCCCAAAGGCTCATCAGCAGAAACATGCCTAGTGTGTCCCAGGAATGAGAAGTCAAAGGAGTTGGCCTGGGATGAACAAATCTGAGTGTATTAGGCTAGAACAGAGAAGTAAAATAGGCAGTGTGGTGGGCTGGAGATGGGACATTGGCTCTTCCCTGTGAGTGAGGTGGAAAGACTCTGGAGACATTAGCTTGAAGATGTGCACTGGTCTGACTGACATTTTATGTGGATGTTCCAGCAACTATGTTGAGAATAAACTGGAGGAATGGAAACAGAGGGATCAACTGGCAAGTTTGTAATAATTCAGGGTAGAGATGACATGTGTATGAGCTCAGTCATATCTGACTCTTTGTGACCCCATGGACTGCAGCCCGCCAGGCTCCTCTGTCCATGGGATTTTCCAAGCAGGAACACTGGAGTGAATTGCCATTTTGACTTAAAATCAGATAATAGTAGGTGGTATTGAAAATAACTGTCGTGCTGGAGAAGACTCTTGAGAGTCCCTTGGACAGCAAGGAGATCAAACCAGTCAATTCTAAAGGAAATCAACCCTGAATATTCATTGAAATGACTGATGCTGAAGCTCCAGTACTTTGGCCATTTGATATGAAGAGCTGACTCATTGGAAAAGACACTGATGCTAGGAAAGATTGAAGGCAGAAGGAGAACGGGATGGCAGAGGATGAGCTGATTGGATAGCCTCACTGACTTGATGGACATGAGTTTGTCCATGGTGAAGGACAGAGAAGTCTGGTGTACAGCAGTCCGTGGGGGTTGCAAAGAGTGGGACATGACTGAGCAACTGAACAACAACAACACATTGAAAGGACCTCCAGATTATGGATCTATTTGAAAAAATGATACCTTGATTACTAAACTGAATATGGGGTGAGAAAAAGATGAGTTCAGTGATGACCCTTAAGATTTTTGTCCTGAGCAAAGAAGAGCTATCATTATCAAGAAAGGCACTCTAGAAGGAGTAGATTTTTTTTTGATGTGGACCATTTTAAAAAATTATTTAGTTTTGGCTGAGCTGGGTTTTTGTTGCTGCATGTGGACTTTCTCTAGTTGCCTAGAGCAGGGGCTCCTGTCTAGTTGTGGTGCAAGGACTTCTCACTGCAGTGGCTTCTCTTGGGGAGCTTGGGCTCTGGGCATGTGGGCTTCAGCAGTTGCAGCCCAAAGGCTCTAGAGAGTGGGCTCAGTAGTTGTGCTGCATGGGCTTAGTTGCCTCATGACATGTGGAATCTTCCTGGACCAGGGATTGAACCCATGTCCCCTGCGTTTGCAGGCAGGTTCTTAACCAGTGGACCACCAGGGAAGTCCTGATGTGGACCATTTTTAAAGGCTTTATTGAATTTGATCCAGTATTGTTTCTATTTTGTGTTTTGGTTTTTTGGCCATGAGGCAATGGGATCTTAGCACCCCCTGCACTGGAGGGCGAAGTCTTAATCATTGCAGCACCAGCGAAGTCCAAAAGGAGTAGAATTAAGGGACGGTGAGGAATATTAGAAATGTAATCCTGGGTTTGTTACATTTGAGATGCCTTTGGACACATACAGAGAGGTATCAGGCAGTTAGATACACAAGAGAGGAATTAAGGCAGAGATATTAGTTTCAGAGTTATTAGCATATAGATGATATTTAAAACCTTGGGACTAAATGAGAGCACTAAGGAAATAGAGCTTGATGTCTTGAGAGCCAGGTCAGAAAGCATTTCATGGAGAGAGGTGTCAAGTAAGTCAAATAAGTGAGATGAGGCCTGAAAATTGACTACTGAATTTAGGCATGTGAATGTCCCTGGAGGCCTGGTGGGAAAAGTTTGGTGTGAGGTTGGCTTGACTGTAGTGGGATCTAAAGAGAATGCAAAGAGAGGAATAGGAGACAGAGAACATAGACAATGATGTCAAAAAAATATTCCCACAAGAAAAAGGAAAAGGAAGGACAGAGATAGGTGAAGGAAATCAAAAGGCACAAACTTTCAGTTATAAAATAATGTCACAGGGGAATTTCCGTGGCTAGGTCTCTGCACTGCCACTGTGGGAGCTAAAAATCTCACAAGTTATGTGGTGTGGTCAAAAAAAAAAAAAATAGACTAAACTCTCTTCTAGCTTGGAGAGTTTATTTCAAAAAAAAAATAACGAGTCATGGATATGAAATGTACAGTGTGGGGAGTATAGTCAGTAAATAATAACTATGTATTTTTTTGTGGTAATAGAGGTTAACTAGACTTATCATGGTGATTATTTTGAAATGTATACAAAATCAACTCACTATGTTGTGTGCCAGGACTATTACAGTGTTGTAGGTCAATTATACCTCAAAAACAAACTCAGAAAAAAAGATTAGATTTGTGGTTACCAGAAGTGGGAGGTGGGGGCAGGGGGACTTGGATGAAGGTGGTCAGAAGTTACCATTGAAGCTTCCAATTATAAGATACATAAGTAAGGGAAGTAATGTTTAACACAATAAATATAATTAACACTGCTGAATGTTTTACATGAAAGTTGTTAAAGGAGTGAATCATAAGTGTTCTCATGACAAGGAAAAAAAATTTTTTTTCTATTTCTTTAACTCTGATGTGTGTGTGTGTATATGATGGAAATTCACTAAACTTGTGGCAATCATTTCATGATATATTTAAGTCAAATAAGTATGCAGTGTATACCTTAAACTTATACAGTGCTATATGTCAATTTGTTATTGTTTGGTCTCTAAGTCGTGTCCAACTCTTTGTGACCCCAGGGACTGTAGCCCGCCAGGCTCCTCTGTCTGTAGGATTTTCCAGGCAAAGATAATGGAGGGGGTTGCCAAGCCCTCCTCCAGGGGATCTTCCTGGCCCTGGGATCAAACCCTTGTCTTTTGCATCTCCTGCATTGGCAAGCAAATTCTTTACCACTACGCCACTAGAGAAGCCCTATATGTCAATTACATCTCAATGAAACTGGAAGAAAAAAAGGAAAAAGGAGAGAAATGGCACAATAGCTATAGCAGCAGTAGTTTTGGTTTAATGTTTTAGATGATAGAAAGCTATATTGATGGAATTATCCGGTGAAAAGAGAAGAGAAAAAAAAAAACGGAGAGGAGTTTTGATGAAGCTGGTGCAAGTTCTGATGGAGAAGTGAAGTTGGCTTTAGCAAAGAGCCTCTAAAAATGCATTTTTAAGACATTTCAATCATGTTTTATGTCATTTTCTTCAGCTCTACCCTTTGCTCAAGTCCTTTCTTTCTTTCATGGATAAGACTCTACTATTTTATCTCCTTAGTGAAGTGTTTCCTTTCTATTGCAGCTTATGAATTCATTGAAATCTGTCCCTTCTCTGCATTCATTGCTCTTGTAATCTTTTCCATTAAATTGATTACTAGTCATCTTTTTATGTGCAGCTGTCTGTCCCATTAAATTGTAAGCCCCTTGATAGTAGTGATTATGCCCTGCCTATGGGAAGTGCCTAATAAAAGCTAGCTGCCTCTGTCTGTACCACTTTCACTGCAAATGATTTCCTCCCTTATAACTCCCTAAGGAGAAGAGCCTATTATTATTCTCCATGTAAAAGTCCTTCATGTACTAAACATATTACTAAACTGCCGTGTTGTTTCATCCTTTTCACTCTTTATTTTAACTGTCTTTTTATTTCTAATTTTTGTTTTTGGTTTCTTTCTTTTGGCACCTCCCAAATGCATCCTTTTTCTTTTCTTTCTTTGTCTTTTTTTTTTTTTTAAGTTCTTCTTTTATTCTCTTGTTCCTCTTTGAGTTTAATTAGGGACTCTGAGATGTGTGCTGAAGGTAGGAATCCAGAATAGTTGGAGCAGTAACTGAGTTTTACTACACTGAGTGCAAAAAGTGAGGAATGACCAGACTACAAAGCACGTGTATATATGTGTGTGTGTGTGTGTGTGTGTAGGTACATTCTCAGCAAAAGGTACAGAGGTAAAACCATACAATTTTGTCTCATCCATAGCTGTGTATTCATCCTCTAAAACAGTGCTGAGCCCTCAAATATGTCTTAAATAAATTTACCAATGAATTACTCCCATGATGGTCACAGGCTACCATTACTTTTTTTCTTTATAAGCAACAAGTCTTCTGTGCTGTGCTTAGTCACTCAGTTGTATCCGACTCTTTTCGACCCCATGGACTGTAGCCCACCAGGTTTCTCTGTTCTTGGGAATTCTCCAGGCAAGAACACTGGAGTGGGTTGCCATGCACTCCTCCAGGAAATCTTCCTAACGTGGGGATGGAACCCAGGTCTCCTGCAAAACATCAAGCTCATCTTTAGCTAAATATTTCTGTTACAATCTGACCACTATCCTAAATTCCCATGCAGTAAAATTAATAGTACCTGAGGTATATGAAACTGTAGAACAGAAAGTTTATACATACCAGGAACCATGTACCTCTGCCATGTGCCTCCAATCTCAGGCTGCTGTTTTACAGCTGTGTGACTTTGGGCAGGTTATATATCCTTTTAGTGCCTGTCTCCTTATCTGTAAAGTGGGCTGAGTAATACCTACTTTGTGGGGTTGCAGTGAGGATTAAATGAAGCAATATAAAATCTTTTAATGTTTGTTTATTTGGCTGTACTGTGTCTTGATTGTGGCATGTGGGATCTCATTGTGTCTTATAGGATGTGGGATCTAGTTCCCTGACCAGGACTCACATCTGGACCTCCTGCCTTGGGAACCTGGAGTCTTAGCCACTGGACCACCAGGGAAGTCCCTCTAAATTTTAATCTTATCCTCATCTTTTTCGATGAATTAACTGAGGCTTAGACTTATTTAACCAGCTAGTCAGCTAGTCACAGCTAACCAGCTAGTCAAGGACTGGGGTTCATATTAACTGCATGGTCTATCTACTGTGCTGACATGTGTGCATGCTTAGTCGTGTCCAACTCTTTGTGACCTCTGGGCTGTAGCCCACCAGGCTTCTCTGTCCATGGGACTTCCCAGGCAAGAATATTGGAGTGGGTTGCCATTTCCTCCTCCAGGGGATCTTCCCCACCCAGGGACAGAACTCCTGTCTCCTGCATTGGCAGACAGATTCTTTACCACTGAGCCACTTGGGGCAGATGAGGCCTACACAAGTAATAAAATGTTTTATGTTAAGGCCTTCTCTTAACATGAAAAAGCTACGGTGGGCATTGAGAACCCAGAGGAAGTAACAGTGAATGTTTTTGTGCCTGAGGAGATGATTGTAAAGAGCAAATCTGAGGTAAAGGGAAGTAATGGAAAAGTAACTGGAGTGTCTGAAGGTTGGTGTTTGCCCAAGTTAAGGGGTGACTGTCTACAGTAACCAATGTTCTCACATTTAGGGCACAGCCCTCTCCTAGTTCATGAACTTGTCCTTGGCTGCTGTGTTTTTGAAAGTCCAAAATACTATATTCACATTAGGATATTACTTCTGGATCTTCCTCATGGAGTTAGGACTCAACTGGACATTAGTGAACCAGGCAGGATGGTTGTGTTTGTTTGTAATCCCATTTGGAGGAATTTGCTGCTGTCATTTCTCTTGCACATTATATTTTTAAAATTATGCTTTCTGAGAATAATGGCACCATAAATTTCAAATTAATACATCAACAATTTCCTCTTTTAAAGCTGCTACTTTGGCAATATTTTGATGATCTTCAGGAGATATTTAACATCTTTATTATTTCTGTATTCTTCTCCTTTCCTTTTCCACAGTCCTGAATGAGGAAGTCTAGAACAAACCCCAAAGAAGAAGACAAGCTGTCAAACAGAGAAACGAGTGCACGCTTTGGAAACTAAAAAAAAACTAGGAGGAATCAGGAACAAGTACTGGGGAGACTGTGACATGAGTGGACCGTCCTGTTCCACTTGTGCACTTCACCTGATGGAATGTAGGGACTATCGCATGGAAGCATTGAAGGGCTGTGTCCCTTATTTCTTACCTGCATTCCCCACTTTCGGGATGAATGTGCTCTGAGAGCGGCATTATCAGGTCTCAAGTTGAGAAAGCTGCGAGGTGGTTGAGATTACTGTATAATGTAATATAAACAGTGACTCTATGGGATCCTTCAAAGCCTTTTTTTCTGGATGAGAATTTGTACCTCTGTCAGTGCTAGAAGTACAGTTGACACTTCAACAATACAGGTTTGAACTGTAAGGGTTCACTTACACATGGATTTTTTTTTTTTTTTTTCAATAAGCATTGTGCCTGTATTTTCATTTTATAGATCTTTAAATGTGCTGGGAAAAGTTTAGGTTCTATTAGAGAACACATTACGTAGAACCACAAGAACTAGGATTTGAGTCTTGATTCTGTCCAAACTCTTTCAACTTCCTGCCCTTGGGTGAGTCATTTATCAATTTCTTTGTTTTCAAGATAGAATAGTATGCAGATTTTCCATTCCTGGGGAGGAGTCGCTGCCTTTAACCCCCATATGGTTCAAGGATCAATTGTATTTACTGCTTCCTCTTCTGGAAGATGATTGCTTCTGGATCAGCAGAGCAGGAAGGTGTGGCCAGGTCAAGGGGAAGGTTGATGTGGGCTTTGGATTTATCCAGGGAGGGTCTGAACTACAACTGGTCTTCTGATTCCACCTAGAGGTGAGACCTGAATGTGGCTAATCATACTCTCGGTATCACCATCTTGGCTACAAGTTGGCAGGCTCCAGAGTTTACTAAGCAACATGAAAGAATCCAGAGTGTGTTTTATACAATAAATACATTGCCATCTTTTTTTTTTTTTTCCTAGTAACGTTTTGTTGTTGTTTTTCAATCACTAAGTCCTGTCCTAGTTTTTGAGACCCCATGGACTGCAGCACACCAGGCTTCCCTGTCCTTCACTATCTCCTGGAGTTTCTATTGACTTATATTACATATACAATAAACTAACCTTTAGTGTCCATGAATTTTTACATATGCACCCTTTAACTATAACCCTGATAAAATTAGAGTTTTTCCAGAAGCTCAGAAGGTTACACGAGGTCTGTTCTCAGTAAATATCATCTTTCAAAGGTAACTAATGTTTATTTTTCTGTTGTAATGTAGAAGGACGTTGTATTGTTTCCTGGTGTGGGCTGCTATGAGTAAAGCTGCTTTAAATACACTTGAGTGTTTCAATGACCTTCTGTTTCTTCTTGCATTCCTCTTCAACTCTACCAACCATCTTTCTAAAGTGTCTGTTGGCATTGCCACTTCTGTTTCGCTTTTGAAAAAGGCATGTGGCAGAGGCATTGACACTTTCTTCCTCCCATAATCCTTCTCACCACAAGGCAGTTATATTTTTTTAAATTAGAAAAGTATCATATCAACTCATTAATGAACAGAAAATGTTCTATCACATATAAAGTATAGTCAGTTTTTTTCCTTCATGTGTGGTCTACTCCATTTCCCAAAGGTTACCAATACTAACCCACTCCAGTATTCTTCCCTGGAAAAGTCCATGAACAGAGGAGCCTGTGGACCACAGTCCATGAGGTCACAGAGTCAGTTGTGACTAAGGGACTCACACTTTCACTTTTTCCCAATACTAAAAGTCCAGAGCCTAGATTCACGTGTGTGGTTGTTGTTGTTGTTGTTTTTAATCTTTATTTATTTGTCTGCACCAAGTCTTAGTTGTGGCATATGGGATCTTATAGTTGCAGCATGTGGAATGTAGTTCCCTGACCAGGGATTGAACCCAGACCCCTTGCACTGGGAGTATGGAGTTTTAACCACTGTACCACCAGGGAAGTCCCTCACAAGTGTTTTGAATGGATGGCTCCAGTGTAGTCTTGACACTGTTAAGTAAATATTAACATTTCTACTTTCTCCTCCATACTGATTTCCGAGACCAGGTTTTATGTATGAGCTTTCTTGAGAAATGAAGGGGAAATCCTTGGTATTCATTAGATAACTTCATTGGTATCATTTTAAATACAAAACTTGGGAAAATCAGTTGAGTGTCCCTAGAAAATGGATTTAGACATTCTCCTCTCCTGCTCTGTTTACCAGACTCTTTTAGTTACTAGGTAATTGAAACTGCATTTATCAAAATATAGAGGTATTAGATTCATTTTTCACTGTGAATGCTAAATTGTATTGGAATGATGGGCTACTTACCAAAAGCTGTTATCAAGGAGCTTGAAAAGCACTTAGCAAAGAGAATTTCAGTGGCCCAAAGGAGTTGGGAAAGAAGAAATAAATGTAAAAGGCATAGATTTGCTTTTTAATTTATGAAATAAGGGGTTGTTAGTGTAAATTTTTATATCATACCTGTAGTGATAGTTTTGTGACCTGCAACCTTATGAGGTCTTTTATTTTTTTCTCTTCTTTTTCTTTTGATAGAAAGTCATTCTTTTTAAAAAAGTTTTTCATTATGTGTTTGGCTTCACAGATCTTAGTTGCAGCATGTGGGATCTTTGCTCTTCATTGTGGAGTGTGGGATCTAGTTTCCTGATCAGCATGGAGTCTCAGCCACTGGACCCCAGGAATTAATAGATGAATGGGACACCTCTACCACCATGATTTATGCTGGATGGAGGAATGAGTAGCAAGCATCAGTAACCATCTCCACCCCATCCCACCCCTTTCAAAGTAACATTCCTTTCAGGAATATCCAAACTGTCATTTAGAGAAATCTTCAAGCCCTCCAAATTTCTATTCAACTATCAGTTAGTCTGTTATCCCACACAGATACTTTCATGAAAACCACACTACAAGAATGTCCTAGAGAATTGGAGGAGTTCCAAGTACCCTAGGGTACATATACAAATTACCTTTGCTCTCCTACTTCATATATAGACTCTGGTGACCTTGGGTTCAGATCTGCCAAGGAAAATTGAGGCTTATTACATTTTATGCTTATCTTTTCAGAGTATTCTGCTCCTTGACTGCCTGATAGAAGCACATCTTTTTTTTTTTTTTTTTAATTTATTGATGTCTTTCCCCACTTACTACCTATACTGTTTCCCAGGGCTGCCATAACAAATTACCACAAGCCTAGTGGTTTTCTTTTATTTGAATGACATCCTGTTTCATACAAACTTTTGAACTAACTATTTTAGCACCTTAAACCTAGAAATTAATACAGACCTGACTTTGTTGGGGCATCCAAGATGTCTGCTTTAGTGAAAGGGAATATCCAGAATGAGCTTTGTCTGTTTTTTTTGGCTGGGCAGGCAAGTGATGGTAGTGATGGTTGCTGATGGCTGCTCTACACATGTATTAGCAAGGTTCAGTCAGGGGACAGAAACCACATCAGTTACTGGAACAAAGAAAATTTAACACAAAGAATTGTTAGCTAGGGAGTAAACTTGGTAACTAGGTATGTAAAAGGGTGAAAAAAAAACCATCTAAGATAACATTTGTCACAATTTAGAATCCCAGGGACAGGGAAGCCTGGTGGGCTGCCGTCTATGGGGTCACACAGAGTCGGACACGACTGAAGTGACTTAGCAGCAGCATACTTTAAATATCTGATGTACAGTTTATGATGTCATTTATACCTCAGTTAAGCAATTATCTTAAAAAGGAATTGTTAATAGGAGTATTTAAGAGTTTCAAAACTGACTCTTTCTGGAAGTTGTTACACATTAACCTGTACTTACACTTAGTTTATTGGAGAAGGCAATGGCACCCCACTCCAGTACTCTTGCCTGGAAAATCCCATGGACGGAGGAGCCTGGAAGGCTGCAGTCCATGGGGTCGCTAAGAGTCGGGCACGATAGAGCGACTTCACTTTCACTTTTCACTTTCATGCATTGGAGAAAGAAATGGCAACCCACTCCACTGTTCTTGCCTGGAGAAGCCCAGGGACGGGGGAGTCTGGTGGGCTGCCATCTATGGGGTCGCACAGAGTCAGACATGACTGAAGTGACTTAGCAGCAGCAGCATACTTAGTTTATGGGCTTTCCATGTGGCTCAGTGGTAAAGAATCCACCTGCAATGCAGGAGACATAGGACCGTGGTTTTGATCCCTGGGTCAGGAAGATCCCCTAGAGGAGGGCAAGGCACCCCACTCCAGTATTCTTGCCTGGATAATTCCATGGACAGAGGAGTCTGGTGCACTACACTCCATAGGGTCACAAAGAATCAGACACGACTGAAGCAACCAAGCATGTGCCCATCCTTAGTTTATATTCTTAAACAGTAACTCTGCAGTTGCCATATCAGTGACTTGCTTTAAAATTTTTTCTTATTTATTTTTATTTTTGACTGCCCTGAGTCTTCATTGCTGCACACAGGCTTTCTCTAGTGAATGGGGACTACTCATTTTTGTGGTGCTGGGGCTTCTTATTGCGATGGTTTCTCTTGTTTCAGAGCATAGGCCCTAGGTACTCCGGCTTCAGTAGGTGCAGCTCGCAGGCTTAGTTGCCTCACGGCATGTGGAATCTTCCTGAACAGGTATCCAACCCGTGTTCCCTGCATTGGCAGGCAGATTCTTACCCACTGTGCCATCAGGGAAGTCGCAGTGACTTGCTTTCATGTGGAGTTTTTCTACCCATCTACTCTTAGGAAAGAATGCTCACTAGCACTGGTCTTCAACTGTGTTCCCAGTGAATCTTTTCTTCCTGACAGGATTTTTGCAGCCCTTGTAGCCTCATATGATGTTTAGAGGGTGAAGCATTTTATTAATTCCTAGCATTCTCACCAGCCAGGTCAAAGGAAAGAAGGATGGAGAAGCGAATAGTCTGCTATACTACATTACAACTAAGTATACCACCCAAAGGCTGATGTCTGCTCTCAGCTTTCCAGTATTGTGTTCTCTGTAAGTGTGCAGCATCTTGTACCTGAAAACCTTCCAGATTGCTCATGAAATATTTGATTTTATAAAATCCGTGTGGAGAAAAGCTGTAACAATCAAGACTTGCTGATTAAGAATGAAGTCAACAATAGAGTTTTAGAATCTTTTTTTCCCCCTCTGTATTTGTTAAATAATTAAAAAAATATCTAGTGGACACCTATATGCCAGGTACACTAAGTTGTTTTATACTTCTAGAGCTTTTTTATTCAAAGTGTATTTAGCAGAACACGGCATCAGCATCACCTAGGAGCTTATTTGAAATGCAGAATCATAGTCCTCCTCCAGACATACAGAATCAGTACCTGCATTTTAACAAGATTCCTTAGTGACTTGTGTGTATATTTGAAAGGCACTATTTGAGAGAGTTCTCCTTACCTCTGCTGCTTAAATACTGCTATGACTTTGAGAAAGTAACTTCACTTCTCTACGATATTAACAAATGAGGGTATGGAGGTAATGGAAACCTCTTCACATATTATTTGCTGTTGTTCAGTTGCTAAGTCATGTCCGACTCTGCAACCGCATGAACTGCAGCACATCATGCTTCCCTGTCCTTCAGTATCTACCAGAGTTTGCTCAAACTCATGTCCATTGAATCAGTGATGACATCCAACCATCTCATTGTCTGTCGCCCCCTTTTCCTCTCACCCTCACTCTTTCCCAGTGAGAGCGTAACAGGCAGGAAGACCAGGGGTCTCCGAATGGAGGAAATAGGCTGCAAATGTCAGACATTTTTTATCTCTCCATTAAGCTGCAGGAGGAAACAAACTACAAGTGTCAGATTTTTTTTCTCTTAAAATTCTGTGTTGCCGTGACGACACCTGCTTCCACCTGAACTTAACTTTTCTCATACCTTGAACTAACCAATGTGTTTTTCTTATGGAAATATTTTTCTTAAGCTATGTTAATCAAACTATGTATTTGCTTTGGAATTTGCCTTTCTTCAAAGTGGTTCCACCTAAGACTAACTTTTTTCTTTTCTCAAACCTTGCACTGATAATAGCTCAACAAACCAGAATTGATACCAATTGTTTTATGGCTGGGGGATGACACACCTCTTGCCATCCTATCTCAAAAATGCATATTGTGGGAGAGGGGCCTGGTGAAACTCCATCAGCCTTTAGGTGTCTCTCTTATTTCAGTAATAGCTTTCTAACAGACATAAAACATCCAGCTAAAGACTAGAAGGGGAACACTCTTTCTGCCCGCTTCTGATGTCTATGTCAGAAGCTTTCTCTATCTCTTTTGTACTTTCTGTTCAGTTCAGTTGCTCAGTCATGTCCAACTCTGTGACAACATGGACTGCGGCACGCCAGACCTCCTTGTCCATCACCATCTCCCAGAGCTTACTCAAACTCATGTCCATTGAGTCAGTGATGCCATCCAACCATCTCATTCTCTGTTGTCCCCTTCTCCTTCCACCTTCAATCTTTCCCAGCATCAGGGTCTTTTAAAATGAATCAGTTATTCGCATCAGGTGGCCGAAGTATTGGAGTTCCAGCTTCAGCATCAGTCTTTCCAATGAATATTCAAGACTGATTTCCCTTAGGATGGACTGGTTAGATCTTCTTGCAGTTCAGGGGACTCTCAAGAGTCTTCTCCAACACCACAGTTCAAAAGCATCAATTCCTCAGCGCTCAGCTTCCTTTATAGTCCAAGTCTCACAACCATACATGACTATTTGAAAAACCATAACTTTGACTAGATGAACCTTTGTTGGCAAAGTAATGTCTCTGCTTTTCAATATGCTGTCAAGGTTGGTCATAACTTCTCTTCCAAGGAGCAAGCCTCTTTTAATTTCATGGCTGCAGTCACCATCCACAGTGATTTGGAAGCCCAAAAACGTCTGTCACTGTTTCCACTATTTCCCCATCCATTTGCCATGAAGTGATGGGAGCAGATGCCATGATCTTGGTTTTCTGAAAGTTGAGCTTTAAGCCAACTTTTTTACTCTCCTCTTTCACTTTCATCAAGAGGCTCTTTAGTTCTTCACTTCTGCCATAAGGCTGGTGTCCTCTGCATATCTGAGGTTATTGATATTTCTTCTGTCAATCTTGATTCTAGCTTGTGCTTCATCCAGTTTGGCATTTCACTTTATGTACCTGGAGAATCCCATGGACAGAGGAATCTGGAGGGTTACAGTACATGGGGTCGCAGAGTCGGATATGACTGAGCAACTAACACACACACACACACACACACTGCATATAAGTTAAATGACCAGGGGGAATGTCCAGTTCTAACTGTTGCTTCCTGACCTGCATACAGATTTCTCAGGAGGCAGGTAAGATGGTCTGGTATTCCCATCTCTTTCAGAATTTTCCACAGTTTATTGTGATTCACACAGCCAAAGGCTTCAGCATAGTCAATAAAGCAGAAATAGATGTTTTTCTGGAACTCTCTTGCTTTTCAATGATCCAACGGATGTCGGCAATTTGATCTTTGTTCCTGTGCTTTTCTAAATCCAGCTTGAACATCAGAAGTTCACTGTTCACGTTCTGTTGAAGCCTGGCTTGGAGAATTTTGAACATTACTTTGCTAGCATGTGAGATGAGTACAATTGTGCAGTAGTTTGAGCATTCTTTGGCATTGCCTTCTTTGGGATTGGAATGAAAACTGACCTTTTCTAGTCCTGTGGCCACTGCTGAGTTTTCCAGATTTGCTGGCATATGAGTGCAGCACTTTCACAGCATCATCTTTTAGGAATTGAAATAGCCCAACTGGAATTCCATCACCTCCACTAGCTTTGTTCATAGTGATGCTTCCTAACACTTTATTTCACATTCCAGGATGTTGGCTGTAGGTGAGTGATCACACCATTGTGATTATCTGGGTCATGAAGATCTTTTTTTGTGTGTGGTTCTTCTGTGTGTTCTTGCCACCTCTTCTTAATATCTTCTGCTTCTGTTAGGTCCATACTTTTTCTGTTCTTTATCGAGCCCATCTTTGCATGAAATATTCCCTTGGTATCTAATTTTCTTGAAGGGATCTCTAGTCTTTCCCATTCTATTGTTTTCCTCTATTTCGTTGCACTGATCACTGAGGAAGGCTTTCTTAACTCTCCTTGCTATTCTTTGGAACTCTGCACTCATATGGGTATATCTTTCCTTTTCTCCTTTGCTTTTCACTTCTTCTCATAGCTGTTTGTAAGGCCTCCTAAGACAATCATTTTGCCTTTTTGCATTTCTTTTTCTTGGGAATGGCCTTGATCCCTGCCTCCTGTACAATGTCCTGAACCTCCATCCATAGTTCTTCAGGCACTCTGTCTATCAGATATAATCCCTTGAATCTGTTTGTCACTTCTACTCTATAGTTGTAAGGGATTTTATTTAGGTCATACCTGAATGGTCTATTGGTTTTCCCTACTTTCTTTAAGTCTGAATTTGGCAATAAAGAGTTTATGATCTGGGCCACAGTCAGCTCTCAGTCTTGTTTTTTTTTCTGACTGTATAGAGCTTCTCCATTTTTGGCTGGAAAGAGTATAATCAATCTGCAAAGAATATAATCAATTTTGTACTTTAGTAAAGCTTTATTACATGAACTCTCTGAGCAATCAAGCCTTGTCACTGGCCCTGGACTGAATTCCTCTCCTCCAGAGGCCAAGAATCTCAGCGTCTTTCATGGCTCAACAACAACCTATCTTCTTTGGGGCTCGTCCAGGATCTTCAGGACAAGGTAAGAGCACTCAAGACCTCAAGCCTCTCTGCTTTCTCAGTATAGGCATTTTCTGCTTTACTTTAATAACTCTATGGTGTGCTTGTGTGAGTTAATGAGACACCTTGCACGAAGCAAGTGTTGAGCCCTGCTCTATGGTTTCGAGGTGCCTTGTAATGACTGAAGGAAGCCCCCAAAAGGGGAAGCTTATTGGGGGTTTATACCAGCTTGTCAATACCAAGAGACACCCAACATCCCAGTGAGGGGAATGACCAGAGATGGGCAAAGCATGTGGACCGAATTTTCCTTTCTCAGTCATCTTTTCCTGGTCTCTTTGACCATTTCATAATTGCATGGGGAATTAGAACTACTAGCCTAATCTGTTGGATCATAGACTTTCAAGGGAATTGTGATCCATGCTGTTACTATGTACTTTTACTTAGATCCCAAGTATGGAAGCACCTAGCCTTGCTAAGAGCTGAAAGTTACAAAAGCATATTTGGGAAGTAGGCAGAACTCTAGCTCCAGGAACATCTCTCAGTCTAGAGGTCATTCTCTTGGCTGCCTGCCTCAGGGGCCAGTGACCCGAAAGTGAGTCTTTGTCATGGCTGTGCCTCTGATCTGTGTGGATAGATGCATTGCTGGTGACCACGAGGTTTTTGAGAATACAGATCCGGAATTGCAAGATGTGGTTAGATTGGGATTATAATGGGCCTCTTCTTTTGGTAGTGCTAGTTCTTAGCAGACCAGAAAAGGCTCTCTGATGGCTTTTGTCTCAACTCCCTAGATATTACTTTTATGTAATCTGTGGAAATGAACTGGAAGGATTGGCCCTAGTAATTTGAGGACAAAAATCACTTTTTCCTCACTGACCATCCCTCCACAACTTCTTTTGCTATCACATATTCTGGCGTGGTGGCACTCAGAAGGGACATCTTGGTTATTGTTCGTCTCTTTACGATTCACTGCTTCTACTGAGGTCAGGACTGTACTCAGGAATGTACATAGGCACACGGAACATGGATACTTCCCCTAGGAGTCCTACCTTCGGAAACATTCCAGGCAAACTACTCTGCTCCACCCCAGGTGGCATCAGAGGAAATGGGAAAACCAAACACAGGTGTTGGTGGTAAGGAACTGGACATGAATCTGGGATGCCGTCAGGTCTACCCCTGGTGCATCTCCACGCCACCTCAGTGGTAGAACCGGCAGGGACAAGACACCTGCGTTGGTAAGGGGCAGACCAGGGAAGGAAAGCTTCGGTGGAGAGTCTGTCTATATCCCCATCTAGAGCAGGGAAGGGCACTTCTGGTGGAAAAAAGCCACGGCTGTGGATGCTGCTTTTTTCTCTCTTACAGATGGGAGCTAGCAGTTCCAGAACCACTCTTTTAAAATGTATTTTAAAAGAAAGCTGGGACGACTTTGATCTCCAGAGTTTAAAAAGACATGCCTGATTTTCTTCTGTGATATTGAATGGCCATGGTATCCTTTGGGAGATGGGGAATGCGGGCCTGTTGAAGGGTCTCTTAATTATGACAGTTTTACAACTAGACTGGTTCTGTAGAAAATAAGAGAAATGGGAAGAAGTGGCATAAGTGTTGCTCTCTTATCTTTCTGTGAGACATGCCAGTCTTGTGTCCTAAAGGTACAGATTTGGGTGTGAAACCTACACAGCTGCTTCCTGTTCTCTTACTTTGCCCCTGTACGTGGGGCTCTCAACTGAACAGGCTGAGGGGGGGATTCTAGGGGGGGATTGCCTCAGTCTCCGTAGACTATTTAGAGGATCCAAAAAGTACATAGAAGGCTTTATGGGGTTAATTTTACTTTATGACCTTAGTTGGTGAGATATAATACATGTCTTAGGACAAACACTGACTCCTGACTCAAGAGCTCGAGTTTTGGGGGAAGCTACTACTTTTGGAGATGAATGGCTTCAACATGAGATAAGAGGAAAGAGGGAACACGAAATAGCCCTCCTCACTACTGGGAGCCAAGCAGTTCCCATGAGAGAGCCAGACTGGGACTATAACATGGCTAAAAGAGGGTGGGATCAGAACCACTTTGTCAATTGCATTATTGTAGGGCTTCAAGTGAGCACGTGATAAAACTTTATGCGAAGTTGGCTGACATAGAACAGGGAGAGAAGGAAACTCCTGATAAACTCCTGGTAAATTCCTAGATAGACTCTGGGAGGCTCTCTGCCAGTTTACTGACATTGACCCTGAAAGTGCAGAGGAGAAATGATCTTAAAGATAGATTTCCCACTCATTTGGCTTCTGATATCTGCCATAAATTATGAAAACAGGTGTTTGGACCAAATCCGTCTTTAAAAAAAACGGTTGCAGCTGGCTCAGATGGTGTATTACGGTAGAGAATACGAGGAGGACAATAAGAGACAAAAAAGACCAGGGAAAGACTGAAGCCCCAACAATGACTGTTAGACCTTCTCTGAAACAGCCTGAGAAAAATGCCCAGAGGGACCCAGGTGAAAAGGGACAGACTTGTTAATACTGTGGAAAGGAGGGGCATCTCAAGCAGGATTGCCCTCAGGCATCTAAGTCACCCCAGGCTCCATGTTCAGTCTGTAAAGGACCATAGTGGAGAGGAGACTGCCCTACGAGATGTAGGCCCCAGGGGTCAGACTCTCAAGACAATTGGGACTGACAGTGCCTGGGGTCCCCACATGAGCTCCTGTCCTAATTACACCTGAGGAAACCAGCATATTAATAACTATGGAGGGCCAATCAGTCGATTTCTTTTGGACACTGGGGCAAATTTCTCTGTGCTCACTGAAGCCCTTGGTCTGCTTTCCTCCCAATCCACTCCTATAATGGGAATGTCAGGACGAGCCAAATGCTATTATTTCAGTCATCCTTTAAGCTGCAACTGGGATTCTGTGCTGTTTTCTCACGAATTTCTAATCGTGCTGGATTCTCTGTCACCCCTTCTAGGGAGGAATATACTGAGCAAGGTCCAGGCCTCTGTTTTCATAAATATGGAGCTTGCTCTTTCTCTCCCATTAATTGAACAGAATGTAAATCCTAAATTGTGGGCTGATGGAAAAACTGTGGGTCAAGCACAAAATGCTGTTCCTGTCTTTATCAAGCTCAAAGACCCTCGCCTATTTCCATATCAAAAGCAGTACCCACTAAAGCCTGAGATAAAGGAAGGGTTAAAACCCATCATTGAGAATTTAAAGGAGCAGGGGCTATTAATTCCCTGTAACAGTCCATGCAACACTCCTATTCTGGGTATAAATAAATTAAATGATAAACGGAGACTAGTTCAAGGTATATGAATAGTAAGTGCCTAATCCTTTTACTTCATTGTCTGAAATTCCTGAAAGAACCAAATATTTTTCAGTCTTTGATTTGAAGGATGCTTTCTAGAGTTAAGCCTATATTAAATCATATACCTATGACTTTAAGACAATTGAGAGGATTCTTGGGCATTACAGGCTATTGCTGCATTTGGATTCTGGGTTATGGGGAACTTGTCCAGCCTTTATATAAACTTATAACTGAGACTTAGCAGGTCCAAACCAGTTTCTGAGTCACCAGAGACTCAAAAGGCTTTTAAGACTGTTTAAAATGCTCTCTTGCAGGCTTCTGCTTTGAGCTTGTCCACAGGATCAGAGTTTAGTATGTTTGTTACTGAGAAAAGGCTATAGCCACATTGCTTAAGGATAATTTCTACTATTGTTTTGCTAATGCCTAAAGCTCATAAGTATACTAATAGGCAAAATTTTACTGTGCTGACTTCTCAGGATGTAAGAGGGATCTTAAACTCTAAAGTTCAGAGTAACAATGGCTCCGCCTTTAAAGCTGCTGTAACTCAAGGGGTGTTGAAAACTCTAGGAATAGAATATCACTTACACTGTTCCTGGAAACCCCAATCTTCAGAAAAAATTGAAAAGGCTAATGACATTATTAAGAGGCATTTGTGTAAGCTAACTCAGGAAACACAAGGCAATTGGTTTAAAGTTTTACCCATAGCTTTAATGAGGGCTCAAACTGCCCCTAAGAAGGGACTGTCTCTATGGCAGACTGTTTTTGTGCACAGATGTTGTCACAGACCCTGAAGCCTTAGAATTAACTATGTGACCCAGCTTTCAGCTTTTCAACCTCCTCATCAATTGAAGGCTTCCCATGGTGGGTTTCTCCACTTCAAGGAAAGGGCTTTCTTCAACTCTGTGAATACCTTCACCAACAACAATCATATGCAATGCCTCTTTTTGGTCTGATGATATCTAACAATCCTAAGATGGACTGGTATAACATATTGTACTTTAACTATGAACATAATGTGACTTTTAATTTTGATTAGGTTTTAACTTGATTTGATGACTATTTTGCCTTACATTTGTAACTGTAAAATGGGGTTTGTTTCTAACCATCTGAAAGCTTTTAAATTACAAATGGTGGTCTAGGCTCCTACGAGTGCCACAGCCTCCTCCAACTATTACTTGGGGCTCCTGGATCAGAGACCCTCATTATGAGGGTTAGGAGAATATGTTGCCTCAACAATTTAGGGACCATGCCCCTCAACAGCAGGAAGTAGTTATGGAATGAAAACGACCTTCTTTTCCCTTGGCAACATAATTTCCCTATAAGAAAAGGGTTGGAGAGGGGGGAAATGAGAGAGTAAGGCAGGTTGATAAGAAGTCCGGGGTCCCCAAGGAGGAGAAAGGAGTCTGGGGCTCTCAAGGAGGAGATAGGGGTCTGGAATTCTCAAGGAGGAGGAAAGGACAAACATTTTTTTCCACATTCCTTAGTAAGGATTATATAACATAATGTATCCTGCTTAAGGACATGTTTCTCCTTCCTGAAAGCTTTCTGACTAATCCTGTTATCTTAAAATGTATATTATGGGAGTGGGTCTAGTAAGATCTTTACAACCTTGTGACATTCTTTTGCTTTATTTTAATAACCAATTAAAAAGTATATAATTCCCTTGCTAAGACTAGGGAAGGGGGCATTCTCCATCTCCCTTCTGAAGTCTATGTCAGAAGCTTTCTCTGTCCCTCTGCTACACAAAAGCTCTTGAGTGATCAAGCCTGGCCCTTGGACCAAGGCTGAATTTTCTTTTTTGGAGATCACGAATTCGATATCATTCACTGTAAGCTATCACCAGCATCAGGGTTTTTCCCAGTGAGTTGGCTCTTCATATCAGGTGGCCAAAGTATTGGAGTTTCAGCTTCAGCATCAGTCCTTCCAGTGAATATTGAGGGTTGATTTCCTTTAGAATTGACTGGTTTCATCTCCTTGCTATCCAAGGGACTCTCAAGAGTCTTCTCCAGCGCCTCAGTTTGAAAGCACCAATTCTTTGGCACTTGGCCTTCTTTATGGTCCAGCTCTCACATTCATAAATGACTATTGTATTATTGGGGGCATATAATTTAGACAGACTTCCTAAAGCACTTAGCACACTAGCAGGTATCTAGTAAGTGTTTTTAGAAGAGTTAGCCCTGGTATTGCAAGTAGACCCAGGACTTGGTCTTCTTTAAGTTTTTGGCAGAAGCAGCCATTTTCCTGCCTTTCTGTTATTCATATTTGTTTCATCATTCCCCTCTGCCATAGCCTTGTTCCCAGCTGTAGTGCACTGAAGTTTGCTAACTTAGAGTATGTCATTGTGTCAGGGGAAAATCAGTTCCCTTCTTTCACATTCATGACATTTAGACTTAAATTTGTTTTCTTTTTGCCCACAAAGTAACAATGGAATTTGAGAAACAAACAAACAAAAAGAAAGCTAAAAAAATTAGCCATTAAGTCTTTTTTGTAAACTTTCCTTGTAGCCACTTCACTTCTAGTTCACTCATTTGTCCGTAATGCTGACAGATATATTAAGAGATATGACAAGCACAGTACTGTATCCTGGATTGGATCCTGATTTGGAAAGGGAAAAGGAAAAGTGAATGTCTTAACTCCAAATGCCATAAAATACTGTCTGGGTAACCTAAAAAACAAAAGTTCATTCTCTGCTTGTTCTGGATGCTGGAGTTAGAGACTAGGGTGGCAGCTTGCTGGATTCTGATGAGAACTTGCTTCAGGGCTTGCAGATGGATGCCATCTCACTGTGTATTCGTAAGGCTTTTCCTTTCTCTTCCTCATTTTATAAGGTCGCTGATCTCATCGTGAAGCCCCTACCTTCATGGTGTACTCTAACCCTTCAGTTCAGTTCAGTTCAGTCGCTCAGTTGTGTCCAACTGTTTGTGACCCCATGAATCCCAGCACGCCAGGCCTCCCTGTCCATCACTAACTCCTGGAGTTCACCCAGACTCACATCCATCGAGTCAGTGATGCCATCCAGCCATCTCATCCTCTGTCGTCCCCTTCTCCTCCTGCCCCCAATCTCTCTCAGCATCAGAGTCTTTTCCAATGAGTCAACTCTTCTCATGAGGTGGCCAAAGTACTGGAGTTTCAGCTTTAGCATCATTCCTTCCAAAGAAATCCCAGGGCTGATCTCCTTCAGAATGGACTGGTTGGATCTCCTTGCAGTCCAAGGGATTCTCAAGAGTCTTCTCCAACACCACAGTCCAAAAGCACCAATACTTAGGCGCTCAGCTTTCTTCACAGTCCAACTCTCACATCCATACATGACCACTGGAAAAACCATAGCCTTGACTAGACGGACCTTTGTTGGCAAAGTTATGTCTCTGCTTTTGAATATGCTATCTAGCTTGGTCATAACTTTCCTTCCAAGGAGTAAGCGTCTTTTAATGTCATGGCTGCAATCACCATCTGCAGTGATTTTGGAGCCCCCCAAAATAAAGTCTGCCACTGTTTCCACTGTTTCCCCATCTATTTCCCATGAAGTGATGGGACCAGATGCCATGATTTTCATTTTCTGAATGTTGAGCTTTAAGCCAACTTTTTCACTCTCTTCTTTCACTTTCATCAAGAGGCTTTTTAGTTCCTCTTCACTTTCTGCCATAAGGGTGGTGTCATCTGCATATCTGAGGTTATTGATTATTCTTCCAGCAATCTTGATTCCAGCTTGTGCTTCTTCCAGCCCAGCGTTTCTCATGATGTACTATGCATATAAGTTAAACAAGCAGGGTGACAATATACAGCCTTAACGTACTCCTTTTCTTATTTGGGACCAGTCTGTTGTTCCATGTCCAGTTATAACTGTTGCTTCCTGACCTGCATATAGGTTTCTCAAGAGGCAGGTAAAGTGGTCTGATATTCCCATCTCTTTCAGAATTTTCCACAGTTTATTGTGATCCACACAGTCAAAGGCTTTGGCATAGTCAATAAAGCAGAAATAGATGTATTTCTGAAACTCTCTTCCTTTTTTGATGATCCGGCAGATGTTGGCAATTTGGTCTCTGGTTCCTCTGCCTTTTCTAAAACCAGCTTAAACATCTGGAAGTTCATGGTTCACATAGTGCTGAAGCCTGGCTTGGAGAATTTTGAGCATTACTTTACTAGTGTGTGAGATGAGTGCAATTGTGCGGCAGTTTTAGCAATCTTTAGCATTGCCTTTCTTTGGAATTGGAATGAAAACTGACCTTTTCCAGTCCTGTGGCCACTGCTGAGTTTTCCAAACTTGCTGACATATTGAGTGCAGCACTTTCACAGCATCATCTTTCAGGAATTGAAATAGCTCAACTGGAATTCCATCACCTCCACTAGCTTTGTTCATAGTGATGCTTTCTAAGGCCCACTTGACTTCACATTCCAAGATGTCTGGTTCTAGGTGAGTGATCACACCATTGTGATTATCTTGGTCATGAAGATTTTTTTGTACAGTTCTTCTGTATATTCTTGCCATCTCTTCTTAATATCTTCTGCTGCTGTTAGGTCCATACCATTTCTGTCCTTTATCAAGCCCATCTTTGCATGAAATGTTCCCTTGGTAGCTCTAATTTTCTTGAAGAGATCTCCAGTCTTTCCCATTCTGTTGTTTTCCTCTATTTCTTTGCATTGATTGCTGAGGAAGGCTTTCTTATCTCTCCTTGCTATTCTTTGGAACTCTGCATTCAGATGCTTGTATCTTTCCTTTTCTCCTTTGCTTTTTGCTTCTCTTCTTTTCACAGCTATTTGTAAGGCCTCCTCAGACAGCCATTTTGCTTTTTTGCATTTCTTTTCTATGGGGATGGTCTTGATCCCTATCTCCTGTACAATGTCACGAACCTCCATCCATAGTTCATCAGGCACTCTATCTGTCAGATCTAGGCCCTTAAATCTATTTTCACTTCCACTGTATAATCATAACGGATTTGATTTAGGTCATACCTGGATGGTCTAGTGGTTTTCCCTACTTTCTTCAATTTAAGTTTGAATTTGGTAATAAGGAGTTCATGATCTGAGTCACAGTCAGCTCCTGGTCTTGTTTTTGTTGACAGTATAGGGCTTGTCTGTCTTTGTCTGCAAAGAATATAATCAATCTGATTTTGGTGTTGACCATCTGGTGATGTACATGTGTAGAGTCTTCTCTTGTGTTTTTGGAAGAGGGTGTTTTCTATGACCAGTGCGTTCTCTTGGCAAAACTCTATATTAGCCTTTGCCCCACTTCATTCCGTGTTCCTAGGCCAAATTTGCCTGTTATTCCAGGTGTTTCTTGACTTCCTACTTTTGCATTCCAGTCCCCTATAATGAAAAGGACGTCATTTTTGGGTGTTCGTTCTAAAAGGTCTTGTAGGTCTTCATAGAACCGTTCAACTTTAGCTTCTTCAGCGTTACTGGTTGGGACATAGACTTGGATTACTGTGATACTGAATGGTTTGCCTTGGAAACAAACAGAGATCATTCCGTCGTTTTTGAGATTGCATCCAAGTACTGCATTTTGGACTCTTTTGTTGACCATGATGGCTACTCCATTTCTTCTAAGGGATTCCTGCCCACAGTAGTAGATATAATGGTCATCTGAGTTAAATTCACCCATTCCAGTCCATTTTAGTTTGCTGATTCCTAGAGTGTCGACGTTCACTCTTGCCATCTCCTGTTTGACCACTTCCAATTTGCCTTGATTCATGGACCTAACATTCCAGGGTACTATGAAATATTGCTCTTTACGGCATCAGACCTTGCTTCTATCACCGGTCACATCCACAACTGGCTATTGTTTTTGCTTTGGCTCCATCCCTTCGTTCTTTCTGGAGTTATTTCTCCACTGATCTCCAGTAGCATATTGGGCACCTACTGACCTGGGGAGTTCCTCTTTCAGTATCCTATCATTTTGCCTTTTCATACTGTTCATGGGGTTCTCAAGGCAAGAATACTAAAGTGGTTTGCCATTCCCTTCTCCAGTGGACCACATTCTGTCAGACCTCTCCACCATGTCCCGCCCGTCTTGGGTGGCCCCACAGGGCATGGCTTAGTTTCATTGAGTTAGACAAGGCTGTGGTCCTAGTGTGATTAGATTGACTAGTTTTCTGTGATTATGGTTTCAGTGTGTCTGCCCTCTGATGCCCTCTTGCAACACCTACCATCTTACTTGGGTTTCTCTTACCTTGGATGTGGGGTATCTTCATGGCTGCTCCAGCAAAGTGGAGCCTCTGCTCCTTAGCTTGGACGAGGGGTGTCTCCTCACTGCCACCCCTCCTGACCTTGAATTCATCCTGATATGAATTTCATGGGGACACAAAGGTTTAATCCAAGAAAGGAGTAAAGTTTATTGATAAAATTATTTATTTCAATAGGTGACACTATTGGACATTGAATTTTATTTCATTTTTTTATTGATACAAATTTAGATTCATTGTGTTAATGATTTACCCAAAAATTAGGTATTCAAATGTGTTTATTTCTTATTGTCCTTACAGCTAGCTAGTGCTTTAGTAAATTTTATCATGTTGGGTCATTTTTTACAATTAAATTTGTTTATTAATTTTTGGCTGTGCTGGGTGTTCCTTGCTGTTTGAGGGCTTTCTCTAGTTTCAGTGAGAGGGGGCTACTCCCTAGTTGCAGTGTGTGGGCTTGTGGGCTTCTCATTGCTGTGGCTTTTCTTTTCTTGGAGCATGGGCTCTAGGATGTGTGGACTCCGTAGTTGTGGCTTACAGGTGCCCTGAGGCATGTGTGGTCTTCCTGGATCAGAGATCAAACCCGTGTCTCCTGCATTGGCAGGCAGATTCTTAACCTCTGGACCACCAAGTAAGTCCCTTAAAATATATTTTTTAATTGGAATATAATTGTTTTACAATATTGTGTTTGTTTCTGCTGTACAACAACATGAATCATCTGTAAGTATGCATATATCCCCTTCCTCTTGAGCCTCTCTCCCACCCCCACCATCCCACCCCTCTAGGTGGACACTGGGTTTTAAATGATGTGGAATTAAATGATGATGCGGCTCTTCTAGATAAAGTGATACACGTAATTTTCAGAAAATAACTGGATGTATTTAAGGGCTTTAAACAACAGTAGTGCTGTTATCCAGAGATTAAAATAGGATGATTTCTACTGCAGATTCTCCTTTCCTTTTGTTGGATTTAATGAAGAATCTTAGTACAGAGCTGACTGGCCACCTTGGACTCCGTAATTCTAACAACCTCCAGATCATGCCCATTCCATTCATGTCTATATCCTCAGACACAAGCACAGTGCCTGGTGTAGGATAGGCACCCCATACATCTGTGTTGAGTATGAATGACTGGGTTAGGCCAGACCCCAGCGAAGCATCTCTGCTTCATCTTTCCAATGTTTCCATTACCTGTGTTTTTCAGGGAGGGGAAATTAATTTCAAACCTACAGAAAAGATGCAAGAATAATAAAAAGACCTATCATGAACCCATTACCCAAATTCACTGATATTTTTCAATTTTTAGCAGTTTATTTTAAAATAATTTCATTCTTAAAGATTTGCAAGACAAATACAATCTAATAATGATACAAAGAGCTACTCTCTACACTTCACCCAGGTTTCCTAATTATGAACATTTGTCTTCATTTTCTCCCATATATCATTATTTTCTTTTTGAAATGTTTGAGGTTAAGTTGTAGACATGTTTCCAAATTACTCCTGAATACTTTAGTATTCTAAAGTATTTAGTATACTAAAACAATGACACTTGCATACGTAAATTCAGTATCCCCATTGAATTCAGGATATTAACATAGCAACAATACTTTTATCTAATCCACAAAATCCATGCAAATTTCTCCAGTTGTCTAATATAGAAAGGAATAGAGGACTTCCCTGGCAGTCCAGTGGTTAAGACTCTGTGATTCCAATGTAGGGGGTACAGGTTCAATCCCTGGATGGAGAACTAAGATCACACGTGCCATGTGGTGTGGCCACAAAAAAAAAAAAGGAATAGTAGTAACAAAATTATTGCCCTTCCCTCCTTTCCTTTCTGGTTCAAAATCCAATTCAGAAAATCATGCATTGTATTTCATTGTCATGTCTGTTTAGTTTCTTTCAATCTACTTCCTTAGGTTTTCTTTGTTTTTCATGATTTTGACATTTTTGGAGTATATATTGGAGAAGGAAATGGCAACCCACTCCAATATTCTTGCCTGGAGAATCCCATGGACAGATGAACCTTGTGGGCTTCAGTCCATGGGGTCGCAAGAGTCGAACACGACTGAATGACTTTGACTTGACTAGAGTATATATAGGTTAGAATTTTATAGAATTTCCTTCAGTTTGGATTTCTCGGATTTTTTTTTTTTCATGGCTAGATTCAGGATATACTTTTTGGTGTGGATACCACAGAAATGGTGCTATTTTCAATGCCTTATGTCAGAAGGCACATTATTTTTTTCTCATTACTAAAGATAGTCGGTTGAGGAATTAATAGATTCTGGGGGGAATTTATTTTGAGACTCTGTACATACATATTCTTTTTCTCATCAAAATTTTATCCTGTGAATCCTCCTACACTGCTGGTGGGAGTGTAAATTGGTACAGCCACTATGGAGAACAGTATGGAGGTTCCTTAAAAAACTAAAAATAGAAGCACCATATGACCCTGCAATACCACCCCTGGGCATATATCTGGAGAAAAACATGATCCAAAAGGATACATGCACCCCAGTGTTCACTGTAGCACTGTTGAGTCAAGACATGGGAGCAACCTAAATGTCCATTTACAAAGGAATGGATAAAGAAGATGTGGTATGTATGACAGAATATTACTCAGCCATTAAAAGGAATGAAATAATGCCATCTGTAGCAACATGGGTGGAACTAGATAGAGATTGTCATACTGAATAAGTCAGACAGAGAAGGAGAAATATTGTATCGTTGCTCTTTACTCGCTAAGTGGTGTCTGACTCTTTTGCGACCCCATGGAGTACAGCCTGCCAGTCTCCTCTGTCCATGGGATTTTCCAGGCAAGAACACTGGAGTGGATTGCCATTTCCTTTTCCAGGGGATCTTCTTGACCCAAGGACTGAATCTGTGATTCTTGGATTGGCAGATGTGTTCTTTACCACTGAGTAACCAGGGAAGCCAAGAAATATCATATGACATCCCTTATATGTGGAAACAGAAAAAGACTCAGACTTAGAGAATGAACTTATGGTTGCCAGGGTAAGGATGGGTGAAGGGATAGTGGAGTTTAGGGAGTGGTTTGAAATGTTTGAGGTTAAGTTGTAGACATGTTTAGGGTGGACATGCACACACTACTAGATTTAAAGCGGATAACCAGTAAGGACCTACTGTATAGCACATGGCACTCTGCTCAATGTTATGTGGCAGCCTGTATGGGGGGAGTTTGGGGAAGAATAGATAAATGTATATGTATGGCTGAGTCTGTTCACTGTTCACCCGAGACTGCACATTGTTAGTCAGCTATATTCCAGTCCAAATCAGAAAGTTAAAAAAAGTAAAAGAAAAAAAAATGAAAAAAAAATGAAAAAAAAATTACCCTGTGATTATAATATCCATTGATATCTTTTGCCTCAATCATTTATTACAATGGTGATTGGTGAATTTATTTTCTAATTCTATCATTCTGTCTATGTTTTTTAGTTGGAATTCAATTTTAAGATGGAGCTTTCTGTTTGTATTTGTTTACTTATATCAGAATGGGATCAAATTCTTATTTTATTGAATTAGTTATACTATATTGTTAAGTATTATTTTATTACAGCTTCATTGAGGTGTATTTGACACATAATAAATTGCATACATTTAAAGCATACAGTTTGAGGAATCCTGGTGTGTATATACAGTGAAAAAGACACCACCACAATTAATAAAATGAAACCCTAACTTTCCTGTACTTCTTAAAATCCTGTCTTACTTCCTCTCTCCCTGTCCTCAGGAAACCAAAACTTTGATTTCTGATACTGTAAATTTGTTTTCACTTTATTCTATTATTTTATATAAATGGAATTGTACAGAATGTTTATTTTTTGCTGGGGTCTGGTTTCTTTCATTCAGTGTAATTACTTTGAGATTCATCCATGATATTGAGTGTATTCATAGTTCGTTATTTTTATTGTTGAATAGTAGTGTATTGATTTGCCACAGTTTGTTTACCTATTCACTTACTGATGGACATTTGTTTATTCCTAGTTTGTGATTATTACAAAGTTTCCAGGAACAGGTACAAGTCTTTGCACTGTACATGTCCTTGTATGGACATATTATTTAATTCTCTTGGAAGGGCTGGATCATACAGTTGATATATATTGAGTTTTAAGAGAGCTTCCCTGGTGGCTCAGACATTATCAAATTGTTGTAGTATTAATATTTAGATTCACCCAGGCCTGGGACATCCCATGGACAGAGGAGTCTGATGGGCCACAGTCCATGGGATCCCCAAAGAAGTGGACACGACTTAGTGACTAAACAATAACAAAGCAGCATATAAATACTTCCACTGTTTGATGTCCTTTGGATTGGTTAGGAAGTGAGCTGAGGAAGTTTACAATTTATATTGTTTGCTTACCTTCTCTTGGGAGTCATTGCCCTGATTTCCAATGTCTGGAAAACCATTGTTTTACTTTTTCTTATTTTTAATGCAATAGATTTTATTTTTTAGAATGGTTTTAGATTTGCAGAAAAAAATGAGATGATAGTACAGAGTTCCCTTATACCCACACCTTGTTTTCCCTCTTATTAATATCATTCGTTAGTATAATATATGTGTCATAACTAATGAACCAATATCAATACATTATTACTATTGTTCATAGTGGGTTGTTGGTGGTTGTTGGTCCCTCAGTTGTGTCTGACTCTTTGTGACCCCATGAACTGTAGCCCACCAAGCTCCTCTGTCTATGAAATTTTCCAGGCAAGAAAGAATACTGGAGTGGGTTGCCATTCCCCAGGGATTGAACCTGGGTCACCTGCATTGCTGGAGGATTCCTTACTGGCTGAGTCACCAGGGAAGCAGCAACTATTATTCATAGTTCATTTATATCTTTAGTTTTTAACCTAATGTCCTTTTTCTAGGACCCCATCCGGGGTTCTGCATTTCATTTAGATGTCGTATCTCTTTAGACTCCTTTTAGTTATGGCAGTCTCTTTCAAATTAGAATGAAAAGTAGGATGTTCTATCTCCATGGGACTAATTTTTTTTTTTTCCATGATAAGACTGGGATTGTGGGTCACTGGGAGAAAAACCATAGGGGTAAAGTGCCATTTTCATCTTCTCCTAGCAAGAGTACATATTATGGTCATGACTCATGCCTGTCGATGTTGACCTTGATCACTTGACTGAAGTAGTACTTGTCAGATTTTTCCACTGTAAAATTATTCTTTTCCCCACTTCATTGAAATTTATTTGTTTATTTATTGGCTACCCTGGCCCTTTGTTACTGCATGTAGTCTTTCTCTCCTTGCTTTGAGCAAGGCCTACTCTTTGCTGCAGTGCTTGGGCTTCTCGTTGCAGTTGCTTCTCTTGTTATAGAACATGGGCTCTAGGGCATGCAGGCTCCGTAGCTGCAGCACAGGCCTAGTTGCTCTGCAGCATGCGGACTTTTCCTGGACCAGGCTTAAACCTGTGTCCCCTGCGCTGGCAGGCAAATTCTTAACCACTGGACCACTGAGGAAGCCTCCCACTTTCCATCTTGTACTCTTTGGAAGGAAGTCATTATTTACAGTCCTCACCTACAGAATGGGGAGGTTTATTTCCCCTCCTTAAGGGCAGAATATCTACATATATTTTTTTGGAATTCTGCACAAAAGATTTGTCTCTTCTCCTCCATTTATTACTTTACTCAATCATTTATCTATTTTCATATAGACTTATGGATATTTATTTTATACTTTGGTTTATAATCCAGTACTACTTTATTTTCTTGATCAAATTATTTCAGCTTTGGCCTTTGGATGTTCAGTGGTTTCTGTGCTCATTTGACTTATCCACATCTTTTTTTTTTTTGAGTACTTCCTTACTTATTGATACTACAAAATGCTCCAGGCTCATCTTCTGTAATTCTTGTCCTTGTCTTAAAATCAACCATTTCTCCAAGGAGCCCTTTCTTTTTATCAGAAAGTCATATTAGAAACCAAGATCTGGATTCTAGGTTTGCTTGCTTTTACAGGAGTATCTTTACTTTTTTACATACTTTAAGTTGACAGAGCAAAAAATAGTAATATATGTGTATATAGTAAGCTGTATATATATACATATCTATAAATATTTCTATATGTAACCATCTGTACCTATATTAAGTCAAACATAAATTCATACTTATGTCTCAAGCTATAATCTATTACTATAAGGATCATTTGAGGAAATAATTTCTAATTAAATTTTATTTGTTTGATCAGATAAAGTAGTTAATATAGTTTGGAAGAGTAAAAGGACGTGTAATAAACGTCTTCCTTTCTTAATATCCTCCTGGTTCCCCTCCTAAAAGAAACTAATCTTACCAGTTTTTGCAGGGCTATTGAGATGGGTAGAAGACCTTCATAAAACCTGCAAAAAATTTATTTTTTAAAGAAGTTTTACATATCTACTTTAATTTTAAACTACATGTGAATCAATCAAAGCAGTCAATACCAGTTCCATTTTATTTTATTTTGAAGTTTTTTTCTTTTTCTCTTTCTGGCCATGCCCTAGGTGGCCTGTGGGATCTTAGGTCCGCCATCAGGGATAAAACCTGGGCCTCCTGCAGTGGAAGTGTGGAGTCCTAATCATTGGACTGCCAGGGAATTCCCCCAATACCATTTTAGCAGTGAGAAAACTGGGGAATAAAAATATGTTTTCCTCCTTAAAAAAAAAAAAAAAATCGTGTAAGCGTGTTTTGTGGACAATTTAAGAAGCAATATAGGAACAACAAAACTTTAGAGTCAGGATTTGACTGTATTATAGATCTCTTCTCTGCTGGTTTCTAATGATTTGACCATGACATATGTTTTAAACTCTGAGTCTCAATATTTTTTTCTGAACATTGAGATAATAAAAACCATCTAATACAGTCATTATTTCCATTTGCAATGCACTCAATGTTGTGCCTGACATAAAATAACTGCTCAATGAATGAGAGTTATTATTAAGTTGTAGTGGTTGAGCAGAAGACACTAAACTGTTTCATTATATGGCAGTGATATTTATTTAAGTTAGCCTCAAATATTACATGGCAAAAACTCTAGTTATTTCTTTTCCCCCTGCCATCTAAGCAGGTCAATTGGCAGAAAAGTATTATGTTCTGTATTTTTACAGTAAACCTTTGGGGGAAGGTTCTTGCTTCCATCTCTTGATAGAAATGCAAAGTCAAATTTTTATCAAATAAACTGCTAAAATTGCTTTATGCCATCAATAACTACATACTGGAGTTCCCTTCAAGTATTTTAAGCATTTAAGGGGAGAATTTTAGTTTATGAATTTAAAATATGCTTGTCCTTGGAAGGAAAGCTATGACAAACCCAGATAGCATATTAATAAGCAGAGCTATCACTTTGCTGACAAAGTTCTGTATAGTCAAATCTATGGTTTTTTTCAGTAGTCATGTACGAATGTGAGAGTTGGACCATGAAGAAGGCTGAGCACCAAAGAATTGATGCTTTAGGATTGTGGTTTTAGAGAACACTCTTGAAGTCCCTTGGACCGCAAGGAGATCCAACCAGTCAATCCTAAAGGAAATCAATCCTGACTATTCATTGTAAGGACTAACACTGAAGCTGAAGCTCCAAAACTTTGACCACCTGATGAGAAGAGCCGACTCATTGGAAAAGACATTGAGGCTGGGAAAGATTAAAGGCAAAAGGAGGAGGGGCAGCAGAGGATGAGATAAATAGCATCACTGTTTCAATGGACATGAATTGAGCAAATTCCAGGAAATAGTGGAGGACAGAGGAGCCTGGGGTGCTGCAGTTCATGGGATCGCAAAGAGTTGGACATGACTTAGCACTGAATAACAGTAACAACTTGAATTTATACCCTGCACTGAGAACTTTAAATGTGAATAAGATTCTAAATAAATCTAAATGACAGTTTGGCAGTAAGTGAGGACATTTCTCTCTTCTTAAGCTACTCTTGACAATGGACACTTAACAAGGCTAATCAAATGTGACTTATATCATCAAAATTAGTAAGGCGTGAAAAACTTTTTTCATATCATTCCTTACACTTCCCATTTGAAAACATGATACCTTCTTAAGAGTGTACCTTCTTAAGAGTCATCACTTGGTGTTCCTTCAGTAAAGTGAGAATTTTAGGTTTTTTGGGACAGTGTTTAACAGTCCAGAATTTACCAGTCCCTATGGAAGTCCTTTTATGTTTCGGACACGACTAAGCGACCGATCTGATCTGATCTGATCTGATGGAAGTCCTTTTATGTTCAGGTTTGCAAAAGAGCTATTGACTTCTTGCATAATTAGAGTTCTTTATCTTCTACTCTTTTTAACTTGGGCAATTTGTAAATGATTTAGCGCTACTTTCTCCAAAAGTCATACTATACTGTTTCCCAAGTTTGTAACCTTATATAGTTACAAACTTATAAGTTATAAGTTTGGTATTATATAGTCCTTGTTAAGAAGAGAGAACTCACTAATACCCTTTTAGGGAAAAGTTAATTAAGGCAAAGAGGATAAGCAGGTATTTCCACGCTTACTTATACTCCGACCCTTTTTTCTTTTTGTATATGAAAAATATAGCTTTTATATATACACATATCCAAATTAGTGTATTATTTTCTTCTATTTTAAGCTTTGTTTTGTTTTTCATTTCCAGGTGAGGTTTCAAATTAACCTCTAATTTTGTCATAAAGTCATTCACTTAAAAACATTATTTATTTAACTTTTGATTACACTGGGTCCGCGTTGCTGCACGCGGGCTTTTCAGTGAGTTGACTTCTCTAGTTGCAGAGCACAGGCTCTAGGGCTTTCAGGCTTCAGTAGTTTGGCACATGGTCTTAGCTGCCCTGTAGCATGTGGAATCTTCCTGTACCAGGGATTGAACCCCTATCCCCTGCACTGGCAGGCAGATTCCCTTTTATTGGACCCCCAGAAAAATCCAAAGTCATTCACTTTTGTAATTAGTGATTATGCAATGGTGCTTGCCCAGTTTATGTCTCACTTTTTATAATTTACCAAGGGGATTTCTAGCTAAATAAACCTCACTCAGCTTGTTTTAAGATAACGCAGATTGCATCTAATTGGTGAACCAAATTAGATAACCTCATGAAGTGCAGATTTTAAGGGAATACTTTTTGTACCAGAGACTTTCCAGTTTGAGTAAAAATTCTTCTATGGGCATTTAGAAATAAAATGCAACTTTGGCTTGGTAATTGTGGTGTGACAGATCTATTACTGAATCCCAGTACACAGCCAATCTTAAAGGTGAGTTGTCAAATTGTTACAAGATTTTCAACCAGTGTCTGTAAACAGGTAGATGCAAATCCACAAGTGTGAGGATTTGGCAGATAAGATATTGCTTGATAAGATTGTACTGGGTTCTGGAAAACTGAATACAAATATGTGATAATATATGGTTCTCATGTTTTCCAGTGATTGCTAGACATATATGTGGAAAATTGTCTTTACGGAAAATTATCTTTACTAACTTAAATAAAAATTCATGTGACCTTTGACCAACGTGGGTGGAGGGGTGCCCACCCCTTATGCAATCAAAATTTTCATATAACTTTAAAAAATTATTTGATTTATTTATTTTTGGCTGTGCTGGGTCTTCCTTGCTGCACGGGCTTTTCTCTAGTTGCAGAGAGTGGGGACTACTTTCTAGTTGCCATGTCTAGGCTTCTCATTGTGGTGGCTTCTTTTCTTGTCAAGCTCAGGCCTAGGACACCTGGGCTCAGTAGTTGGGGCTCCCAGGCTCTAAAATACACGCTCAATGGTTGTGGTGCATGGGGTTTATTGCTCTGAGGCATGTGGGATCCTCCCTGATCAGGGATTGAACCCATGTCTCCTGGATTGGCAAGCGGATTCTTTACCTCTTATCCACCAGGGAAAACCCAGCATATAACTTTTTACTCCCTCAAAAACTTAACTACTAATAGCCAACTGTTGACCAGAAGCCTTACTGATGAACTATCTATTAACTCTTATTTTGTATGTTATATGTATTACATACAATATTCGTGCAGTAAAGTGAGCTAGAGAAAAGAAAATGTTATTAAGAAAATTACAGGAATAGAAAACACATTTACAGGCAGCGGCTAAGAGGAATTACCCCACGTCCGAGGTCAGAGGCAGCGGCTGAGAGTGCCAGGCTGAGATGGCCCAGGAACAGCCGAGAGAGCTACCTCACGCCCAAGGCCGGGGTGGCGGCTGGGAGGAGCAACCCCACGTCCAAGGAGCCATGGCTGCGTGGGCGCAGGAGGGCCTAGAGGAGCTATTCCACGTTCAAGGTCAGGAGGGGCAGCAGTGAGGAGATACCCCCTCGTGGAACGTAAGGAGCAGCGGCTGCGCTTTGCTGCAGCAGCCGTGAAGAGATACCCCACATCCAAGGTAAGAGAAACCCAAGTAAGATGGTAGGTGTTCCAAGAGGGCATCAGAGGGCAGACACACTGAAACCATAATCACAGAAAACTAGTCAATCTAATCACACTAGGACCACAGCCTTGTCTAACTCAATGAAGCTAAGCCATGCCCTGTGGGGCCACCCAAGACAGGCGGGTCATAGTGGAGAGGTCTGACAGAATGTGGTCCACTGGAGAAGGGAATGGCAAACCATTTCAGTATTCTTGCCTTGAGAACCCCATGAACAGTATGAAAAGGCAAAATGATAGGATACTGAAAGAGAAACTCCCCAGGTCAGTATGTGCCCAATATGCTACTGGAGATCAGTGGAGAAATAACTCCAGAAAGAATGAAGGGATGGAGCCAAAGCAAAAACAATACCCAGTTGTGGATGTGACTGGTGATAGAAGCAAGGTCCGATGCTGTAAAGAGCAATATTGCATAGGAACCTGGAATGTTAGGTCCATGAATCAAGGCAAATTGGAAGTGGTCAAACAGGAGATGGCAAGAGTGAACGTCGACATTCTAGGAATCAGCGAACTGAAATGGACTGGAATGGGTGAATTTAACTCAGATGACCATTATATCTACTACTGCGGGCAGGAATCCCTTAGAAGAAATGGAGTAGCCATCATGGTCAACAAAAGGGTCCAAAATGCAGTACTTGGATGCAATCTCAAAAACGACGGAATGATCTCTGTTTGTTTCCAAGGCAAACCATTCAATATCACAGTAATCAAAGTCTATGTCCCAACTAGTAACGCTGAAGAAGCTGAAGGTGAACGATTCTATGAGGACCTACAAGACCTTTTAGAATGAACACCCAAAAAATAGGTCCTTTTCTTTATAGGGGCCTGGAATGCAAAAGTAGGAAGTCAAGAAACACCTGGAGTAACAGGCAAATTTGGCCTTGGAATATGGAATGCAGCAGGGCAAAGACTAATAGAGTTTTGCCAAGAAAATGCACTGGTCATAGCAAACACCTTCTTCCAACAACACAAGAGAAGACTCTACACATGGACATCACCAGATGGTCAACACCAAAATCAGATTGATTATATTCTTTGCAGCCAAGGATGGAGAAGCCCTATACAGTCAACAAAAGAAGACCAGGAGCTGACTGTGGCTCAGATCATGAACTCCTTATTGCCAAATTCAGACTTAAATTGAAGAAAGTAGGGAAAACCACTAGACCATTCAGGTATGACCTAAATCAAATCCCTTATGATTATACAGTGGAAGTGAGAAATAGATTTAAGGGCCTAGATCTGATAGATAGAGTGCCTGATGAGCTATGGAATGAGGTTCGTGACATTGTACAGGAGACAGGGATCAAGACCATTCCCATAGAAAAGAAATGCAAAAAAGCAAAATGGCTGTCTGAGGAGGCCTTACAAATAGCTGTGAAAAGAAGAGAAGCAAAAAGCAAAGGAGAAAAGGAAAGATATAAGCATCTGAATGCAGAGTTCCAAAGAATAGCAAGGAGAGATAAGAAAGCCTTCCTCAGCAATCAATGCAAAGAAATAGAGGAAAACAACAGAATGGGAAAGACTAGAGATCTCTTCAAGAAAAATAGAGCTACCAAGGGAACATTTCATGCAAAGATGGGCTTGATAAAGGACAGAAATGGTATGGACCTAACAGCAGCAGAAGATATTAAGAGGTGGCAAGAATACACAGGACAACTGTACAAAAAAGATCTTCACGACCCAGATAATCATGATGGTGTGATCACTCACCTAGAGCCAGACATCTTGGAATGTGAAGTCAAGTGGGCCTTAGAAAGCATCACTACGAATAAAGCTAGTGGAGGTGATGGCATTCCAGTTGAGCTATTTCAAATCCTGAAAGATGATGCTGTGAAAGTGCTGCATTCAATATGCCAGCAAAATTGGAAAACTCAGCAGTGGCCATAGGACTGGAAAAGGTCAGTTTTCATTCCAATCCCAAAGAAAGGCAATGCCAAAGAATGCTTAAACTACCTCACAACTGCACTCATTTCACACGCTAGTAAAGTAATGCTCAAAATTCTCCAAGCCAGGCTTCAGCAATACGTGAACCATGAACTTCCTGATGTTCAAGCTGGTTTTAGAAAAGGCAGAGGAACCGGAGATCAAATTGCCAACATCCGCTGGACCATGGAAAAAGCAAGAGAGTTCCAGAAAAACATCTATTTCTGCTTTATTGACTATGCCAAAGCCTTTGACTGTGTGGATCACAATAAACTGTGGAAAATTCTGAAAGAGATGGGAAAGCAGACCACCTGACCTACCTCTTGAGAAACCTATATGCAGGTCAGGAAGCAACAGTTATAACTGGACATGGAACAACAGACTGGATCCAAATAGGAAAAGGAGTACGTCAAGGCTGTATATTGTCACCCTGCTTATTTAACTTATATGCAGAGTACATCATGAGAAACACTGGGCTGGAAGAAGCACAAGCTGGAATCAAGATTGCCTGGAGAAATATCAATAATCTCAGATATGCAGATGAGACCACCCTTATGGCAGAAAGTGAAGAGGAACTAAAAAGCCTCTTGATGAAAGTGAAAGAGGAGAGTGAAAAGTTGGCTTAAAGCTCAACATTCAGAAAACAAAGATCATGGCATCTGGTCCCATCACTTCATGGGAAATAGATGGGGAAACAGTGGAAACAGTGGCAGACTTTATTTTTGGGGGCTCCAAAATCACTGCAGATGGTGATTGCAGCCATGAAATTAAAAGACGCTTACTCCTTGGAAAAAAAGTTATGACCAACCTAGAAAGCATATTGAAAAGCAGACTTTGCCAACAAAGTCTAGTCAAGGCTATGGTTTTTCCTGTGGTCATGAATGGATGTGAGAGTTGGACTATGAAGAAGGCTGAGTGCTGAAGAATTGATGCTTTTGAGCTCTGGTGTTGGATAAGACTCTTGAGAGTCCCTTGGACTGCAAGGAGATCCAACCAGTCCATTCTGAAGGAGATTAGCCCTGGGATTTCTTTGGAAGGAATGATGCTAAAGCTGAAACTCCAGTACTTTGGCCACCTCGTGGGAAGAGTTGACTAATTGGAAAAGACTCTGATGCTGGGAGGGATTGTGGGCAGGAGGAGAAGGGGACGACAGAGGATGAGATGGCTGGATGGCATCACTGACTCGATGGACGTGAGTTTGAGTGAACTCCAGGAGTTGGTGATGGACAGGGAGGCCTGGCGTGCTGCAATTCATGGGGTTGCAAAGAGTCGGACATGACTGAGGGACTGAACTCAACTTCTTGTATTACTGATACCGTAAGTTTATGTCATCTGTTTAGAAGACTAATCATCTGTTAGTACTTACATCCATGTTATCTTTAATTATACAAAACACTATAGATGTTATACGTATTACTAGACATCAACAGCGAAAAAAAATTGGAATTGCCCAACAGACCAGTGGTTAGGATTCCTCGCTTCTATATAGGGGGGCACTGGTTTGATCCCTGGTTAGGGAAGTAAGATCCTCATGTTGTGGCATGGCCAAAAAACAAAAAGAATGTGAAAAAAAAATCAACTTTATTTACAGATATAATGACTCATACATTGATAACGAAGAAGCAGCAATATAGATTGCTTTATGGTGGTGTAGTAATTTATACAATTGCTTCAGAGTAGCCTGGCACATACACTAATGAATGAATCATCTGCAAGTGTATGTACAAGTTTTGATACATTTTAACATTTTGATAATAGATATGAGCATATTTTATGGCAGTAAATGATAGAATAGGTTAGTATCTACATATATTTTATGGATTTGTGACATACTTAATTTTTTTCATATTTTAGGCTGTACAGTTTGTGAGTTTTTTTCAAATTGTCTCAGATCTCTGAGAAATTTTCAAATATATTTATTGAAAAAAATCCATGTAGAAGTAGGCCTACATAGTCTAAACCTGTGATATTGAGGTTCAATTGTATTTGGGAAGAAGGAAGATTTATCAGAAACAAAATTGACTTGTCTCCTTTAGATGCTGAGTTGATATGGAACGATTTAGCTCTGTGTGTGTGTGCATGTGTGTGCACTGTTTCTTATTTCTCTCATTTATAAAATTCTGGCTATTTTTATCTTTTAATGTAGCATGGTGTGGAAGAGAGCAGTATAATTGAGTTTTCTAGGATAATGGTAGCCACTAGACATTGAACTGTGGCTACTGCAAGTGAGTAACAGAATTTTAAATTAAATGTTAAGTAGTTTAAATCTGAGTAGGTGTCTGTGGCTAATGGCTACTGTATGGGACAGTGCAGTTTTAGATGCTGACAAATACCAGCAAGACTCCCCAAACAGTTAGGATTGCTAGGTTAGCGTATATTGTAGGGAAGTGGCTACTGAACCCTGCTACTAAACATTTCAGGTGTGAAACAGTAACATTCTCTCCTTTCTTGCCCAAGGTAAACCTTACCTGTATCATTGATTTGATTAGTATCATGTGTTATATCAACTTTTTGAAGAATTGATAGCCCTTGACTTCCCTGTATTTTTTCTTCATTCATTAATGAGTCTCAGTGCTGGATATGCAACAGTGAATAAGAATGATCAGATCCCTGCTTTCACAGGGAAAGGTTAGCCTGTCCACTCCCTCATCCCAACCTTCACCATCCCCATGTGTCCAGCATCTGGGATAGTATCAACTGGGCATATTGCTAAATGAACAATAAAAGTATTTCTAGATTATTCCTTTGAGATTCTTTGTTTCTAGACTGTATGAGGAACTTCATTGATCTTTTATGATTCTACAGTCCTTTTGATGTTTACCTTATTTACTTTTTCCCTTTAACCAGTTAGGTGCTTCATGTAGGGCATGCATGTCCACTCAGTCGCTCAGCTGTGTCCCACTCTTTGTGACCCCACAGACTGTCGCTCTTTAGACTCCTCGGTCTATGGAATTTTCCCAGCAAAAATAATGGAGTGGGTTGACATTTCCTCCTCCAGGGGATCTTCCGGACCCAGGGATGGAACCCAAACCTCTTGCATATTCTGCATTGGCAGGCAGATTCTTTACCACTGAGTCACCCAGGTGTTCTATAGATAGGGCAGTTCAGTTCAGTCGTTCAGTTGTGTCCAACTCTTTGCAACCCCATGGACTGCAGCTTGCCAGGCTTCCCTGTCCATCACCATCTCCTGGAGCTTGCTCAAACTCATGTCCATCAAGTCAGTGATGCCATCCAACCATTTCATCCTCTGTCATTCCCTTTTCCTCCTGCCTTCAATCTTTCCCAGCCTCAGGGTCTTTTCTAATAAGTCAGCTCTTTGCATCAGGTGGCAAAAGTATTGGAGTTTCAGCTTCAGCATCAGTCCTTCCAATCTAAAATATTCAGGACTGCTTTCCTTTAGGAATGACTGGTTTGCTCTCCTTGCAGTTCAAGGGACTCTCAAGAGTCTTCTCCAACATGATATTTCAAAAGCATCAATTCTTTAGTGCTCAGCTTTCTTTATGGTCCAACTCTCACATCCATACATGGCTACTGGTAAAAATCATAGCCTTGATAGATCTTTGTTGACAAAGTAGTCTCTGCTTTTTAATATAGCTAGGGCAGCCTTGTCCAAATAGAAGTGGCTGAAAATAATTATGGAATCACACTTTATTATGCTGTTTATTTTCTTCTTCACCTCTTGGTCTGTTTTCATATTAAATTTGAGATAGGAGATGAGTAAAGGGACAGATGGCCAAGCAGAAGACTCATGGGCAGAGGTCTAGAGTAGTGAGGTACATGACTCTAGTCCTTTTCTCTCTAATTTCCTCTCTTTTCCCTTCAAGCCATGGATACATGACTGACTTTTCCCTGCATGTTCTTTATATTAGAAGACTCTTTCCCAGTATTCCTAATACTTGTCTCTTTCTACTATAACACATTGTCTCACTTTTTTTTTGAATGGCAGGTCAACATGAAAGAAAACTAACATTCAACCTTGAGGTTGTTCATTATAAAGTTCACTTTCTTGACTGACCACATACTTGTAAAACATTCTTCTACTCAACATTTTTAGTAGATATCCCTATAGGAGTTTTCTCCTATAGGGATTTTTTTGACTTTGTGGTGATTATCAATGCAGGTATCTAATCAAATCTACAAGAAGTCTATATTTGTTTCATTAGGAACACTTTGGTTTAGATGAACAATAGTTTTGTGGTAGTTAATTATACTCAAAATTGCTACATCATCAAAAGTCAGTCTTGGTTCTGTTTAAAAATCAAATTTGAAACTAAAATCACATTTTCAATAATCTCACTCCAGGAGCTCTATATGTTTTTGTGACTGGAGGTCCATCTAGGAGGTTGATCTTCTTACCGCATAACTGGTTTTGAATAGTTTGGTGGGGTTAGGATGCTTTCAGTTATGTGTCATAAAGCCAACTACTTTCTTTCCTATTGCTTCTGTAACAAACTATCACAGACAGTGGCTTAAAGCAACACGCATTTATTCTCCTACAGGTCTAGAGGTCAGATGTCCACAAATTAATCTTGGGCTAAAATCAAAGGATCAGGAGGCTTGCGTTCTTTCTGGACACACTTGGGGAGAAGTTTTACTGTCTTTCCTAGCTTGGCTGCCCACATTCCATAGCTTGTGGTCCTGCATCTCCTTCCTCTGCTTCTGTTGTCATATACCTTCTCTGATCCTGACCCTCTTGCTTCCATGGTAAAAAAAATCCCTTGTGATTACATGGGGCCTATGTGTACAATCCAGGATAATCTCTCACTGTCAAGATGCTTAACTAAATCATGTCTGAAAAATTATTTTTATGGTGTAAGGCAACTTATTCACAGGGATTAGGATGTGGGCATCTTTGGAAACTCATTTTGTGTTAACCGTATCAACTTTAACTTAAATGAAAAAAGGGCACATGTGCTTTGGAGCTTCATTTGTTCTTTTGACATGTCCCCATCCTTTTTTTCTTTCCTCCCAGTCATTTAAAAGCACTTCCTTACCTCTTGGTTAGCCATAACTCTTAATATCTGATTTGTGTAAACTTTCTTCTTTATTTTTATTAAAAAATTTTTTTGGCTGTCCTGAGCAACTTGTGAAATCTTATTTCCCTGACCAGGGATTGAACCTGGGTCCCAGCAGTGAAAGTACTGAGTCCTAACTACTGGACCACATCCTAAGGTTCTTTAAATCATGAAGAATGGCTTAAGGAACTACACACTTGGGTGCTAAGGTGTAAATTCAGACTACGAAGGCTCTTGTTACTGATTTTCACGTTGTATTTAATGTAGACATTAGGAGAACATTTTTCTTTGCTAAAGGAAATTGTTTTTCCTTCTGAAACTCTAAACCCTACATCTTTGTTTTTAAGTTTTTAAGTCTCGGCCTCATAGTCACTTAATCTCTTCTTATACAAGTGGATGGAAGATACAGTGTCTCTTGTTTCCTTTCTCTCCCTCACCAAACTAAGATCATGACATACGGTTCCATCGCTTCACAGCAAATAGATGAGGAAACAGTGGCAACAGTGACAGACTTTATATTTTGGGGGCGCCAAAATCACTGCAGATGGTGATTGCAGCCATGAAATTAAAAGACGCTTGCTCCTTGGAAGGAAAATTATGACCAACCTGCTGCTAAGTCGCTTCAGTCGTGTCCGACTCTGTGCGACGCCATAGATGGCAGCCCACCAGGCTCCCCCATCCCTGGGATTCTCCAGGCAAGAATACTGGAGTGGGTTGCCATTTCCTTCTTCAATGCATGGAAGTGAAAAGTGAAAGTGAAGTCGCTCAGTCGTGTCAGACTCCTAGCCACCACATGGACTGCAGCCTACCAGGCTCCTCCGTCCATGGGATTTTCCAGGCAAGAGTACTGGAGTGGGGTGCCATTGCCTTCTCCAATGACCAACCTAGACAGCATATTAAAAAGCAGAGACATTACTTTGCCAACAAAGGTCCGTCTAGTCAAGGCTATGGTTTTTCCAGTAGTCATGTATGGATGTGAGAGTTGGACTGTGAAGAAAGCTGAGTGCCGAAGAATTGATGCTTCTGAACTGTGGTGCTGGAGAAGACTCTTGAGAGTCCCCTGGACTGCAAGGAGATCCAACCAGTCCATCCTAAAGGAGATCAGTCCTGGGTGTTCACTGGAGGGACTGATGTTGAAGTTGAAACTCCAATACTTTGGCCACCTGATATGGAGAGCTGACCCATTTGAAAAGACCCTGATACTGGGAAAGATTGAGGGCAGGAGGAGAAGGGGATGACAGAGGATGAGATGGTTGGATGGCATCACTGACACAATGGACATGGGTTTGGGTGGAGTCCAGGAGTTGGTGATGGACAGGGAGGCCTGGCATGCTGTGGTTCATGGGGTCACAAAGAGTCGGACACGACTGAGCCACTGAACTGAGCTGAATGTATATCCAAAATGAACAATATTCAAAATGCTTGTAAGTAAATCAAACAAAGCAAATAAATAACATAAGCCAATAAAAGAAATAAAAACAAACCCAAAAGCCCTCTATTAACAATGGAAGATGGGGGTTTCAAGGCTCATGTTGAGGATTTGATAATATTGAGAAAGAATGGCAAATGTGTTTACTTTGTCTCCTGATTATTTTAGTAGGGTGATTTTTAGCATAAATTGTCTTCAGGGAGGCAATTAGAGACCTCTAATTGCTTGGTGCTACTGGTACATAATATAAACAAACTATTGTGTATGGAAGGAACAATTGTACTATAGCTTAGGGTCAAACTAGAGTTGGAATATAGATTGAAAAGTCAAATTTATAAAACCAAATATAGGGACTGTAATACAATAGTAATTGAACTTCTGATAAAAAGAAAGCTATTTCAAGAGAGAAATATAAAGCTGACTTTATTCTTTAGTAAATATGAAACATAAAGCATATAAAAACTGCTAAATGTAATTCTAAATATCATTTTAACATTCAAAGACTATATAATTTTAAAAATGTATTTTTAATTGGAGGATAATTGCTTTATGATATTATGTTGGTTTCTGCTGTGTATCAACATGAGTTGGACGTAAGTGTGTGTATATTCCCTCCCTCTTGAACCTCCCGCCTACCTCCCCACCCCATCACACCCCTCTAGGTTGTCACAGAGCATTGGATTTGAGCTGCCTGCGTCATACAGCAAGTTTCCTTTGGCTGTCTAATTTTACCTATGGTAATGTATGTTTCAATCTACTGTCTCAATTCAGCCCATCCTCTCCTGCCCCCTCTGCATCCACAAGTCTGTTGTCTCTGTCTGCATCTCCTTTGCTTCCCTACAGGTAGATTCATCAGTTCCATCTTTCTAGATTCCATATATATGCATTAATATATGATATTTGTCTATCTCTTTCTGACTTACTTCCCAGGTCTCCCACATTGCCGGTGGATTCTTTACCAGCTGAGCCACAAAGGAAGCCCAAGAATAGTGGAGTGGGTAGCCATCCCTTCTCCAGTGGATCTTCCCAACCCAGGAATCGAACCAGGGTCTCCTGCATTGCAGGCGGATTCTTTATCAACTGAGCTATCAGGGAAGCCCCCTGACTTACTTCACTCTGTATAATAGGCTGTAGGTTCATTAGAACTGAGTCAAATGCATTATTATTATTTTTTTTTATGGCTGAGTACATATTCCATTGTGCATATGTACCACAACTTCTTGGTCCATTTATCTGTCGATGGACATGTAGGTTGCTTCTATGTCCTAGCTATTGTAAATAGTGCTGCAGTGAACATTGGGGTACGTGTGTCTTATTAGCCCAGAACCTGATGCTGGGAAAGATTGAGGGCAAGCAGAGAAGGAGGCGACAGAGAATGAGATGGTTGGATGTCATCACAGACTCAAAGCACATGAGTTTGAGCAAACTCTGGGAGATGGTGAAGGACAGGGAAGCCTGGCATGCTGCAGTCCATGGGGTCATAAAGAGTCAGACATGACTTAGCAATTGAACAACAGCAAGCTATATATATGCTCATACATGCATGCACCATATAATTCGCGAGAATTATATAAGCTAAAAACGTGCAAAGTTTTCGGCACTAGGTAAATGATAAATAAATGCTAATTACTGCCTTTCCTCCTTCTCTGTTTATATGTGCATATATATACTGTTGACAAAATACATATAATACATGTTTATACATGTATTATAAACATGTATAATACATGTTTATAATATGTTTATTTATTTATACATGTATAGATATGATATACAAAGATATATAAATGTGTGTGTGTTTGTATGTGTGTATGGTATATCCATGATCAGTAAACTTTTCTGTGAAGAGCCAGATTGTAACTAGTTTAGGATTTGAGGGCCACTCATTCTCTATCTCACCTATTCAACTGACAGAGGATGAGATTGTTGGTTGGATGGCATAACTGGCTCAATGGACATGAGTTTGAGCAAGCTCTGGGAGGTGGTAAAGGACAGGCAAGTCTGGTGTCCTGTAGTCCATAGGGTCACAAAGAGTCAGACACAACTGAGCAACTGAACAATAACATAACATATATATGAGATAGTTAAAATTTTATCTTTTTAGAGAGAGGAAACTGGGGCTCAGGGAGATGAAATGACATATCCAAGATTGCGCAGCCAATAAGTAGCAGTGTGTGTGTGTGTGTGTTAGTCGCTCAGTCTTGTCTGACTCCTTGCAAACCCATGGACTGTAGCCCACCAGGCTCCTCTGTCCATGGAATTCTCCAGGCAAGAATACTGGAGTAGGTTGTTACTCCCTTTTCCAGGGGATCTTCCCAACCTAGGGTTCAAAACCAGGTCTCTTGCACTGCAAGCAGATTTTTTACCATCTGAGCCACCAGGGAAACCCAGTAAGTAGTAGAGTGGTATCTTAAACTCATGCAGTGTAACCTAAAGATCCAGCTTTCTTAGACCAAATGATGGTGCAGCTTCATATAGGCCTTTACTGCATGAAGTCCCATGTGGAAAGGGGGCCTTGGGATTTGTAGCTTCTCGCCCCACTCCAGTACTCTTGCCTGGAAAATCCCATGGACAGAGGAGCCTGGTAGGTTGCAGTCCATGGGGTCGTGAAGAATCGGACATGACTGAGAGACTTCACTTTCACTTTTCACTTTCATGCATTGGAGAAGGAAATGGCAACCCACTCCAGTGTTCTTGCCTGGAGAATCTCAGGGACGAGGGAGCCTGCTGGGCTGCTGTCTATGGGGTCGCACAGAGTCCGACATGACTGAAGCGACTTGGCAGCAGCAGCCACAAGTAGGATTTACAGAAGATGAAAGGGTGTTATGCTGTCCAGGTCATTCAGAAAGGTGTATATGAGTGAGTGGGTGTGTATGTGTGTTCTGGGGAGTGTACTGTGATCACTTAGAACTCTAGAAAGGCCATCTTTTGTTTGCTCTAAAAGCAAGGTGAGGCTTATTTCAAGCTTCTCTGGGGTTGGTGTGAGTTTGCTCCGGCACAGGAACATATAAGCATCTGTAATCACATGGAAATTGTTAGTTTACTAAGGTGACACTGAAAATGGCAGAAAGTAATGACTTTTTATAAGAATCATAGGCAGTTCTGGTCTATGGGGTCGCACAGAGCCAGACACAACTGACGCGACTTAGCAGCAGCAGCAGCAGCAGACAATTCTGCTCAGTTATGACCTTATATTTTGAAAATAAGTGTTAGAATTTCTGCCAGCATGTAATGTTAACTATATGTCACCTTTTTGGTAATTTATGATGATCAGAAGTTTACAAATTAAATATTTTACTGAATCTTTCCCAAGGACAAACTTTTGATATAATTTGCTTTCCTATTCCAAAATTTGTAGTTAGCCATGGGCAACTGGCTCTTTCAGAATTCTAACATTATACTCATAAGCATTACATCTGAGAAGAAAAAGAATTGAACATTTGTATTCACAATGAAATACATAAGTGGGTGTCTAAAATGAACTAGTATTTTATTAATAGTGCCAAAAGATACTAGATTTGGACATACTACTCTGGGTAAGGATAATTAACTTTTGCAAGTCCCTGTCAGTGGACCAATTTTTGGTGTGTGTATTTATAAATCTGGTTTCTTCTTTTGTGCAGCCTATTGTATATACAACTTAAAAAACTCTGAACCAGGTCAATTCTGTGAGTGTCCCATAGGTGGTTTATTGATTTTTTAAATTATAATGATCAATCAGGTTAAGTATATATCTTATAGCAGTAATTGCAACTTAAAAGCATGAGAACAGTTTTATTACAAATGCAATTAGAGAACTGAGGAGATTGTAGCTTAAAAACATCTCTTTGTGGAACCTGAGATTTAAGCTAATTCCTAGTATGAAGTCATATTCAGTGTGGGTGCTTAAACACATTTATATTCTTGTAGTTGGTAAAAAAATTCCCAATAAAATGGCATATTTAAAAAATGTGTTCGTTTTTACTTCAGTGTGCACAGACAAATGTAGGTCCTTCCTTGCATCACCCAGTTTTAGGAAATTCCCTGGGACTTTGTATGTGTGGCGACTGCATCCAGCCAAAAGCAAATTTGTCTTCGAAGCTCATGTTGGGAATCTTAAGTGAAATCTTGATTGCTTTTCAAGCCTAAAATTTATATGTAGATATCCTTTCTATCCTATTGATATTCAAATGTTCATTTTGTATCTTCCGGTCACCCTATGACTGTTTGTAATTTCAAAACAACCTTTTTATGTGCTTTTTGGTTTTGTTCTTAATACTACTAGTGACAAATACACTTTAACACTGGCAAATAACCATCATAGGGGGAGTTATTTATGCTTCTATAAATATAATGTTTAAAAAATATTTTTCAAATGTTTACATCTAGACTTCAGTGTGTCTCAAACTTCAATTTCAAATAGAGTAAAGAAAAATCAAGTAGAGAAGAAGCGAAAGTTAGCTGATGGTGAACTTATGGATGATATAAATTTATGTGAATCTCAAAATTATAAGGAAGACCAATACAACTCTCCATGGTTGAATAAACAAGGTGGTAACTGTCTCTTTCCAAAATGTATTTAAACCTTTTCAATTTTTCTGCTGCCTCTTCACATATTAGTGGTCGATAGTTATTAATTTATTTGGCATTTATCATGCCAGTGTTAATTCATAAATATCTAATATGCCTTAAATAGAGTTGGGAGGAATTTTCTGATATGATGGGCTAAATCTAATGTAGTATTTATTGAGAGAAAATGAATATTTTCACATGAATCCCAGTGTTCAGTTCAGTTCAGTCGCTCAGTCGTGTCCAACTCTTTGCGACCCCATGGACTGCAGCACGCCAGGCCTCCCTGTCCATCACCAACTCTGGGAGTTTACTCAAACTCATGTCCATGGAGTCAGTGATGCCATCCAACCATCTCATCCTCTGTCATCCCCTTCTCCTTCCGCCCTCAATCTTTCCCAGCATCAAGGTTTTTTCAAATGAGTCAGCCTTTCACATCAGGTGGCCAAAGTATTGGAGTTTCAGCTTCAACATCAGTCCTTCCAATGAACACCCAGGACTGATCTCCTTTAAGATGGACTGGTTGGATCTCCTTGCAGTCCAAGGGACTCTCAAGAGTCTTCTCCAACACCACAGTTCAAAAGCATCAATTCTTCGGCGCTCAGCTTTCTTTATGGTCCAACTCTCACATCCATACATGACTACTGGAAAAACCATACAGTGGAATCCCACTGTAGTTTATTAATAAACTCTAAGTCTAGGATACACAGAGTGACATTGGAATCTGCACTAAATTAGCAGCAGTTTGTAAGTTGGTTAGTATTTATGTTGGTACTCCATTCCTCTAGGAAGCTGTATGTAAGAACAAACTACCAAGCAACCACCAGGTTTCCTTATAAGCCATATTTTAAAAATTTATTTTTTAATAAATTTTAAAATAATTTTATTTATTTATTTTTGGTTGTGCTGGGTCTTTGTTGTTGTGTGGGGCTTTCTCTAGTTGCAGTGTGTGAGGGCTACTCTTGGTTGTGGTGCTTGGGCTTCTCATTGCGGTGATTTCTCTGTTTGTGGAGCACAAGCTCTAGGTGCTTGGGGTTCAGTCATTGCAGCACGTGGTCTCAGTAGTTGTGGCACATGGACTTAGTTGCTCTGAGGCAAGTGGAATCTTCCTGGACCAGGGATTGAACCTGTGTCCCTTGTGTTGGCAAGCAGATTCCTATCCACTGCGCCACCAGATAAGTCCTTTTATTTATTTTTTATAGTTTCTTTCCTTCTTTCTTTCTTTTTTATTGGAGTATAATTGCTTTACAATGTTGTGTTAGTTTCTGCTGTACATCAGCAGAATATGTAAGTCAGCAATATGTTTATGTATATCTCTTCCTTCTGGGACTTCCCACCCATCTAGGTCATCACAGAGCATCAAGCTGAGCTCCCTGTGTTACACAGCAGGTTACTACTAGCTATTTATTTTACACATGGTAGTATATTTGTGTTTCTATGTAGATTGGAAATCTTACAAGTTGAGCTAGACTTCAGTTAGTGGCGAAATGATAGTTGAAACAAACGCAAATTGTCTTGGTCATTGTTTCCTGGACTTTCTGCTCCTTCCTGTGCTCATCTTCCCTCCACTGTTCCCTGCTTCTTGCTCCTCTTCCATATTAGAATCTCAGTATTTGGCCTTTCTTCAGTTTGAAATTTAGTGTATAGTTTAAGAACTCTGCAGAGTCAGAGTTGAGTTTAAAGAAACTAGTACCCACGTTTTTCTGTGATTGTCATACAAAGCTTGATAAAGTCAGTATTTTCTGCCTTTGGTACAAATAATTACTTCCTCTGTGTTATTTCCATGAGTTGACTCCATTTTTAATGCTTGGGAAGAATTATTTAGAACTCAGGTTTCCATGACCATGTTTTTAGGCTATATTATGTGTTTCCATCTTTGCTGTTACTAATGAAATTTCTTATTCTATTTGTTCTTTTACAAAAAGCATTCTGATCACTTGAACAGGTTTTAGGTGTGAGAGTACAGCATCAATTTAAAATCAAGAGTTATATACTGAACATTGTAGTCAAGGGGAACAAAATAAGATGTACATTTTATAATTCAGCATTGTATTATTCAAGAAAAGCAGAAATATTTCCAAACTGACTACCTGAGTTTTTAAAAACAAATTTATAAAACAGCACATAACCATGTGAAAATGTAAATTTACTGCTAAATATGCTATCAGATGATAAACAATTTAAAGGTTGAGACTGTCTTTTTCACTTTTTTTTTTTGGCCAAACCTACAACATAGCATGCACTTAGCAAAATTTTTAAGGGAAATGGGTAACTTTTGAAATTAATTTTTTTGTCAGATCAAAACATGTAAGTAAAACATAAATGAATTTGTGATCAATTTTCAATATATTCCGTAATTTTCTCATCTGAAGACTTTAGATCTTCACTGATTTAAAAATATTTAAAGATTATAACAAATCTACCTCTAAAATTTTAGGTAATACTATTTTTTAATAACAAATTAGCTTAAGTCAAGGGTGGAACAGCAAACAAGCCTATTATTTTGACATTTAAGTAGACTTACCCAATGGTTTCAAACTAGAAACTGTTTTTTCTGAGTATCAGTAAAAAATAAATCACATAGTGCATAAACTTGAATAACTATTATATTATGTTTTCCTTTAAAGACAATTATGTAGTGACTTAACAGTACCAAGTACCTCCTAAGGTTATGGAACATAGCAAATAACGTAATTAATATCTAGATTTTTTAAGATTTCAATCACCACTCTTGTCATTTGTACTTAAAAAACAATTACTTTTTATTACCCAGAAAATGTTACTCTCATTTTGCTATTCATTGAGAATTAGAGGTTAAATTCAAAGACTGAATCAAATTGTCCTTTCCAAAGTACTTGATTTGGCTTCCAAGGTGGCTCAGAGGTAAAGAGTCCGCCTTCCAAGCAGGAGACATGGGTTCCGTCCCTGGATAGGGAAGATCTCCTGGAGAAGGAAATGGAAACCCACTCCAGTGTTCTTACCTGGGAAATCCCATGGATAGAGAGCCTGACGGGCTACTGTCCATGGGGTCGAAAAGAGTCAGACACGACTTAGCAACTAAACAACAACTACAGCAACAAAGGACTTGAATAGACTGCTGCTGGCAAAGTTGTCCCTTTCTCTCCAACCCTAACACGGCGGACTTAATCAGGCCCATTTCTGGTCTCCTGGAATAAGATGTTTATTTCCCTAAAGTAATGAAATTGATAGTATTAGAGGCTACCATTTATTGAGCAGGAATCTTTACTAATTATTTTCATATATTATCGCTCCTTTAGCCCTTTCCCAGTTCTAATTTCACATAGAGTAAATCCAAAAGATTTACTGACAAGAGGTTCTCTTTTGAAGCAGGTCACTGATAGCCACCAAGTTTAATTATATTGGAAGTTGCAGGAAAAAAAAATCCAACCAGTTGAACTATCAGTATAAAGCTGCCTATCAGACATAATCAAAATGCAGATGTGAGTATTTAAATACGTTTTGCTATAGCAGAACAAAAAAGAAACAGTTCAGTAATATACACTGCAGGAAACTGGGGTGACAAATGCCTTTTCAATTTTCTGAAGGTTGTATAGGAGTAAAAACATACTCCAATAAATTAGGCTTTTACTATAACAGATTTGGTTTTTCATTTAGGAAGGCAAAAATAAGATCAGACTTCAAGTTTCTACCTATTTCATCCATTCTGACAACTGTAAATGAAGTAAAGTAGTTTTTTGACTATAACCTTCTATCATAATGTTTTTCTCATACTTCTCTAGCACACATGACTTATCCTTTGCTTTTGTCAATGTCATAGCATTTCCCTCCTTATTTAACTTGCTTTGTTCTAAACCAACTGTATCAAGTAGATATAATTTCATGAAGCTACTTTTCTAGCAGCATAACCTGACATGTGAGTGGAAACACCAGGTAAACAGAATTTAATTTTCTTAGACTTTGTGGAAATTCAGGCTTGCATTTTCTTTAATTTTCCACTGAGTTCTGTGCTCACAAGATAAGTGATCCTTTCTGGGAACTGAGGTTTATTTAGACCACAGGAGCACCTTGGTTTATGAAAACCCGTATAAGAAAATCTACACACAAAAAAGAAGTCGAAGAATTGTTTTTCAAAAGCGATCTTTAGTTTCCTGAATGGATTTGCCAAGGGGTTGCTTCCAAAAGCCAGCTCTAAAAGTACATCTGCTTATTTACACACCATTAACTATTTGTCAGAGAAAATTAAAGAATTAGGAATCCACTGCCAATTACAGAGCAATTAAAAATGAAAGCCCTTTTATTTGAAATTATAGTGGAAATAAACATGAAAACATGCTTGCCACACCTAATGATAGAAAAGTCAGCTTAAGAACATGACATTCCTGATATCCTCTGAGTTACTGGCTATCCTGAGCTGGGCTGTGTTTGAAGGCCACAGAAGTTGTTATAGTTTAAAGCAGATTTTTGTTCTCAAAGGGTTTATAATGTAGTGAGAAGGATCAAATTCATGAATGCTGAGATAGTAGGGAGTAAGCTGCTCTGGAAATGAGATTTGATAATATAGTTAGCAATTCTTGGTTAATCAGAGAAATCTTCCAGAAAACAACTTTTGATTTGTGATCTGACTATTGAAGGGAAATATCGCAAACCCTACAGGACAAACTGAGGTAAGAAAAGCATACAGTTTGACATCTAGAAATGAGATTTGTCTCTTAACTAGCCATGTGCTTTGGGGGAAGACACTTTACTTCTCTGAGCTACACTTTTCCTCATCTTGAAACATGACTGATAATTTTTATCTACCTCATAGTGCTGTTGGGAAACCGAGTGAGATAGAGTTGTAAAGTGCTTCACACAGTCCTCAGTGCAATTTCCCTGAGAATTAGGTGGTGTTCTCCAACTTCACATGAAAGGTATCAAGCCTCAATCTGATTTAGTCAGATTTAGTGCCTCTAAGCTGAACAGCCCCAATCCACAGGCTGTTCTTCATTAGTGGCAATCATGTTCTCAAAGTCTCTCCTCTCAGCCTCCTTTCCACTTCTGGCTGATTTTCCACTAACCTGGACCAGGTACTCCAACTCAGGGCCAGATGTGGATTTATAGGGAAGCCCATTCCCTAAGAACTTGATTACTTGCTTACTAAGTGCCCAGTCAGGCTTCCCAGGTCATGCTGGTGGTAAAGAACCCGTCTGTCAGTGCAGGGGACATAAGAGATATGGGTTCGATTCCTGGGTTTGGAGGATCCTCTGGAGGAGGGCATGGAAACCCACTTCATTATTCTTGCCTGGAGAATCCCTTGGGCACAGGAGCCTGGCAGGCTATAGTACATAAGGTCGCAAAGAGTTGAACATGACTGAAGCGACTTAGCACTCACACGTGAGTGACCAGCAGCTATAGTGTAAAGACCACAAATAGTCTAGTAGTCTACTAGAAGTATAGACAGATGTCAGAGATATTTCAGGTTTCAGTTCCAGACCATAATAAAGCATAGATGGCAATAAAGTCAGTCACACAAATTCTTTGGTTTCCTAGTGCTTAAGTTTATACTACACTGCAGTCTAATTAAGTGGACAAAAGCATTATGTCTAAAAAAAATGTACTCACCTTGACTATTAATTAAAATATTTTATTGCTAAAAAATGCTAACCATCCTCTGAACCTTTAGCTAGTGGTAATCTTTTTGCTGTGGAGGGTATTGCCTCAGTGTTGATGGCTGCTGACTGATCAGGGTGATAGTTGTTGAAGATTGGGGTGACTGTGGCAGTTTCTTAAAACAACAATGAAGTTTGCAACATTGACTGACTCTTCCTTTCATGAATGATTTCTTTGTAGCTTGTAATGTTTGATAGTGTTTTACCTACAGTTGATCTTCTTTCAAAAATTGGAGTCTGTCCTCTCAAATCCTGCTGCTGCTTTATCAACTAAGTTTATGTCATATTATAAATCTTTTGTTGTCATTTCAGTAGTCTTTATAACATCTTCACTGAGTAGATTTAACTCAAGAAATCTCTTTCTTGGGACTTCCTGGTGGTCCAGTGGTTAACACTGTTCTCTCAATGCAGGGAGCATGGGTTTGATCCCTGGTCAGGGAACTAAGATCCCTCATGCTGCCTGGCACAGCCATAAATAAATAAATAAATAAATAAGGCTCCCATGGGGAAAAAAGAAACTACTTTCTTTGCTCTCCAGGAAGCAGGGCCTCATCTCTTCCAAGTTTTATCTTGAGACTGCAGAAATTCCGTCACATCTTGCTGTGACTCTAAGTCTCCACCTCTGAGTCTTGTTCTCTTGCTGTTTTCATCTGCAGTTACTTCCTCCACAAAAGTCTTGAACCCCTCAAATGCACCCATGAGGTTTGGAATCAACTTCTTCCAAACTCCTATTGATTTTGATGCTTTGACCTCTTCCCATGAACCATAAGTGTTCTTAATAGCATCTAAAATGGTGACTCTTTTCCAGGAGATTTTCAATTTATTTTCCCAGGCCCATTAGAGGAATTGCTATCTATGGCAGTTGCAACCTTACAAAATATATTTATTAAATACTGAGTCTCTAAAGTCGACATGACTCCTTGACCCATGGACTTCAGATTGGATGCTGTGTTGACAGACATGAAAAACATTAATCTCATTCTACATCTCCATCAGAGCTCTTGGTTAATCAGGTTCATTGTCTATGAGAAGTGCTATTTTGAAAGGACTTTTTTCAGAGTAGTTAAGTCTCAACAGTCAGCTAAAATATTCAGTAAACCATATTGTAAACTGATGTGCTGTCATCTAAGCTTTCTTGGTATGTTATAGACCACAAGCAGAGTAGATTTGGCATATTTAAGAGACCTAGCAATTCCAGAATGGTGAATGAGCATTGGCTTTAACTTAAAGTCATGAGCTACATCTTTTTAAAAAATTAATTAATTTCTTTTTTTAATTGAAGGATAATTGCTTTACAGAATTTTGTTGTTTTCTGTCAAACCTCAACATGAATCAGCCATAGGTATACATATATCCCCTCCCTTTTGAAACTTCCTCCCATCTCCCTCTCCATCCCACCCTTCTAGGTTGATACAGAGCCCCTGTTTGAGTTTCCTGAGCCATACAGCAAATTCCTGTTGGATATCTATTTTACATATGGTAATGTAAGTTTCCATATTACTCTCTCCATACATCTCACCCTCTCCTCCCTTCTCCCCATATCCATAAGTCTATTTTCTATGTCCATTTCTCCATTGCTGCCCTGTGAATAAATTCTTCAGTACCATTTTTCTAGATTCTGTATATATGCATTAGAATATGATCTTTCTCTTTCTCTTTCCGAATTACTTCACTCTGTATAATAGGTTCTAGGTTCATCCACCTCATTAGAACTGACTCAAAGGCATTCCTTTTTATGGCTGAGTAATAATCCATTGTGTATATGTGCCACAACTTCTTTATCCATTCATCTGCTGATGTACATTTAGGTTGCTTCCATGTTCTAGTTATTGTAAATAGTGCTGCAGTGAACAGTGGGATACATGTGTCTTTTTCAATTTTTGTTTCCTCAGGGTATATGCCTAGGAATGGGATTGCTGGGTCATATGGTGGTTTTATTCCTAGTTTTTTAAGGAATCTCCATACTGTCTTCCATAGTGGCTATATCAATTTAAATTCCCGCATTCCCACCACTCTTGGGAATTTAAAGAGTGTTCCCTTTTCTCTACACCATCTCCAGAATTTATTGTTTGTAGAATTTTTGATGAGGGCCATTCTGACTGGTGTGAGGTGCTGTCTCATTGTAGTTTTGGTTTGCATTTCTCTAATAATGAGAGATATTGAGCATCTTTTCCTGTGTTTGTTAGCCATCTCTATGTCTTCTTTGGAGAAATGTCTGTTTAGGTCTTTTTCCCACTTTTTGATTTATTTATTTTTTTTCTGGTATTGAGTTGTATGAGCTGCTTGCCTGTTTTGGAAATTAATGCTTTGTCAGTTTCATTTGCTCCAATTCTGAGAGTTGTCTTTTCACCTTGCTTAGAGTTTCCTTTGCTGTGCAAAAGCTTTTAAGTTTAATCAGATCCCACTTGTTTATTTTTGATTTTTTTTGTTACTCTAGGAAGTGGGTCATAGAGGATCTTTCTTTGATTTATGTCATTGAGTATTCTGCTTATGTTTTCCTCTAAGAGTTTTATAGTTTCTGGTCTTATATTTAGGTCTTTATTCTATTTTGAATTTATCTTTGTGTATGGTGTTAGGAAGCATTCTAATTTCATTCTTTTACATGTAGCTGTCCAGTTTTCCCAGCACCACTTAATGAAGAGGCTGTCTTTGCCCCATTGTATATTCTTGCCTCTTTTGTCAAAAATAAGGTACCCATAGATGCATGGGTTTATTTCTGGGCTTCCTATCTTGTTCCATTGGTCTATATTTCTGTTTTTGTGCCAGTACTATACTGTCTTGATAACTGTAACTTTGTAATATAATCTGAAGTCAGGAAGGTTGATTCCTCCAGCTCCATTCTTCTTTCTTTTCTTTGGCTATTCAGGGTCTTTTGTGTTTCCATATGAATTATGAATTTTTTTGTTCTAGTTATATGAAAATGTCATTGGTAATTTGATAGGGATCACATTGAATCTGTAGATTGTGTTTGGTAGTATAGTCATGTTCACAATATTGATTCTGCCTACCCAGGAACATGGAATATCTCTCCATCTGTTTATGTCATTTTTTTTTCTTTCATTCAGTTCAGTTCAGTTCAGTTGCTCAGTCATATCTGACTCTTTGCGACTCCATGAATCGCAGCATGCCAGGCCTCCCTGTCCATAACCAACTCCCAGAGTTCACTCAGACTCATGTCCATTGAGTCAGTGATGCCATCCAGCCATCTCATCTTCTGTTGTCCCCTTCTCCTCCTGCCCCCAATCCCTCCCAGCATCAGGGTCTTTTCCAATGAGTCAACTCTTCGCATGAGGTGGCCAAAGTACTGGAGTTTCATCTTCAGCATAATTCCCTCCAAAGAAATCCCAGGGCTGGTCTCCTTCAGAATGGACTGGTTGGATCTCCTTGCAGTCCAACGGACTCTCAAGAGTCTTCTCCAACACCACAGTTCAAAAGCATTAGTGTCTTAATATTTTCTGTGTATAGTTCTTTTGTCTTCTTAGGGAAGTTTATTCCTAGATATTTAATTTTTTTTTGTTGCAATGATGAATGGGATTGATTCCTTAATTTCTCTTTCTGATTTTTTATTGTTAGTATATGGAAATGCAAATGATTTCTGTGTATTGATTTTGTATCCTGCAACTTTGCTAAATTCACTGATTAGCTCTAATAATTTTCTGATACTATCTTTAGGATTTTCTATGTATAGTATTATGTCATCTGCAAACAGTGAGAGCTTTACATCTTCTTTTCTGATCTGGATTCCTTTTATTTCTTTTTCTTCTCTGATTGCTGTATCTAAGACTTCCAAAACTATGTTGAATAATAGTGGTGAAAGTGGACACCCTTGTTTTGTTCCTGATCTTAGCGGGGAGTGCTTTCAGTGCTTCACCATTGAGAATAATGTTTGCTGTGGGCTTATCATATATGGCCTTTACTATGTTGAGGTAGGTTTCTTTTATGCCCATTTTTTGAAGAGTTTTAATCAGAAATAGGTATGAATTTTGTCAAAGGCTTTTTCTGTATCCATTGAGATGATCATATGGTTTTTATCTTTCTATTTGTTAATATGGTGTATCACACTGATTGATTTGTGTATATTGAAGAATCCTTGCATCCCTGGAATAAACCCAACTTGATCATGGTGTATGAACTTTTTGATGTGTTGCTGAATTCTGTTTGCTAAAATTTTATTGAGGATTTTTCCATCTATGTTCATCAATGATATTGGCCTGTAGTTTTCTTTTTTTGTGCTGTCTTTGTCTGATTTTGGTATCAAGGTGATGGTGGCCTCACAGACTGTTTGGAAGTGTTCCTTCTTCTGCAATTTTTTAAAGAGTTTTAGAAGGATAGGAACTAGCTCTTCTCTAAATGTTTGATAGAATTCTTCTGTGAAGCCATCTGGTACTGGACTTTTGTTTTTTGGGAGATTTTTGATCACAGCTTCAATTTCAGTGCTTGTATAATTGGGTTGTTCATAATTTCTATTTCTTCCTGGTTCAGTCTTGGAAGATTGAACTTTTCTAAGAATCTGTTCCTTTCTTCCAGGTTATCCATTTTATTGCCCTATACTTGTTTGTAATAATCTCTTTTAATCCTTTGTATTTCTACATTGTCTGTTGTAATCTCTCCTTTATCACTTCTAATTTTGTTGATTTGATTATTCTCTCTTTTGTTCTTGATGAGTCTGGCTAAAGTTTTGTCCATGTCTTCTCAAAGAACCAGCTTTTAGTTTTATTAATCTTTACTATTATTTCTTTCATTTATTTCTGCTCTGGTATTTATGATTCCTTTCCTTGTGCTATTTTGTTGTTGTTGTTCTTCTTTTTCCAAGTTGTTTTAGGTGTAAAGTTAGGCTGTTTATTCGATGTTTTTCTTGTTTTCTGAGGTAGGATTCTATTGCTGTAAACTTCCCTCTTAGAACTGCTTTTGCTGCATCCCATAGGTTTTGAGTTGTCGTGTTTTCATTGTCATTTGTTTCTAGAAATTTTTTGATTTCCCTTTTGATTTCTCCAGTAACCTGTTGGTAATTTAGAAATGTATTGTTTAATCTTCATGTGTTTGTGTTTCTTACAATTTTTTTTCTTGTAATTGATATCTAGTTTCATAGTGTTGTTGTTGGAGAAGATGCTTGGTATGATTTCAATTTTCTTAAATTTACTAAGGTTTGATTTGTGACCCAAGATGTGGTTTATTCTGGAAAATGTTCCTTGTGCACTTGAGAAGGTGTATTCTTCTGCCTTTGGATGGAATGTCCTGAAGATATCAGTGAGATCCATCTCATCTAATGTATCATTTAAGACCTGTGATTCCTCATTAACTTTCTGTTTTGATGATTTGTCCATTGGCGTGAGTGGGGTGTTAAAGTCTCCTACTATTACTGTGTTACTGTCAATTTCTCCTTCTATGTCTGTTAGTGTTTGTCTTGTGTATTGAGGTGCTCCTGTGTTGGGTGCATAGATATTTACAATTGTTATGTCTTCCTCTTGGATTGACCCCTTGATCATTACGTAGTGTCCTTCCTTATCTCTTGTAATCGTCTCTATTTTAAGGTCTATTTTGTCTGATACAAGGATTGCTACTCCAGCTTTCTTTTGCTTCCCATTTGCATGGAATATGTTTTTCCATTCTCTTACTTTCAGTCTATATGTGTCTTGAGATCTGAAGTGGGTTTCTTGTAAATAGTATATATATGGGTCTTGTTTTTGTATCCATTCAGCCAGTCTGTGTCTTTTGGTTGGAGCATTTAATCTACTTACGTTTAAAGTAATTATTGATATGTGTGTTCCTATTGCCATTTTCTTAATTGTTTGGAGTTGATTTTGCAGATATTTTTTCTTTTCTTGTATTTCTTGACTGTATAATTCCTGTTGATATTTGTTGTAAAGCTGGTTTAGTCATACTGAATTCTCTTAACTTTTGCTTGTCTGAAAAGCTTTTTATTTATCCATCAATTTTGAATGAGATCCTTGCTGGGTGCAGTAATCTTGACTGTAGATTTTCCCCTTTCAGTACTTTAAATATATTCTGCCACTCCTTTCTGGCCTGCAGAGTTTCTGCTGAAAGATCAGCTGTTAAATGTATGAGGTTTTCCTTGTATGTGACTTGTTGCTTCTCCCTTGCTGCTTTTAATATTCTTTCTTTGTGTTTAGTGTTTGTTAGTTTGATTAGTATGTGTCTTGGCATGTTTCTCCTTGGATTTTTCCTGTATGGGACTCTTTGTGTGTCTTGGACTTGATTGACTATTTCCTCTTCCATGCTGGGGAAATTTTCAACTCTAATCTCTTCAAAGATTTTCTCATACCCTTTCTTTTTCTCTTCTTCTGGGACCCCTATAGTTCCAATGTTGGTGCATTTGATATTGTCCCAGAGATCTCTGAGACCATCCTCCATTCTTTTCATTCTTTTTACTTTATTCTTCTCTTCAGAAGTTACTTCCACCATTTTATCTTCTAGCTCACTGATTCATTCTTCTGCTTCAGATATCCTGCTATTGATTCCTTCCAGGGTATTTTAAATTGTGTTGTTAGTCTCTGTGTGTTTATTCTTTAATTCTTCCAGGTCTTTGTTAATTGATTCTTGCTTTTTCTCCATTTTGTTTCCAAGGTTTTTGATCATCTTTACTATCATTATTCTGAATTCTTTTCAGGTAATTTGTCTATTTCTTCTCCAGTCATTTGGACTTCTGTGTTTTTAATTTGTTCCTTCATTTGTGTAGTATTTCTCTGTCTTTTTGTTATTTCTTTTAACTTATTGTGTTTGAAGTCTACTTTTCCCAGGCTTTAAGGTTGAATTTTTTCTTTCTTCCTTTTGGTTTCTGCCCTCCTAAGGTTGGTCCAGGGTGTTTTTTTAAGCATCATATAGGGTGAATTTGTGTTGAATTTTTTTTTTTTTTCCTCTGGTGGGAAAGGATGAGTGAGGTGGCCATCCTGTCTGCTGATGACTGGGTTTGTATTTTTGTTTTTTTCTTGTTTAAATGAGGCATCCTGCACAGGGTGCTACTGGTGGTTGGGTGATGCAGGGTCTTGTATTCAAGTGGTTTCCTTTGTGTGAGTTCTCATTATTTGATACTCCCTATGGAAAATTCTGAAAGAGATGGGAATACCAACCACCTGACCTGCCTCTTGAGAAATCTATATGCAGGTCAGGAAGCAACAGTTACAACTGGACGTGGAACAACAGACTGGTTCCAAATAGGAAAAGGAGTACATCAAGGCTGTATATTGTAACCCTGCTTATTTAACTTATATGCAGAGCACATCATGAGAAATGCTGGGCTGGAAGAAGCACAAGCTGGAATCAAGATTGCTGGGAGAAATGTCAATAACCTCAGTTATGCAGAAGACACCACCCTTATGGCAGAAAGTGAAGAGGAACTAAAAAGCCTCTTGATGAAAGTGAAAGAGGAGAGAGAAAAAGTTGGCTTAAAGCTCAACATTCAGAAAACGAAGATCATGGCATCTGGTCGCATCACTTCATGGCAGAGAGATGGGGAAACAGTGGAAACAGTGTCAGACTTTATTTTTTGGGGTTCCAAAATCACTGCAGATGGTGATTGCAGCCATGAAATTAAAAGGCGCTTACTCCTTGGAAGGAAAGTTATGACCAATATAGATAGCATATTCAAAAGCAGAAACATTACTTTGCCAACAAAGGTCTGTCTAGTCAAGGCTATGATTTTTCCAGTGGTCATGTATGGATGTGAGAGTTGGACTGTGAAGAACGCTGAGCGCCGAAGAACTGATGCTCTTGAACTGTGGTATTGGAGAAGAGTCTTGAGAGTCCCTTGGACTGCAAGGAGATCCAACCAGTCCATTCTAAAGGAGATTGGTCCTGGGTGTCCTTTGGAAGGAATGATGCTAAAGCTGAAACTCCAGTACTTTGGCCACCTCATGTGAAGAGCTGATTCATTGGAAAAGACTCTGATGCTGGGAGGGATTGTGGGCAGGAGGAGAAGGGGACGACAGAGGATGAGATGGCTGGATGGCATCACCGACTCGATGGCCATGAGTTTGTGTGACCTCCAGGAGTTGGTGATGGACAGGGAGGCCTGGTGTGCTGCAGTTCATGGGGTCACACAGAGCCGGACACGACTGATCGACTGAACTGAACTGAACTGAGGGTTAGTTCTCTGGTAGGGTCTTAGAGTCAGTTCTCCCACTCCAAAGGCTCAGGGATTGATCTCTGGTCAGGAATGAATATTCCACAAGTAATTTGTTATGGCATTAAGTAATATTAAAACAAATGCCCCAAAATAAGAAACCAAAGTTGAATCCCAGACAAATGGCAGTTACAAAATCAGATGAATAATAATTAAAGTAATGAAATATGCACATATACATACACACCCATGAGCAAAGTCAAAACAGTCCATCAAAAATAAAGTACAGTAGATTTACCTGGCAAACAAAGGAAACCATAAATTATATCTACCAGTTAAGAACAAAACTAGCTAAAGCATAAACTGGAAAACAAAACTAAAGCAAATTGCCAATTGGGGAATAAAGCAATGAAAATACAACTAACAAATGGGTTGAGAGGAAAGGAAAGAAAGAAAAAATAGATATGCAAAGTTAAATAGAAGTAGATGAAGATTTGTATACATTAAACATTAACTGCAAGGTGAAAAGATTAGTAGCAACATAAAACAAAGGAGTAAATGTAGAAAAAAATAATAGCTTTAAAAATTAAAATTAAAAAAAGAAAAAGAAAACTCTACAGAACTGCAAAAGCTGAACGTAGAGGCAGAGGTTTATAACAACAATAAAAAATGTGACTGAGAAAAAAAGTAGCTCAAAAGGTTAATTAGATTTCATAGTGCCAATAAAATTGACAACTACAACAGAGGGGAAAAAAAGGAGAAAAAAAAAAAAAACCCAAAGAATCTACAGAATAAGTCAAAACATAAAAATAATGTTTTTCTTGAATCACTGCTGTCCGAGATGTTTCCCTTGCTGGGAGTTACAGTCCACCTCACCTCCCTAGGATGACCTCAAACACTGTGCTGGTCTCTGGACCTGCTTTAGGGGCAGCTCAGATTCTAATGTAGTCCCACTCCTGTGTGTTTTTGCCTCCAATGTCCACAGCTATCAGAACTAGTGCATTTTCTTTTGTGGGAGCTCTCAATGTGCTTGTATATATTCCATAGACACAGAGTGCCTAGTTGATTGTATGGATTTAATCTGCAGCTTGTACAGCTGGTGGGAAGGTTTTGGGTCTTCTTCCTTGGCCACATTGCCCCTGGGTTTCAATTGTAGTTTTATTTCCACCTCTACATGTGGATCGGCCATTGGGATTTGCTCCTGAGGCTGCTCTGGAGGACTTGGGTTTGCGCCTGTGAGGGCCAGGTGTGGAGGTGGTGCAGCTGCTTGAGTCATAGGGGTTCTGGCAGCACCAGATACCCAGGGATGTTGGCGGCTAGGGCAGCAGGAAATATAGTACCCTTGCATCTGGTCCCATCACTTCATGGGAAATAGATGGGGAAACAGTGTCAGACTTTATATTTTTGGGCTCCAAAATCACTACAGATGGTGATTGCACCCATGAAATTAAAAGATGCTTACTCATTGGAAGGAAAGTTATGACCTACCTAGATAGCATATTCAAAAGCAGAGACATTACTTTGCCAACAAAGGTCTGTCTAGTCAAGGCTATGATTTTTCCAGTGGTCATGTATGGATGTGAGAGTTGGACTCTGAGGAAAGCTGAGCGCCAAAGAATTGATGCTTTTGGACTGTGGTGCTGGAAAAGACTCTTGTGAGTCCCTTGGACTGCAAGAAGATCCATCCAGTCCATCCTAAAGGAGATCAGTCCTGGGTGTTCATTGGAAGGACTGATGCTGAAGCTGAAACTCCAGTACTTTGGCCACATCATGCGAAGAGCTCACTCATAGACCCTGATGTTGAGAAAGACTGAAAGCAGGAGGAGAAGGGGATGACAGAGGATGAGATGGCTGGATGGCATCACCGAATTAATGGACATGAGTTTGGGTAAACTCCGGGAGTTGGTGATGAGCAGGGAAGCCTGGCATGCTGAGACTCATGGGATCGCAAAGAGTCAGACATGACTGAATGAACTGAACTGAACTGAGAAGGGTATGGCACCCAGTGTTGGCCAATACATTCCAGTATTCTTGCCTGGAGAACCCCCCTGAGAGAGAAGCCTGGCAAGCCACAATCTACTGGGTCACAAAGAGCTGGACACAGCCATAGCAACCCTGCACACATAGACACAAGACTTTTTTTGCCTGTGGCAGCTCTGCCCCAGTGAGAATTGAGTGTGAAGGTGGAACAGCTGCTTGGCTTGTGTGGACCCTGGCGGTGCCAAGTGTGTAGGAACATGGACTGCCTCTGCTGCAGGAGTTATGGCCCTATCAGAGTCATTTTTTTGAGTCTCTTGTAGCTGGAGATCAGAATGTCTCTTTGGCCAGTCTTTCTCTATAGCTCTGGCCATTCAGGCACATAGAGCAGGCCTCCTGGCTGGGGTCCTACTCTGTAGTTTGGTGCATCAGTCACTTAACGGAGACCCTGGGTGGGGTTTTACTCTGTAGTCCAGTGTTTGATGGGCCAGCCTATCTATTGTTCAGCTGCCAGTGCTGGTGTGTGGCGTGAGAGGGGTTATGGTGATGGCACCACCCCCTACATGTGACTCAGCAGTATTGCTTTGCTTCCATGGCTGCCCAGCTTTCCTCCACAGGCATTTCCCACGACAGTCTCCTCCCTCACGTCCTCTCAATCTGTCTCTCTGCAGTCAGCAGCAGCCCTCGCCCTGGGATTGCTCCACAATCCCTAAACTCCAGCTCTCAGCCACTGTACCTTCCAGGGGACCTGCATCTCTGTCTGGGATATGTATGGCTGGGGCAAAGACTGTCTGATTTTCATTCCATTTAGGCTGCCACAGATCAGCTGTTTCATTCTTAGCCTTAAATGTTTCTCCTCTAACTCAGACAATTGCCCTGATGTGGGGATCAGACACCGGCTTCAGTTCCCCTACCTGCCAAGGTTTTTTTGTTTTTTCCTGTTTTTCCCCTTAGTTCTTTCATCCTACCTAGGTTTGCATGGTTCTAAATAGTCTTTTACTCTGGTCAGGTACACCTGTCCACTCTCAGCTGGTGTTCACATGTACTTCTGTCTGAAGTTGTATTCCTGATATATACATGGAGAGAGATGTACTCCATATCCACCTACTCCTCCACCATCTTCTCTCCATGAGCCACATCTTGACAAGAGAGTCATCCTGTCCTTTGAATCTTTGAAGCCTGACATTGACTTCTCCTCTTTAGCTATGAAAGTCCTAAATGGGATCTTCTTCCAATATAAGACTGTTTTGTCTGCATTGAATATCTGTTGTTTTGTGTAGCACATTCATTAATTACCTTAACTATATCTTCTGGATAACTGGCTGTAACTTCTACCTCAGCTCTTGTGCTTCACCTTGCACATCAATGTTCTGGAGATTGCTTCTTTCCTTTAACCTTATGAACCAAACTTTCATAGCTTCAAACTTTTCTTCTGCAGCTTCCACATCTTTCTCAGCCTTCATAGATTTGAAGAGTTAAGGTCTTGCTTTAATTAGGAGATTGGATTAAGAGTATACTGTGACTGTTTTAATCTTCTCTCCAGACCACTAAAACTTTGTCCATGTCAGCAATAAGACTGCCTCTCTGTCTTAGCATTTGTCTGTTCACTGTAGTAGCACTTTTAATTTCCTTCAAGAATTATTCCTTTGCAATCACCACTTGGCTTTTTAGCAGAAGAGGCCTAACTTTTGTCCTTGCTTGGCTTTTGACATGCCTTTATCATTAAGCATAATCATTTCTAGCTTTTGGTTTAAAGTGAGAGACCTGCGACTCTTCCTTTCACTTAAACACTTTGAGGGTATTGAAGGACAATTATTTGGCCTAATCTCAATACTGTGCGTCAGGAAATAGGGAGACCCAAGAAGAGGGAGAGAGCTGGAGGAACAGCTGGTCAGTGGAGCAGTCAGAATGCATATAATATTTATTGATTAAGTTCATTATATTGGCACAGTGTGTCATCACCCTAAATCAATTCCAATGGTGACATCAAAGATCACTGCTTGTCCATCACCATAACAAATTAATAATAATAAAAAAAGTTTGAAAAAATGTGAGAATTACCAAAATGTGACACAGAGACACAAAGTGAGCAAATGCTATAGGAAAAATGATGTCTATAGACTTGCTCAACAAACAGTTGCCACAAATCTTTAGTTTATAGAAAACACAATATCTTCAAAGCAAAATAAAATGAAGCACAATAAAATGAGGTTTATCTGTAGTTGCTTACATGTCAGTGGATGTGTGGCCTTTCATATTAACTTTTCTTGGGTATTACCTTTAGATGTGCAGCATTTGACCCAAGAGAGATGGATGGTGGCTGGAGGTCAAATTTTAATGCATCATGTCAGATTTATTTCTGAGAAGTCACTCATTCTGCAGAATCAGAAAGTGGTAGGGCTGAAGGGCAGAGTGGAAGGTCACCTACTTTATCCCTCTACCTCTGTGCAGTTCATGGAGTGACCCAAAATGTAATACTCATGTTAATTATACTTACTTTGCTGAGCTTGGTTGTATGCCATTTCCTGCTCTGTCCCTCAGCTGCAAATTTTGTGGCATGACATTTGTTTCACTGATAATTCTGATAACTGCTGTTGTAATGTCGTCTCATAAAACATGATCTGGTTTTGTGATTGAAATGGCAGATGCTACAGTTATCTGATTTCTTTCTAAAGATACATTTGGCCTTTGTTTAATCCTCTCTGTTGTGGTTTTCCTGACATCCTAATGCTGAGTGTATCCTGTCAATATATAAAGGATTCTTAGGGACCAGGGAGGAAATTGAAACCCTGGACTTCTGGACCTCAAAGCCTCCTTTTTGATTCCTTTCAGTAAAATGTGCTGTTTTTAAAAAATTTTATTTATTTGACTGCTGGTTTTAGTTGCAGCCCGTGAGAGTTTTGGTCTTCACCATGGTATGTGGGATCTAGTTTGCTGACCAGGGATCAAAGCCAGGCCCTCTGAGTTGGGAGCACAGAGTCTTAGCCATTGGACCATCAAGGAAGTCCCTGTAAAATGTGCTCTTGATAATACTTTTTAAATTGGAGAAAAACAAAGGTGGAGCTGGGAGTCAACTTCATTTTTTCTTTCTATGATAAAGCTTACCTAGACTTAAGATTCCTGGCTTATATTTAAAGTGAACTGAAGAGCCAGGCCCTCCAGCATCTCTGTGACCTCCACTGAGATCCAAAAAGGCTGGCTGAGCACTCTGCCTCTGACAGTTAGACAACAGGCACAATTTTCAGTATGATGCAGTCTAATTGCAAATAGACTTCACAAGGCACTGTCTGATGATCAAGTGTGAGTGAGACTCTCCTGTAGCTCCAGGAGCTCCTGAGACTATATATATAATATACATTCTCATAAATATGTATATCCATAAAACCATTGTTATCATTTGTTCTGTAGAATAATTACAAACAATACAATACAAAGGCATTCAGGAAGCAGTTATTGAGATTCTCATTTATTCTTTCCAAAGTTTAGAATTAGCTTGCATGTAGCTCTATTTGTATGTGTGTGTGTGTGAGAGACAGAGAGAGATTGATTCTTTGTACTCTACCATATAATTTAATAATTAGCATCTTTGCCAGTGATGGAATGGAGAGATTGCTCATTAAGTCTGCAGATGGGACTATACTGGGCAAGCTAACAAGATGTAAAGTTAGTTAATTTTGGAGCTGCACAAAGCAATGGAGAAGTAGATGAGACTGTCACTAAGTGTGGAAATCAGGCTAAATCATGAATGTGAAATAAAAGAACATGGTTTTCTAGGGAGAAGGCTTGAAAATTTAAATGACGAAGTGGAATAAATTTTTTAGAAATGGAGATTGCAGGAAAATGCTCCAGTGAAAATTGAGAAAGGAGCAAGGAAAATCATTATCCCTTTTAGATATAAGGCTGGAATATAACTGCTAAAAGTTATTAAGAATGTTTGGGGGTTTCCCTTGTGGCTCAGTGCTAAAGAATTCACCTGCCAACTCAGGAGACATGGGTTCAATCCCTGGTCTGGAAAGATCCCACATCCACGGAGCAACTAAGCCTGTGCTCTGGAGCCTGGGAGCCACAACTACTGGGCCCATGTGCTGCAACTACTGAAGCCTGAGCGCTCTAGAGCCTGTGCTCCCCAGCAAGAGGAGCCACTGCAGTGAGAAACCTGCACACTGCAGCTGGAGGAGAGCTGCCGACTGCCACAACTAGAGAAAAGCCTGCACAGCAACAAAGACCCAGCACAACCAAAAATAAATACAATTATGAAAATTTAAAAAAAAAAATTGAATAAGGCTTCCTTGGTGGTCCAGTGTTAAGAATCTGCCTCGCAGTGCAGGGGACACTAGTTAGATTCCTGGTCTGGAAAGATTCACATGCCTCACTGTGGGCCACAGCTACTGAGCCTGTGTGCTACAGCTACTGAAGCCCCTGCACTCTAGAGCCTGTGCTCCCAACAAGATAAGACATTGCATGAAAAGCCCTTGCACCACAAGCATAGAGTAGACCCACTTTCCAGTATTAGAGAAAGTTCATGCGTAGCAGTGAAGACACAGTGCAGCCAAAAATAAATAAATAATTATTACAAAAGAATGTTTGAATAGTAAAACATCAGTTAAAAACAGATGACTACATAATGTCTTGTGCTGGGAAGTTAAAACTCAATTAAATCGGGTGATACTATGCTTGATTTACATGTCAAATTATATTAATTTATTACCTGGAGATATGCTTTGCTTGTCTACTTTATAACTTCCTCTAAAATATTTCTAATATTGTAAACAAAGTACTCAGTTTTTAAGGTTTTTATTTTGAAATAATTTTCAGTTCAGTTCAGTTTAGTCACTCAGTCTTGTCCAAGTCTTTGCCATCCCATGGACTGCAGCACACCAGGCTTCCCAGTCCATCACCAACTCCTGGTGCTTGCTCAAACTCATGTCCATCCAGTCGGTGATGCCATCCAACCATCTCATCCTCTGTTGTTCCCTTCTCCTGCCTTCAGTCTTTCTCAGCATCAGGGTCTTTTCTAATGAGTGAGCTCTTCGCATGAGGTGGCCAAAGTATTGGAGTTTCAGCTTCAGCATCAGTCTTTCCAGTGACTATTCAGGACTGATTTCCTTTAGGATTGACTGGTTGGATCTCCTTGTAGTCCAAGGGACTTTCTTTAGAGTCTTATCCAACATCACAGTTCATCAATTCTTCGGCGCTCAACTTTCTTAATGGTTCAACTCTCACATCCAAACATGACTACTGGAAAAACCATAGCTTTGACTAAATGGACCTTTGTTGGCAAAGTAATGTCTCTGCTCTTTAAAATGCTGTCTAGGTTGGTCATAGCTTTTTTTCCCCCAAGGAGTAAGTATCTTTTAATTTCATGGCTGCAGTCACCATCTGCAGTAATTTTGGAGCCCAAGAAAATAAAGTCTGCCACTCTATTTGACATGCTGCTGCTGCTAAGTCGCTTCAGTCGTGTCCGACTCTGTGTGACCCCGTAGATGGCAGCTTACCAGGCTCCCCTATCCCTGGGATTGTCCAGGCAAGAACACTGGAGTTGGTTGCCATTTCCTTCTCCAATGCGTTTGACATGAAGTGATGTGATCAGATGCCATGATCTTTGTTTTTTGAATGTTGAGTTTTAAACCAGCTTTTTCACTTTCTTCTTTCATCTTCATCAAGAGGTTCTTTAGTACCTCTTTGCTTTCTGCCAAAGGGGGGTGTCATCTGTATATCTGAGATTATTGATATTTCTCCCTGCAGTCTTGATTCCAACCAGGCATTTTGCATGATGTACTCTACATATAAGTTAAATAAGCAGGGTGATGATATACAGCCCTGATGTACTCCTTTCCTTATTTGGAACCAGTTCATTGTTCCATGTCCAGTTTTAACTGTTGCTTCTTGATCTGCATACAGGTTTCTCAGGGGGCAGGTAAGGTGGTCTGCTTTTCCCATCTCTTTAAGAATTTTCCACAGTTTGTTATGATCCACACAGTCAAAGGCTTCAGCACAGTCGATGAAGCAGAAGTAGGTGTTTTTCTGGAATTCTCTTTTTCTATGATCCAACGGATGTTGGGAATTTGATCTCTGGTTCCTCTGACTTTTCTAAATTAGTTTCACAAAAATTTTCAAAAATAAGTCTCATATAATGTTTATCAAGATTTCCCAAATCTTAACATTTTACCACATTTATAATTTTCTCTCTTTTCCTTCTTACTCCCACCTTCCTTCCTTCTTCTGTTTACCTCTTTTTATATTTATACATTTTGAGGGGATCTCTTTGAAAGTAAATTGAAAGCATGATATATCTATCCCTCTAAACATCTCAGTGTATATTTCTTAAAAATGAGAAATGATTTAAAATAACCACAGTACTGTAATCAAAATCAAAGATTAATAATAACATAATACTATCATCTATTCTGTATACATTGATCAAATTTTCCACTTTCCCCACTAATATCTTTAATACAATAATTTTTTCCTCTGGTTCAGAATCCAATCCATATTCAATAAATTGTGTTTAGTTGTATCAGAGTAATCTTTTAAAAAACCAAATCTGTTAGTATCACTACCTGGTTAAACATGATGGTTAAACATCATATGATGATTTTGAATTCTTTTTGTTTAAATTCATGTTTTAAATTTACATACAGTCAAAATCACTGTTTTTGCAGTATGGCACTTGCACAGAAATAGAAATATAGATCAAGGGAATGGATAGAAAACCCAGAAATAACCCAACGCACCTATGGTCAATCTATGACAAAAGAGGCAAGGCTACACCATGTGTAATGACAGTCTCTTCAACTAGTGATGCTGGAAAAATTGGACAGATACATGTGAAAATATTAAGTTAGGTCATTCTTTAACACCAAACACAAAAATAAGCTTAAGTGGATTAAAGACCTAAATATGAGATCAGACACTATAAAACTAGAGGAAAACATAGGCAGAACATTCTTTGACATAAATCATAGCAATATCTGTTTCAATCCATCCCCCAGATTAATGGAAATAAAAATAAACAAATGGGACCTACTTAAACTCAAAAGCCTTTGCATGGCAAAGGAACCAATAAAACAAAGACAACCCACAGACTGGGAGAAAATGATGTGATTGAAAAGGGATTAGTCTCCAAAATTTACAAATAGCTCATGATGCTTAATAGCACCAAAACAAAAACCCAATCAACAAATGGGCAGAAGACAAATTTACTTACTTACCAAACAGAGACTCACAGACTTAGAGAATGAACTTAAGTTTGCTGCAGGAATGATGGGGGAAGGGATAAGGAGTTTGGGATGATGGACATGTACACGCTGCTGCTGCTAAGTCGCTTCAGTCGTGTCCGACTCTGTGCGACCCCATAGACGGCAGCCAACCAGGCTCCCCCGTCCCCGGGATTCTCCAGGCAAGAACACTGGAGTGGGTTGCCATTTCCTTCTCCAATGCATAAAAGTGACAAGTGAAAGTCAGGTCGCTCAGTCGTGTCCGACTCTTCGCGACCACAGACTGCAGCCCGCCGGGCTCCTCCGCCCATGGGACCCTTCAGGCAAGAGTACTGGAGTAGGGTGCCATTGCCTTCTCCGCATGTACACACTACTATATTTAACAAGGATAACCAACAAAGACCCACCATACAGCACATGGAACTGTCTTCAATGTTATGTGCCTGCTCGGATGGGAGGGCAGTTTAGGGAGAATCGATCCATATATATATGTGTCTGAGTCCCTTTGCTGTTCACCTGAAAATGTCAGAACATTGTTAATTAGGCATACCTCAATACAAAATAAAAAGCTTAAAAAAAAAAAAAAAACCCAAATCCCTCTTTCTGGTATACACTTCTGTGGGTAAGACAAATGAATGCAGTCAGACCACCATTATAAATATATAGAACTGTTTCCTCACACCCAGGGATTTCCTTGAGTTACCATTTTATAGTTGACTTCTCAAGCTACATTCCCCCCTGGCAACCACAGATATGTTCCTATAATTTAGCATTTTCCATAATGTCATATAATTAGATTCATACAAACCATAGCCTTTTAAGTCTGACTTCTTTCACTTAACACATGGTGTTTGAGATTTATCCCTTATGTGAGCCAGTAATTTGTTCCCTTTTATTTCATTCTCGATAGTTTTCCAGTATTTGGATGTACTACAGCTTATGTATTAACCAACTGAAAGACATTTGGGTTGTTTCCAGTTTGTGGCATTCATGTACAAGTTTTTATGGGGACAAAAGTTTCCAGTTCACTTGTGTTAATATATAGCAGTGAAATTGCTGGACTATGTGTTAGGAATATGTTTAACTTTATAAAAAATTGCCATTTTTTTTCTAAAGTGGCTGTACCATTTTCATTCCTACCAGCAATAAGTGAGAATTCAAATTACCCTGCATCCTTGAAAGCACTTAACTTTTGTCTCTTTTTTTTCAGATTGAGTTAGTTTTTATTATTGAAAATAAGATAAATATGTTTTTTTCCCCAGTTTTATTGAAATACAATAGACATACAGCACAATGTAAGTTTAAGGTGTACGGCATAAAGATTTGACTTTCATCATGGAATCATTGTCACAATAAATTTAGTTGAACATTAATCATCTCATATAGATAAAAATTAAAGCAATAGGAAAAATATTTTTCCTTTGTGATGAGAAGTCTTAAGATTTAGTCTCTTAACTTATATACAACATACAGCAGTGTTAATGATTATTTACCATGTTTTACATTGCACCTCTAGAACTTATTTATCTTATAATTAGAAGTTTACACCTTCTGACTACCTTTGTCCAATTCCCTTTCCATCCTACCCCCACCTCTGGTAACCACAAATCTGATCTCTTTCTTCTATGAGTTTGTTTGTTTGTTGTGTATAATTGACTTACAACATCATGTTTGTTCTTGTTACACAACATAGTGATTTAATATTTCTATACACTTTGACCATCATGATAAGTTTAGTTACCATCTGTCACCATACAAAGATATTACATAGTTACTATTTTCCCCACACTGTATACATTTCATATCCATGTCTCATTTATTTTGCACCTGGAAGTTTATACTTCTTAATCTCCTTCACCTACTTTTTTCTTCTCCCTACCACAATCCCTTCTGGCAAACACCTGTTTTTTCCTCTGTATCTATAACTGTTTATATGTTTTGTTATATTTCTTCATTTGTTTTGTTTTTTAATTTTTCACCCATAAGTGAAACCATAAAGTTTGTGTTTTTCTTTATCTCATTTATTTCACTTAGCTTAATATCTTCTAGGTCCCTTCAAGTTGTCCCAAATGGCAAGATTCATTCTTTTTATGGTTGAATAATTCCATTGTGTGTGTGTATATGTATGTATGTGATGGAATATATATATATACACACATGGTGGAATATTATTCAGCCATAAAAAGAATATACACACACCACATCTTATTTATCCATTCATGTATTCATAGGTACTTAGATTGTTTCCATATCTTGGCTATTGTAAACAGTGCTACAATGTGCATAGGAGTGTATATATCTTTTTGAATTAGTGGTTTTGTTTTCTTTAGATAAATACCCAGGAGTAGAATTGCTGGATTATATGGTGGTTTTGTTTTTAACTTTTTGAGGAACCTCCATACATTTTTCCATAGTGCTGCACCAATTTATTCCTACCAACAGTGCACGAGGGTTGCCTTTTCACCACATCCTTGCCAACACCTGGTATTTGTTGTCTTGTTGATAGTCACCATTCTTCTAACAAGTGTGAGGTGATATTGATAAAAATAAAATATTCACAGCTATTGCAAGCAGTGCTACAATGAATACAGGGGTGCATATATCTTTTTGAATACGCATGAAGTATAAACCAACTAAATATATGTTGGTTTGTTAATGGCCCTTCTGAGTCTCTTGAGTTTATTCAAACTGGTCAGTGTCTATACCAGATGGCTGTTAAATACTTGCAATATTTGTCTTGACCATTTCTAATAAGATCCTGCTTTTCTTTCCTGATTCTTATTTTGCCATTTTCTCCCAAACTGTCTGCTTCACTCACCCTTGTCATGAAGTGTGAAGGGGCTTAGAAAGCTAACAATGTAGCCTGCTAACAACATAGTTAACAACATAACAGTTTCATAGATGCTGGCAGGAGACACTAAGTTCCTAGGTTAGAGACAAAGGATATCACTGTGCATAGCTCAGCAAGAAGATTCATGTTCATGTTGGTTCTTCCTGCTTCCCAAGTCCCATGAGGGTGATGTGGATATAAGCTCAGCTGGATGCCATGCACACAATGCCATGCACACAGTGTTTCTCTGAGCTTAGGAAACCCTCAGTCTTATAAGTAGGCTGATAGTAAACTTGTCCATCCTTTGACCGGGAGGAAGATATTACCTTTACGTTTCTCTTTTGAGAGAGAGAGAGAGAGAGAGAGTATCTGTATATTTCAAGATGGTTGGTTGCTATGCAAATATCCTTGGAAAGATGGTCCAGCACAAGAACTGATATGCTGATACAAGACGTCAGTAAATGCCGTGGAGAACTGTCTCTAAACGACACTGCCCATCTTTCAGTCTATCTAATGGACTATACTTTCTTCAGGTGCCATTGCTTGTACTGTTTTTCTTTTGGAAACATTTCCTTCTCTTTCCTCTGCCTCGTCTAATTAACTTTTCATCATTTTGTTGACTATCTTATACTGATAATTTTTCTTTAGTCCCCAGATTAAATTAGCTTTCCCTGTAGATTACTGCACATTTTATTAAGGGGAACTTAACATACTCTGTGATTTATGTTAGTGTAAGGAGACACAGGTTTGATTCCTGGGTCTGGAAGATCCCCTGGAGGAGGAAATGGCAAGCCACTCCAGTATTCTTGCCTGGAGAATCCCATGGACAAAGGAGCCTGGTGTCCTACAGTCCATGGGACTCAAAGAGTCAGACATGACTGAGCAACTGAGCATGCATACATGGGCTTAGTTGCTGTGTGGCATGTGGGATCTTCCCAGACGAGGGACTGAACCCATGCCTCCTGCATTGGAGGTGGAAGAGCCTCTGGAGAAGGGAATGACAACCCACTACAGTATTCTTACCTGGAGAATCCCATGGACAGAGGAACTTGGTGGGCTACAGAGTCCATGGAGTTGCAAAGAGTCAGACACAACTGAGCAAGTAGCACTTCTTTACCGCTAGTCACCAGGGAAGCCCCAAAATGGAATGGATGGAAACATTTGATTAAGGTTGATTTACCTTTCATGGTAGATACAGTTTCATGCTTGTCAGGGAATGTACTGTATTGCTTGACTTGAATCTCTGTTGTCTAGCACAGTAACTGGCACATGGTAGATAGTTAATAAATATTTGTGGAGTGAAAAGAAGTATATGTGTTAGGCATGTAGTATTTAAGTTAGCAAGACCTGTGGTTATGCAGCGTCTTAGCAAGTATTCTAGAATTTTCTAAGTATTTGATTTTGTGAAATCACCTGCAAATAATGAGAGTTTGGTCTATTTACTTCTACTGTTTATGCTTCATTTCTTTGGTATGTCTCTGTGTGTGTATGTATGTATGTACAGCTAACTGCAGAGGCTAGGATCTCCAGTGTAATGATGCAAGTACTAGTGAGTGGAATTCCTTTTCTGTTTCGACTAAAACAAGTATAGTTCTGATATTTCTTTAAGAATGGTTTTCTAGAAGCTAATGTTAAAGAAATTTAATTTTTAAAAATTAATTTACTTATTTTAATTGGAAGCTAATTACTTTACAATATTGTGGTGGTTTTTGCCATACACCGACATGAATTAGCCATGGGTGTACATGTGTCCCACCATCCTGGACCCCCCTCCAACCTCCTTCCCTGCCCCACCCCTCTGGGTTTTCCCTGAGTACCAGCTTTGGGTGCCCTACTTCATGCATTAAATTTGCACCGGTCATCTATTTTACATAAGGTAATATACATGTTTCAATGCCATTCTCTCATACAGTCCCACTCTTGCCTTCTCCCACATGGTCCAAAAGTCTGTTCTTTATCTGTGTCTGAAGAAATTGCTTTTAATTTGTAGTTGGCTAAGATTTTTTTTTTAATGTATGTTGACTTTTGTCAATCATTTCTTTTCAGTATTTTCTCTTTTAATCTGTTGGCGATTGACTAGAACAATTCTTACATTCCAAGAAAAAATTACATGTTTAGATATCACTTAGGAAGGATTTTGCCTGCAAATAACAGAATATCCAATTAAGAGTGAACTTAATAACAAAAACAGACATTACCTCATATTTCAAGAAGTCTGGAGTTAAGTTTTTCCAAATTGGTTCAGGCTCAGAATGTTACGACTCAGACCCAAGTCTCGGAGATTCTCATGGTCTTCCTCTTATGATCTTTACATGACTCTAGCAATTCTTAGCCTCATGTTTTCATACAGAAGCCAAAGCCATTATGTATACAACCTTTAAAAGCAAGTATATATTAAAAAACATCAAACTTGAAATTTGTTTCATTTCAGTTTTAATCTACATGCTAATATATTGATTGAGTAGTATAGAAAAACATATACATCTCAATCATCAAGATATCAATCTAATAGTTGGTAATTACATTTAAAACATTCATATTGATGAAGGTTAGGTCTACATACATTAAAACCCAGTTACGTTTTTAACACTTTTAGAGAATCTATGTATATCCTTGAATCATTCATTTAACATCTGAAGTTTTTCCTAAAGCTGTAGATAACACTATAATCCAATAATCCAGATTTCATGAATATAGTTAATATACTGCATGATTATTTCAAACTTCTTGATAAATTTCTTTTGTAAGCATCATTTAAACATGTATTGACATGTAGCTTAATATTTATAGGCTGAAGTTATATCCATTGAAATTTGATATATTTGAATTTATAACTTAATTTTATTTTATTTTATTTATTTATTTATTTTTTTGACAGGAAATAGCATTTATTGGTGAGCGTGATTAAGGAGGGGACAGCACTGATGCTCATGAGTGCAGGGCCCGCCATTTGTCCAGAGGACCACGATTAGGGATGTATTTGACCCCACAGCCGTCTGGGATGAGTCGCTTTTCTGCCACCATGTTCTCAAATTCATCCGCGTTGAACTTGGTAAATCCCCACTTCTTAGAGATGTGGATCTTCTGGCGGCCAAGGAACTTGAACTTGGCCCGGCGGAGGGCTTCAATCACATGTTCCTTGTTCTGCAGCTTGGTGCGGATGGACATTATGACCTGGCCAATGTGGACCCTGGCCACTGTGCCCTGGGGCTTTCCAAAGGCACCGCGCATACCTGTCTGGAGTCTATCAGCTCCAGCGCAAGACAACATCTTGTTGATACGGATGACATGGAAGGGGTGGAGCCGCACTCGGATGTGAAAACCATCTTTGCCACAACTTTTCACCATGTACTTGTTGGCACAAATACGGGCAGCCTCCAGGGCTTCAGAGGAGAGCTGCTCATACTCATCTGACACCATGTGGCCACAGAGTGGGAACTCATCCACTTTGGCCTTCTTACGCCCCAAGTCGAAGATGCGAATCTTAGCATCAGGGACACCTCGGCAGAAGCGAGACTTTGGGTACGGCTTGTTCTTACAATACCGGTAACACCGGGCGGGGCGGCGGCTCATGGCGACACCAGGATCTTCAGTGGCGTGCCAAAGGGAAAGAGCTATAACTTAATTTTAAAAAGCAGCTTTTTTTGATAGGTTTGGATATATACATCACAACACTAGGGCTTCAATTTGAACATTTAATCTATAATTTATAAACATTTATAAATATTGTACTTGAAAGGAAAAATAGTCTCTTTTTTTCCTTTGTGAATAGATGTTATTTTGAATCACAAGTTCAACATATCTCTCAGGATTCTACCTCAAAACTATGTAGAAAATGCTTGCCTTTCTTGGAAATATACTTGAATTAATTCCAGCTGAATATTTTAGATATGACTTATTTTGAAAATATGTAACACTTGGATAGTATAGGCAGTACTTCGTTATGAATCTTTGTCAAAATATGACATATTTTGCAAATAAAATCAAGCAGTAAAGAATTAAGGGATAACTAAATGATGAGGATAATAAAAATCTAAAGTGTAAATTATAAAATTATTGTTTATTCAGTGATTTGAATAATGTGGTAAATGCTAATGAGTATTCTCAAATTTACCAGTAAGTATAATTAAATGCAATATTATTTAAGCTTATGTATCCTTTTGAAATCTGGTAGTTTTGCCACCGTTTGTATGGAGGTTTAGATAACCTGAATGGTTTTCACATAATGTCAAAAGTTTAAAGCAGACAAAAATAAACCAAGAAATTTTAGAAATAGCCATTTCTAGTGGTCTTATCACCTAAGATGAATTAAATAGCAACTGATACACACATGAGTTAAAAATTAATGCATGGAAGGAAGACCTGAAGGAATTACACAGTAAGACACTGAGTGACAAGGATAGAAAATATAAAATACAAGATAGAAAATATAAAAGAGAGACTAAAATATAGATAGAATAAATAGGTCTGTCATAATTGAGGAAAAGAGAGACTGTAAAAGACAGTATCAAAGAAACAATAGCAGACCATTTTCTGAAAACAGTCAAAAAACATTTCACTAATACAGAAAGCTCAAAGTTTAAAAAGAAAGGTAAATAAAAGTAAACCCACATCCACAATAATGTAGTGATATTTCAGCACACCACAGACAAAGAGAATATCTCAAATACAGTGGAAGGTAAAAACAGATTACCTACTGAGGAATGATAATTACATTAACATAAGATCGTTTTTAAAACAATGGATACTACTATGGAAAAGAACAATAACTTTAAAAATCCTGAGCGAAAGTAATTCTCAGCTTGTTTTTTCTGTCTTTGCTAATAGTTTAACTTTCAAGAATGAGGGTCAAGACTTTTTTTTTTTTAAACAAACAAAAGCTTAGAGAAGTTACCAGCACAGAGATTCATAAAGGGGATTAAAAAAAAAAAAAAACACAAAGAACTTCAAGAAGAAAAGTGAACCCAGAAAAAAGTCCTACATGCAGGAAGAAATGATGGGCAAAGACACTGGCAACCATGTAGATGAATGTGAAGTAACTTTGTCCCTATAATGTAATGAGGATGCAGCACAGTAAAAGTATATCTTGCAGATCTCTAATACAGAGGAGCTTAATTGACTGAGAGCTCTGGTTTCTACATTCTGAAATCCATCACCCAAGCTCACTTTTCCCATGCACTTTTCCCAACCAATTACAGTGCACAGAGATACTAAGGCAAGCCTGTTCCTGGGAAATACAGGATTCCTTTCAAAAGGATCTTTCACTTGAAGACTCCTACAGCACTTAGAATGCCACAGCCCAAACAACTTCCCCTTTCTCCTTTGTTTAGGGTAATACTTGCTTTAGGGCCTGGCTTTTCCAGCCTCTCTCCACTTTTTCCAAGAGAGGTTTCCCAATAAAATCCTCACTCATTTAATCCTGCTTCTTGAGGATTTGAACTAACACAATAATATTGTCTAATTTGTTGGGTTAACAACAAAGTCAGTTAAGCCGAGAAAAAAATAAACAGACATGAGTCATGTATAGAACAAATGCAAAATGATAGATATAAATTTAAGCATATCCATACACTACCCAAAGTAAGTGGATTAAACTTTTTATCAAAAAGCAAAGGTTGTCAAACCTGATGGCAAAAATTAAATTATATGCCTTCTGAAAGGTACATTTTATTATTTTTATTATTTTATCTTTCCATTTTTTTCTATTTTCTTGAAAGGAAGTTACCACATAAATAGCAATGTGTAAGCCATGGATTCATTTCCAAAATAAATAAGATTTCATAGAAGACTGACTTTTAATATGTGTGATTCTAAGAAAACATAGGTTAACACTATTAAACGGGTACTTTTACTTTCATAAAAAGCAATATTCAAATTATGTACCTTTTAGCAACCTGTTGTTTTTTTCAGCCATTTATCCTTTTTTATCGTTTTTAATATTATTTTTAATTTTTTATGCAATTTAAAAATTTACTTTACATTTACAGTTATTACAAAATATTGGCTAGATTCCCCATGTTGTACAAAGCATCCTTGAGTCTGTCTTATACCCAGTAGCTTGCACTCTCCATTCCCTTACCTGTATATTGCTCCTCCTTCCCCTCCCCATGGCAACCACTAGTTTGTTTTTATATCTGTGAGTCTGCTTCTTTTTTGTTAAACTCATGAGTTTGTTGTATTTTTTAGATTTCATATGTAAATAATATCATACAGTATTTGTCTTTTTCTGTCTGACTTATTTCACTTTAGCATAATACCCTCCAAGTCCATCTACATTGCTGCAAATGACAAAATTTCGTTCTCTTTTTATGGCTAATAGTATTCCACGGTGTATATATACCACACAAAATACATTTTAGATGAAAAGATGTACACATATTGAAAACAAAATGATGCAGAATATATACAATGTAAACATGAAGCATATGAGAACTAGAATTGCTGTAGTCATACTGGATAAATAAAATTTAATTTAAGGAATATTTCTAGAGACAAAGAGGGACATTTCATAATGTTAAAAAAGTCATTACATTAGATGGATATAACAATTAAAAATTAATATGTATCTGACAATAGAGTGCTTGAGAGTACATGAAGCCAAAAGCCAGCTTAAAGAAGAAATAAGCAGTTCAGCAGTTATATGTACACCTATCTCTTCCCTGATATCTCAGTTGGTAAAGAATCCACCTGCAATGCAGGAGACACTGGTTCAATTCCTGGTCAGGAAGATTCCCTGGAGAAGGGATAGGCTACCCAGTCCAGTATTCTTGGGCTTCCCTTGTGTCTCAGCTGGTAAAGAACCTGCCTATAATATGAGAGACCTGGGTTTGATCCCTATAATTTTAAAATGTAAAATAATTTTAAATTATTGTCACTATAATTTTAAAATATAAAATCTTTTTTCTTATTTTGTTCAGATTTTTAAAATATAAAGTAATTAAGCTATTCTAAATAAGTTTAAATTCACCCTCTTCAATCTCTTCTCCTTTTTTCCCTCCTCAGAGACAACCTCTATGAAGAATTTAGGTTCATAATTTTCCTACATGTGCATGTGGCCTGAAACCTAAGCCTAATTTTTTAGTGCATGTAAATATCATACTGTACACATCTTTTTGCAGCCATTTATTTTACGTAAATTATCCCCTATGCTATTATGTATAGATCAATTTCATTCATATAACAGCACTGAATAAATATATTTTCTTTGTCTACTGATGAAAAAATAACCCTCTTCATTAAATAAGTGTTACCAAGTAAAACTTAGAGAAGCTTTAACAAAATGATTGCTTGTGTTTTTGAAAAGGCACTCTAATCTCCTTTCAAACATGTCTTACAAGCATATCTTTTAAATAACCTTTTGAAGATTGCTGACATGTGATGAAAACGTCTGCTCTCCCCTCCCTGTGGAATATTAGGAGATCTACCTGTATGTCACAAAGCTTCTGGAACCCAAGAAAAGTTTTGGACAGGTTTTTTAAGGAAGTTTAATGCCATTCTTTGTAAATGATAAAGTTTTATTTAAAATTCTTAATCTGTGGTTCTTCTTGTCCAACATTATTCTGTGGTCAATTAACATTACATTTCCCCCAGCACTTTGCTATTACAAAAATGATGCATAGTGCATATTTTTTCATTTTATTATTTTTTTAACTTTACAATATTGTATTGGTTTTGCCATATATCAACATGAATCTGCCACAGGTATACATGTGTTCCCCATCCTGAACCCTCCTCCCTCCTCCCTCCCTGTATGTATGGCTGAGGTGAGTCCTGATTGCTGCGTGTGGGCTTTCTCTAGTTGTGGCCAGTGGAGACTCCTCTCTAGTTGCAGTGCGCAGGCTTGCTTCTTGCTGCGGTGGCTTCGCTAGTTGCTGAGCATGGGCTCTAGGGTACGCAGGCTTCAGTAGTTACAGCACACAGGCTTAGTTGCCCTGAAGCATGTGGAATCTCCCCAGACCAATCACTGAATCTGTGTCCCTGAAGTAGCAGGTGGATTCTTAACTGCTGGACCACCAGGAAGTCACATAGTGCATATTTTTATGTCTCTTTGGACAGAGTTTTTGTGTAAGAAACTGAAAGTTTCTATAGAAAAAAATACTTGGAAGGTGAACGTTGGGTTAGAAGTATTTTGGGGTTCCTCTAAATACTGCCAAATTGCTCAACTATTGTGTCTGTTCTAATTTGTCCCATTTTCTATATAAGATTTCCATTTCCTCAACACTCTTGTCAGCAGCTGGCATTGGCAAACATTTAACCTGGTTGTTGAAAGTGGCATCTTTGCTGCTTTCATTTACATTTTACATGGTTATTTGTGATATTATTCTCTTTTCTGTTGGAGAAGGAAATGGCAACCCACTCCAGTGCTCTTGCCTGGAGAATCCCAGGGACAGGGGAGCCTGGTGGGCTGCCGTCTATGGGGTCGCACAGAGTCGGACACGACTGAAGTGACTTAGCAGCAGCAGTAACTTCTCCCCTGGAGAAGGAAATGGCAACCCACTCCAGTATTCTTACCTGGAGAATCCCATGGACGGAGGAGCCTGATAGGCTATAGTCCACGGGGTCGCAAAGAGTTGGACACGACTGAGTGACTTTTTACTTTACTTTACTCTCTTTTCTGTACCCTTAATCTGCATCGGTTCAGTTCAGTTCAGTTGCTCAGTCGTGTCCGAATCTTTGCGATCCCATGAATTGCAGCACGCCAGGCCTCCCTGTCCATCACCAACTCCCGGAGTTCACTCAGACTCACGTCCATGGAGTCAGTGATGCCATCCAGCCATCTCATCCTCTGTCATCCCCTTCTCCTCCTGCCCCCAACCCCTCCCAGCATCAGAGTCTTTTCCAATGAGTCAACTCTTCGCATGAGGTGGCCAAAGTACTGGAGTTTCAGCTTCAGCATCATTCCCTCCAAAGAAATCCCAGGGCTGATCTCCTTCAGAATGGACTGGTTGGATCTCCTTGCAGTCCAAGGGACTCTCAAGAGTCTTATCCAACACCACAGTTCAAAAGCATCAATTCTTCAGCACTCAGCCTTCTTCACAGTCCAACTCTCACATCTATACATGACCAGGAAAAACCATAGCCTTGACTAGACGGATCTTTGTTGGCAAAGTAATGTCTCTGCTTTTGAATATGCTATCTCGGTTGGACATAACTTTCCTTCCAAGGAGTAAGTGTCTTTTAATTTCATGGCTGCAGCCACCATCTGCAGTGATTTTTGAGCTCAGTCACATGAATAACACACTATTTCAATTTCTTTAACTTTAAATAACTTAAATAATACATTTTGATATTAGTAGAAGTCTATGTTTTTTCTATCATGCAACACTGCCTTGATATTCTACTTTTTACTTTTACTTAGCTCTTTCCAGTGTCTTTGTAAAATCTTTTAAGCTTCTGATGGTGAAGGAATGTTTATTAGGCCCCATCTGTATACTGTATATGGGTTCATTTCTGTTACAGCTTTCTTAGCACTTACTAGGGTGTGATACATATAGCAGGTAAATGAATGAATGGATAAACTAGCAGATCTCTGCCTCAGTCTGTCAATGGGTGAGTGAAAGATCTCATTAGGCATGGCCTTATTTGATGCAGTAACTCATACCATCTATTTCACCAACACGTGGCATCTACAATAATAGGTCCTCTGTTAGCTTTATCAGAGTTCCTGGGAGTAGTGCTATTAAAGCTGGCCCCTGCTTTAGTTTCTAGAACATTAGTCCACTGGGTCTTCCTGCCCGGAGTCAAGAGAGTATCACTGATGAGCTAGGACAGAAGGGGACCATCTCTGAGTGATACATAGAGCTGGGTATGTGCTCCTTGTACCTTGCCTAATGAACGCAGTTAAAAATGAATAATAATAGTGATAGGAGTGTAGAGAAAGCTAGACTCAGAAGCAATAACAATAAATGACAATATTTATTATAATAGTGTTATCATTTACCTTGCTCTTTTTTTTTTACTAGGGGATTTAATCTTTTAGCCTTGAGCATTATCTTTTTTTAACTGCTGAAATGATTTGCCCAAGGATACACAAATGAACCAGTAACTCAATTTTAATGAAACGCAGATCTGTCTACAAATCCTGACCTTCACAGTTTCTCCAGTTCCAAACCCCACTTGGAAAGGTACAGCATGCTTTATATAGCTAATTTAAATAGTGGTAAATAGCCCTGAATTTGATACATCAAATTTCTTCATCTTTTTAATCATGACAGCCATGTGGCATCACTAGGGCTTTCAAAATACTACAAGGACTTAATGATTACACCTACTTAATTCTAGAAGTTTATAGCTCTTTGTTATATGTTTTACTCTTGCTCCCAAGTCTACTTTGTGGGAAAAGGAAGTTCTGGGTGGATTTACTTCTTGATATCTTCTTTTATTAATAATATCTATGGTGAGCTGGAGGCAGAGTTGTTCTAACCTAATCAAATCAGTTCAGTTCAGTTGCTCAGTCATGTCTGACTCTTTGCGACCCCATGAACCACAGCATGCCAGGCCTCCCTGTCCATCACCAACTCCCGGAGTCCACCCAAACCCATGTCCATTGAGTTGATGATGCCATCCAGCCATCTCATCCTCCGTTGTCCCCTCATCCTCCTGCCCTCAATCTTTCCCAGAATCAGGGTCTTTTCTAATGAGTCAAGTCTTCACATCAGGTAGCCAAAGTATTGGAGTTTCAGCTTCAACATCAGCCCTTCCAATGAACACCTAGGACTGATCTTCTTTAGGTTGGACTGGTTGGATCTCCTTGCAGTCCAAGGGACTCTCAAGAGTCTTCTCCAACACCACAGTTCAGAAGCGTCAATTCTTCGGTGCTCAGCTTTCTTTATAGTCCAACTCTCTCATCCATACATGACCATAGCCTTGACTAGACGGACCTTTCTTGGCAAAGTAATGTCTCTGCTTTTTAATATGCTGTCTAGGTTGGTCATAACTTTCCTTCCAAGGAGTAAGCATCGTTTAATTTCATGGCTGCAATCACCATCTGCAGTGATTTTGGAGCCCAGAAAAATAAAGTCATAGTTTTAGTTTAAAGAATTTTCTAGTTGTATGGACTTTTATTAAAAGGGAAATGGCAACCCACTCCAGTATTCTTGCCTGGAGAATCCCATGGACAGAGGAGCCTGGTGGGCTACAGTCCATGGGGTCATGAAGAGTCGGACACAAATGAGCGAGTTACACACACAGAGCAAGGCAGATGTTGCAGTAAAAATTTTCTTTCTGCCTTAAGTAGTGGTCTCTTAGGAAACAGAATTTTGTATTATTGAGCAAAACTGCTGAGGAGGGACTCACAATTTTCATGGGGTAGGTGGAGTCCCTGGTAGTGGAGGGATGACTTTCATCCAGAACAATGAGAAAACAACAGTAGAATCTAAGGAGAGTCCAGGGGAAATCTCATTCTGGATTCTGAACTGCAGCCCAATGTGGTGAGACAGTGCAATTTCAGAGGTACCTCTGAAGTCTAAGATGTGCTTTTGGAGAAACTTCCTTCCTTTCTCTGAATAACAAAATATTGTATATGATGCAATGTGTGTGTGTGTTTGTGTGTGTGTGCTCAGTCACTAGGTTGTGACTGACTCTTTGTGACCTTATGGACTGTAGCCTGCCAGGCTCCTCTGTCCATGTAGACAAGAATACTGGAGTGGGGTCTCATTTCCTACTCCAAGGGATCTTCCCAACCCAAGGATTGAACCTGTATCGCCTGTCTCTCCAAAACTGGCAGTTGGGCTCTTTACCACTGAGCCACCTTGGAGGCCTATATGATGGGATTAGAAGTCATTTTAAATAAATGCTACAAAGAGATTTGCTAGAAGAATGCAAAGATAGTAATAATTCATCCTTGGGAATATTACCCAGAAGATGTAGCGATCTTCTCACAACATTTTCATATTCAAAAAGCAGTGATAAGTTTGAATCATCACTTTGCTTGAAACTGTCTCAGAATCACAGATTCCCTATCTGTTGGGATATACATGATTTTGGATTTCTGTACTATGATAAAAGGAAGTTAAAATGTAAAAACAAAAGGAAAAGATATCCCCTTGTACTAAGATTCATTCTTACACAAATAACCTTAATTATACCAATAACTCAAGACTCTTAGGCCAATGACAATTAACTTAATAACTACTTTAATTAACTGAACAATTTAAATGTGCCTATACATAAATTTTACAAAATATACACATCCTATAATTTAGAGGTTAAGTTTTATTTAAGAGGCTGATTAGTGTAATTTATTTTTTAGTATCAGCATTCCAATAGAATATACTTTACAATGCATCCAAAGTTCATTTATACCTAATGCTTCATCATTTCTAAACGGTTTTCATTCTGAGTATACCTGTGTCTTGAACACACTATTTGTGGGAGCAAAAAAGAAAACTCCACTTAAAAATCTGTTATCTATACTTTAATTTTAGTTAGCATTTTAGAATTTATAAAGCACTTACTATATATCGTTTTCATGGAATCCTTTCACTAATATAATTGTTAGAATTTATTCAATCTTTTATCCACAATAGCTTTTCCCAGGGTCATATGGCCACAAATTGGAGAATTCAAGGAGGAAACAAAATACATCTTTTGGCTCCTGGTTCTTCCAAAATATATTATTTTTAGTAAAGATTCTAGAATTCTTATACATTAATTCAGCAGGCAAAACTTTTTTGGGAAACATTTCTGCATTTCCTCTATCTCTTCTTGAGTATTAAAGATTCAGGAGGCATCTACAAATTCAGAGCTAAGAAAGTATATGTTTTAAAGATTTAATAGATTTTAAGAATTGCAGATTGTTCTTTGTGGCAGAGAAAACGATAATGTAAAAAACTAGCATTTTTCTTTTTAGTTCAGTGAGTGAAATGAAGACGTGGATCATTTTGCTAAATACTATGCCTAAAACTCAGCTGTAGGGCATATTTGCAGACTGTCAGAAAGAACACATTTCACATCTCAAACTTATCATTTTTGCCATTGTTGAAAACTACAAATACTCAAAACTCTTTGTAGCACTCTAGTCATCATCATTAATATACACTTTGTGCATTTTTGTATACTCTGTTGCCTGTCATGAAAATAAAAGCCCAAAAGACTTTAGAAAGTGACCTTGTGTCTATTTTCTGTTGCTGAGTATAACCAATTGCCCCAAATTAAAACACCAGTGAGTTGTCTCATGGTTTCTGTAGATCAGAAATCTCTGACAGACACAACTCTGCTCAGGAGCCCATGAGGCTGACATGAAGGTGCTGGCCAGTGCATGGGTCTCATTTGCAGTTTGAGAGTACTCTTCCTGGCTCATTTAGGCATTATCAGAATGCAGTTCCTTGTGATTATATGAGAGAGGCCCTACTTCTCTTGCTCGCTGTTGGCTGGGGTTGCTCATAGCTCTTAGAGGCCACCCTCAGGTCCTACCCTCATCCAAAGGCAATTTAAGACATGGTTATCCAATGAAGAGATCTCTGATGCTTCTGATAGCTTTTAAAAGTCTCATCTGATTAGTTCACCCTGGGAGGTGGGGGAAGATTCCAATTTGATTCACTTAAATCAGCTGAGAATAATTATATCTGCAAAATATGTTTTGCCACATAATGCAACATAATCATGGAAGTAATATTTTATTGTGTTTACAGGTCCTGATGACATTTCAAGAGGAGGGATTTACATAGCTGTGTACTCCAAGGAGCAGGAATCTTATGGGCCACTTTAGAAACCTACCCATCACAGACCTATAGTCTCAAGTTTATCCATTAAAAAGGATATTATCCTTTATTTAAACATTTTTATTTTTGAACAGTTGGTGCTGTTCTCCTGGTTAGAGAATTCTGAGTGTTCTTGGGAATGTTGCCTTCCTTATGGAAAGACACTGATGACACTGATATCTCTGTGTCATCCTGCAATGTTTTTCCCTTCCTCCCTTTATTCTGGGTGTAGGAAGTGTATATAGTAGTGATGGCCAATCAGTGTTTCATATCCCCTTAATAGTGATTTATTTAGAGGCACATGACAAGAGGTTACCAGTTAGAGTGGTTTCTGAAAGTTTGGGTAGAAATAGTAGAAATAAGTTATCTCTTTCCCCTGAAATTTTTGGATGTGGAATGAGATAATATGTGTGTGAGTAGCGTCTGTGTGCTTGTCTGGTTGGCAGGTGTGGAGTGGGTGGCGGTGGTGACAGTTTTAGCCACTTGCTTCAAGTCTTCTTTAAAATGTTCGTATTCACGGATTTAAAGTACACATTTTATGATGAAAGTATTAATTAACTTTCATATAAAATTTCCATTGTCTTTCTTTTAAATTTATAAATGTTTAATTTGGCACTTTCTTGGATTGGGTTCCTTGGGAAGCAGTCTGCAGAGATGCACACAGATTTGGAGAGAAGGGCTCTCGGCAACAGTATCTGTGAGTGAATGTTAGTCAAGATTGTCCTTCACATGTGACCAGAACAGCACCAAGGCATGCTCCAGGGAGTTATCTGGGTGTCAGTTTAAACAGTCGCTCACAAGCACATTCACAAGCAAAACAAAGATTTTTGTTTTGTTATGTCTATCCACATGCCTTTTTCTCAGACTTCTCTGTCTTTTTCATTCCATGCCCCATCCAACCAGCCAAGTCACTTGTTGTTGCTCATGAAACCATACATATCACAACCTTGGGACATGTTCTGCACAAAGCAGACGTCTGAGTGCACACTGAAGCTCTGCCCATTAGGAGGAATTTCATTTTAGTTGTTTGCAAGGTCATCTATGAGTGAGATGCAGGAGCTGGTAATTTTCAGCTTGTACACATATACTGAGCCATGAATCATGAATCCATGAGGGAGGAATTTCTGGTATTTCTAATTCACCTAATGAAATTGATCACTTTCTTTGTGTTTCCAAGGTCATCTGAGCAGCATGGTAGCACAGTCTCCTAAGGTCCTTGCAGAGTATAAAACCTTGTGTCGTAGGATGCATGTGGGCTAAGTTGCTTCAGTCTTGTCTGAGTCTTCGCCACCCCAGGGATTGTAGTCTGCAAAGCTTCTGTGTCCATGGAATTCTTCAGGCAGGAATACTGGAGTGGGTTACCATTTCCTTCTCCAGGGACTCTTCCTTCTCCAGGAATTGAACCTGTGTCTCTTGAGTCTCCTGCATTGGCAGGCAGGTTCTTTACCACTAGTGCCACCTGGGAACAGTGTGTCATAGGATAGTGCTCCCATGTTAATAGTTTCTTCCTTATCCAACTTTATGTTCCACACCCCCTGGCTCCCTTTTCTGTCATCTGGAGATACAGGTCTACATGTACTTTCCCAGATTCTGCTAATGCATGTGGTATGTGATCCACATATTGGGTAGTCTGCTTCAAAAATGCTTTGGTCCTGAAGGGGATCGGAATTGTTTACCAATCACTGCACCTTCAACAGGCATCCTTTTATGGCAGGGTCATCTTTCACTGACAGTTATTTTTCTGCCTAATGGAGCACATTCATATAATAATAATAATAGCTGCCATTTATTTGCCATATGATATATCCAGCAATTTATGAATGATTAATTTTTATACATATGCTTCAAGTTATGTTATAATTTTATAAATATAGAAACTAAATTTTAGTGAATTTCAATCCTTTACTCATGGCTATACACATAGCTAGTATTTAAACTGAGGTTAAAATCACTCGAAAACTCGTACTTCTTTTTTTTATTCAAATTTTATTGAAGTATAATTGATTTATAGTTATATATTATGGGGTACAGCTAAGTGATTCAGTTATACATATTCTTTTTCATGTTCTTTTCCATTATGATTTGTCAAAGGATATTAAATATCCTGTGGTATATGGTAGAACCTTGCAAAACTCATACTTTTATGCTATGCATTGCTTAACTTAAAGAACTTCATCTTTTTCTTTTGGCCATGCTGTGCAGTTTGTGAGAGCTTAGTTCCCTGATCAGGGATTGAATGTAGGCCACTGGCAGGGAAAATGCTGAATCCTAACCAACTTGACTTCCAGGAATTTCCTGAAATTCATCTTTAAAAATTTTTGTTTATCTATTTTATTTATTTGGCTGTGGTGGGTCTTAGTTGTGGAATGTGAACTCTTATTTGCAGCTTGTGGGATCAAGTTCCTTGACCAGGCATGGAACCCAGGCCCACTGCATTGGGAGCTCAGAGTCTTAGCCGCTGGATCACAAGTTCAAGTTCCCTGAACTTCTTCTTTTTAAAATAAATTAATTCTGGGCCTGGTTTTCAATTATCAGGGCAGTAAGAAACACAATGTAAGTTTAGATTTGGGGGCTTCTCTCTCTTACGACTCTGTAAGACTTGAACTGGGGCAAGCGGAGATGAGCAAGTGACCTGGTTAACACCCATACTATCTTTGTCATTACCATTTTGAGTTCTGTTGCATGATGCTTTTACACATGTTGGTCTTCTGTTGTTTTTCTGGCAGGAGTGTTCTGGGCCTGCTCAGAGATCTCCATTGTAGTGGTTCTTCTGGCTCACACAAGACCTGATGCTTCTCTACAGGCCTAGACCCTAGAGGCCAACGTCAGCTATTCCTCTCCATCTCCCCTTTGGGACTCTGTGTGCAGCAGGAACATAAATCTCCTCTGCTTGCCAAAAATCCAACCCTATCTAGCTCTAGGTCTGAGGGATGCTCATCCTCTCATTTCTTCCAGGTTGCTTTCTTTCCCTTCATCTCTCCTCTTCCCTTTTAAATGACATTCAGCCCTATTGCTTCATTAAAGGTTTTAGAAAACAGAAGTCATTAATTCTCTCCTGGAGCAAGAGAAATTCTTACATGCTAGCACTGAAAAATCTTGATTCTTTTCTTCAGGGGGAAAAGATAAAAATATACCAAAATCACTTCCAGTCTTTTGAATTTTGTGCATCAATGAGAACAGAACAGTAAAAAAAGATTAATATCTCAAATTATCCTGCCACAGTTACAATACCTTGAAATTTGGTAATCATATTAACTGACATCTGTTCAGTGCATAGAAGGTACCAGGCACAAGTGCTTTCTGTTTTGCTTGTTTTTTGTTTTTTGACTTTGGCTTTGGTTTATTGATATCAGAGCACCCTTTGAATGTAGTTAAAAAACAAAAACATACACAATGAGAATGAAATTGGATCCAGGCTGCTGCCACCTGATCCCAGGAGAATTCCTCCAATCAAGCTGATTTGTACAAAATGCAAGAGGAGAAAAATGAGGCAATCTGGTGCTGAGTCAAGGAGGAATCAACTGGCAGAAGAGCAGTTGAAGGAGTGGGCAGGTCACAACTCTTTCTTGTAAGTGTGAGTGCAAACTGCACCACCCTGGGTGGGTGTCAGGATGGGCATCCCATCACCTGTTTCCTGCACTAGTGTCTTCTCTTGTCCGTTCCACTTCTGCACATGAACAAGTTTGCCTCCGTCCAGCACGTCACAGTGGATTTGACCTTCCTGTCATCTGCTGTTGTCTCACCAAACTCCATTCCCAGCTTAAAGCAGATCTCTGTGTTCTTGAAGATGCTTTGTGTTTTTATGGTGATTGTGTCTCCATTCACTTCAGTGATGTGGTAGGTTGGTCATGGTGGCCACCTGCCTGGTAGCAAAATCCACACTGAGTGACTTCAGACAGTCATTGAAATTCTTGCCATCCAGTAACTTCCAGATGCCCATGAAGGTGTCCACCAGAGGGAGGCTGGGCAAGGCTGAGAAAGAGACAACAGAGTAGCATGCAAAGACTCTGGGATGGCCCAGGGACTGTTCTAAGGTTGTTTATTTTCTTACTTCATTTTTTCTTACAACAACACATGAAGCAGATACTTCCATTATACCCATTCTATACATGAGGACGCTGAGGTTTGAAAGGTTAGGTAACCTGTGCTAAATTACTGAGCTACTGACTGGTAGACTGAGAGTTAAACCTCAGGCAATTGATTCAAGCATTTCTGCTTACAAACATTGTGGTATTTGCCTTTCATATTAAACACAGCAACTAGAATCAGATAGTTTGCTGATTTGAAAAGAAGCAGTTTGCAGCTTTTGTTTGGCTTTTGTTTTTTTAAATGGAAGTATAGTTGGTTTACAATGTTGTGTTAATTTCTGGCATACAGCAAAGTCATTGACATATATGTAAATTATATAATATTAAATATTCTTTTTCAGATTTTTCCCATTTTAGGTTATTATAAGATATTGAATATAGTTCCTGTGCTATACAGTAGGACCTTGTTGTTAAGAAGTGTTTTTGAGTATAAATATGAAGCATTTTAGATGTGGCTCAAAAATTGAGAATTGACTCCTTCCTTGCTTGAGTTTGGACTGGACACTTAGAAGTGTTCTAATCACTCAGCTAGACAAATGTATTTCAACTTTATGTTTTAACCTTCCACTGGTAACTTTGTAAAACAAATCTTGCTTCACTATAGTATTTGCTACAAGGTTTGTAGAGAAAAAGTAGAGATTATCTATCTATATATATCTACATGCATATCTATCTGTCCATCTGTCACTATAAATTATTTCAGTGAAATTATTTTAGCCATTGGCAACCTAGTTCTTTCTCTATTACTGAAGTCATTATAAGCTAAGTAAAAATACTTGATGAAAATCACAGACTCTTGTTCTCAAAATTCTTTTCAGAATTGACCAAAACTACCACATTAAAACAAGCAAAACATTAAAGCAAAAAAAGACCAGGAGCTGACTGTGGCTCAGATCATGAACTCCTTTGCCAAATTCAGACTTAAATTGAAGAAAGTAGGGAAAACCACTAGACCATTCAGATATGATCTAAATCAAATCCCTTATGATTATACAGTGGAAGTGAGAAATAGATTTAGGGGACTAGATCTGATCAGCAGTATGCCTGATTAACTATGGATGGAGGTTTGTGACATTGTAAAGGAGACAGGGATCAAGACCATCCCCAAGAAAAAGAAATGTAAAAAAAGCAAATGGCTGTCTGAGGAGGCCTTACAAATAGCTGTGAAAAGAAGGGAAGTGAAAAGCAAAGGAGAAAAGGAAAGATATACCCATGTGAATGCAGAGTTCCAAAGAATAGCAAGGAGACATAAGAAAGCCTTCCTCAGCAATCAATGCAAAGAAATAGAGGAAAACGATAGAATCGGAAAGACTAGAGATCTCTTAAAGAAAAATAGAGATACCAAGGGAACATTTCATGCAAAGATGGGCTCGATAAAGGATAGAAATGGTATGGACCTAACAGAAGCAGAAGATATTAAGAAGAGGGGGCAAGAATACACAGAAGAACTGTACAAAAAAGATCTTCATGACCCAGAGAATCACAATGGTGTGATCACTCACCTAGAGCCAGACAAACTGGAATCTGAAGTCAAGTGGGCCTTAGGAAGCATCACTATGAACTAAGCTAGTAGAGGTGTTGGAATTCCAGTTGAGCTATTTCAAATCCTAAAAGATGATGCTGTGAAAGTGCAGCACTGAATATGCCAGCAAATTTGGAAAACTAAGCAATGGCCATAGGATTGGAAAAGGTCAGTTTTCATTCCAATCCCAAAGAAAGGCAATGCCAAAGAATGCTCAAACTACCACACAATTACACTCATCTCACACACTAGTAAAGTAATACTCAAAATTCTCCAAGCCAGGCTTCAGCAATATGTGAACTGTGAACTTCCAGATACTCAAGCTGGTTTTAGAAAAGGCAGAGGAACCACAGATCAAATTGCCAGGATTCATTGGATCATAGAAAAAGCAAGAGATTTCCAGAAAAACATCTATTTCTGCTTCATTGACTATGCCAAAGCCTTTGACTGTGTGGATCACAATAAACTGTGGAAAATTCTTCAAGAGATGGCAATACCAGACCACCTGACCTGCTTCTTGAGAAACCTGTATGCAAGTCAGGAAGCAACAGTTAGAACTGGACATGAAACAATAGACTGGATCCAAAGAGTGAAAGGAGTACTCCAAGGCTGTATATTGTTACCCTGCTTATTTAACTTATATGCAGAGTACATCATGAGAAACGCTGGGCTGGAAGAAGCACAAGCTACAGTCAAGATTGCCAGGAGAAATATCAATAACCTCATATATGCAGATGACACCTTGCTTATGGCAGAAAGTAAGGAAGAACTAAAGAGCCTCTTGATGAAAATGAAAGAGAGTGAAAAGGTTGGCTTAAAGCTCAACATCATGGCATCTGGTCCCATCAATTCATGGCAAATAGATGGGGAAACAGTGGAAACAGTGGCTGACTTTATTTTTCTGGGCTCCAAAATCACTGCAGATGGTGATTGCAGCCATGAAATTAAAAGGCGCTTACTCCATGGAAGGAAAGTCATGACCAACATAGACAGCATATTCAAAAGCAGACATTGCTTTGTCAACAAAGGTCTGTCTAGTCAAGGCTATGGTTTTTCCAGTGGTCATGTATGGATGTAAGAGTTGGACTATAAAGAAAGCTGAGCACTGAAGAATTAATGCTTTTGAACTGTGGTGTTGGAGAAGACTCTTGAGAGTCCCTTGGACTGCAAGGAGATCCAACCAGTCTATCCTAAAGGAGATCAGTCCTGGGTGTTCTTTGGAAGGACTGATGTTGAAGTTGAAACTCCAATACTTTGGCCACCTGATGTGAAGGGCTGACTCATTTGTAAGGACCCTGATGCTGGAAAAGATTGAGGGAAGGAGGAGAAGGGGATGACAGAGGATGAGATGGTTGGATGGCATCACTGACTCAATGGACATTAGTTTGGTTAAATTCTGGGAGTTGGTGATAGACAGGGAGGCCTGGTGTGCTGTGGTTCATGGGGTCACAGAGAGTTGCACAGGACTGAGCTACTGAACTGCACTGAACCACATTAAAAAAAAAAGTCAGAATCAGGAGTGACGTGTTATGTTCTTATTTGGCTTACAGTTTTGCAGTGGTTTCTTGGATAATTTCTGCTTCCCTTAAGGAAGGATAGATTATGAAGGAATAAAAGCACTAAAAGTTTTCTTAAGAACACATGTGTCAACATATACTATATGTAAATTGCCTGGCACAATGCTGGAACTCAATAAACATTAGTTAATTTCCATGCATTTCCTTAAAATGTGCTTCCCACTATGCTGTACACCAGAAATTAACACAATATAGCAAATCAACTATACTTCAATAAAAATAATTGAAAAAAAAGAAATAAAAGAGTTCTTGGGATTCAGAGAATTAAGACTTTGACTTTTCTGTTGGATCTTGTCATTTATATTCTTTCTTGCTTTTCCAGTCTTTGTCCAATAAGTGGTTTGCTGTCACCATGGTAGAGACTGTGTAAGGAGAAACTAATGTCTATAAAGTGATCTGTAGTACCTATTGAATTTTCTCCCATTATTTACCACTTCCACAGGTGATTGAAGGTTGTGAAGAATACACAGGGATTCTTCAAGGTTACTGGGATGTCATCCAGTCAGCTGCGAAGGTCTTTGTCTTTGTGTTTCTCTGACTTACTCTGGCTCTTTCTGTCACCTTATAGTTGGAAGCTTGTCTTAGTCTATCCATTAGCATAAAGGTGTGCAGAGTTAATGATGAGTAAACAATATACATTTTACGTGTTTTACAGGTAATTACCTTTCTTTTTCTTCTTAGGTAGAACAATCTGACTGTGCTTATAACTGTTATTTGAATACATTTTAAAAAATTGCTTTAGCCATTATTTCAAGCACTTGTAAAGTTGCCCCCTAAGAATCCAGCTAAAAGGTCTATGCATTTTGATTCATGGCAGTGCCTCTGGGCATTCTCCTGTTTGAGAAAAACATAAATACCTGCCAATGTGCAATGGGCAGTTTTGGAAAAGTAATGACCACTCTGTTCCAATCAGTCTTATGCAAGTCTACTGTTTAATTCTCTGATTGGAAACAATTGCATGCAGAAGACAGAGAAAATCCCTCTGGCATGAAAGGCTGCCTCCCAACACTGCCGCCCCATTCAGTAGATCACATTTGCACAAAAATAGTTTGACTTTCTCTGTATTATTCCTCCTTCTCTATAAGGGAAACAATACAGCACTGTGGTTCAGTCCTTACATGAAACTGGGCCAGATCATGCATTCTGTCTTTAAACTGTGTGTGTGTGTGTGGGTGGGTGGGTGCTAAGTTGGTTCAGTCATGTCCAACTCTTTGCAATCCCATGGACTGTTGCCCGCCATGCTCCTCTGTCCATGTGATTCTCCAGACAAGAATACTGTAGTGGGTTGCCATACCCTTCTCTAGGGAATCTTCCCAACCTAGGGATTGAAGCTGCAACTCTTATATCTCCTCTGTTGGCAGGCGGGTTCTTTACCACTAGTGCCATCTTGGAAGCCCCTTTTAATTGTGTGATACCAGTCACATTTCTTAAGTGTTTTGAGCTTCAGCTTCCTCATCTATTCAAGTCCTTAACTAAGTCATCTTACAAGTTAAATGACCAGCTCTATACACAGATGGACATACAGTAAACCATTGCATGGCCTAACTATTAAGACTCATTTTTCATTTTCATCTGCAAAATTGTTCTACAGTTGTCTCATGAGTGTTTTAAGTTCCACATTTGAATGTAAATCCCTATAGCTTCAAGTAGATGTTCAATATGGTCTATGTCCTTAGATGGGAAAGTTGATGAAAACAGGTAGGAAGGAAATTGTAGGTCTTGTGCTACAATTGTTTCTTCGCATAGTTGTGGTGGGTTATTTTGAGACACCCATATTCTCTTACCAGGTTGCTGCTACAGTTAAGGAAAAGTATTTGGAAGAATGGCTTTTGAGGTAGCAGTGCTGATCATAGTTATGGAATTTGATATTTTGTTTCTTGAGGCCAAGTTGTCTTTGGAGCCAGTTGGTTGAAACTAGAGCCCTGTTCTCATAAGATCCATACTCTGGTTAGTGATTGAACCACTGCTTTCTGAAAGCTGTCGCCTGCTGGGAGCCGGCATATTGCATATTGAGTGCATATTGCATATTGCATATTGAGTGCAGCACTTTCCACAGCATCATCTTTCAGGATCTGGAATAGCTCAACTGGAATTCTATCACTGCCGGGAGCCAGCATGAGGAACTCCGCCCATGGCAAAGGTCATGAGGAAGGAGGCTCGGCATATGCAGAGACGGGATCAAGCCTCAGGAGTTCCCCTGGAAATTCTCGAGCATCTACCCCCCAAACCAGAGTCTGCCTACTTTCTGCTTTGTGCTTTCACCTACACCTCTGACTTTATGGGGGGCTGTCCTCCACTACCTCTCTCTGAAAAAAGAGTTAGCTTATAGCTCCAGTTAATAATTCTTGGGTGTGATAGTGTTTCAACCTACAAACTCCTTTGGAAGTCCTCTAGCCTGCCTGAATAGGTTTTTCCGGCCACATGTGATTGTTCAGAGCCTCCCAACTGTGAGAGGCAGGAGATGTTCTAAACTGTCTAAACACAGATTCCTTTGAGTAGTTAAAAGATTGATTAGAAATTGTATTGGTTAAGGGTTTTTCACTTGTTGGGCCAATGTTTGCTGCTAAGTTTCCATATCCCTTACCTGCTGCTTCCCTGGCAGTGTATTGATTAATATGATTGGTGTAAGTAGTAGTTTTAATGTTTGTAACCTTGGACCCTTGAGTTAATTCTTTTTCTTGTTGTAGCCCACCACACCTTTGCCCTATAGGAATGCAACTTTAATGCTTTTGGAGGGTGGCGCCTGTCTAGTCACCTTTAGAGAAAAATAAGTTTTCTGAAGAAAGGGTCTTAAAATGTTAACAGGCCTCTGGGCCAGAAGATGATGCAAATCACCTAAACTTTTGCATACGATAAGTTTGCAGGAAGAAAGCCTGGCTTACTGCATGACTCTACCCCTTCCCCCATTATCCTCTATGCATAACTTAAGGTATAAAAACTTCTTTGGAAAGTAAAGTGTGGGCCTTGTTCATGGAAACTTGGTCTCCCCATGTCATTCTTTCTCTCACCTTCTGGCTGAATTATTCAGCCTTTTTTCTCCCCTGAATTTCCTCACTGAGCTATCCTTATTTCAGCCTCTTTTCTCCACTGAATTTCCTCACTGAGCTATCTTTATTCTATTACTCTTTATATCCTTAATTAACGTTTAATTAAGCAGTTGTTTCCTGATCCTCGCCGACGCCGTCCCCGCTTCGAATTCCCTGGATCCACCAGGGCTGGACCCCGGCAGTCGCCTTTGTTACAAGTTGAACTGCACGAAAAAAGAGCCAGAAAAGTCATTAGAGTTCATGAGTTCAGGGAGACCACAGAAGGGTTTTGACTGAGCTTTCTTCATTGTTCATGAATAGCTGCTGAGTTTTGAAGGCTTAGGATATTATGTGGTTTCTCAGACTGACTAAAGTTGGATGAATTATAATTTAAAATTAGCCAGAGGACAGGGTGACATTTTTTTCTTTTTTGATATTTTATTTTCAGTTTCAGTTTGTTTATTTCTAGATGAACTCCTTTAATCATATGGAAGGACTTGAATATTTTCTTTTTTTTTTTTTTTTTAATATAAGGAGAATAGAGGGGTCCAAAACCAAGAATGGTAAAAATATTCTCATGTCTTATTGATACTGACCAAAAAGCCAAAAAAAAAAAAACCAAGCCCCAAATGACCAATAAAAACAAATATTTACTGAATTATGACTCCCTAAGATTAAAAGGCAGTTCTTGCTTGTTTTATTCATATATATAGTATATATGTATGCATGCATGTTTAGTTACTCAGTTGTGTCCAACTCTTTGTGACCCAATGAACTGTAGCCTGCCAGGCTCCTCTGTCCATGGAATTCTCCAGGCAAGAATACTGGAGTGGGAAACCATTTCCTTCTCCAGGGGATCTTCCTGACCCAGGGTTCCAACGTGGTTTCCTGAATTGCAGGCAGATTCTTTACATCTGAGCCACCAGGGAAGCTCATATAATATATATAACATATAACATATATATATATATATGTATGTATGTATGTGTGTATATATATATATATATATATATATATAGTTGTTGTTATGAAGGTTCTCAGTCATGTCTGACTCTTTGCAAATCCATGGACTGTAGCCTGCCAGGCTCCTCCGTCCATGGGATTTTCCAGGCAAGAATACTGGAGTGGGTTGCCATTTCTTTCTCCAGAGGATCTTCCTGACCCAGGGATCAAACCTGGGTCTCCTGCTTTGTAGGCAGACACTTTTACCATCTGAGCCACCAGGGAAGTCATACACACACACACACACACACACACACACATATATATATGTACTTATATATAATATAATACACACATATTATATATATGACTTAAAGCAATGATTTGTACACAATGGGTGATCAGTAACTCATAGCTGTTGTTGTTACCTGTACTCTTACTGAATTCTCTCAGTATATCAGTTCAGTTCAGTTCCGTTCAGTCGCTCAGTTGTGTCTGACTCTTTGCATCCCCATGAATCGCAGCACGCCAGGCCTCCCTGTCCATCATCAACTCCCGGAGTTCACCCAGACTCACGTCCATCAAGTCAGTGATGCCATCCAGCCATCTCATCCTCTGTCGTCCCCTTCTCCTGCCCCCAATCCCTCCCAGCATCAGAGTCTTTTCCAATGAGTCAACTCTTCGCATGAGGTGGCCAAAATACTGGAGTTTCAGCTTTAGCATCATTCCTTCCAAAGAAATCCCAGGGCTGATCTCTCAGTATATACAGTGAGTTTAATTAAATGGAATATTATTTACTCCACTTAACAAATGTGAGCACTGAGAATGAGACAAGTTAAATAACTTGCATGCTCAAGAACTCTCACCGAGTAAACAGGCAGGATATATTGCAATGCAACCTCTATTATGGTTAAGTGCATGTTCTTACCTCCTACACTATACTTCCTCTCAGACCAGCATTTGAATTTGTGAAATTGTTCTAATCCAAGGTCTGATCCTCAGTTCTGTACACTCAAAAATATGATCTATCAGCACACCAAGAGTGGGTTTACTATCTAGGTTCACAGAGACCAGTGCATAATACAGAGAATTTATTTTTTAATTTGATGTGTGTAAGTTATTTTTTTCTATGGAAAGTTACAAAAGCCCAGACACAATACAAGCTGCCTTATGCCAAACAGAACAAACCAATATAAAAATCGCTGGCTTCTATAACTGGAAAGAACACTGCTGCCTTCAGAGACAGCTGGATTCAGATAGTAGATTAAGTAGTGTAGATATAACCTGTTGGCATTGTTTTCCTCTGCATTAGCTTTCTTCTCAGTCAAGTAAATATGGCAAAGTTGACTATGGAACTCCAGACTTACGTTCTCACCATTTAGCAACTATCATAAAGAACATGTTTCATTGCAAATATTTGCAAATAGTTCTAGTGGAAGCTTTGGGGCTGATTCTTATTGGTCTAGATTTTGTCTCTTACCATCACTCAACCAATCACAGAAACTTGGATTTGTCTAGGCCTGAGTCAAGATCCCCTGGAGAAGGAAATGGCAACCCACTCCAGTATTCTCCCCTGGGGAATCCCCATAGGCAGAGGAGCCTGGCAAGCTATAGTTCATGGGGTCACAAAGAGTCAGACACAACTGAGTTACTAACACACACACATACACACAAAGTCATGTTCCTAATTTTATGTCTGCAATGTTGAATCGTCCTTCCACAAGCATGGACTGAGGGAAATAAAAATGCTTTCATCAAAAGAAGTGTGATTGAATGCCAACTCGGCAAGAACAGGTTCCCATATAGTATGTCATACAATCTGAAATGCTTGGCATGAGTAGAGGATTTTTCCAGGTGAGAAGTTGTTCATGGAAAGCTAAATTGCAAAAAGAGGTTGTTCAGTGAGTATGGACCTGAACACAGATCCATAGTTGGTTTGAGGTTAAATTGTGTTGAGCTGTGATAGCTGAAAAGTCTCCATAATGAAGTCATGCTTGGAATAGATTTCAGGAAGGTGGAGTCTGTGGACCAGGGAAGAAATCCTCCTTGACTGCCATTAGTTGTGGGACTACTAGAGGTCTTTCACCTCTTTGTTCCACCAATTTCTGTACTCCACGCTGACTGTGTTAGTTAGTGTTCTCCAGAGAAACAAAACCAAGAGGTGTATATTTAAATTGGTAAATATAAAGAGAATTATTATAAAGAATTGACTCATGAGATTATGGAGGTTAAAAAGTCTCAAGCAGTGGCCACAGGACTGGAAAAGGTCAGTTTTCATTCCAATCCCAAAGAAAGGCAATGCCGAAGAATGCTCAACTGCTGCTGCTGCTGCTAAGTCGCTTTCAGTCGTGTCCGACTCTGTGCAACCCCATAGACGGCAGCCCACCAGGCTTCCCTGTCCCTGGGATTCTCCAGGCAAGAACACTGGAGTGGGTTGCCGTTTCCTTCTCCAGTGCACGAAAGTGAAAAGTGAAAGTGAAGTCTCTCAGTCGTGTCCGACCCTCAGCGACCCCATGGACTGCAGCCTTCCAGGCTCCTCCATCCATGGGATTTTCCAGGCAAGAGTACTGGAGTGGGGTGCCATTGCCTTCTCCGAAGAATGCTCAAACTACTGCACAATTGCACTCATCTCACACGCTAGTAAAGTAATGCTCAAAATTTTCCAAGCCAGGCTTCAGCAATATGTGAACTGTGAACTTCCAGATGTTTAAGCTGGTTTTAGAAAAGGCAGAGGAACCAGAGATCAAATTGACAACATCCACTGGATCATCGAGAAAGCAAGAGAGTTCCAGAAAAATATCTATTTCTGCTTTATTGATTATGCCAAAGCATTTTACTGTGTGGATCACAATAAACTGTGGAAAATTCTTCAACTTATATGCAGAGTACATCACGAGAAATGATGGGCTGGAAGAAGCACAAGCTGGAATCAAGATTGCTGTGAGAAGTGTCAATAACCTCAGATATGCAGATGACACCACCCTTATGGCAGAAGCCTCTTGATGAAAATGAAAGAGAGTGAAAAGGTTGACTTAAAGCTCAACATTCAGAAAATGAAGATCATGGCATCTGGTTCCATCACTTCATGGCAAATAGATAGGGAAACAGTGGAAACAATGGCTGACTTTATTTTTCTGGGCTCCAAAATCACTGCAGATGATGATTGCAGCTATGACATTAAAAGGCACTTACTCCTTGGAAGGAAAGTTATGACCAACATAGACAGCATATTAAAAAGCAGAGACATTGCTTTGTCAACAAAGGTCTGTCTAGTCAAGGCTATGGTTTTTCCAGTACTCATGTATGGATGTGAGAGTTGGACTATAAAGAAAGCTGAGTGCTGAAGAATTGATGCTTTTGAACTGTGGTGTTGGAGAAGACTCTTGAGAGTCCCTTGGACTGCAAGGAGATCCAACCAATCCATCCTAAAGGAGATCAGTCCTGGGTGTTCATTGGAAGGACTGATGTTGAAGCTGAAACTCCAATACTTTGGCCACCTGATGCAAAGAGCTGACTCATTTGAAAAGACCCCGAAGCTGGGAGGGATTAGGGGCAGGAGGAGAAGGGGACGATAGAGGATGAGATGATTGGATGGTATCTCCGACTCAATAGACATGAGTTTGAGTAAACTCCGGGAGTTGTTGATGGACAGGGAAGCCTGGCTTGCTGTGGTTCATGGGGTCACAAAGAGTTGGACATGTCTGAGTGACTGAACCGAACTGAACTGACACAGTCTCAAGATATGCAGGGTGAGTTGGCAAGGTAAGGACCTAGGGGAACCAATGATTTTGTTCCAATATGAGTCCTGACAGGTAGGAGAACCTATGGTGTAGTTCCCTTTGGAAGGCTGGCAGGTTCAAGACCCAAGATGAGCCAAAGATTCAGTTCAAATCCAAAGACAGGGAAAAGCGAATGTCCCAGTTTGAAAGCAGTCAAGTAGGAGAAGTTTCCCTTTCTTGGCAGAGTGTCAGCCTTTTTGTTGTATCCAAACTTTTAACTAATTGGTTGAGGCCGACTGATATTAAGGAAGGCAATCTGCTTTACTCAGTCTACCAATTTAAATATTAATTTTATCTAAAGACATTCTCAGAGAAACACCAAGAATAACATTTGACCAAATGTCTGGATATCTCATGGCTCAGTCATGTTAACATGTAAAATTAACCATCAGGCTAATCATTCTCCTTTTCTGCAAAGACACAGTAAAGAACAGGTTTCCATTTTACTAAATGTTGGTGATTGCTCACATCTCTTTCTAAGATTAGAAACAAGGCAACTTGTTTAAAATTTTGAATCTGTCTGCTCTTTAATAAAAATTTTACAAGTGAGCTCTTGGTTTACTTCCTCACGTGGCTCTCTGGCCTTTCTAATATTTAATTCATAGAATGCATTACCTGTTTCCAAGTTTTCAGAAGTCCTCATGGTAAAAACCATATTTAGTTTGTGCTAAATGAGATGATACATGCTGGGTAAACAGAGGCGTCATGTACAGTGAAGAGCTTCAAATCCAGTTAGTAGCCAAAATGGCTGCAAGTGGAATTATTGGTAAACGTGATTAAGTAAAATCTAACAAAATGGTTAAAATTTCATAAAAATAACAGGTGAGACCTATATATAGAAAACTATAAAACTCTGGTGAAAGAAATCAAAGAGGACACTAATAGATGGAGAAATATACCATGTTCATGGATTGGAAGAATCAATATAGTGAAAATGAGTATACTACCCAAAGCAATTTATAGATTCAACGCAATCCCTATCAAGCTACCAACAGTATTCTTCACAGAGCTAGAACAAATAATTTCACAATTTGTATGGAAATACAAAAAACCTCGAATAGCCAAAGCGATCTTGAGAAAGAAGAATGGAACTGGAGGAATCAACCTACCTGACTTCAGGCTCTACTACAAAGCCACAGTTATCAAGACAGTATGGTACTGGCACAAAGACAGAAATATTGATCAATGGAATAAAATAGAAAGCCCAGAGATAAATCCACGCACATATGGACACCTTATCTTCGACAAAGGAGGCAAGAATATACAATGGATTAAAGACAATCTCTTTAACAAGTGGTGCTGGGAAATCTGGTCAACCACTTGTAAAAGAATGAAACTGGACCACTTTCTAACACCATACACAAAAATAAACTCAAAATGGATTAAAGATCTAAACGTAAGACCAGAAACTATAAAACTCCTAGAGGAGAACATAGGCAAAACACTCTCCGACATACATCACAGCAGGATCCTCTATGACCCACCTCCCAGAATATTGGAAATAAAAGCAAAAATAAACAAATGGGACCTAATTAAACTTAAAAGCTTCTGCACATCAAAGGAAACTATTAGCAAGGTGAAAAGACAGCCTTCAGAATGGGAGAAAATAATAGCAAATGAAGCAACTGACAAACAACTAATCTCAAAAATATACAAGCAACTCCTACAGCTCAACTCCAGAAAAATAAACGACCCAATCAAAAAATGGGCCAAAGAACTAAATAGACATTTCTCCAAAAAAGACATACAGATGGCTAACAAACACATGAAAAGATGCTCAACATCACTCATTATCAGAGAAATGCAAATCAAAACCACTATGAGGTACCATTTCACACCAGTCAGAATGGCTGCGATCCAAAAGTCTACAAATAATAAATGCTGGAGAGGATGTGGAGAAAAGGGAACCCTCTTACACTGTTGGTGGGAATGCAAACTAGTACAGCCACTATGGAGAACAGTGTGGAGATTCCTTAAAAAACTGGAAATAGAACTGCCTTATGATCCAGCAATCCCACTGCTGGGCATACACACTGAGAAAACCAGAAGGGAAAGAGACACGTGTACCCCAATGTTCATCGCAGCACTGTTTATAATAGCCAAGACATGGAAGCAACCTAGATGTCCATCAGCAGATGAATGGATAAGAAAGCAGTGGTACATATACACAATGGAGTATTACTCAGCCATTAAAAAGAATACATTTGAATCAGTTCTAATGAGGTGGATGAAACTGGAGCCTATTATACAGAGTGAAGTAAGCCAGAAGGAAAAACATAAATACAGTATACTAACGCATATATATGGAATTTAGAAAGATGGTAACAATAACCCGGTGTACGAGACAGCAAAAGAGACACTGATGTATAGAACGGTCTTATGGATTCTGTGGGAGAGGGAGAGGGTGGGAAGATTTGGGAGAATGGCAATGAAACATGTAAAGTATCATGTGGGAAACGAGTTGCCAGTCCAGGTTCGATGCATGATGCTGGATGCTTGGGGCTGGTGCACTGGGACGGCCCAGAGGGATGGTATGGGGAGGGAGGAGGGAGGAGGGTTCGGGATGGGGAACACATGTATACCTGTGGCGGATTCATTTTGATATTTGGCAAAACTAATACAATTATGCAAAGTTTAAAAATAAAATAAAATTGGAGGAAAAAAAAAAAAATAAATAAATAACAACAACAAAAAAAAATAACAGGTGACTTACTAATGATATTAATACATATGGTCTTTTTTTCATGTCACTAGTGTGTTACATTGAAAAATGTTTGGAAAGACATAACTTTCATTAATTTGGATTTGAAACATTCCTATGTTATATTCTTTAGACATATAAAGACAAAAATTTTTGTTTACTTTTATCAAAAGCATAATAATTTCTTGGATAATACATACTTATATATAATACATAATAATTACATAATAAAAGCAAAATAATATTTACTTTCTTGGAGGAGGGAAGGAGAAGTTATGGGTTTGAGAAGTCCAATTTGGATAGGGTTCAGAGATGTTTGCTTTATTTTTATAGTTATTTTTGTAGTTCACAGCTTATATGTCACATATATTTTTATACTAAAATTATGTGGTATAAAAATGTATTTATTTTTAATTGGAGAGGGTAAGTGCTTTACAATGTTGCACTGGTTTCTGCTATACATCAACGTGAATCAGCCATAGGTATACATATGTCCTCTCCCTCATGAACCTCCCTCCCACCTCCCACCCGATCCCACTCCTCTAGATTGACCACACTTGAGCTCCCGAAGTCATACAGCAAATTCCCACTGGCTGGTGAGCTACAGTCCTTGGGGTTGCAGAGTCAGACACAACTGAGCAATGAGTGACTAGCACTTCCGACTAATGTATATGTTTCAGTGCTTCTCTCTTAATGCGTCCCCCTCTTCTTCCCCTGCTGTGTCCACATGTCTGTTCTCTGTGTCTCTGTCTGTATTACTGCCCTACAAACAGGTCCATCAGTACCATAAAATTATGTACTTTTTATTAACTTTATTGAGTTATAGCAAACTTCAGACATTTAGCATTTTCGTAGGTGTGACACATGCCTACATTTGGTAAAATCAAAGCCACTCTAAAGACAGTGGCCACATCGTCATCCCAGTAGCTTACTTCTGCTCCCTTTAATCTCTCCCTTCTGCTTCTCTCTGTCCTCCGCATCTTCAGGCAACCACTGATCTGCTTTGTGTCATTGTAGATTAGATTGCACATTTTCCAGAAGGTTATATAAACAGAATCATACATGCATGCACATATACTCCTTTTTTGTTTGATAAGGAAGTCTGACTCTCTTCATTAGGAATAATTGTTTTGAAAAAAATAGTTTCCTTGGGATAAAGAATTATAGGTTGACAGGTTTTTTTTTTTTCTTTCAGGGGTTTTAAGATATTGCTTTCTTGTCTTTTTTATATTGTTTTCAGTGTGAAATATGCTGCCATCCAAATATGATGTCAACAGAACTTGTGTGCCCCTGTATATAACATGTATTTTTTCTGTTTTTAATACTTTTTTTTATTAATAAAGTGAAAGTGAGTCATTCAGTCGTGTCTGACTCTGTGACCCCATGGACGGTAGCCTGCCAGGCTCTTCTGTCCATGGAATTCTCCAGGCCAGAATACCAGAGTGGGTAGCTATTCTCTTTATCTTTGCAACCAAGGGATCGAACCCGGGTTGCCTGCATTCTAGGTGAAGGAATTCTTTACCAGCTGAGCCATCAGGAAAGCCCAAGAATACTAGAGTGGGTAGCCTATTCCTTCTCCAGGGGATCTTTCTGATCCAAGAATTGAACTGGGGTCTCCTGCATTTCAGGCAGGTTCTTTATCAGAGCAATTTGATTTGATGTATTTTCATGTAGTTTTCCACATTTTTTTGTGCTTTTAGTTTTTTGGATCTATGTGTTTATCATTCCTTTTTTCTCTTCTTTTCTCTTTTCTTCTAATTGGGATTCTAATTGCATGTATTTCAGATTGCTTGAAATTGCCCCACAGCTTATCAATTCTCTGTTTGTTTGTTTGGTTGGTTTTTTTTTTAGTACATATTCACAGTTTTATTGTGGGTAGTTTTGATTGCAATGTGTTTGAGTTCACTAATTATTTTCTTTTGCAATGTGTTTTCTCCCATAACACATCCAGTATAGTTTTCCTCTCAGACATTGTTTTTTCATGTCTAGAAGTCTGATTTGTACCCATTTTTTAAGGCTTTCTATGCCTCTGCTTCACATATTTAATCTTTCCTCCAGATTCTTAAATTTACAAACTGCAATTAAAATAACATTCTTTTTCTACTAACTCTCTCTTCTGTGTCATTTCTGGGACAGTTTTTTTTTATTGATGCATAATTGCTATAAAATATTTCATTAGGTGTACAATATAGTGATTCACAATTTTTAAAGGTTATACTTGTTTATATTTTTATAAAATATTGGCTATATTTCCTGTTTTGTATGGTGCATCCTTGTAGCTTATTTTATACCTAATAGCTTCTACCTTTTAATCCTCTACCTCCTATTCTGCCTCCCTACCTTCCCTCTTCCCCACTGGTAACAACTAGCTTATTCTCTATATCTGTGAGACTGCTTCTTTGTTTACTATGTTTAATAGATTTTTGTATTTTTTAGATTCCACATATAAGTCATATCATACAGTGTTTTTCTTTCTCTGTCTGACTTACTTCATAGTACATTTCCCTCCAAGTCCATCCACGTTGCTGCAAATGCCAATATTTTGTTCTTTTTTATGGCTGAGTAGTATTCCATTGTGTGTGAGTGTATATATTTTATTTTTGATATATATCCAGGAGTGGAATCGCTGGGTCATATGGTAGTTCTAGTTTTAGTTTTTGAGAAACCTCCATACTGTTTTCCACAGTGACTTTACCGATTTATCTTTCTACCAGTGGTGTGCAAGAGCTGGTGCAGTTTCAGTTGATTGATTCCTCTCCTCATCATGAACCTTTTTTTTTTCTTCTTTGCATGCCTGGTAATTTTTTACTAGATGCCAGACATTTAAATTTTTACCTTTTTGGGTGCTAGATAGATTTATATTCTTTTACATACTCTTGAGCTTTGTTCTGGGACTTGGTTAAGTTACCTGAAAACGGTTTGATCCATTTTGCTCTCACCTTTAAGTTCTATTAGGTGGGACTAGAGAAACTTTTAGTCTGTGGCTAATTTTTTCCAATGGTGGTGGTTTAGTCCCTCAGTTGTATCCAACCCTTGTGACTCCATGGACTGTAGCCTGCCAGGTTCCTCTGGTCATGGGATTTTCCAGGCAAGAATACTGGAGAGGGTTGCTATTTCCTTCTCCAAGGGATCTTCCCAACCCAGGGATCAAACCTGGGTCTCCTGCACTGCAGGTGGTCTCCTGCATTGCAGAGATATTCTTTACTGACAGATTCTTTTTTCCAGTACTAAGACCAAATTGCTCTGACTGCTTTATCCCTGTGAATTATGAGCGTTTGGTCAGTAGCTGGTGTGAACTGCTATATTCCTGGCTTTGTATGGAAAAAAGCTAGAACTGAAGTGAGGTGAGCAAATTATCGAGTGCATTTTTAAAAAAAAAATTCACATGTATTATTAATTGAAGAACATTTAAAATTTTAATTAAACTTTTGAAGTAATAATAAATTCAGGTGTAAGAAACAGTGCAAAGAAAGCCCACATGCCCTTTCCCTTTATTGAACCTGATAGTACTGGGTTAGTGAAAAAGTTCCTTCGAGTTTTTCCATAACATCTTGTGGAAAGATTTGGCCAACCCAATAATATTTTATGAACGATAGGACAAAATGACAACCAGGATATTAACATTGATGCAGTTAAGATACAGGACGTTTGTATCGCCACAAGTTTTCTCCTGTGGTCCAGGACCTTTTTTGAGTGTTGGCTCTGGGCAGTGCACTGGTCAAGGGTGGAAGATCTAAGGCAGTACTCTCTCTGAGGCTCATCCAAGTGCAGGGTCTGCACCTGAGCCTGAGCGCCTTCTAAAATTTTGTGTTCTAGACACCGTGTTTCCTTTATATAGTCCTAGTTTTGGTTTGATGAGTGGTCATTTAAATGCAAGGATCAGCAAATTTTTTAAGGACGTAGATAGTAAATATTTTAGTCTTGGTGAGACATACAGATTCTCTTGCATCCACTCAACTCACTAGTTTAGCACGAAGTAGTCATTACAGTGTATGAATGATATGTTTGACTCCAATAAAATTTTATTTACAAAAACAGATGGCCGACCCGCTGGCTGCAGTTTGCTAATTCCTTCTCTAATCCCTTGGGTGCCCTTTCCCCAGCCTTGGGTAGTTTCTTCACATGCATGTGCTAATTAGCACATAACTGAGTAATTGAGAGAGACTATGTAGATTTTCAGAGATTTCCTTTGTTCAACTCTCTTTGCTCCCCCAGTTTCTCTTGCAAACCTTAGTTACCTTGGTTTCCTTTCCTTCCAGCCTCATCTCTCCTAGTCAGGGAGACCACCTGGTTCTAACTGAGTTCTGTTTGTCTCATGGCCTCTTCATTGACCAACACTCAGAATCTTAGTGGGTATCATTTCACATTTTATGTACAATTTTAAATTTATTTCTGGTGAGAGAATAAATTCAGTCCTTATTACTTCCTCTTGGCCAAGTGTGGAAATCTCTAGTATTGTGTTTTGAAATTAGATTGCACTATCGTCTCCTGTTACAAATGAGATAGATTATTTGTATAGAATTCAACAGGGCATCCCTCCCTCCTGGCTCAGTGGTAAAGAATCCGCCTGCCCAGCAGGAGACACAGGTTTGATCTCTGGGTTAGAAAGCTCCCCTGGAGAAGTATTCTTGCCTGGAGAATTCCATGGACAGAGAAGCCTGGTGGGCTACAGTCCATGGGGTCGCAAAGAGTCAGACATGACTTAGCAATTAAACAATAAAAAATAACAACAAAAATAGAATTTAATATATTCAGAATCCATTATTTAACTAACATTATGAACTCACCAAGTTATCATAGACTTCCAGAGTTTTGATTTTCTCATTTGTATGAGGAGGATAATAATATCGGTCTCACAAATTTGTTAGAAAGTTTAAATGAAGAATAAATGAGAAAACACCTATGTATGTCTTACTTGTAGTAGGCATAAAAATGTTTAATTCACTTTCCCAAGTTTGATGCATTGATTAAAACTGGAGTACAATTTTTTAAGACTATGTTCTGAGGTTGGAAGGATGCTGAGGGATGTAAATACACAGAAATTATATTACTGTTCTTTTAATTGTACTGCCCATGTTTGGGAATTGAATAGTGGTAGGAAACAGCTTGTATTTCACTTTTCTCCCTATGTCCCATAAAAAGGAGTTTAATTAAAGTAGTATCACATTTGACATTATGGATTTTCTTTGGTAAAATGTCCCTTTATGTTTCCTCCCCAGTTTTTAATTGAATTAAAACAATTTTTTTGGCTGCACAGCAGAGCATGCAGGATCCTAGTTCCCCAACCAGGGACTGAGGTCTATGACTCCTGCAGTGGAAGCACAGGGTCTTAACCACTGGACCACAGGAAAGTCCCTTCATTGAATTTTTCCAACTGGTGATTTTTGAGAATTCTTTGCATACTCTAAACCTAAGTCCATTGTCACATATTTTCTCCTATTATACAGCTTGTCTTTTCATCCTCTTAACAGAATCTCTCACACAGCAAACTTTCCTTTTGAACTTTGATGAAGTCCAGTTTATTAAGGTTTTTTTTTTTTTTTTGTGGATCAGATTTTTGATATTATTTCTGAGGACTCTTTACCAAGCCTTAGATCCTCAAGGTCTTCTCCTATGTTATCTATTTTTTATATTTTTATGTTTTACATTTAAAGCTGTGATCTTTCAGATTTTATATAGGGTTTGAGGTCTGCATTAAGGTTCATTCTTTTACTTATGGATGTCCATTTACTCCAGTACCATTTATGAAAGATATTATACATATTTCATTAAATTTCTTTTGTACCTTTGTAGCAAATTAATCAGTCATACTTGCTTTGGTCTATTTCTGGGTTCTCTATGACATTCCATTGATACACATGTCTATCCATCTGTTAGTACCACACTGTCTTGATTGCTTTAGCTAGGCTATAAAATAAACTCTGAAATCAGGTAGAAGAATTCTTCTCATTCTATTTTTTTAAATCATTTTATATATCCAAGTTCCCTCACCATTCCACATCTTTTAGAATAGTCTTGTCCACTAGATATTTCAAAAGGTTTTACTGGAATTTTGATAGTGATTATGATAAACCTTAATCATTCTGGTCATCTCTATATGTTGTCTTCCAATCCATGATTTTTGATGTCTGTGTGTTCATTCAGATCAGATCAGATCAGTCGCTCAGTTGTGTCCGACTCTTTTCGACCCCATGGACAGCAGCCTACCAGGCTCCTCCATCCATGGGATTTTCCAGGCAAGAGTACTGGAGTAGGTTGCCATTGCCTTCTCCAGTTGTGATCTTAGGGAAAACTTTTAGTCTTTCACCATTAAATATGATGTTGCCTTTGTTATTCAGTTGCTACACTGTGTCTGACTCTTTTATGACCCCATGACCTGGCCGTCTCCTCTGTTCATGGGATTTCCCAGGCAAGAATACTAGAGTGGGTTGCCATTTCCTTCTCTAGGGGATCTTCCGACCCCAGGGATGGAAACCATGTCTCCTGCATTGGCATGCAGATTTTTACCACTGAGCCACCAGGGAAGCCCAAATATGATGTTATCTGGAGGCTTCTTTTAGAGGATTTTCATCAAGATGAGAAAGTTCCTCTCTATGTCCTGTTGGAGAGTTTGTAGTTTAAATGGGTAGTGGGTGTGGCCAACTGCTTTTTCTGCATCAGATAATAATGGCCATGTAATTTTTCTTAGCCTATTAATATGGTGTATTACATTGATTCATTTTTTAATATTGAGCTATTCTAGCCTCCTTAGAGTAAACATACCATACGGTCATGGTACATAATTTTTAAAATTTATTGCTGAAGTCCATTTGTGTCAGGGGGGATTAAAAGTCCAGATTCCTCACTGGAATTCCATTGACACTGGTGGTAGAGGGGTGCTCTTTGTTGCTCCTGGGTGAGGGTGGGAGCGAGGCTCTCCATTGATAGCTAATTATTACTATTATTCTCCACTAATGTATTCACTAATAGCGATCTTGCTGGGAGTGGCATAGTTGTTCATCATTCCCCACATGGCCTCTCTGACACTGTTGTGAAGTGATACCGTGTTACTACTGAATGTTGGCAAAAGACCTGATTCTCCACTACTCATCTGATATAGGCTCAGCAGGAAGCCACAGAGGCATCAGCACCTCTGGGTGGGTGTGGAAGACCATTCCACAGGGAAGGACACTTGACCATTCATAGGGGCAGAAGTCCCTTACCCTTTCTTAGTCTTCACTGGAACCTCCCTGGTAGAAGAATTGGGGTGGCTTGCTATAGCCTGGTGAGGCTAGAATTCTAGTTTCCTCACTTGGCTTTTGGCAGAGCTATGGATGGAGTCAATCTTTTTTTTTTTTTTTTAATGTCTGGCTGGAGTAAAATGGTTATTGTGTAATTCAAAAAATTATCTTGGTAATGTACCCCTTTTCTGAGTCTTTGGCTGGATTAGGGAGGCATTTTCTTGGGGAAATTATTTGTGCCTGTTGTTGTTTCTAGGTTGCCTGTGGTTTCAGCACCCAGTCTGGGATATATGAGGAGAGGGAAAAAACATGGGGAACTCATTGCTCAGAAGTACCCATGCCTCTAGTTGCTGAAATACTTTTTTGGTTCTAATGTGCAAATTGGCTTGCTTCTGTGCTTTTTCTTCCCTTGGGCTCAGGTTTTCTAGGTCAGTTGTCATTTTTCCATCTGCTTCCAATTTTTCATATTTTTCTGTTTAGCATCTCCTGATTATTCCTGTCCTTGTGGACTTATTTCTAAAAAGTATTTTATTTTCTTAGATTTCCACAAACACTATGCATTTTATTTTTAAGGTTCTATTATAAATTGCAATTTTTCAAAAGTATTATTTTGTGCAAATCTTTTATTGAAAATATTTTAGATCCATTCTCTCTATGCCAGTGGCTCAATAGCATTGTGTCAACAAATCAAAGTTCATTAGGAGTTAGAAACCATACAAGTTACTTTAAGAGAGGGAATTCAACATAAAGAATTGTTGGCTAGATATTTAGAACTGAGAAAAACAAAAAGAGAAACATAATCGTATCATTGAAATAGCAATTGTAAGAAGTAGCTACCATTTTCAGAGAAGGTAGTGGCACCCCACTCCAGTACTCTTGCCTGGAAAATCCCATGGATGGAGGAGCCTGGTGGGCTGCAGTCCATGGGGTCGCTGAGGGTCAGACACGACTGAGGGACTTCACTTTCACTTTTCACTTTTCACTTTCATGCATTGGAGAAGGAAATGGCAACCCACTCCAGTGTTCTTGCCTGGAGAATCCCAGGGACGGGGGAGCCTGGTGGGCTGCCGTCTATGGGGTCGCACAGAGTTGGACATGACTGAAGCGACTTAGCAGCAGCAGCAGCAGCTACCATTTGTAGATTCGGAAGAAGAAAGGAAAGGAGACAGAATGATTAAAACTTGGATGATTACAGAAGGGGCTCCATGAAGCTTAAATCTGGGCCTCTCAATTGGAGGTGTTTGTCAGACGGCTTTGATGTCTCTAAACTCAGAGACATCAAGGTGAGGTTGGGACTCAGCCCACAGAAGAGGAGAATTATGGCTGGCTCTTCCTAAGTTCACTGAGGGCACATAATAAGGCATATTGTGTGAGTGTTAGTAAAGCTGCAAAGTAGATTCGGTTGAGGCCATGAAACAAACCACTGTTGCTTGGCTGAGAAATCAAGCCTAGGGTGATGCTGAGAGAAACAAGATGCATGCAAGAAGCCAAAAATGAGCAGTTGAGAAAAGGTGGGCCCCTTGTTTATCCTCCATCTTTGAGGTCTTCCTCTAATATCTCCTATTTGCATAACTTTTCAGAAGTATGATTTGCAGAGTTTCCATTCTGCTCTAGAATGAGAGAGCAAATTATAGAAGTTGCATTTGAACTTAGCTTAAAAATGAATAGAATTATTTGTATTTTTATCTTAAAGTATTTACATTCCTGAATTGTTCACATATTTGCTTATGTTTTCTAATTTGTTTTACTCAAAGATACTCTCTTGTTTTTCACAGTACATTTATGATACAGAAGAGGTAAAGTTTTTATTATTTTACCTATATGAAGTTAGAGCCACAGTGAAATTCTTTTTAAACTTTTTATTTTATTTTGAAGTATCGTCAGTTAACAATGCTGTGACAGTTGCAGGTGGACAGCAAAGGAACTCAGCCATACATATACATGTATCCATTCTCCCCCATGCTCCCCTCTCATCCAGGCTGCCACATAATATTGAACAGACTTTCATGTTCTTTTCAGTAGGATCTTGTTGGTTATCCATTTTGAATATAGCAGTGAGAGCCACAGTAAAATTAAGTGATGTCCAAACCCACATAGCTGAAACCAAAAATCAGGTCCTCTGGATTCTTTACCAATGAATTTAGAATATGTTTGGTAATTTTATCTAGCCTAATGGCTTAAATACCTTCTCTCTTGTTAATGTTTTCTCTCATATGTATATTTTCACCCCAGACTTTGTATTCTCTCAATGTATGTTTTCACTCTAGACTTCTCCCTAATTCCAGCTCTCATCTTAGTATGTCTAAAAAGAGTTCAAAGCTTTCCTCCTTGAAACTCATTCTTCTGGCTATCTTGCCAACTTCAGTCAATGACAGTCTTACTCTTCAGTTCTCAGGCTAAAGACTCTGGAGCAGTCTTTGACTCTTCTATTTATCTCTCATCTTCTAGTCAATCTAATGGCAAATTTTGAAAAAATATAATCAGGTTCCAATATCTTTTCACAATCTCCACTTCTAATCCTCCCATCTAAGCTATCACCATCTCTTGCCTGGATTATTTCAATAGCCTCCTATTAGGATTCCCAGTTTCCTCTATAGTCCCTTTTTTTGTCTATTTTTAAGGAAAGATGTTAGGCAGCAAGTGTAATCTTACTAAATTTTTAGTCTGGACGTTTTGCTGTGTGGCTCAAAATCTTCCAGCATCTTTTTGTTTTACTCAGAGTAAAAGACAAAGTCATTTTGGGACCCCACCACGTCCTAGGTAATCCAGCTCACCGGAGTTCGCTGCCATGAACAACTGCAGTACTCCAGAGGGCGTCACCATAGAGAAAAGGTTGTGTTGTAACATAAGCCCACCACTTCCTCCTTTTATCTCTCTGGACTTTCCTTTTTATTACTTGTCTTTTCATTTATTCTGTCTGGTCCCCTCAACATACTTGCTAGTACTCAAACTTGCCAAATACTCTTCACAGTCACTGCCCTGTTGTTCTCTGTGCTTCCTCTTCAGAGCTATGCATGGCTTCTTCCATGCATTCAACAGGTTTTGATGTAAAAGTGTTGTCTCTGTAAATTCTTACTCTGCCCTTTTTAAAAACAAACAAGAATCTTGCTTCTTGTGGACCCTAATCTCTTTCCTGCTTTATATTTTCATAGCACTTAACCCTATGTGTGCATGCTCAGTTGCTTTAGACATGTCCGACTCTGCAATCCCAGAGACTATAGCCTGCCAGGCTCCTCCATCCATTGGACTTCCCAGGCGAGAATACTGAGTGGGTAGCCATTCCCTTCTACAGAGGAACTTTCCGACCCAGGGACTGAACCCATGTATCTTGCATTGTAGGCGGATTCTTTACCCACATTGCCACCTGGGAAGTGCACTTAACCCTATGCATATAACATAGCATTGCAGGCAGATTCTTTACCAACTGAGCCATCAGGGAAGGCTATAATATAACAACATTATATGTTAAATGTTATTTATTTTCTGTCCGCATTCAAAATAAACCATAATGACTCAAAAGAAGGATTTTTGTTCAGTTTATAAATGGTGTGCTCCAATACCTAGGACTGAGCATAACACATATTTCATTATAGAGGTAGTAATCTTATATCACTATCTCCATAATTGTAAAAATTTGATCTGCCTTAATATAACTGAAAAAGAATATATAACTTTAAGTTCTAAAAAGAATGAGAATCTGTACCAAGTTGCTAATTTAATCTGCTAAAACATGGTATTTATAAGATGGAAGTTAATGCATTGAAAATAATATATGTGTGTTAGTAAATCTGTGTCATATTGCCAAATTTGAGTAATATCTAAAAATCTTATGGACAATTGCCTTATTCATCACCATCACAATTTGGAACTTCCATGGTTATTTAGTCAATGTGAGTCCAATAAAAAAGAAAAAAATACTGTCCTATGCTATCTGGGAGACTAGTTTTTCCACCTTTTAAAGAAAGTGTACCTGCTTGCAATTTTAAGATCACTAATAAAAACAAATAAATTAAGAAAGAAAAATGTTTTGAGCCAAAATATGTATGCCACTGGAAAATTTAGCATATTGATAAAGCTGTGGTTTGATGGCTTCCCTGATAGCTCCGTTGGTAAAGAATCCACCTGCAATGTGGGAGACCCAGTTTGATTCCTGGGTTGGGAAGATCCCCTGGAGAAGGGATAGGTTACCCACTCCAGTGTTCTTGGGCTTCCCTTGTGGCTCAACTGGTAAAGAATCCACCTGCAATGCAGGAGACCTGGGTTCAATCCCTGGGTTTGGAAGATTCCCTGGAGAAGGGAAAGGCCACCCACTCCAGTATTCTGGCCTGGAGAATTCCATGGACAGTCCTTGGGGTCGCAAAGAATCAGACACAACTGAGTGGCTTTCACTTTCACTTTGGGCTTCCCTGATAGCTCAGTTGGTTAAGAATCCGCCTGGAATGCAGTAGAACCCAATTCGATTCCTGAGTCAGGAAGATCCTCTGGAGAAGGGATAGGCTATCCACTCCGGTGTTCTTGGGCTTCCCTTGTGGCTCAGCTGGTAAAGAATCTGTCTGCAATGCGGGAGACCTGGGTTTAATCCTTGGGTTGGGAAGATCCCCTGGAGAAGGGAAAGGCTATCCACTCCAGTATTCTGGCCTAGAGAATTCCATGGACTGTATAGTCAGTCCATGGGTCGCAAAAAGTCACGCGACTGAGCAACTTTCACTTCACTATAGTAGAATGAAGTAAAAAGTTATGCTGCTTACTTTTGGCAAAGACACACATTTAAAAGGAATGGTAAAATGCAATGCAAACTTCAAGGTGAACTTTGGAATTACAGGATGTTGCCATGATTGATGTGCCAAGCTTGTTAGTATTCCCACCCAGTTGCTACATAAACAATGTTCCCTCTTGTTCTTTGATTCTGGCATTATTAATTGAAGATGTGTGGGCTATCTGTCTTGAATGGATTATAAGAAATAAAGGAAACCATGACCTATAGAATGCATTTTCTGTTGATAATATCAAGCAAATTAAACAGTGCAAAGTGGAAAATATATAAAATTCCATCTTTCATGGGTCAGAAATAGGGAAAATATAATAAGCTCTAGAATGTATTCAGGACATCACAAATAAGGCATTATAAAGCATCCAGCATGTTGAGGTGTGGCACTATTACAGGGCTTGTGCTAGCAATTTATGTCAAGCCAAAAATTAACACTGGAAAATAAATTTCTCTGGACATTATCTTTGTAACTTGACTCATTATATTGCTTGCATTTCTTAAAACTACTTCTGGTTTGATAAGGTTAATTTAATTAGAAAGTAATCTGCCAGAAATAAATGTCTAATAACTGAGAAATGAGATTATTAATGCTTTGGGGAAGATAGGAAATGTGTAAAATGACTGCTGAGAGGGTCAGTTGGTCTCAGCAAATGTTCTTTTTTACTGTGTTGTTTCCAGATATGGGTAGTAATGAGTGTGCTAACTGTGTCAGTTTTCACTGACCTAACTTAAATTTCACACTGTAAGAGCTTTGTTTTGTTAAGACGGAGATGCTGCTGCATTTCAGAAAACCAGGGGTTTCCTCTGATGGTAGAAAAGGCATAGTTAGCTTGTTTTTCTCATGTTTACAGGATGCTTTAGAAAAGTGTTTGGCAGGGCCAAATGAGAGGGAAAAAAATCCTCCTTTGACTATAGATGCTTTTCTTTGTTCAGTTTTGTGATGAATGATATACTTGCTGTACATGATTGCCTTTCATAAATGTGTTAGCATTAGGTGCTGATAAAGTAATCCGTAGAAATTCTGTATCTCAGCATCCCTTTTAAAATTTGTATTCAATTTAGTAGCAGGTGAAATTCCTTTTTTTTCCCTCAAAATTTTAGTTCAGCTTTATTCAATTTTTTCAGTAATAGCTTAATTTCCATAATATAAAAAGGAGTCTTTTTCTGTTAATTGATTTTATATTTCACCTTGTGGATTGGAAAGTACATACAGTTCTTCCTCCTTGGGCCACACAGGAATGCATGTGACAATTTACAAGGACCTAGAATTCAGAGTAGGTGAAGATTATAACTAGGAAGCCAACTGGGAGATGGTGGCGGTATGGGGGTTGGGATTGAGAATGTGGGTAAAGTTAATTCCCCAGGAAAGGCGGCAGGGGGCAGGGGAAATGTGAAGGTCAACATGAATGAACCCATTGTCCACAGTATTGTGGCTACAGGCATGAATCCAGGGTAGGAGTCAGGAAATCAAAGTGAGTCTAATCTAAGGGGCCATCCCAAACTACCACATAGCAAGGGTGTGGACATGGAGATTGATGAGGGACATGGACTGTAAATCTGGTTGGTGGTTCTCCCTGAACATACATTTTTGTACCTGGAGTGTTAAAAAGATCCCATGTCTTCCCCCACCACCTCCCTCCTTTTTTTTTTTTTTTTTGAGTATAGTTACTTTACACTGCTGTCAGTTTCTGCTGTATAACAAAGTGAATCAGCCATATGTATACATGTATCCCTTCTTTTTTGGATTTCTTTCCCATTTAGGACACCAGAAGCCACCCAGTAAAGTTCCTGGTGCTATACAGGAGGTTCTCATTAGTTACCAGTTTTATAAATAGTATTGTATATATGTCAGTTCCAATCTCACAGTTCATCCCACCCTCTCCCTTCCCCCTTAGTATCCATTCATTTGTTCTCTATGTCTGTGTGTCTGTTACTGCTTTGCAAGCAAGGTCATCTAAATAATTTTTCTAGATTCCACATATGTTAATAATTTTTACACTTTGTTAATTACTCAATTCAGTTCAGTTGCTAGGTTGTTTCCAAATCTTTGTGACCCCATGGACTGTAGCATGCCAGGCTTCCCCATCCACTACCAACTCCCAGAGCTTACTCAAATTCATGTCTATCGAGTCCGTGATGCCATCCAACCATCTCATCCTCTGTTGTCCCCTTCTCCTTCAGCCTTCAGTCTTTCCCAGCATCAGGGTCTTTTCCAATGAATCAGTTCTTCGCATCAGGTGGCCAAAGGGTTGGAGTTTCAGCTTCAGCATCAGTCCTTCTAACGAAAGTTCAGAACTGATTTGCTTTAGAATGGACTGGTTGGATCTCCTTGCAGTCCAAGGGACTCTCAAGAGTCTTCTCCAACACCACAGTTCAAAAGCATCAATTCTTTGGTGCTCAGCTTTCTTTATAGTCCAACTCTCACATCCATACATGACTACTGGAAAAACCATAGCTTTGACTAGATGGACCTTTGTTGGCAAAATAATGTCTTTGCTTTTTAATATGCTATCTAGGTTGGTCATAGCTTTTCTTCAAAGGAGCAATCATCTTTTAATTTAATTTCACCATCTGCAGTGATTTTTCAGCCCAAGAAAATAAAGTCTCTCACTGTTTTCATTGTTTCCCCATCTATTTGCCATGAAGTGATGGGACCAGATGCCATGATCTTAATTTTCTGAATGTTGAGTTTTAAGCCAGCTTTTTCACTCTCTTCTTTTACTTTCATCGAGAGGCTCTTCAGTTCTTTTTTGCTTTCTGCATAAGGGTGGTGTCACTTGCATATCAGAGGTTATTGATATTTCTCCCAGAAATCTTGATTCTAGCTTATGCTTCATCCAGGCTGGCATTTTGCATGATGTACTCTGCATATAAGTTAAATAAACAGGGTGAAAATATACAGCATTGACTTACTCCTTTCCTAATTTGGAAGCAGTCCGTGGTTCCATGTCCAGTTCTAACTGTTGCTTCCTCACCTGCATACAGATTTCTCAGGAGGCAGATCAGATGGTCTGGCATTCCCATCTCTTTCAGAAGTTTCCACAGATTGTTGTGATCCACACAGTCAAAGGCTTTGGCATAGTCAATAAAGCAGAAATAGATGTTTTTCTGGAACTCTCTTGCTTTTTCTATGACCCAATGGATCTTGGAAATTTGATCTCTGCTTCCTCTGCCTTGTCTAAATCCATGTTGAATATCTGGAACTTCATGGTCCATGTACTGTTGAAGACTGGCTTGGATAATTTTGAGCATTACTTCACTAGCGTGTGAGATGAGTTCAATTGTGCAGTAGTTTGAATGTTCTTTGGCATTGCCTTTCTTTGGGATTGGAAGGAAAACTGGCCTTTTCCAGTCTTATGGCCACTGTTGTTGCTGCTAAGTCACTTCAGTCATGTCCGACTCTGTGCGACCCCATAGACAGAAGTCTACCAGGCTCCCCTGTCCCTGGGATTCTCCAGGCAAGAACACTGGAGTGGATTGCCATTTCCTTCTCCAGTGCATGAAAGTGAAAAGTGAAAATGAAGTGTCAGACTCCGAGCAACCCCATGGACTGCAGCCTACAAGGCTCCTCCGTCCATGGGGTTTTCCAGGCAAGAGTACTGGAGTGGGTTGCCACTGCCTTCTCTCATGGCCACTGCTGAGTTTTCCAAATTTGCTACCATATTGAGTGCAGTACTTTCACATCATCATCTTTTAGGATTTGAAATAGTTCTACTGGAACTCCATCACCTCCACTAGCTTTCTTTGTAGTGATGCTTCATAAGGCCCACTTGACTTCACACTCCAGGATGTCTGGCTCTAGGTGAGTGATTACACCATCATGATTATCTGGGTCATGAAGATCTTTTTTGTATAGTTCTTCTGTTTATTCTTGGCCACCTCTTCTTAATATCTTTTACTTCTGTTAGGTCCATACCATTTCTGTCCTTTATTTTGCCCGTCTTTGCATGAAATGTTCCCTTGGTACCTCTAATTTTCTTACAGAGATCTCCAGTCTTTCCCATTCTATTGTTTTCCTCTATTTCTTTGCACTGATCACTGAGGAAGGCTTTCTTATCTCTCCTTGCTATTCTTTCAAACTTTGCATTCATATGGGTATATCTTTCCTTTTCTCCTCTGCCTTTAGCTTCTCTTTTTTTCTCAGCTATTTGTAAGTCCTTGTCAGACAACCATTTTGACTTTTTTGCATTTCTTTTTCTTGGGGATGGTCTTGATCACTGCCTCCTGTACAATGTCATGAGCCTCCATCCATAGTTCTTCAGGCACTCTATCACTAATTTTTGATTAATTTTGATTTTTAAGAAACATTGCAATTAAATATTTATTGATCTTGATTACTGTGTTTTTTGTGTCCTTTTAAATTTTGCACACTTGTCCAGGCCCTCACTTTTCTTATTTCCCTCACTCTGATGTCTTGGGAAGCACATACATTAAAAATTTTATTTAGGGAAAATTAATATACTTTTGGCTTTGCATTTCTCAATCATGAATATGGTCTTTATTCATGATTTCTTTTATGTCTTGTAATGAATATTTTTCTATTTCTTCCATGAAGGTCTTAACATTTAAAAAAAATTTCTAGAACTTAATGATTTTTTTTGCTCTTTTAAGTGTGTTTTTGTTATATTTAAAAATGTTTATTTTGCAGATCATTTTTTTATGATTCTGAAAAATTTAATAGGTCATGACAATTTTTTTCTATGAGTGCTTAGATGACACTGATTTGAACTCAGGTTTGCAGTTCATTCTTGTATTGATACTTTTTTCATTTAATAAACATATCTCAATGCCTTCTATGCATCAGACATTATTCCAATTGCTTTGATATAGTAGTAAACAAAACTAGTGTGGGAAGCCCCAAAATAATCAAAGTCAATAAAAAGCAAAAATCAAGCATAAACGGGGTCATGAAAAAAAACAAAAACAGAGTGAATTGAAAGAAAATGATATGGGATGGGGCTGAGATTGGGTTGAAATTGGGCTGAGTTGCCTGTAATCTGGGGCTTCCCTGGTCACTCAGAAGGTAAAGAATCTGCCTGCAATGCAGGAGACCTGGTTTAAATCCCTGGGTTGGGAAGATCCCCTGGAGAAAGGAATGGCAATCCACTCTAGTATTCTGGCCTGGAGAATCCCCATGGACAGAGGAGCCTGGTAGGCTTACAGTCCATGGGGTTGCAAAGAGTTGGACACAACTGAGCAGCTAAGCACACAGAGCATGTAATTTGAGGCCTGACTGTCAGAAAGAAGGCACATATCTGAAGGTCTCAGAACCATAAGAGAGCTCCAGGGGATAACTGAATAACATCAGAAGTGTATTTAGACATCTTTGCCCTTTAATTTGTTAGGTTTACCCCATTCTCTAGAACCTGTCAGACTTTATTTTTTTGGGCTCCAAAGTCCACCATCATGCAGATGGTGATTGCATCTATGAAATTAAAAGATGCTTACTCCTTGGAAGGAAAGTTATGACCAACCTAGATAGTATATTAAAAAGCAGAGACATTACTTTGCCAACAAAGGTCTGTTTAGTCAAGGCTATGGTTTTTCCAGTGGTCATGTATGGATGTGAGAGTTGGACTATGAAGAAAGCTGAGCACTGAAGAATTGATGCTTTTGAACTGTGGCGTTGGAGAAGACTCCTGAGAGTCCCTTGGACTGCAAGGAGATCCAACGAGTCCATCCTAAAGGAGACCAGCCCTGGGTGTTCATTGGAAGGACTGATGCTGAAGCTGAAACTCCAATACTTTGGCCACCTCATCCGAAGAGTTGACTCATTGGAAAAGACCCTGATGTTGGGAGGAATTGTGGGCAGTAGGAGAAGGGGATGACAGAGGATGAAATGGCTGGATGACATCACCAACTCGATGGACATGAGTTTGAGTGAACTCCGTGAGTTGGTGATGGACAGGGAGGCCTGGCGTGCTGTGATTCATGGGGTCGAAAAGAGTCGAACATGACTGAGTGACTGAACTGAACTGAACTGAACTAGAACCTGAAGTTCCTTTCTTATTGTGTTTCCCTCATTTTATCTTCTTAGTCACTAAAGCAAAAATACTTATTGAAACTACTTTCTCACTTTCAGCACTAAAACATCTTTGAAAATTAAATTTTTGATATTCTAGCAGTGGAAAGTTTGAAATTTTAGAAATATCATTACAATAGCACCAAAAAGTGAACATTTAGGTATGGATTTTACAAAACATATTCAAGATCTGTATGCTGAGAACAAAAAGATAATGATAAAAGAAATTCAAGGAGTTCTATGTCATACTCATGGACTGGGAGAACTGATTTTGTTTGTACCTTAATTGATCTTTAGAATCAGTATAATGACATTCAGAATACCTGTAGGACTTTTTATAGAAATTAACAAGCTGATTTAAGAAAAACAAAGAAATGAGAATGGACAAATAATTTTGAAAAAAAAAAACATATTTTTAAGATACAAAAAGATGCTCAAAATCATTATTCATTAGTGAAGTACAACTTATAACTGCAATAAGGTCTCATTATGTACTTAGTAGAACGGCTAAGGTTAAAAACAAACAAAACAACTGACAATCTTAAGTCTTGGTGAGTATGGAACAGCTGTGTTGCTGGTGGGAATGTGAAATGATGCAGCCATCTTGAATAACAGTTGGGGAGTTTCTTGTATAGTGAGTTCAACATACCCTTACCATATCATTAATCAATCCTGTTTCTAACTGCACACTCAAAAACATGTATGTGAATATTTATAACAGCTTTTAAAATAATTACTCGAACATGGAATCAACCCAGGACTGCCCAGGTGGTGCTAGGGGTAAAGAACCCACCTGTCAATGCAGGAGACTTGAGAGACTCAGACTCCATCCCTGGGTAGGGAAGATCCTTTGGAAGAGGGCACAGCAACCCACTTCAGTATTCTTGCCTGGAGAATCCCATGGATAGAGGAGCCTGGCGGGCTACCATCCATAGGGTTGTAAAGAGTTGGACACAATTGAAGTGACTTAACAGCAGTAGCAGCAAGATACAACCCAAATACTCTTCAGTGGGGACTAGTTAAACCAACTCTGATATATCCATACAGTGGAATCCAGGTCTCCCTGCTATTTGAGAGATGCTGGGAGAAATATCAATAACCTCAGATATGCAGATGACACCACCCTTATGGCAGAAAGTGAAGAGGAACTCAAAAGCCTCTTGATGAAAGTGAAAGCAGAGAGTGAAAAAGTTGGCTTAAAGCTCAACATTCAGAAAATGAAGATCATGGCATCCGGTCCCATCACTTCATGGTAACTAGACGGGGAAACAGTGGAAACAGTGTCAGACTTTATTTTTTGGGGCTCCAAAATTACTGCAGATGGTGATTGCAGCCATGAAATTAAAAGACGCTTACTCCTTGGAAGGAATGTTATGACCAACCTAGATAGCATATTCAAAAGCAGAGATATTACTTTGCCAACAAAGGTCCATCTAGTCAAGGCTATGGTTTTTCCAGTGGTCATGTATGGATGTGAGAGTTGGACTGTGAAGAAGGCTGAGTGCTGAAGATTTGATGCCTTTGAACTGTGGTGTTGGAGAAGACTCTTGAGAGTCCCTTGGACTGCAAGGAGATCCAACCAGTCCATTCTGAAGGAGATCAGCCCTGGGATTTCTTTGGAAGGAATGATGCTAAAGCTGAAACTCCAGTACTTTGGCCACCTCATGTGAAGAGTTGACTCATTGGAAAAGACTCTGATGCTGGGAGGGATTGGGGGCAGGAGGAGAAGGGGACGACAGAGGATGAGATGGCTGGATGTCATCATGGACTCGATGGACGTGAGTCTGAGTGAACTCCGGGAGCTGGTGATGGACAGGGAGGCCTGGCGTGCTGCGATTCATGGGGTCGCAAAGAGTCGGACACGACTGAGCGACTGATCTGATCTGATCTGATTTAGAAGAATATATGCCACAAATAAGTGCTTTATGAGCTTGCTATTACTAGCAGTATTATGGCTCTGAAACCTTGCTTTCACGCTTAGCAATATACTGTGGACATCTTCCCATCTTCCTTATCTACTTCTCTTTTTTTAAGGTAAGGAAACAGGTACTTTTCTCAAATAGAATAATGATTTTTTTGTCTGACTTTTTAAAACCATTTTTTAATTAAAGTATAGTTAATTTACAATGTTGTGTTTCATATGTATAGCAAAGTAATTCAGTTATCAGTTCAGTTCAGTTCAGTCGCTCAGTTGTGTACGACTCTTTGTGATCCCATGAAACACTGCACACCAGGCCTCCCTGTCCGTCACCAACTTTCAGAGTCCACTTAAACTCATGTCCATTGAGTCAGCGATGCCATCCAACCATCTCATCCTCTATCATCCCCTTCTCCTCCTGCCCTCAATCTTTCTCAGCATCAGGGTCTTTTCCAATAAGTTAATTCTTCACATCAGGGGCCAAAGTATTGGAGTCTCAGCTTCAGCATCAGTGCTTTCAATGAATATTCAGAACTGATTTCCTTTAGGATAGACTGGTTGGATCTCCTTGCAGTCCAAGGGACTCTCAAGAGTCTTCTCCAACACCACAGTTCAAAAGCATCAGTTCTTCAGCCCTCAGCTTTCTTTACAGTCCAACTCTCATATTCATATGTGATTACTGAAAAAACCATAGCTTTGACTAGATGGACCTTTGTTGGCAAAATAATATCTTTGCTTTTTAATATTCTGTCTAGGTTGGTCATAGCTTTTCTTCCAAGGTGCAAGCATCTTTTAATTTCGTGGCTGCAATCACCATCTGCAGTGATTTGGGAACCTCCAAAAATAAAGTCTGTCGCTGTTTCCACTGTTTCCCCATCTGTTTGCCATGAAGTGATAGGACCAGATGCCATGATCTTAGTTTTCTAAATCTTGAGTTTTAAGCCAACTTTTTCACTTTCCTCTTTCACTTTCATCAGGAGGTTCTTTAGTTCTTCACTTTTGCCATAAGGGTGGTGTCGTCTGCATATCTGAGGTTACTGTTATTTCTCCTGGCAATCTTGATTCCAGCTTGTGCTTCATCCAGGCTGGCATTTTGCATGATGTACTCTGCATATAAGTTAAACAAGCAGGGTGACAATGTACAGCCTTTACATACTCCTTTTCCGATTTGGAACCAGTCTGTTGTTCCATGTCCAGTTCTAACTGTTGTTTCTTGACCTGCAACAGATTTCTCAGGAGGCAGGTCAGGTGGTCTGGTATTCTCATCTTTTTAAGAATTTTCCACAGTTTGTTGTGATCCACACAGTCAAAGTCTTTGGCACAGTCAATGAAGCAGAAATAGATGTTTGTCTGGAACTCTCTTGTTTTTTCAATGATCCAACGGATGTTGACAACTTGATCTCTGGTTCCTCTGCCTTTTCTAAATCCAGCTTGAACATCTGGAAGTTCACTTTTCACTTACTGTTGAAATTACTAGATTTATATAAATGGAATCATATAGCATGTACTATATTTTGCCTATTTATTATACAACATATACACTAAAGTGGGTTTTTTTTTTGGCCTATGAATATCAGTTATTCTACCACTGCTTGTTGAATAGATTCTTTTTCTCCCTGTGTCTATTTTTATGCCAATACCACACTGTCATGACTAATATACCCTTATAATAGGTCTTGAAATAAGAATGTGTTCACTCTCTAAACTTGTCCTTCCTTTCCAGAGTTGTTTTAGCTTGGGGAGATGACTTTGTAGATAAGTGGCAAAGGAAGAATTTCACTTATTGCATTGAATATTAAATATTGCATTACTTATTTTAAGCTTAATTAGAATGTCAGTTTTATAACAAACACTTAGCTGAAGAAGATATACAGTTGACAAATAAGCATTTTAAAAGATGCTGTATATCATATGTCATCAGGGAAATGCCTATTAAAACAACACAATACGAGATACACAACAATTAAAGTGGCCTAAATCCAGATTACTGACAACACTAAATGCTGGTGAGGATACACATCAAGAGCTACTCTCGCTTATCACTGGTGGGACTGTAAAGTGGTGCAGCCCCTTTGGGGGACAGTTTGGCAATTTTCTGCAAAACTAAACATACTCCCAGCATAAGATTAAGCAGTTGTGCTCCTTGGTTTTTACTCAAAGGAGTTAAAAATGTATATAAAAACCTGCATATGGATGCTAACAGCAGGTTTATTCACCATTGCCAAAACTTGGAAACAACCAATATGTTCATCATAGGTGAATGGATAAATAAATTATGGTACAACCAGGCAATGAGATATTAGTGCTAGAAAGAAAAGAGCTATCAAGCCATAAAAAGACATAAAAATGACTTAAACGCATACTACTAAGTAAAATAAGCTAATCTGAAAAGGCTGTACACTGTAGGATTCCAAGTAGACAATCTGAAAAAGGCAGAAGCTATGGAGACAGTGAAAAGATAAGTGGTTGCCAGGAGTTGTGGAATAGGCAGAGTACAGAGGATATTTTTAGGGCCATGAAAATAATCTGTATAATACTATAACACTGGATATATGTCATTTTATATTTATTCAATCCCATAGAATGTACAACACCACGAGTGCATCCTAAGATCAGCTGTGGACTTTGGGTGCTTATAATGTCCATGTAGGTTCATCAGTTAAAATAAACTACCGCTCTGGTGGAAGATGTTGAAAATGGGGAAGATTATGCATCTGTGGGAGCAGGGGTTATGTGGGAAATCTCTGTACCTAAGTACCTTCCTCTAAATGTTGCTCTGAACTTAAAACTGCTCAAAGACATAAGTCTTAAATCAGGGGAGCTTTATCTGGGTCTTGGCCATGGCGTTGTTGAACAGAATTGCTCCATTAAGTGGCATTTGTGGTGGTAGCAGGGACTTCTGTGCTTGCAGAAGAATTTGTTGATATGTGCAGTTCAGTCAGTCATTGCTAACTCAGATCCTCTTAGTATGGTATCAGAGACCTCAGCCTTCTGAAACACCAGCTGAGTCACGTCAGAGTGATGGGGAGCTCACAGGCACTGCTGGAAACCACCTTCAGCACCTTCAACAGAGAACATGTCTCTATGTCTTCAATGCCTGGGCTTGCAGTGCTGTTGGGAGCCTGTTGTCTCCATGACTGATGGTACTCACTGTTCAAAAGCCAAAGCACTGCAAATAAAGAAACTCAACCCCAAGTGATTCCAAGTGTGGAGGATATAAAGTCTCCCAGAGCTTTAGTGGTGGGTGGGTGGAAGGGAGATGGGTGAGACTGGAAAGAAGGCTGTTGGTGAGAATGTTAGAATTCCTGCTGATGGTGTGGTCTTTAAAAAACTAGTTGGAGATAGCAGGCTGGCTAGAGGGAGTAGACCCAGCCTCCAGTTGACTGGGAGAATGTTCTTAGGTTCATTTTCTGGTACCACTCAGGAAGAGAGGATCAAGGATAATCTTAGAGACTGGTTACTGGAATGTCCTAGGTAAGGTTGAAACTAATCAAAGTGTCTGGACTGGCAAGGACGTCTGCAAGTGAATGATTGATTAGCTAAATATGAGGATAAGCAGCTGAGAAACAGGACTAGATTATAGCAAATACATGTGTATCTGGTGAAGGAGGGTCATGGATCAACAAGGATTAACACAGTCACTGGAATTGACGTAGTTTGATCAGGGGAAAAATATACTTCATAAATAAGTCATTTAAAGGATCATTTAATCTAACATGCTCAAAAACACATAATTATATTCAAATTGATTCTACAAATACCTAATCCTGGGGAGCTGGGGATACAGCAATGAGTCAGGCCTAGGACTTGCCTTTAAGGAGCTCATAAAAGGTAGGGGATATATCTTGTTCCCTCTCTTCTTCATGCAGCTGTGCCGAACAACAGATGTGGATTAGGAATCTCAAATCCATCAGGGGCTGTTCTGGAGCAGGCCTTTATTGTTTATTGTAGAGTTAGACAGGAAGCTCATTATGGAAAACCAGCCAAGTGCTTTGAGGTCTCTTTGCCTTCTCTCTCCTCCCTCTTCCTCTAATGGCCTGCCTGGAAGTCGACAGAGCATAAAAGCTATCAAAAAGTATGTTGTTTAATGTAGCTCTCAGAGCAAACTTTTTTTTTTTTTTCTGTTTACTGTGGGTAATGGTTCCTTTCTTCTTCTTGCTGCATTTAGTGCCTCTGATTTCCCAGCTTTGATGAGCTGGCAGTTTTCATTCTTAGGTAGGGAGGAAACAACACAGGAACTATGTAAACAGATAAATAAGTAAATGCAGTTTATTACATTTATTAATACTTATTGCATTTACAAAAGGTAAATTTTGCTCAACACGTAGATTAGAGATACTAGTTGACCAATGTGTTTGTAGATCATAATTAGATGAGGCTTACCTTTCTCGGATTTTGAGATAAAAGTCATTTTATTTATCACAGGGACTTAAACCTTTCAAGGGACTGTCTAAAAGCATTGGGCGAATTAGCAGAGGCTTCCACATCCTACTGAAAGCACTTAATTCAATAGCCCTGGGTACTGTTTTAAAAGATGTTTTTGATGTGGACCATTTCTTTACAAGTCTTTATTGAACTTGTTACAATATTGCTTCTTCTTTATGTTTTGTTTTTTTGACTGTGAGGCATGTGGGGTCTTAGTTCACTGACCAGGGATTGAACTCACGTCCCCTGGATTGGGAGGTGAAGTCTTAATAACTGGACCACCTGGGAAGTCCCCCAGCTCTGGCTACTTAATAAAAGTCACTTGGTATGTTTTGAACTATTTGCTTATTCCCGTCACTCAGTTCCACTTCCAGACTTGCAAAGCCCATGGAACTGTATTTTGCCTAACTAAACTCCTATAGGAAAACTGTAATTTTCCTTCACAAGTATAAATAATAAAAAAGTAAATATTATAATATGCAATATAAATTCTCTACAAATTTATGATTCCAAGAAATTCTCCCCTTATACTTACAAGGGAGGTGATATGTGTCAGATGGAGAGACTGTCAAGAGATCCCTTGACAAAGCACATGTATGAAGCCTGTGCAGAAAATAAAGCTGCAGTCTGCAATTTCCTATGTTGAAGGCTTAGCTGTTCTATGAATGAAATCGGCATGCTGTCGAGGTATCTCTTTTCCATCATAACTCTTCAGGTTTGGCATTATTAGCCCTATTTTGCCAATGAGGAAATTGAGACTTTGAGCAAGGAAATAACTTGCCCAAGGTCCTATGTTCACTAAGTTGTAGGGAGAACTTCAAACTCATGACTCTCTTGAGCATCCTGTTTATCTTCCTATATTCCTGGCCATCTATTAAATTTCAAGAACTCTGTCTGCATTGGGCAGATTTTATGGAAAACCTTTGTTTATTTCAATGAAGGATTCTGTTGTGTGTTCCCTGGGACATTTTGAAGGATCCATCATTCAGACTGGCATGGCCATGACAGTCACTGAATCTTTCAATCAGGCAAGGTCATAGATTTTCAAAAGAATGTCTATATCCTCTTTATTCTTGTTTTTGAAGGCTGATATATTCATAATATTTAATTTATTAAGGTCAGTCCAAATCCCACAAATAATGCAGAGGGAATATAAATAGATTTTATTGACTCATATTCTTTGCACCTCAATTACTGGTTAATAAAATTCAAATATAGATAATCTAGTACTATATTATGTTTAATATTTGATCTCTCTGCTTAGATTTAATATAAATATTTAAAAATCAAGCTTCTGTAGAAATAAAATGCATGTATGATTTGTTTTATATTGGAAGTATCTATATATCATGATACATAGCTGTCAGTTCACAGTGTGACAGTACATTAAAAATAGGAGTAATCAATACAATTTTCAGTTTTTAGGAAATATATCCTGGTATTGAAGCAAGTCGTTTTCTGTTTCTGTTTTCCTCATTTGATTCAACATCTTGGTCAATTACAAGTTTTCCCTATTGTAATTTCTCCAGCTACAATATGAAAATATCAATGATTATTTGTCACCAATTAAACTGATTCTTAGAGTCGATGACAGTATAATTTTGAGGGAAGATAGTGTACTATATAGGTATAGCTATAGAAATGAAAGAAGAAAATATGTCAAATTTATTTCCAATAAAAGAAAATAAAGTGGGTATCATTGTACCTTGTTGGTAATTTACATTCTGAAATTTTCAAGGTAGACAAGACTGTAGAGGCCAAATATCAGTGTTCCTTGTCTCTTCATACATGTGTATACATATATAATCTCTCTTCTTATATACTTATGTCTTCTCTCCATAATTTTCCATAATTAAAAATTAATTCAATATACTTATACATTATTTACTACTGAGTTTGCTATGATAATAATTATCAAGTTAAGTAATATTTTTAGTGGCTTACTCTGTCTCCTTCAGAGGACCTCACAATTGTGTGTGTGCAAATCCACAACAACAGAAGGTCAGGTAACTGCATTTTTAACTATTCAGTTATGCATGTAGAATGATGCATTTGTATTATCTCTATGCTTGCAATTCAGAAGAGTCTTTCAAATGCCCAGTTTAAGGACATTCAAATTACAAAAAACAAAGTCAATTTTTTATATACTATATTCAATGCAGAATCATCGGATTTCTTTTGCCTGGTGAGGCGCAGCTCAGCACAGAGAAAAATGCTTAGCCACTATTTGTTAGCTATTTGACCTGATTTACTCACATGGAAAATGGAGACAATAAAAGTTACATGCAGATTTTTAGGTGAAGATAAAAAATAAGATATTAAATTAACCAATACTTAGAAACTGCAATGTACTAAAACACAGAGCAAAGCAATTAACACAGTATCTGTCATACAGTAGGCACTTAGTGAATGGGAATATTTATTAATCACTTAAAGTTTCCCTATGATTTATTTTTTTGTACCTTTTGGTTCATTTGTTTTCAGCAGTGCACTGGTACTATAGTGAATTCTGCCTTGTAACCTGTTTCTGCCATGGTTTGACCCTGTAGACTCATGAAAATTTCCTTGGTAGTTTTAGTTCTTAGCTAAATCATTTACTTTCTTCTGAAATCATGTCTTCTTTCAAATACCCATTCAAATACCCAGTCGTGTCCAACTCTTTGCTGAGACCCCATGGACTGTAGTCCACCAGGTTCCTCTGTCCATGGGATTATCCAGGCAAGAATACTGGAGTGGGTAGCCATTCCTTCTCCAGGGGATCTTCCCCATCCAGGGATCAAACCCAGGTTTCCTGCACTGCAGGTGAATTCTGCAGTGTGTCTGAGCCACCAGGGAAAGCCCAAATACCCATAAACTAAATGAAAACCAAGCAGCTCTTTCCCTTTTGAAATTTAAAAAAATTTGATATTTCATTTTTTTAGGGGCAGGAAAGAAGATATGAGTATTTCCAGTGTATGATTATTCTTTTTCTGGCTAAATATTGTATTTATGATTGAAGAAGTGGAAAAAGGAAGTGAGTTGACTGGAGAAATAGTGACATACACAGCTGATAGATGAGATGAGACATCAGTGGCCTGGATGGTTTGAATTAAACTAATTGCAAGACTGATCCAAGCTTTGCTTAAGATGATCGTTCTTTAATTCTGGCACTTTAAAAAAAACAAGGAAAGGAAGGAAAATTAGATCCTAGTTTATGCTCTTATAATTGGTTATTCCTGGGAAGCAAAGATGCCTATTCAGCTTAGTGTGTTCAGTAAATATTACTAAATGAAGCTGGGCAGGTATGTTTGCATTAAGTATGATATTAGACACTGGGGAATCAAATGGATCAGGTGGATTCATGGACCTTGTCATATTGTTAGCTGTTTCTAAGTGTGCACAGTTTGGCGCATTGGGGCATATAATAGCTCCCTAGCCATAAGCTCCGTGAGGACAGACTATGTTTTATGTATTTTTATGTTCTTCGTAGCTTTCAGTGATCCTCACAGAGAGCAAACTCTTCATAAATATTTGTTAACTAACAGCCTGCCTGCTTGGCTGAATACATTAAATAAAACCTAATTTCCAGACATTTAACAGCTCTTATTTTCTGTTTTCTAGCTTTCCTTTATTCATGGTTCAGGAAGAAAGCATCTTGATTTAAAAGCTGCCTGTGATGTGACATCAGTGAAAGTTCCACAAGCGTTGTGGCTCTGCCCTCTCCACGTGCCCGTGTCACAGCCCATCTTCACAGCAGGGTGTTCTCTAACTCTGAGCAGTTAAATCTGATTTCTTTCCAACACCTTAACTATCTTTCTGTCCTGCATGCTTGCTCCTAATTAACCGAGGGTGAAGGACTGTGGCAGTGTTGCCTCTTCTGTCAAACCTACTTATTCTTCCTCACACAACTTGCAAACCAGAGGATCAAGGACACCTCCTAGTGGGGGTCCACAGTACAGGGGAAAAAATACATCTAGGAGGCAATAGTTGCAGCATGGGGCTATTAAGGTAGCATGTGTTTTATATATTGGCTGGAAACATGTGACCTGCATTCGAAAGAACTGGATTTGAATTCTGCCTCTGCCTTTTGCTGTTTTGTGTGACCATGGGGAAATGACTTATCTATTCGTCCCTCCTCCCTTTAATCTTTTTTCTTGCTTGAAAAACTTGCACAAAATGCTTAAACTCTTGAACTTCAGCTTATTTACTGACAAAAAAATGCAGATGGCCAAAACAAGCATGTGAAAAGGTGCTCAACATCGCTAATCAGGGAAATGCAAATCAGAACCACAATGAGATACCACCTCACACCTGTGAGATGACTAGCATCAAGAAGAATGTAAATAACAAATGTAGGTGATGATATGGAGGAAAGGGAATCCTCGAACACTGATGGTAGGAATGTAAATTGGTACAGCCACTGTGGAAAACAGTATGGAGATTTCTCAATAAAACCAAAAACAGATCTACCATATGACCCAGCAATTCCACTTGTGGGTATATATCCAAAACAAAAACAAAAACACTAGTTTGAAAAGATATGGGCACCCCAGTGTTCACTGCAGCATCATTTACAATTGCCAAAATAGGGAAGCAATCTAAACGTCCATATGTTGACACTTTGGTTTCTTTTATTATTAGGATCAGCCAGGACTACATGTGGCATTAAACATCATGCAGTTTATACAGAAGAGAAAAAGGATGAAGAAAAGGACAAAAGAGGAGGAATAAGAGCAACAGTGAAAATTTGTAATAAAAACTCTTTTCTTAATTTATAGGTAAATTTCAGCATTGTTATAGTCAGCTGCCCCTCCCAACCCTCAAAGTTCCAAACAAAGTGAGGGGGTCACCAGCTAACTCAGCCAGGTGTTCTGAGCTCCCTCAGAGGCTGCTAATAGAGGAAGCTCATGGGTTTAGTTCTTTTGTAAATATGGAATACTACTCATCCGTAAAAAGTAATGAAAAATTTGCCATTTGCAGCAACACAGTTGGACTTGGAGAGCATTATGCTAAGTGAAATAAATCAGACAAAGACAAATACTGCATAATATCACTTATATGTGGAATCTAAAAAAATACAACAAACTAGTGAATATAACAAAAAACAAGCAGTCTCACAGATATAGAGAACAAGCTGATGGTCACCAGTGGGGAGAGAAGGAGGCGTAACCTAGGGGTGGGAGAATGGGTGGTACAAAGCACTGAGTATAAGATGGGCTACAAGGATGTGTTGCACACACAGAATATAGCCAACATTTTATAATAACTGTAAATGGAGTATATCCTTTAAAATGTATATAAAATTTAAAACATTAAATTCAGAAAAATAGCAGCATCTATCATATAGATTTGTTTTAAAGATTAAACAAATCTATGTGCTGTTGTTTCTACCTATATCATTTTTGTGTTATAATCCATTGTGAAGTGAGTGAGTGAAAGTCACCCAGTTGTGTCTGACTCTTTGTGATCCCATGGACTGTAATTCTCCAGGCCAGAATACTGGAGTGGGTAGCGTTTCCCTTCTCCAGGGGTTCTTCCCAACCCGGGGATCAAACCCAGGTCTCCCACATTGCAGACAGATCCTTTACTAGTTAAGCCACCAGGGAAGCCCATTGTATGGCTCTTTATACGGTTCTTTATAATCCATTGTATGGCTCTTTATATGTCTTCATGACTGTTTTACAACTCAGTATCAGTATCTATTTTTCTACCTCATTCACCCCAATATAATCTGAAGTGAATCTCCCTCACTTCCTTTCTGTCTCTGTCTCTCTTTCCTTTCTTGTTATAAAAGAACAAGAGGTTCTTGTAGGTGCCAGGAGTTTTAGGTTTAAGCTCGTCTGGACCCCAATTTCCTTGTTGCTTTGCCTCTCTTTTTGTTCACTATTCATAGTGTCCTTTCTTTTTGATTTTCTGAATTGGAAACTGAATATTTGAATTTGATGGAAAGTAAATTTACTACAATTCAGAAAGTGCCATCTGTGTGAAACTCCATCAATAACTACAGGAAATATACAGGAATATAAATCAGCAGAGTTCTCCTTTCTGTTCTAATTTAAACTTATTTTGTATACTTCTTGGATCACACAGCTTCTGAGGTCTTAAACTATTAATCTGATGGTTTTGATTCTGAATCCAAGCTCACACTGCTCGCTGCATGACAGGCCAAAAAACCAACAGATTACTTTCTGGGGAAAGGAATAGTAACTTTATTTGGAAAGCCAGCAAACCAAGATGATAGTAGACTCTTGTCCCAAAGAATCATCTTGCCCAGTTAGAATTCAGGCTCTTTTATATTAATACTAAAACTAAAATTATATTAATACTAATACTCTTTTATATTAATATAGTTCTCATTCTGACCAGACTCTGGAGGATCTGTGTTAATTTCTTCCTTCCTGCTGCCAATCACAGGTAACTCTGGTCAGGATGTTTCCTGTGAGCTAAGCACAGATATTTTAGCCTAAGATCCATCACCTGGGAGGCGGGTTCCCAGGGAAGGATCATCAAGTATAATTTAAGCTTATAGGCAACATTCCTTTAGCAGTTAGGCTGTAAGGGAATACAAAGGTTCTTCTCTATTACATACTGAATTGTGTAACAAGACCATGCCCATTTCGCTGCTAAAAAACCTACTGATACCAGCACTCTTCATTTACACAGCATCCTGCTTAGACATGAGTTTGATTCAGGGGCAGCAGTTGCACCAAGTCTATTCTCTAGGAGAGCAGCGCCCTTCATGTTGCTCTGTTCTTATAGGGCAATTGTGAGAGGAGCCCTGTAAGGCAGATAGCCTGAGTTTGAGTGTGAAACCTCTTGAGCTTGAGTGAGATTGCTCCAAGAGATTCTAGAAATGTCTGCCGTCCAGCTTCTGGAAACCTTGGGGGAAGTAGAGCTTACTGGGAGTAGGAGCCATCGGTCCCATCTTGCTCATTGCCAGGAAGCTCAGAATCACCTATGATCACTTAATGGACAATCCTGTGTGCCACCCACAAGTAGTTAATTATGATATCTAAGATTAGTACCTAGTAAAGTGAGAGTCTCTTGGACGGCAAGGAGAACAAACCAGTCAATCCTAAAGGAAATCAGTCCTGAGGATTCATTGGAACGTCTGATGCTGAATCTGGAGCTCCAATACTTTGACCACCTGATGAGAACTGACTCCTTAGAAAGACCCTGATGCTGGGAAAGATTGAAGGAAGGAGGAAAAGGGGGTGACAGAGGATGAGATGGTTGGATGGCATCACCGACTCAATGAACTTGAGTTTGATCAAGCTCTGGAAGTTGGTGATGGACAGGGAAGCCTGATGTGCCGCAGTCCATGGGGTTGCAAAGAGTCAGACATGATTGAGCAACTAAATTGAACTAAAATTATTAAGATTTAATAACTGGTAATTCACTAATGACAACTTACAAGATCTTAATAAAACTGAAATTAAATTGAATATGAAATGGAAATCATATTAATAATGTGGGGAAATAATATGAGATGCACTGAAAGCCAGATTCAAAGGTTTAGCATTGCTGTGGTAGGAAATGAGGATCCAAGGAGGGTTTTTGAGTCAGAAGGCAGCATTCGGGGATTACTGGTCTGGTGGCAATAATCGACTGGGCAGGAGATGGTGAGAGTGAGGGGAAGCTTCTTTAGTGAAAGTAGCTCAGTCATGTCTGACCCTTGTGACCCCATGGACTATATAGTCCATGGAATTCTCAAGGCCAGAATACTGGAGTGGGTTGCCTATCCCTTCTCCAGTGGATCTTCCTGACCCAGGAATTGAACCAGGATCTCCTGCATTGCGGGCGGATTCTTTACCAACTGAGCTATCAAGGAAGCTTTCTAGAGCCTGGACTAAAAGCAGTAATGGAAGAAATAGAATCAATATCAAAAGGAAATGATGGACAGGAATTGTGATCAGCTGGAATCCAGGGATCTGAAGGATTGCAACATGGTTCCTTTCTAGACTGTAACAGGTTAGATTTAGCCAGTTTGTGAGGGTCTGATAGAAGAGAATATTAAAAGAGCTTCTTTTCTTTAAAACTTTAAATTTTGTATCGGGGTATAGCTGATTGAGAAACAGTGTTGTGATGTAATATTTTCAGGTGAACAGTGAAGGGACTCAGCCATACATATACCTGTATCCATTCTCCCCGAAACTCTCCTCCCATCCAGGCTGCCCCATAACATCGAGCAGAGTTCCCTGCGCTGTACAGTGGTCCTTGTTGGTTATCCATTTTAAATATAGCGGTGTGTACATGTCCATCCCAAACTCACTAACTATCCCAAAGGAGCTTCTTTGGAAGGTGAGGAGGCCAAGTTTCAGACACAGGATGGTTCATTGCAGTAAAGAGAATTCACTGAAGGAGTATTTAAAAAGATATAAGAAAGCCCAAAGGTAAACTTCAACAATTTCTACAGGATTTTCATTTTGTTTTTAGGTTTCTGGAGTTGGACAGACTTGGGCTTTAATCCTGTTCTTATTTGTTATATCTTGTACTAGTTCCCATGTTTCTTAGAGCCTTAGTTTTCTCATCCATAACCTTGGAGGGGATCATAACCTCTTGTTGTTCAGTCACTAAGTTTTGTCTGACTCTTTGTGACCCCATGGATTGCAGCACACGAGGCTTCCCTGTCCTTCACTGTCTCCCCTAGCTTGCTCAAACTCACACCCATTGAGTCTCTGATGCCATCCAACCATCTCATCCTCTGTCATCCCCTTCTCCTCTGCCCTCGTAACCACTACCCAGGACACAATTTGGGAGTAAATGTGTTACAGTATGGGCTTCCCAGGTGGCGCTTGTGGTAAAGAATCCACCTGCCAATGCAAGAGATGTAAGAGAAGTGGGTTTGATCTCTGGCTCGGGAAGATCCCCTGGAGGAGAGCATGGCAACCCACTCCAGTATTCTTGCCTGGAAAATCCCGTGGACAAAGGAATCTGGTGGGCTACAGTCCATAGGGTGGCAAAGAGTCGGACATGTCTGAAGTGACTTAGTATGCATGCACGCATGTGTTACAGTATATAAAGGTGTATAGCAGTGTTAGGTGTGGAAAGTACCCAGTAATTGGAATATGATAAAAATAATACATGTTCAGCCCCTTGTGGTTAGAAGTGAGTATTGGGGAATATTGAAATTGAGTTGGAAGTGGGAAAACTGAGGGAATTTCCTATCTTCCTCTACAAGGTCTGGAACTTTAAAAATTACACTATCTGCTTTTTTGAGTATAATATTTGTATTATTGTTTCGGTGAAAAGATTTTAGCTTTTTACTCTGATCATGGAGACTTCTTAAATCCCTTAGAGATTTAAGATTCAGGTAGTGGACCCTGAAAGGGAAAGTAGACCATAATGATGAGCTAGTCATAAAATCCATCATTAATTTGTCCACTTTGATAGAGGTTATTTATTGAGATCAGTGCAAGTTTCACTGTTTCCGAGTCCCTTCTGTAAAAGGAAGCTACAAGCTTCATCATGTACTGAAGGATTTAAAAATTACAACTCCTAAGACCTGACAAAATACTTTTCTGCCCAATGACTGAAATAAAGTGCAAATAATAATTCTGCATTACTTCCCCAGGACATCATATGGAATAACTAGTCAATAAATGTCAAGAGTATAAAAAATAATGATTGAACATGAAATAAATGCTAAGCATTATTGTTATTTATTTTTTGCCATCATGACTCTGTGTCATTTTGGTGGCCTAGACCTTCTCTTCCTACAGCTGCACAAATGCATTTGGTAATTATGAGAACTAATCAAGCCCCAAACTAGATCGTGGTGGTGGCAGACATCCTTAATTACAGGCAATGGAAAGTGAAGGTCACTGCTGGTTTGAATCCAGCATAGGTCAGTGCAGCAAAAAAAGCCATTAACAGCTGATTGTGATTTTGTGCTTTGAACAGAATGAATTGCTGCCTCAACCCAATTTCTTAGTAAACAGGCATCCTGCATCCAAGCTAACAATCACTAAAAGGACCAACTGGCTCCATTACGGTGGCCTCAGTAAACAAGGGTTCTTCACCCTGGCTGTCCCCAAAGAGCTCTGTAAATGCAAGTACCCAGACAGCACCCAGACCAATTAGGTCAGGGTCTCCAGGAGCAGGAATTAGGCATTTTTTTTTTTTTTTTTTTTGGCTGTTCTGGGTCTTCCATTGCTGTTCTTGGGATTTCTCTAGTTGTGGAAAATGGGGGCTACTCTCTAGTTGCAGTACGTGGGCTTCTCTTTGCAGGGGCTTCTCTTGGTTTGGAACACAGGCTGTAGGGTGCATGGGCTCAGTAGTTGCAGTTCGCAGGCTCCAGAGCACAGGCTCAGTAGTTGTGGCACACAGGCTTAGTTGCTCCACAGCATGTGGGATCTTCCCAGACCAGGGATTGAACTTGTGTCTCCTGAATTGCAAGCAGATTCTCAGCCACTGGGCCACCAAGGAAGTCTGGTATTGGGGGTTTTAAAAATAATTCTTCAGGTGATTCCAGTGTGTATTGATATTTGTATACCACTGCTCTGTGGGAAGGGAAAGCCAAAATCAGCTCCTTTTCCTTCCTTAGTACATGTTTCTTTACAACAGCTTTTCAATGAACCACAACCTATGGCAGAAGTGTTTATTTCAATGATGCCCAAGTAAGGTAAGGCCTAAAGTTAAAAGGTAGGCATCAGTTTATTTGGATACCTAGTTGATAGCTCTGAGAACCATTATGTTACTTTAAAAAAAAAATTATTTGTGATCCCAGCCCCAGCCACCACTTGGATATTTGATGCTGGAAGCTGCCTGCAGACTTGTACGTCTGAGGCCTATAAAAGCTTTCTAAGTTTCTGTATTTATATCTATCTATCACCCTGTTGATGCACAATTTAGTTCTTAGCCTGAGGGCAGGAAAGCTTTTGCACTTACTAATTTTATATGAGCAAGACAAATACTTGATTTTTCACCTGCCATCCTCAATTCAGGTCAATGAACAAGAGGTATTATGCCTCCTCACCCTGGAGAACTGAATGATAAGTGACAAGAAAGCATGGGCTACAAGCCGCCACAGATACTGAGTGTCCTTGGAAAGGAAGCTAGGTGAATCATGGAGAATACTTCGTATCTCAAGTGCTCTAGAATTATTCCAGATTTTGCCAGGTCAATAGTGTCCTCTCTCTCCATTTTGTCTACAGTGCTGTTATCTTTTATTCAAGAGACAGTCGGGTGACTGACAAGGATGAGCAAACACGATGGCACACTCCTGTCTGGCTCCCTAGAAGAGCTCTGTGTTTGACCACAGTGACTGCATCCAGTGTCTGAAGTTCAAGTGCTCCTGAACTGCTAAACCTAGAAAAGGATCTTCTGTACAACTAGATTTAATTTACTGTCCAGGAATTAACTTTAGTATTATTCTGAAAGCAGACATCTGATCTTTTCTCTAGACTCTGAAAAACTCGTAGAATTTCAGAAGAAGAAGAAATTCGGCTTTTCTATTTTTGGGGTGAGAAAACTGAGGCCCAGAATCATGCAGCTGGTTAGTGGGGGAGCCAGAGTTCACACTCAGGTCTCCTAACCCCCACCAAGCACTTTTTCCACCACTGTCACCACCCCTTTAAGAACCACCCCACCCGCGCTGCCTATACTGCTTCAGAGCACTTACTGACAGTGACCACAGGCTGAGTGACTGACTTATGAGGAGCTTTGCTCAGGGAATGAGATGATGCTGTAACACCTTTCCTGTGTTTGGGGGCAGGGGTTTGCCTTTTTTACATTAAAATTTTGCAATTAAGAATTTTTTTTTTTTTTGGTAAAATATCTGAGCTCTTCAGAAAAATATGAGGTTGGTACAGTTACATAAGAAGCAGATCTAGGATGCTTAAGAGGAAGGGAATATATGTATACTTATGGCTGACTCACGTTGTTCTATGGCAGAAACCAACAAAACATTGTAAAGCAATTGCCCTTCATTTAAAAATAACTAACAAAAAAAAAAAAAAAAAAAAAAGAGCTTCAGGCTGTCAAGGCAATGGAGGTGATGAGATTCCTGACACCCAGTGGGTTCATCTCTCTTTTCATCACCCATTCATTTTTCACACACCATCAACGTGGTGGCTCAGGGCCATATTCTTCAACCCTGAAAGGATGCGATTTAGAGAACCAGCGAAGTATTACTCAGCCCAGTTATCAAGAAACTTTTTCAAACCGAGACAGAGAGCAAGAAGTTAAAACACGAAGGATGATGCATCACACAACAAAAGAATTGTTTTGTTTTGTTTCCATGTCACTTTCCCATCAATTCTGCTTTCTTAAATGACCAGAAAAGCTACTTCATGGGGGAAAATTTATTTTCTTCAAGTAAGTCCATGCTCCTATTAAAAAAAAAAAGAAGCTGATCTAATAATGAGCATGTAGGATTGCAACATACTAGCCTGACTTTACACTGGATAGAAATGTCTCTTCACTAAAACTATTGAGCTGCTACTAATATCCTTTAATGTGTAAAATTAAACACTTTGACGTAAGATGCCAACAGTAGTGTTTTTGCTTTAGTAATTCAGCTTATACTTTAAATTATGTACATATATTACAAATGATTCCAAAATAATGGAGGGTAAAGGCAAGCATTTATATTGTCATTTGGACTTCCCTGGTGGCTCAGTCGGTAAAGCGTCTGTCTACAATGAGGGAGACCTGGGTTCCATCCCTGGGCCGGGAAGATTTCCTGGAGAAGGAAATGGCAACCCACTCCAGTACTCTTGCCTAGAAAATGCCATGGATGGAGGAGGCTGGTGTCCATGGGTTGCAAAGAGTCAGACACAACTGAGCGACTTCACTTTCACTTTTCTAAAGAAACAAGAATTAAGTCTATATATAAACATTCAGATTCCAGCAGTACATCATCATTAAATTTTCTGATTTTTGATTATGTCAAATTGCTTCCATAATGCTTAATTTCCCATACTACATCTGATGTTGGTTTTTAATGAAATTACGAATTACAACAGCTACTTGAGTGGCTTATACAAGTGCATCACCATATAGTATATTAGGATGTAATTGCCTTTCTTCCAAGCTCTAATTTTAAAGTATAAAAAAAGGACTGGTTCAGGATGGGGAACACATGTATACCTGTGGCAGATTCATTTTGATATATGGCAAAACCAATACAATATTGTAAAGTTAAATAAAATAAAATTTAAAAAAAAGGGCTGCAGTAAAGGATAGACAGAGAACTCATATCAAACCTACATTCTCATGGATCTTATATACTGGTGGGGGAATATGACAATAAACAATATAATGTGGGGTCAGAGATAAGGGATATCAAGAAAAATTCAGCAGGGCTTGAAGGGGTGGAATTGATGGAAATACTTTTTAGAAAAGTCTGATATGGTGACTCTTGGCAGATATTTTAATAAAGAGACTAAGAGAGTTACATTGATGTCTGGTGGAAGGGCATGTACAGCTTAATAAACAATAAATAATAGTTTAACATTTTTTGAACAATTTCAGTGAGGCTTCTTCACTCCCAAGTTTACTAATTGGAGTTCCTTGTTGCAAGTGACAAAAATTTAATTTAGTTAAAGCAAATTGGATAATTTACAGATGCTTAAAGAGGGATGGAAAATTTAGTGCAGACTTGTATAGACAGATCAGATGAAAAAGTGTTGTCAGTAAGAACTAGAACCCAAACAGCTAGAACTCCTAACCATGTTGAATAGGGGATCTGAGCTGTTGCAGCAGCTGTCTTAGCCAGCAGAGAACATGTTCTGGTCTCTACTTCTTCATATCATCTCACTAGTGGAAATACAGAACCACCAAATCTGATTAGTGAAGTCTAGGTGGTATGCTCTGGTCTTCATTATAAAGATATTCCCTTCTCCAGTGGATTTTCCCAAACCAGGGATTAAACCCAGGTCTCCTGCATTGCAGGTGGACTTTTTACCATCTGAGCCACCAGGGAAGCCCCATTACAAAGATGCAGGATGGCAAATGGTGAGCATTTTCAACTTCTATGATGAGGGAATTCCCTTAACACAGGAAGGGCTTTATTTGCTGAATATTCATAAGGGACTGCAAATACTACTACAGCAGGGTCTCCAACAAGTCAAACACTTTAACAGCAATCATCTTTTCTTATCTTGTCCCCAGTCTCAAAGTGGTTAATATTGCTTTGATATTTATAAAGATGACCTGTTTATTTAAAATAAGTTTCGGAGTAATCACTATGTTTGCATAAAGTTCAATACTCAGATGATCTGAGTGAGGTCTGATGTGATATAAAAAGAATTTCACTTCAGCTAAAGAGATTTAGATTATACATATGGTTGGGGATGTGTAGTTTATCATTGAAATAGATTATTGGTTTGTTGCTGAATAAATAGGGCTTCCCTGATGGCTCCATGGTAAAGACTCTGCCTGCAATTCAGGAGACAAAGATTCAATCCCTTGGTTGGGGAGATCCCCTGGAGGAGGAAATGACAACCCACTCCAATATTCTTGCCTGAAAAATCTGATGGACGGAGGAGCATGGCAGGCTGCAGTCCATGGGGTCCCAAAGAGTCAACAGGACTGAACGACTAAGCACACACACACATGCTGGATAAATAAGAGAAGATTGGAATAGATGCAGTTTGTGTATGTAAATAGTTGGGTATATGTAACTGGTTTAACTATCCTGGGAGAAGAGATACAATACCATCCAAGTTAACATTTAAATCTTAATCGTTCTAATATCTAAACCATTTTGTGGGGCCTCAGGCTACTCCCATATATTGAAGTCTTCTACGTACAAATACTTTGCTATTTCCTCCTTTAATTCTCAATTGGACCTCAAAACAGCACTGAATAAGCTGAGTCTTATAAAATCACTTATGAACTTAACTGTAAGTTTCTACTTTTAAGCCTTATACAGAGATTTGGAGCTGTTTAATCAGTTCAGGTAAGGGGAGAACACAATGTCTATACTTTCACGGTGCTTATCAAGACTTCCTCCATGGATCTGTGTCTTCCTAGCACCATCACCATAAACAACAATGAAATCTCCCCCTTTCTCCTTCAATCAAAAAGTTATAACCCCTCCCTCATATCCAGACACAAATAGACATTTGCAGGTGACACTGCGCAAAAAGAAGTCCAGTTTAAATTCAGCTAAGACGTTCTGATACTTCCACACTGATAATAGAAAATGGACTTTGTGATGATTTAGCTGTACAAATTGGATATGTTTGTTTCATTCAGTAACTTAGTTATTTTTTACTCAAACTAGTGCAGATGCTCAGGTGGTGTCCAAACTCTCCAAGATCCCTGTTCCAGAAGTTATTTTCAAGTAAAATTGGGAATTAATGGGCTTTTGATTTAGTTAGTTAAATAAAGTCTGTTAAAATGTGCCATTAACAACAGGAACATAACTTCTTGATTCAATTCAGATCAGAAACAGATAAATAAAGCAGAAAAGTCATCTGTTTCCTAACTGAACAGCTTTGCTTAGCTGTTTTTAAACTATTAGTAGCTTGAGGGCAAGTGAAGTCACTCAGTCGTGTCCAGCTCCTTGCGACCCGTGGACTGTAGGCCACCAAGCCCCTCCATCCATGGGATTCTCCAGGCAAGAATACTGGAGTGGGTTGCCATTTCCTTCTCCAGGGGATCTTCCCGACCCAGGGGTAGAATCCAGGTCTCCCACGTTGCAGGCAGACGCTTTAACCTCTGTGCCACCAGGAAAGCCCTTAAATACAAGAATACAGTCTCTCAGAAAACCTCCTATAGAGACACAGAACTTCAGATCCAAGTACTAACATCAAAGATTTCAAAGGGAGGAAAGGAAGCCAGGTTGAAAGAAGAAGGGGGAGGAGGTGGGAGAGGGGAGCTAAAGGGGTGGTCTTACAGACGTCTCCTGCCACCTACAGATAACCCAGGCATTATGGGACTTTTCCCTGGGCTTCCAGAGAAGGGAGGACTGGAACTCGGCCCTACCAGAAATCAGAGCAGACCAGAACCAGAATTCGAGTCCTCTGCCAAGAGGAGGTGATCAGTCTCCAATTCTCAGCTCAGGTTGAGGGCCCTTCAACCAGATTCCTGCGTCCAGGACCGGGGGACTAGAAAAACGGGGAAGGATAGGAAGGGTTAAGGAGAGGAAAGAGAGAGGGAAGGGGAGATAGGTCAATAAAGTCTCTTGTTCCTTACCCGGTTGGGGCACTCTGGCCAGTTGTCCGCGTCAGGAGGAGACCAGGGACAAAAGGGTCCCAGTTGCAGCCACTGGGTCTGGTCCATTGGCAGACAGGCTGGCCCTGAGTACCCCGAGTGGTCAGGATGTCAGTCTCAGCGAAGAAGAGTCCCCACCAGAGTCGCCATTTGTTGCAGGAAGGAGGACCCCTTCCAGGGCCCGAAACTGGGCACTTGTCTAACACTTGGAAATGAATTGTCCGAGGACACACAAGTGCTGACAAAGCAAGAGATTTTATTGGGAAAGGGCACCCGGATGGAGAGCAGTAGGGTAAGGGAACCCAGGAGAACTGCTTGAGGAAACGTGAAATAAATTCGCAACCACATATCATTGAATACCTTGTATATTTTAATTAAAAATTTTGTTTTTATTGAAGTGTAGTTGATTTACAATGTTTTATTTACTTCTGTACAGCAAAGTGACTCGGTTTATATATATATATATATATATATATATATATATTCTTTTTCATATTCTTTTCCATTATGTTTATCACAGGATATTGGATATAGTTTTCTCTGTAATACAGTAGGGCCTTGTTGTTTATCTGTTCTAACATACCAGTTTGCATCTGCTAACCCCAAACTCCCAATCCATTTCCCTCACCTCCCCCTTGGCACCACCAGTCTATTCTCTGTCCCTGATTCTATTTCTATTTCATAGATAGGTTCATTTGTGTCATATTTTAATTCCGCATATAAATGGTATCATATGATTTTTGTCCTTCTCTTTCTGACTTACTTCACTTAGTATAATAATATCTAGTTGCATCCACGTTGCTGCAAATAGCATTATTTTGTTCTTTTAATGGCTGAGTAGTGTTCTGTTGTGTATACGTACCACATCTTCTTTATCCGTTCATCTGTCTGTGGACATTTAGGTTGTTACCATGACTTGACTATTGTGAATAGTGCTGTTATGAACACAGGGGTGCATGCATCGTTTTGAATTATAGTTCTGTCTGGATATATGCCCAGGAATGAGATTGCTGGATCATATAGTAATTCTATTTTTAGTTCTGAGGAACCTCCACACTGTTTTCCATAGTGGCTGTACCAACTTACATTCCCACCAACAATATAGAAGGGTTTCCTTTTCTCCACACTCTCTAGCATTTGGTATTTGTAGACTTTTTAATAATGGCTGTTGTTACTGGCATGAGGTGGTACCTCATTGTAGCTTTGATTTGTGTTTCTTGAATAATTAGCATATTGAACATCTTTTCATGTGCCTAGTGGAATGTGTTGTACTTACATGTGCAGATTTTTCAAAGAGATCAAACTACATTCAAAAACTTAAAATAAAAAAAAAATTAATTTGATTTTTCCTTTTTAACAGTGTATCAGAAGAAAGAAAGTTTTGTACCAACATTTTATAGAAGAGACTGAGTTGCTTGGAGAAGATGACATAGTAAAAGATGACCAAACTGCTTCTAAACTATAGTCTCTGGCTTAAACTCTTCTTTCAGTCTATATAAAATTTAAAATATGCATCTCTGATTATATATGTTCCTATCCTTTACATGTTAGTAATCTGATAACATCTTATATATGTGCTTTCCATTTTGATTTCTTATTATTTAAATCACTTGAAAAATGCTTTTCCTTATCTAAATGTCTTACTCATCTGAATCTTGAATTTAGTATTTTGTCTAGCATGAATGCATCTTGGGGTTTACAAGAAACATAGATTCACATAGTATGAAATTCAGTGTAGCAATTCTCTCTTAGACTCTGAGTATCTCATTTCAGCATTTCTGTTTGAATGTTGTAAATCTCTCATTTACCTTGCTCCTAGAGAGTGTCACATGCCAGCTTAATTGACGATGTACTGTTTGCTTTGAACTAGAAGCAGATACTGTTGTTTATGCTATATGCAGAGTCATCAGTATTTCAACTCCACTTGTAAAACCTACATGGTCCTGGTATTTCTCAGTTTTTTTAGCTAATGAATATGATTTGTCTTCTCCAAATAATTATACAAATTATACCGAGTTAACAAGTTTTAAAGACCCTCAAATTTTGCCTTTGAGACAATGGCAGCTTCATATTGCTATACTTTCTCCTCAAAATCTAATACTGCATAAAGAGTTTAAAAAAATAAACATTTTTTCCCCTCTACTGTAAGTTATGTGTCTCAGAGGAATTTGTATTGCTTTAAAGATACTATATTTTCACAACAATATTCCTGTGATGTAAATGGGAAAATATTTTAATATTCTTTATATTTTCATCAACAAATATTGTTTGGCGTTTTATTATGCTAGGGAAGTAAGAAGCAAAGATGTTTAAGGCTGGATAAACCTCTCAATTATATGCTGGATGGAACACAGAAGACTTACTCACTAAAAGCTAAATAATAATGCAGAATATACACTAAATATATTGAGTGAAGCTTATGTTACAGAAACACCTCCTCTTATAAACTTTCAAAGTAGGAAACATCGTTGATAAGAACTATACTATTGGCCAGAGTAAAAGAATGCTAGCCCAGGATGCCAACAGCAGATGGTGTTGATGGCCTCTTATTTCTCAGTTTGGCCTCATAAATAGTAGGGATTTCAAACAGCCTTTCAGAACCTGATTGTAAGGATTACAAATGTCAAAATAATCCAGAAAAAAATACCAAAGACTGAACCAGTTGGAGAATACGGGTCTTAGATAAACTTTAATGGAAGAGACATATAGGTAGACATCAGGAAAATGGAATGAACAGGAAATGAGAGATTAAAAATGTGAATGAACATTTGGGGAATGGTGGCTCAGATGGTAAAGAATCTGTCTGCAGTGCAGGAGACACAGGTTTGTTCCCTGCATTGGGAAGATCCCCTGGAGAAGGGAATGGCAACCCACTCCAATATTCTTGCCTGGAGAATTCTGTGGACAGAGGAGCCTGGTGGGTTGCAGTCCATGGGGTTGCAAAGGGTTGGACATGACAGCAAAAAAAAAAAAAAAAAAAAAAACCCCAAACGGCAAACTTGGTAGGATTAAGTGTAGTGTGTCTTTAGATGTTTAATGTATCACAGATTGGGAGAGATAGATAGAGGGCAAGTTTTTAAACTTTATTTTACATTAGAGTATAGCCAATTAACAGTCTTGTGATAGTTTTAGGTGAACAGCCAAGGGGCTCAGCCATACATATGCATGTATCCATTCTGATAGAGGGCAGTTCGAAAGATTGAAAGCAGAGATTGATATATGAGAAATAAAATGTGTTAAATGTTTGGGATCCATTTCTGAGAGCCTGTTGAAATCAAGGAGACCAGTTAGAGGTGAGAAAGGAAGGGAATGACATTTATTAAATATCTGCTATGTTCTGGTTATTGTGGGATGTGCTTAGCATACGGTTCTTCATTTGACTTCGGAAACTGCTGTCAGAATCTAAGTAGAATGGCACAAGCTCACAGACAAGGATAGTATTAATAGTTTCCTTTCCAGGAAGCAATTTTAAATTGAAAGAAACACTTTTAAATTGACAGAATCTGAAGCCTGATTCTAGGGGACAAAAGAAATATGGGCCAAGAATATCTCAAAGTCTTTGAACTGAGTTTGAGGCACAAACGTTGGGGTGTTGGGAGGAGGAAGGAAAATAATAGAGATGACAAAGATAAAGAGCTTGAACTGAAGAAGAACTGGGACATGCAGGAATAGATACCCAGGGATGACACATTTTTAGTACTAAAGGTAAAACTTTCACCAAAGAGCCCTGTTTATAATTCATATCCCCCAGATTCTAGTTTTATATTTCAGGTCCCCCAGCTTCCAGTGGGGCTTCCCTGGTGGTAAAGAACCTGCCTGCAATGTGGGAGTCCCAGGTTTGATCCCTGGGTCAGGAAGATCCCCTGGAGAAGGGAATACCTACCTATTCCAGTATTTTTGCCTAGAGAATCCCATGGACAGAGGAGCCTGGTGGGCTATAGTCCCCGGGATCGTAGAGTTGGACACGACTAACACTTTCACTTTTGTCTTTTTCAGCTTCCAGTACTGTCATCCAAGGACTAATTTGGCTGCTAGGTAATAAGGATAAGAGAATTTTCTAGGTTGGTAGGAAATTGAGGAGAAACATGGATTTATGAATACCATACATGCAGGGATCAATGTAGAAATAGATATGAAATTAGAGTTTGGGTTGGGCAACTGAAAAACTGGATTGGAATGATGACACAATTTTTGGAGTGTCTTAGTCTGTTCAGGATTCTGCAGCAATATACCATACACTGAGTGGTTAAACACCAGATGTTCTTTTCGTGTAGTTCTGGAGCCTGGGAAATCCAGCAACAGCTGGCATGTCTGAGATCTGGTTAGAGCCTGCTTTCTGGCTTGCAGAGAGCTGTTTTTTCATTGTATCCTCACATGGCACAGAACACAGAGAGAAGGAACTTCTCTTGGGTCTTTTCTTATAGAGTCACTAATCCAATTTATAAGGGATCCACCCTCAAGACCTAATTACCTTGCAGATTCCTCATCCATACTATATAATGGAACTTAGGCTTCAACATTTGAATTTTTAAAAGGGAACACAAACATGCAGTCCCTAATAGAAGGCCTTTAATATAGATTATAGAGTCTGTGCTCTATTTTGAAATTGTGTTTTTGAGAAAACAAAGTAGTAGAGGGTAGGGAGTAGCAGGGTGACGGCAGTGCTATAGCAGGATTAATGTACTATTGGATATAAGACAGAGTAGTACTAGGACTTCCCTGGTGATCCAGTGGCTAAGATTCTGCACTTCTAATGTAGGAGCCCCAGGTTGGATTCCTGGCCCTAGTGACTCAGATGGTAAAGAAACTGCCTACAGTGCGGGAGACCCGAGTTTGATTCCTGGGTCTGGAAGATCCCCTGGAGAAGGGAATGGCAACCCATTCCAGTATTTTTGCCTGGAGAATTCCATGGACAGAGAAGCCTGGCGGGCTACAGTCCATGGGGTCGCAAAGAGTCAGACACGACTGAGTGACTAATGCTTTCGCTTTGAGGGAACTAGATCCCACATGCCGCAACGAAGACCCAGTGCAGCCAAATAAAATAAACATAAAATTTAATATTAAAGAAGAAGGTGTTGCCATAACTTAAGAACAGGTTAATGTATACCCAAATTGACCAATGAGAGTAAAAATTGGGACAGAGAGAATCAGGAATATATTTGACAGATGAATCCAGTCACTTGCATTTGGCCATAGGTTAGAAAGCTCATTGAGTTTCTGCTGAATATTTTCTGAGGTATAAAAACAACTGTGTAATGTGGCAGTGAAATACGGTGGCTGCTGGACCCAGATTGTTCCGTTTGTTGCATCTGTAAATCACTGTGTAAATACCTTGCAATGGAAAACTCTCTGAAGTCAGACATAGATTGTGTAAAACAGAGACAGAAGATACATGTTACTCTTAAAAAATGAACAATTTAGTAGTAAAAGTATTGGGCACAAAAATATTAATTAAAAGTCAGACAATTCACCTACAAGGATCATCAACTGTGCCCATGTCTAATTATGCTGCCACAGATTAACAATCACTTTGAAAAACCAATCACAACATTTTACATGTGTCAGAGATGTATTTTATTCAATGTTGGTTTTTATACATTTTATGATTTAAAATGTTAGTGACAGATTGCTTTAATTAGAAAAGCTATACTCCCATACATTTTTTTTCCAGAAAAAAAATGGTTACTGGTAATTTTAAGGTGTTATAACCATTCCATTTTAACTGATATGAATATCACAGGATAGCAGAAAGTGGCAAACTTTTCCAAGGGAAATATCTTGGTACCTTGAAATTCAGCAAATGCTTTAAATGCATAGGTGTCAAAGTGTGTGGTACATATTTTTTTTTACTGTATAATTTAGCTAATGTCTTTACTGTCATCAGTAGAAGTGCATATTTCAACTCTTTTACTAAGTTAGAATCCAAAGCAATAGAATTTCTGAAGAGTTTTTGTTGAAAATTAAGGGATGATATTTGTCGTACAGCATAAATAGGTGAGAGGTGTCCTAAATCTGTGGGCCTAAGGATGAGCACAGCATTATGTCATTTTGATCTCCTGCACAATTTCTCTTCATGAATAGCCCTGGAGGATCCCCAGAGCCAGCTTTTGGGGCTGGTAAAAAGAAAAAAAAAAAAAAAAAAAAAGACCTCTCCCATGATGTGTCCTATAGAAGAGCTGAAAGGTTTAGAGGTAAAGGCTAGTTTCTGTGACCCATTCATGTTGCTGCTGCTGCTGCTGCTAAGTCGCTTCAGTCGTGTCCGACTCTGCGCGACCCCATAGACTGCAGCCCAACAGCCTCCCCCGTCCTGGGGATTCTCCAGGCAAGAACACTGGAGTGGGTTGCCATTTCCTTCTCCAATGCAGGAAAGTAAAAAGTGAAAGTGAAGTTTCTCAGTCGTGTCTGACTCTGTGCGACTCCATGGACTGCAGCCTACCAGGCTCTTCCGTCCATGGGATTTTCCAGGCAAGAGTACTGGAGTGGGGTGCCATTGCCTTCTCCTCATGTTGCTGCAGATGATATTATTTCATTCTTGTTTTTGTGGTTGAGTGATATTCCATTGTATAAATATACCACATCTTTATTCATTCATCTATTAATGGACATATAGATTGTTTCCATGTCTTGGCTATTGTAAATGGTGCTACATTAGGGTGCATGGGGACTTCCTTGGTGGTCCAGTGATTGAGAATCCACCTTCTGGTGTAAAGGACACAGGTTCCATCCATGATCAGAAGACTAAGACCCCATGTGCTTCTGGGCAACTAAGCCCACATCCCATAACTAGAGAAGTCCATGAGCCACAGCTGTTGAGCTCATGTGCTCCAGAGCCCATGCTCTGCAACAAAAGCATGCCCAGCTAGAGAAGCCCACATGCCACAATGAAGAATTAGCATGGCCAAAATTAAAAAAAAAAACAAATTAGGGTGCATGTATCTTTTCAAGTTAAAGTTTTCTTCTTTTCTGGATAAATGCCCAGGAATCATGTGCTTTATAAATGGCAGATCTGGGATGAAAATCTGGATTTAAAAAATCTTATTCTTAAGCATTTTTCACCACACATTCTTCCTCTTATGAAAGACCATCAAAGAATGGTGAATAGGCACAAGTCACTTTGGCTCTTCATAGTATTACCTGTACTAATCTGTCCTTTGGTATTTGCTATCAAATAACTCATTGAAATTCACTGTTGTATTTGTTGTAGGAGTTTCATATAAAGTTGTTGTTCTTAGAAACCCATAAAGTTTCCTTGAGGAGGACCAGCAGTGATCTTAAAGAGTCTGATGAATTGCATGTGGGTGTCCCTGGCTTCCTTTATTTTTCCAGACATTCTTTTTTTTTTTCAAATGTATAAGTAATTCATTTGTTTCTGTTTACATATATAAAGAAATATATAGTTTATTAATTTAGAAATATCAATGTATTCTAATAAAGCTTTTCGTTTCTTCAGTTGTTTTATTTTTTAGATTCGACATGTTTTAAGAAGAAATTTAGTTCAAAGTATTCACATGAATCTTTGCCATCAATATCTTTATAATCAAAAGACAGTTTTCCAGAAAATGTCCATAGAATGTAAGTATAAATTATGACCCTAATCCACTTCTAATCACAGCACAGTATTTTTTTCAACCTATAGATCTGGCAGTACTTCGTGCCTCATCTTGTCAGGATCAACGTAACAATCTCTTAATTTATAAGAACATGAAAGACAGGTTGGTGAGGGTGGAAGAGATGAAATACGCAGAAATAATATTTATGACCATCATACAAAAGAAAGTTCACTAAGTATAAGCATCCTGAGCTTTGAAGCTCAGTGTCAGTGGTTGTCCTTATGGAAGATACATATGCTCTTTCTTCATTCTCCTGATATCTAGGGGTTGAGAATCTATTCAGAGCCTCTGGAATAATCTTTGGAGAACTTTTATACCAGACACAATGCACAAGCATCACTAGCAACCCCTTAGAAAACCAAAATCATTTATTCCCACAATGGTTCATCACAGATACCCACCTGTGTGGCCTTACACTCTTACTTAAAGAAATATGTGTGATTGTAGTGAGTTCATTAGTAGGAAAGTTTACTTTAGATTGATTGGGTAGTTTTTAAAAATTTTATTGGAATATAATTGATTTACAATATTGTGTTCGTTTCAAGTATACAGCAAAGTGAATCAGTTGTACATATACATAATCCAGTCTTCCATTATTTTTTTTAGATTATTTTCCTTTTTAGGCCATTACTGAGAATTGAGTAGAGCTGTCCATGCTATACAGAAGGTTCTTATTAATTATCTATTTTATATATAGTGCTTTGTATATGTCAATCCCAATATATCTCTTTCCCATTTATCTGCTTATAACCATAAGTTTGTTTTCTAAATCTGTGACTCTACTTCTGTTTTGTAAATACATTAATTTGTACCTTTTTTAGATTCCACATATAAGCAATAGCATATATTTTCTTTCTGAATCTGACTTATTGCACTCAGTATGACAATCTCTAGGTTTGTCCATGTTGCTGCAAATGGCATTAGTTTGTTCTTTTTTATGGCTGAGTAATATTCCATTGTATAAATGTGCCACATCTTGTTTTACATTCCTCTGTTCGATCCACATCCTTTAGTCGCTAAGTTGTGTCTGATTCTTGTGACCCCATGGACTGTAGCCTGCCAGGTTCCTCTGTTCATGGGATTCTCCAGGCAAAAATCATGGAGTGGGTTGCCATTTCCTTGTCCATGGGGTCTTCCTGACCCAGGAATCGAACCCAGATCTCCTGCATTGCAGGCAGTTTCTTTACTGACTGAGCTATGAGGCAAACCCTGGTCTACATCCTACAGTAATGAAAATAGCAAAAATAAACAAATTGGATCTAATTAAACTCAAAAGCTTTTGCACAGTGAAGAAAACCATAAACAAAATGAAAGGAAATCCTCAGAATGGGAGAAGTTATTTGCAAATGAAGCACCTGACAAGGGATTAATCTCCAAAATATGCAAACAGCTCAATGTAACAAAAAACAAAAAAACAAACACTAAACAACCCAATCAAAAAATAAGCAGAAGATCTAAATAGACTTTTCTCCAAAGAAGATGTTGTTCAATGACTAAGTCATGTCTGACTCTTTGCAATGCCATGAACTGCAGCAAGCGAGGCTTCTCTGTCCATCACCATCTCCAGGAATTTGCTCAAAGTCATGTCCATTCAGTCAGTGATGCCATCCAACTATCTCATCCTCTGTTGTTCCTTTCTCCTCCTGCCTTCAGTCTTTCCCAGCATCAGGGTCTTTTCCAATGAATCAACTCTTTGCATCAGGTGGCCAAAGTATTGGAGTTTTAGCTTTAGCATCAGTCCTTCCAATGAATATTCAGGGTTGATTTCCTTTAGGATTGACTGGTTTGATCTCCTTGCAGTCCAAGGGACTCTCAAGCGTCTTCTCCAACAGCACAGTTCAAAAGCATCAATCCTTTGGTGCTCAGCCTTCTTTATGGTCCAACTCTCACATCCATACACAACTACTGGAAGAAAATACAGAAGACATACACATGGTTAAAAAACACATGAAAAGATGGTTAACATCACTAATTACTAGAGAAATGCAAATCAAAACTACAATGAGGTATCACCAGTCAAAATGACCATTATAGAAAAAATCTACAAAAAAATAAATGCTAGAGAGGATGTGGAGAAAAGGAGACCTTGCTGCACTATTGGTGAGAATGCGAATTGAAACAGCCACTATGAAGAACACTGTGGCTATCCCTTAAAAAACTGAAAATAAGAGTTGACCCAACAATCTCACTACAGGGCATATACTTGGAGAAAACTATAATTGAAAAGGATACATGCACCCCAGTGTTCATTGCAGCACTTCTTAACAGTAGCCAGGATATGACTGGGTAGTTTTAAAACTGATTTTTTTGTTGTTGTGTAGTGTAATTCTATTATAAATACAAGTATTTTGAAAAAGGCTTACCTCTGATCAGTTTCCATGTTATTATGTCAAAGGAGTGGAGTGTAACAGAGTTCATTTTAAGTGTTGGGCTGCTGGTGATTTGACAACATCTTCTTCAGTTCTGTCTAAATTTTGTGAGATACACACTTGCTAATTTTATATATTATATATAATATATATAATTATATATATAGCTAACTCTATATATGATGTCAGTGAAAATTCATCCTCTGCTATAGTTAACTCGCATCACACTAGGAAGTTGGTGCTCTTATATGTTCTGTTGGTGTACATTCATAATCTCCATGAGTAATCACTTGCTATGTTGCTTTTAGCTTTAATTTCTGTCAAAGTTATATATACACAAAGTTTAAAGAGACCATTAGTTCTTACAAGGTTTGTTATGAAAACCAGTAGTGTACTTTGCCTTGCTATATGTGGATTATTTCATGATATATTTCTATGTCACTCAATATCACACTTTATTGACACTTCTTGGTTTGTTAATTTTAGGCATGACTTACCGACTTCCAACTAGGGAATCTGCAGCTTTGCTCTTTTTAACCACTCCTGGTCTCCACAGCACAGATGCCACTTCCCAGCCCATGTCCTTTTGATAAATACAGTTGACAATTGACCATGTAGTGAATCTTGATAATTTTGCTTTCCTTGCACAACTTTATGTATTCTCTCACAGTCATATTGTCTGAATAGCCTCTTAAGATGTTGAACTATGTCAAGTGTTCAGCTTTCTGCTGTATTCCAATCTGGATTGTTTTCCTTCTTGGTTGGGGGACAGCTTCCTTTACCATCACTTGAGAATAAAACTTCCTTTACCATCACTTGAGAATTCCTTTTGACTCTAGTGTGTATGTACTTTTCCCTTAGTTTCTTGTTTTCCTCTTTCTTGGTTTCTTGTTTTCCACTTTCTTGGCTTACTCCTTTATTTTAATGAAGAGCATACTCTTGTAGAAAAGAGATGGAGTTGGGGGGTAAACTTCAAAAATCCTACTTATTCAAAATGGTTTTTATTTCCTGTCTTAATTTTGAGCCTGGCTGGGTAAATATATACTGCTGTATATATTTAAGGTTCTAATTGTGGCTCTTGAAGTGTGTTGATATTGTTTGGGTGTGATCTGATTTTTACTATTCTCTTTGTCACTAGGGAGCTGAAATTTTTGTGATAAAATACCTTCGTGTACTGTTCTGGGTGTTTCAATCTGAAAAAGCAAATCCTGTAGTTTGGGACATTTTCTTGAAAACTTTATTAATTATTTTTTCTCTTTATTTTCTATGTTATTTTTTTCTCTGTAATTTTTTCAGAGACTGGATCTCCTGAACTAGTTACTTTTGTCATTTCTCTAATATTGCTTCTCTTAATATTTCTGTTCTTCTTTCTGAGAAATTTAATGAATTTTATCTTTCAGTACTTTGAGTTTTTCACTTCTATGATCATATGTTTGATTCCACAGAGCTCTTTTGGGAAGCTTGTTTTTGGAATGCTCCTAACAGCACTGTTTCTGTCTCTGTGCAACAGTTTATCTTATCTCTTTGAGTATATTAATGACTTTTCTTCTCTTTGTATAGTCCTTGTTTCCTCCAAATTGTCATTTTTTTCATCAGAGGCTTTATTCAGATGTTGGTAATTTTTGTTTGCTGCTCCCATTTAATAGTAGACGTCTGAAAAGCCATTTCAAGGGTGAAGGTAGGGCTGGTATACCATGAGTTTTACTATAGGATGATATGGCTAGGCCATTTTTGGGTCAACTTCTAATTTTGGTATCTTTTAGGTCTTTCTTCTTAACTAGTAAGGGCCTCTGAAGAAGACTCGTATATCTACTGGATGTAAAGGTCCATCAGCTGCCGGCATTCTGAGATCTGAGTAGGGAAAGTAGACTGGGGTCTAAGAATCCATGAAGATGTGATACTTCATCTCTCTGGATTTGGTGTCATATTTCTACTCTCACCTGTATCAGTTCAGATGAGTTCAGTTCAGTCGCTCAGTCCTGTCTGACTCTTTGCGACCCCATGAATCGCAGCACACCAGGCCTCCCTGTCCATCACCAACTCCCAGAGATCACTCAGACTCATGTCCATTGAGTCAGTAATGCCATCCAGTCATCTCATGCTCTGTCATCCCCTTCTCCTACTGCCCCCAATCCCTCCCAGCATCAGAGTCTTTTCCAATGAGTCAACTCTTCGCATGAGGTGGCCAAAGTACTGGAGTTTCAACTTCAGCATCATTCCCCTCAAAGAAATCCCAGGCTGATCTCCTTCAGAATGGACTGGTTGGATCTCCTTGCAGTCCAAGGGACTCTCAAGAGTCTTCTTCAACACCACTGTTCAAAAGCATCAATTCTTTGGCGTTCAGCCTTCTTCACAGTCCAACTCTCACATCCATACATGACCACTGGAAAAACCATAGCCTTGACTAGACGGACCTTTGTTGGCAAAGTAATGTCTCTGCTTTTGAATATGCTATCTAGGTTTGTCATAACTTTTCTTCCAAGGGGTAAGTGTCTTTCAATTTCATGGCTGCAATCACCATCTGCAGTGATTTTGGAGCCCAAAAAATAAAGTCTGACGCTGTTTCCACTGTTTCCCCATCTATTTCCCATGAAGTGATGGGACCAGATGCCATGATCTTCATTTTCTGAATGTTGAGTTTTAAGCCAACTTTTTCACTCTCCTCTTTCACCTTCATCAAGAGGCTTTTGAGTTCCTCTTCACTTTCTGCCATAAGGATGGTGTCATCTGCATATCTGAGGTTATTGATATTTCTCCCGGCAATTTTGATTCCAGCTTGTGCTTCTTTCAGCCCAGCATTGCTCATGATGTACTCTGCATATAAGTTAAATAAGCAGGGTGACAATATACAGCCTTGACGTACTCCTTTTCCTATTTGGATCCAGTCTGTTGTTCCATGTCCAGTTCTAACTGTTGCTTCCTGACCTGCATACAAATTTCTCAAGAGGCAGATCAGGCAGTCTGGTATTCCCATCTCTTTCAGAATTTTCCACAGTTTATTGTGATCCACACAGTCAAAGGCTTCGGCATAGTCAATAAAGCAGAAATAGATGTTTTTCTGGAACTCTCTTGCCTTTTCCATGATCCAGCGGATGTTGGCAATTTGGTCTCTGGTTCCTCTGCCTTTTCTTAAACCAGCTTGAACATCTGGAAGTTCACGGTTCACATATTGCTGAAGCCTGCCTTGGAGAATTTTGAGCATTACTTTACTAGCGTGTGAGATGAGTGCAATTGTGTGGTAGTTTGAACATTCTTTGGCATTTCCTTTCTTTGGGATTGGAATGAAAACTTTTCCAGTCCTGTGGCCACTGCTCAGTTTTCCAAATTTGCTGACATATGGAGTGCAGCACTCTCACAGCATCATCTTTCAGGATTTGAAATAGCTCAACTGGAATTCCATCACCTCCACTACCTTTGTTCATAGTGATTCTTTCTAAGGCCCACTTGACTTCACATTCCAGGATGTCTGGCTCTAGGTCAGTGATCACACATGGTGATTATCTGGGTCATGAAGATCTTTTTTGTACAGTTCTTCTGTGTATTCTTACCACCTCTTCTTAATATCTTCTGCTTCTGTTAGGTCCATACCATTTCTGTCCTTTATCGAGCCCCTCTTTGCATGAAATGTTCCCTTGGTATCTCTAATTTTCTTGAAGAGATCTCTAGTCTTTCCCATTCTGTTGTTTTCCTCTATTTCTTTGCATTGATCGCTGAGGAAGGCTTTCTTATCTCTTCTTGCTATTCTTTGGAACTTGCATTCAGATGCTTATATCTTCCCTTTTCTCCTTTGCTTTTCACTTCTCTTCTTTTAACAGCTATTTGTAAGGCCTCCACAGACAGCCATTTTGCTTTTTTGAATTTCTTTTCCATGGGGATGGTCTTGACCCCTGTCTCCTGTACAATGTCACGAACCTCAGTTCATAGTTCATCAGGCACTCCATCTATCAGATCTAGTCCCTTAAATCTATTTCTCACTTCCACTGTATATGATGTATAATCATAAGGGAATTGATTTAGGTCAAACCTGAATGGTCTAGTGGTTTTCCCTACTTTCACCTGAATCACCCCCTCTTAAATCCAGAAGGTCTTTTTTGTGTTTGTTTTTTTTTAAACTTCTCTAATACATAAAATCTCAGTGATTTGCTGACTTAGGAGAGAGGATCTGAAGAGCTGCTCCTTCAAGTCATCCTTCTCATTTTAGGATTCTCTTTATCATCATTTCCACAGTGAAATGGTGCTATCAGCTTTTGAGTCTTTTGAGGATTCTGTTGAATAAATAAGATTTATTTTTGGCTTTTTCCTCCCCTACTGCTTTAGGATTCAGTTTCTCATGTAGTTTATGTTATTACAACTAGCCCATCTCTTTCAGAATTTTGCCGCTCTTACCTCCTTTTCTTCCATCTTTTGTTCTTAGGCTTTAAAGTCTCTATTCTATTATTTTTGGGAGGGGGGTTTGAGAAGAAAGCAAAAGTAGATTTGTGTGCTCAAGTCTCCATTCTAATACCTAGAGGTATCAACATTTATATTTATTTATTACCCTCTTATTATATTGTATATATTTCTGTGTGCTCCCTTAAATTCTTTTTTAAGGAGGAAAAAAGAATAAAATAAATAGATTACCATGATTAGAGTTCTAATTTGTCTAAATTCTTCATCTATAGCTGATAATCTTTTGCTTTACTGCTGTATATGAAAATGTGAATTATATTCATTTAATTATTTAAAATTCACCTTATTTTCAAGGTCTTGAAGTACAGACCAAGATCTCCACTTAGGCGCCCTCAATGGGAACATTTCCTGCTTCATCATTGATCCTAGGCTGACTTTTTCCAAAGCCTGTGTGCCCAGTGGCATCTCATCACTTTTAGTCAGGCAAATCGACTTTCTTCCTGGAAGAAATCCAGGGAGTGGAGCCTGAAAGTGTACTCTAGGTTTAGCTGTGCCAAATATGTTTCACTTTGAGATATTAGCTGTTTGGGAACAGTAGGAACTTGGTTGTATTAGGAAATTACATGAGTTTAATTGATTTTTACTCCCTTTTAAGTGTATTCTCACTAACAACCACAGAGGTCTGGTCCTTTTCCTTGCAGTTCATGTATGGAAGTGGTATATGTGTTAGTTGCTCAGTTGTATCTGACCCTTTGTGACTCCATGGACTGTAGCCCGCCAGGCTCCATGGAATTCTCCAGACGAGAATATGGAATGGGTTACCCTTTCCTTCTCCAGGGGATCTTCCTGACCTCGGGATTGAACCAGGTCTCCCACATTGCAGGAAGATCCATTACCATCTGAGCCACCAGGGAAGCCTCTGAAAGTGGTATGCACAGCTTATAAATGAAGGATGTGTGTCATCCAGTGAAAAGTGTATTGTACTGAGCTCTTTCAGGGTAGTCTGGTGTTAGGAAACTTTCTAGAAATGTTCTGCATTCAAAGAAAAAATATTTCTGAGCAGTTAATGTTAAATCATGGCTGATCCACTGAAGCTTTGGTTTGATTTGAGATAATGCAGAAAAAGACATTTTTAAGATGGAGGAGACTCTTGAGAGTCCCTTGGACAGCAAGGAGATCAAACCCAGTCAATCCTAAAGGAAATTAATCTTCATTGGCAGGACTGATGCTGAAGCTGAAGCTCCAATACTTTGGTCACCTGATGCAAAGAGCTGATTCATTGGAAAAGACTCTGATGCTGGGAAAGATTGGGGGCAAGAGGAGAAGGGGGCAACAGAGGTTGAGATGGTTGGGTGGTATCACTGACTTGATAGACATGAGTTTGAGCAAACCTGGGGAGACGGTGATGGACAGAGAAGCCTGGTGTGCTGCAGTCCATGGGATCTCAAAGAGTTGGACATGACTTAGTCACTGAGCAACAACAACAAAGCAGAGAACACAACACAAATTTTAAAATTTTCTTACATTTATTATTTTCTATGCTGAACTTTGAAACATTTTTTATTTTATCTACATTACTTTAAACAGCTACATTTGGAAAAGGTAATGAGAGCTGTTTTGTTTAAGTTTGGGGTTCAATCAGTTCTCTGAAAGTCCGTTTTTAAGATAGTCTGGAGGTTCGGACTTCTGTTGACATCTACATATGTGTGGGCCTGGATGAGGAAATAGGAAACAAGAAGCAGGAAACAAGTATCTGGGCTTTCAGACCTTCCCTCATCTGAAATGTGTGTTTGGAAGAAATGAATTTAACAGGCAAAATTTTATTCATAAACATTAAAGAAAGATTCAAGATGAATCATAAGCATTTAAGATTTTGCTAAAATATTTAAGATTTTACAAAATTCATCTGGGCAGCAGCCACTTGGATAAACAATCACCACAAGTGGAGGTCCTGAAAGGATGGAATGACTTCAATATCTTATACACAGAAATAAATAAGCTCCTGGACTCAATAAACTGATTCAATGCTGGCAGTGCAAAAACAACATTTCATCTTTATAAAATCTAGTATCTCTGATTTAATGAGATATTTGTTTCAAGGGCTTCCCTGGTGATTCAGTGATAAAGAATCTGCTTTGCAAGAGATGCAAATTTAATCCCTGGGTTGGGAAGATCCCCTGGAGAATGAAATGGCCATGCACTCCAGTATTCTTGCCTGGAAAATCCCACAGACAGAGGGGCCTGGTGGGCTACAGTCTATGGTGTTGCAAAAGAGCCTGAGATGACTTAGCGACTAAACAATGTTTCAAAGCAAAAGTGTTTAATCAGAAAACACTTGTTATGTAATTTGTGTTTTTTTCTTTTTAATGTTTAAAATTCATTTACTTTTTACTTGAAGGATAATTGCTTTACAGTATTGCATTGGTTTCAGTGGAACTGGAAACAATAAATGGACAAGAAATTACCCTGTCAAAATTATAGATAAGTGAAGACAATGCAAATATAATTTTATTTATGTTCACAGCTTTGAATGGCTTAAGTGTTTAACAGATCTGCTATGTTATGATTGACTAAAAAAGCTTTTTTTGGTCAGTTTTATTGAGGCATAATTTGCATAAATTAACATTTAAGTGTACAATTTAATGATTTTTAGCAAATATATTCAGTGTGTAGTTGCCACAGTCATAATGTAGAACATTCCCATTGTCCCAAAGAATACTTTTAAGATCCATTTCAGTCAACCCTTTCCTTCAGCCTCTGGCCATCACTCGTCTACTTTCCATATCTACAGTCTGCTTCTTAAGACATTTTATGTAAATAGGAGTATAAAGTCTTCTGTATATGGCTTCTTTCATTTAATAAGGCTTTTGAGATTAAGCTATGCTTGTGTCTGTATTAGTAGTTTAGTTTTATTGCTGAGTAATACTCCTTTGTATGGATGTACCATGATTTATTTATGCATTCACAAGATGGATATTTCAGTTCTTTCCAGTTTTTGGCAATTATAAATAAATCTGTTATGAATTAGTCTTTGTGTGTACACACATTTTTGTTTCTCTTGGGTATATTTCTAGAAGTAGAATTGCTGAGTCGTATAATAAGTATATGCTTAATGCAACCAAGCAACTGCTAAACTGTTTTCTAAAATGATTAAAAGTAAAAATGTCTATTTTGCTTTTCCATTGGCAATATATAAGAATTCCAGTTGCTCTACATCCTCATCAAAACTTGATATTGGCCAGTCTTAACCATTCTAGTGAGGGTCTAGTGGTTTTTCATTTAAGTTTTAATTTCTATCTGCCAGGTGCTAATTATATTGATCATCCTTCATGTGCTCACATACCATTTATATCTTTTCTTTTGTGAAGTGTCAGTTCTAATATTTTGCCCATTATTTTTTGATGATCTGTTATCTTCTAATTATTGAGCTTAAGAGTTCTTTATATACTGTAGACCCCAAGCCCTTTAAAATATACATATTTATAGTTTCTCCTAGATTGTGGCTTGTATTTTCATTTTTTTATCAATGTCTTTTAAAGAGTAAGATATTTTAATTTTGATAAAATTCAGTTTATAAAATTTCTTTCTTTTAGAGGTTGAGCTATTTAAGACATTTTTCTTCTTTAAGAAATCTTTGTCTAATCCAAGGGCCTACCCAGTTTTTTTTTTTTTTTTTTCCTAGAAGTTTCATAGTTTTCAGTTCAGTTCAGTTCAGTTGCTCAGTCATGTCCGACTCTTTGCGACCCCATGAATCGCAGCACGCCAGGCCTCCCTGTCCATCACCAACTCCCGGAGTTCACTCAGACTCACGTCCATTGAGTCAGTGATGCCATCGAGCCATCTCATCCTCTGTCGTCCCCTTCTCCTCCTGCCCCCAATCCCTCCCAGCATCAGAGTCTTTTCCAATGAGTCAACTCTTCACATGAGGTGGCCAAAGTACTGGACTTTCAGCTTTAGCATCATTCTTTCCAAAGAAATCCCAGGGCTGATCTCTTTCAGAATGGACTGGTTGGGTCTCCTTGCAGTCCAAGGGACTCTCAAGAGTCTTCTCCAGCACCACTCTTCAAAAGCATCAATTCTTCAGCGCTCAGCCTTCTTCACAGTCCAACTCTCACATCCATACATGACCACAGGAAAAACCATAGCCTTGACTAGACGGACCTTTGTTGGCAAAATAATGTCTCTGCTTTTAAATATGCTATCTAGGTTGGTCATAACCTTCCTTCCAAGGAGTAAGCGTCTTTTAGTTTCATGGCTGCAGTCACCATCTGCAGTGATTTTGGAGCCCCAAAAAATAAAGTCTGACACTGTTTCCATTGTTTTAGATGTTACATTTAAGTCATTACACATTTTGAGCTTATTTTTGTGTATGATATAAGGTAAAGTTTTACCTTCACATTTTTTTATATGTAAAGAACTCTTAAGCTCAATAATTAGAAGATAAACAGATCATCAAAAAATAATGGGCAAAATATTAGACCTGACATTTCACTAAAGAAAAGACTTCACACTGGTCAGAATAGCTATCATCAAAAAGTCTACAAACAGATGCTAGAGAAAGTGTAAAGAAAAGCTAACACTCCTACACTCTTGATTAGAATGTAAATTGGTATAGCTATTATAGAGAACAGTATGGAGGTTCCTTAAAAAACTAAAAAGGGTTACCATAAGACCCCAGAAACCCCATTACTCAACATATATCCAAATAGGATAAAAACTCCAATTCAAAAAGATGCATGCACCAAATGTTCAAAGCAGTACTATTTATAATAGCCAAGACATGGAAGCAATGTAAGTATCCATAGAAAGATAGATAAAGATGTGTTACCAACTAAGGAAACTATAAGCAAGGTGAAAAGACAGACTTCAGAATGGGAGAAAATAATAGCAAACAAAGCAACTGACAAAGAAGCAATCTCAAAAATATACAAGCAGCTCCTGCAGCTCAATTCCAGAAAAATAAACGACCCAATCAAAATATGGGCCAAAGAACTAAATAGACATTTCTCCAAAGAAGACATACAGAGGGCTAACAAACACATGAAAAGATGCTCAACATCACTCTGATTATCAGAGAAATGCAAATCAAAACCACAATGAGGTACCATTTCACCCGTCAGAATGGCTGTGACTCAAAAGTCTACAAGCAATAAATGCTGGAGAGGGTGTGGAGAAAAGGGAACCCTCTTACACTGTTGGTGGGAATGCAAACTAGTACAGCCACTATGGAGAACAGTGTGGAGATTCCTTAAAAAACTGGAAATAGAACTGCCATATGACCCAGCAACCCCACTGCTGGGCATACACACTGAGGAAACCAGAATTGAAAGAGACATGTGTACTCCAATGTTCATCACAGCACTGTCTATAATAGCCAGGACATGGAAGCAACCTAGATGTCCATCAGCAGACAAATGGATAAGAAAGCAGTGGTACATATACACAATGGAATATTGCTCAGCCATTAAAAAGAATGCATTTGAATCAGTTCTAATGAGGTGGATGAAACTAGAGCCTATTATACTGAGTGAAGTACGTCAGAAAGAAAAATACCAATACAGTATCAGATCAGATCAGATCAGTCGCTCAGTCGTGTCTGACTCTTTGTGACCCCATGAATCGAAGCTCTCCAGGCCGCTCTGTCCATCACCAACTCCCAGAGTTCACTCAGACTCATGTCCATCGAGTCAGTGATGCCATCGAGCCATCTCATCCTCTGTCGTCCCCTTCTCCTCCTGCCCCCAATCCCTCCCAGCATCACAGTCTTTTCCAATGAGTCAACTCTTCCCATGACCTGGCCAAAGTACTGGAGTTTCAGCTTTAGCATCATTCCTTCCAAAGAAATCCCAGGGCTGATCTCCTTCAGAATGGACTGGTTGGATCTCCTTGCAGTCCAAGGGACTCTCAAGACTCTTCTCCAACACCACACTTCAAAAGTATCAATTCTTTGGCACTCAGCATTCTTCACAGTCCAACTCTCACATCCATACATGACCACAGGAAAAACCATAGCCTTGACTAGACGAACCTTTGCTGGCAAAGTAATGTCTCTGATTTTGAATATGCTATCTAGGTTGGTCATAACTTTCCTTCCAAGGAGTAAGCGTCTTTTAATTTCATGGCTGAAGTCACCATCTGCAGTGATTTTGGAGCCCACAAAAATAAAGTCTGACACTGTTTCCACTGTTTCCCCATCTATTTCCCACGAAGTGGTGGGACCGGATGCCATGATCTTTGTTTTCTGAATGTTGAGCTTTAAGCCAACTTTTTCACTTGAAGAGGAAATAGCAACCCACTCCAGTATTACTGCCTGGAGAATCCCATGGACAGTGGAACCTGGTAGGCTACAGTCCATGGAGGTGCAGAGTCAGACCTAACTGAGCGACTAAACACACATATGCATACACATAATGGAAAAGAATCTGAAAATTATATACATTATTTATTATATATATATAACTGAGTCACTTTGCTCTACACTTGAAACATTATAAATCAACTATACTTATATAAAATAAATAAATAAAATGAAATAAAATGAATGAAAAAATATGGAGATCAAAATAGTATCTACTTCATAGAGTGTTTATAAAGGGGTTAAAAGAATAAGCCACAAAAAATCCTCAAATATTGGACATTTTTATGAGTACCTGTTCCCTCCCAGTGAATGTTCTAAGGAACTAACTTACTTAAACAGAAAGTCTTGAGTTTTCATGTGTCTGCTCTGTTCAGTCATGACCAACTCTTGCAACCCTATGGACTGTATCCACCAGGCTCCTCAGCCCATGAAATTTTCCAGGCAAGAATATTGGAGGGGGTTGCCATTTCCTTCTCCAGGGGATCTTCCTGACCCAGGGATAGAACTTGCGTTTCTTTCATCTCCTGTATTGGCAGGCAGATTCTTTACCATGAGCGCCACTACGTTCTTCCTTCATTTGTTCCTTCTGAGTAATTAGAATGTCAGCACAAATATCCAGTTATTTTCCTGTGATTAATAATTCTGGAAGAGGTTCTTATAATTCAGTGGTTTACAAAGACATCAAAAATGATTAATTGAAATGACTGAATTCACATCATGAAATTAAATTATATACAGATTACTAAGCAGTTCACTTAAGCATAACACAGTTGAAAATGGTATCCAGATAAATGACTGCTCTCCCCCACATTTATTACCAATTTATTTTTCAAGCGGTTTTTAAAAAACACTCTGCCAGTACTGCTAAGGATATTGTCCTTCTAATTTTCATCCATGTCTGTTTTTTCACTGTCCTTGCTTGTTGTTGTCCATTGATCCATTTCTGTAGTCCATGCTGGGCTGATACCTGCTGATCTAATCTGGTTCATGTCAGCCTTGTCACTTCTTTGATTTAAGGTTGATATGCTGATTACAGGATTTTTAAGACTCTGTGTTTCTATTAGTCTAACAATTCTTTTCTTGTTTATTATGACAGATATTTGCCCAATTTCTGCCATTTTTATAAACATGTTGATGGTAGCCACCTATTACAAAATGCCTCCTTTACATATTGCTGTGTAGTGAGGGGCTTTGTAGGATTTCATGGATAGGTTGCTGTGGTTCAGTTGCTAAGTTGTGACTCTGTAACCCCATGGATTGCAGCATGCCTGGCTTCCCTGTCCCTGACCATCTCCTGGAGTTTGCTCAGATTCATGTCCACTGAGTCAGTGATGCTCTCTAACCATCTCATCATCTGCTGCCCCCTTATCCTCGACAGGACTGACTACAAAGTTGATGGGGCTAAGTGTAAATTGAAAATGGGTGGATTGTTCAAAATTTATTAAAACTTTCAGGATAGTGACAGCAGAAGACTTTGTCTTCTAACCATGGGTCCTGTGCGACTGCACAAGTTGTGCCCTGTAAGTTGGCCCTGGTATTGGATTTTGTGAGAAGGAAAGAGCACACATCTGAATGTCCCTTGAAAGGGTCTCACCTGTTACTTAGAAAACTTTTTACTCAATTCAATCATTACTTTTTCTGCTGTATTGCTTCATGTTCCATCTTTTGCCATCTTGCTACACCCAGAGGTAGCACTGTAGCTGAATATATACTTATTACCTTGTTACTTGTTTTTGTGGTTTAATCACTTTATATGCACTAGTATGTTTTCTGACTATGAAAGGAGACAAAGTAAACCCCATTTATCATTATTTATCGATAAATATGTATTCAACATCAGTCTGTGCACAGTTTTGTGTATAGAAGTATACAAAGAATCTAATGGGACACAGTCCCTAAGCTGCTGTGGTTGTTTTTTGTGTACTAGGCTCTATCTGCTCCTTGCCAAATTACTTATTCTTTCTGTATCATTCCTCAACTTCTTTATCAGTAAAAATGGAGACAGTAAGATACTATCGTTGTCATTACAGTGAGAATAAAGTATATTGAGGACGTTGGGACACTGCTAGACAGGTAATGAATGCAAAAAACAAAACAAAACAAACAAACAAAAAACACATTAGCTGGTTTCCTTGGTTTTCATATCTGGACCAGGAGAAACATATGGTATTCCTACCCTTGGATTTCATGCCCAACATTAAAAAAAATTTTAATTTAATAAAAAAAATCTTTTTATTGCAGTATATCTGCTTCACAAAGTTGTGTTAGTTTCTGCTGTACAGCAAAGTGAATCATGTATTCAAGCTGGTTTTAGAAAAGGCAGAGGAACCAGAGATCAAATTGCCAAAATCTGCTGGATCATGGAAAAAGCAAGAGAGTTCCAGAAAAGCATCTATTTCTGCTTTATTGACTATGCCAAAGCCTTTGACTGTGTGGATCACAATCAACTGTGGAAAATTCTGAAAGAGATGGGAATACCAGACCACCTGATCTGCCTCTTGAGAAATTTGTATGCAGGTCAGGAAGCAACAGTTAGAACTGGACATGGAAAAACAGACTGGTTCCAACTAGGAAAAGGAGTTCGTCAAGGCTGTGTATTGTCACCCTGTTTATTTAACTTATATGCAGAGTACATCATGAGAAATGCTGGACTGGAAGAAACACAAGCTGGAATCAAGATTGCCGGGAGAAATATCAATAACCTCAGATATGCAGATGACACCACCCTTATGGCTGAAAGTGAAGAGGAACTAAAAAGCCTCTTGATGAAAGTGAAAGTGGAGAGTGAAAAAGTTGGCTTAAAGCTCAACATTCAGAAAACAAAGATCATGGCATCTGGTCCCACCACTTCGTGGGAAATAGATGGGGAAACAGTGGAAACAGTGTCAGACTTTTTTTTCTGGGCTCCAAAATCACTGCAGATGGTGACTTCAGCCATGAAATTAAAAGACGCTTACTCCTTGGAAGGATAGTTATGCCCAACCTAGATAGCATATTCAAAAGCAGAGACATTACTTTGCCAGCAAAGGTTCGTCTAGTCAAGGCTATGGTTTTTCCTGTGGTCATGTATGGATGTGAGTATTGGACTGTGAAGAAGGCTGAGTGCCAAAGAATTGATGCTTTTGAAGAGTGGTGTTGGAGAAGACTCTTGAGAGTCCCTTGGACTGCAAGGAGATCCAACCAGTCCATTCTGAAGGAGATCAGCCCTGGGATTTCTTTGGAAGGAATGATGCTAAAGCTGAAACTCCAGTACTTTGGCCAGGTCATGGGAAGAGTTGACTCATTGGAAAAGACTGTGATGCTGGGAGGGATTGGGGGCAGGAGGAGAAGGGGACGACAGAGGATGAAATGGCTTGATGGCATCACTGACTCAATGGACGTGAGTCTGAGTGAACTCTGGGAGTTGGTGATGGACAGGGAGGCCTGGAGTGCTGCGATTCATGGGGTCGCAAAGAGTCAGACACGACTGAGCAGCTGATCTGATCTGCTATATACATAGATTCCCCTCTCTTTTGGATTTCCTTCCCATTTAGGTCACTACAGAGCATTGAGTAGAATTTTCTGTGCTATACAGTAATGTCTCATTAGTTATCTGTTTTTTTTCACATAGTATCAATACTGTATATATGTCAGATCTTAACATTTGGATCAATATGCCAGTAAAAGCTGACTTTTTGCATATCAGACATAAAGCAACAAATATCAACCCTGACTATACATCAGGAATAAAACCTATAAAAATATGTATGATTTAGAATCTCTTGGCAAGTGGCCAAGATATAAATGTGCATTCATATGTTTATTGGAAATGGTAGAAAAGAACTGGGCATGTGATCTTCCTCTCTCCTTTCCTTCCTGGTTTTACTCCCCTCTCCTCCTTCCATCTTTTCCTCCTTCCTCCCTTTCTTCCTTCATTTCTTCCATCCATTTGAAAGGTTGTTGCTGAACCATGAAAGATGCCGGCATTCCTGGCCTCTGGAGGAGAAGAATTCAATCCGGGGCCAGAGATGAGGATTGATCGCTCAGGGCTTTTGTGCAATAGAGATTTATTAAAGTATAAAAGGGATAGAGAAAGCTTCTGACATAGACATTAGAAGAGGGCAGAAAGAGTAACCCCTTGTGAGTGTTAGCAATGGAGTTATATACCTTTTAATTAGTTATTACAATGAATCAAAAGAATGTCTCAAGTTTGTGAAAATTTTATCAGACCCACTCCCACAATTTACATTTTAGGATAACAAGATTAGAATTTAACAATAGAAAGACCCTACCATATCCACTCCCATAATATACATGCTAAGATATCAGGATTGGTCAGAAGGTTTTCAGAAAGGAGAAACTGTCCTCCGGCAGGATACATTGTTGTATAATCCCTAGTACAGAGTTTAAACTGAGTTGTGTAATTTACTAAGACTAAGGAATGTAGAGGGAAAAAAAGTTTGTCCTTTTCTTCTCCTTGAGAATTCCAGACTCTCGTCTCCACTTTGAGAGCCCCAGACCCCTTTCTCCTCCTTGGGGACACTGGACTTCTTATCAATCTGCCTAGGAATTGACTCTCTCACATTATCTAGCTATCATCTGTCTTGGAGGTAGAAGGTAGTGGCATTGTGTTCAGTTCAGTTCAGTACAGTTCAGTTCCTCAGTCGTGTCCTACTCTTTGCGACCCCATGAATGGCAGCATCCCAAGCCTCCCTGTCCATCACCAACTCCCAGAGTTCACTCAGTATGCTGTCTAGGCTGGTCATAACTTTTCTTCCAAGGAGTAAGCGTCTTTTAATTTCATGGCTACAGTCACCATCTGCAGTGATTTTGGAGCCCCCAAAAATAAAGTCTGACACTGTTTCCACTGTTTCCCCATCTATTTCCCATGAAGTAATGGGGCCAGATGCCATGATCTTCGTTTTCTGAATGTTTTAAGCCAACTTTTTCACTCTCCTCTTTCACCTTCATCAAGAGGCTTTTGAGTTCCTCTTCACTTTCAGCCATAAGGGTGGTGTCATCTGCATATCTGAGGTTATTGATATTTCTCCCAGCAATCTTGATTCCAGCTTGTACTTCTTTCAGCCCAGCATTGCTCATGATGTACTCTGCATATAAGTTAAATAAGCAGGGTGACAATACACAGCCTTGGAGTACTCCTTTTCCTATTTGGATCCAGTCTGTTGTTCCATGTCCAGTTCTAACTGTTGCTTCCTGACCTGCATACAAATTTCTCAAGAGACAGATCAGGTGGTCTGGTATTCCCATCTCTTTCAGAATTTTCCACAGTTGATTGTGATCCACACAGTCAAAGGCTTTGGCATAGTCAATAAAGCAGAAATAGATGCTTTTCTGGAACTCACTTGGCTTTTTTCCATGATCCAGCAGATGTTGGCAATTTGATCTCTGGTTCTTCTGCCTTTTCTAAAACCAACTTGAACATCTGGAAGTTCACAGTTCACATATTGCTGAAGCCTGCCTTGGAGAATTTTGAGCATTACTTTACTAGCGTGTGAGATGAGTGCAATTGTGCAGTGGTTCGAACATTCTTTGGCATTGCCTTCCTTTGGGATTGGAATGAAAACTTTTCCAGTCCTGTGGCCACTGCTCAGTTTTCCAAATTTGCTGGCATATAGAATGCAGCACTTTCACAGCATCATCTTTCAGGATTTGAAATAGCTCAACTGGAATTCCATCACCTCCACTAGCTTTGTTTGTAGTGATGCTTTCTAAGGCCCACTTGACTTCGCATTCCAGGATATCTGGCTCTAGGTCAGTGATCACACCATCGTGATTATCTGGGTCATGAAGATCTCTTTTGTACAGTTCTTCTGTGTATTCTTGCCACTTCTTCTTAATATCTTCTGCTTCTGTTAGGTCCATACCATTTCTGTCCTTTATCGAGCCCCTCTTTGTATGAAATGTTCCCTTGGTATCTCTAATTTTCTTCAAGAGATCTCTAGTCTTTCCCATTCTGTTGTTTTCCTCTATTTCTTTGCATTGACCGCTGAGGAAGGCTTTCTTATCTCTTCTTGCTATTCTTTGGAACTCTGCATTCAGATGCTTATATTTTTCCTTTTCTCCTTTGCTTTTCACTTCTCTTCTTTTCACAGCTATTTGTAAGGCCTCCCCAGACAGCCATTTTGCTTTTTTGCATTCTTTTCTTTGGGGATGGTCTTGATCCCTGTCTCTTGTACAATGTCATGAACCTTAGTCCATAGTTCATCAGGCACTCTATCTATCAGATCTAGTCCCTTAAATCTATTTCTCACTTCCACTGTATAATCATAAGGGATTTGATTTGGGTCATACCTGAATGGTCTAGTGGTGCCTTATAAATTCACTAGCTGCATAGTATGCTAAAGAAGAGAAACAAGAAAACAAGACATGCTAAATTCTATAATCTTTGGGAAAACAAGGGAATATACAGACTCTAACCTGCACTGAAGGGGTCTCTGGGGAGCCCTTTGGGAGACGGGACTACTGAGTGCGACTAAAAAAAAGTGGTGTAATTAACCAGGAGAAAAGTATACTCCAGGTGGAGAAATAGTGTACACAATGTAGACTTAGGCTTTTTTAAGTTTCACAGAGAGTTCTGGTGTAGAACTAGAGTTGAAATTTTTAAATTTAGAATTGCTTATTAATTCAGAATATCTGGATAGAAATGCAGAGAGACCAGGGCTGTGCTAATCTTTGTATCTCTGCCTGTTGTCTGACCTGTGCCTGCACCCCTGTTCCTTGGTCCATTCTGGTAAGTTCTTGCCTTTTGTCTTTGACCTTCCTTGGGATCTGTCCCATCCATGTGGCTTTTATGTTTTGTGTTTATGACAATGATCAGAGGAGCCTGACAGTACCCGGAGACTATGCTGAGACACTGAGTTTGTCTCCCAAAGTCTGATTATCTTTTGAAATTTACATGTTGGCCATTTATCAGTTATTTTCCTTTCCTTCCCAGGATCAGTTTCTTACCCATTTTCTTTCCATCTGTTTGTGTAGGAGAATAATCTAAAATATTCAGTTTAGATGAATTGTTGAGGTCACATTTAGCTTACAAATTATAGAGACTGGACTCAAACCCCAGTATTCTGATTCCAAGACCATATTTCTTTCTATTTAATTTCAATGAAATTTATTTTTTTGTTGTTGTTTTTTAATTTATTTTTATTTTTTAACTTTACAATATTGTATTGGTTTTGCCATATATCAACATGAATCCGCCACAGGTATACATGTGTTTCCCATCCTGAACCCTCCTCCTGCCTCCCTCCCCATATCATCCCTCTGGGTCGTCCCAGTGCACCAGCCCCAAGCATCCAGTATCGTGCATCAAACCTGGACTGGCGACTTGTTTCATATATGATATTACACATGTTTCAATGCCATTCTCCCAAGTCATCCCACCCTCTCCCTCTCCCACAGAGTCCAAAAGACTGTTCTATACATCAGTGTCTCTTTTGCTGTCTCGTATACAGGGTTATCGTTACCATCTTTCTAAATTCCATATATATGCGTTAGTGTACTGTATTGGTGTTTTTCTTTCTGGCTTACTTCACTGTGTATAATAGGCTCCAGTTTCATCCACCTCATTAGAACTGATTCAAATGTATTCTTTTTAATGGCAGAGTAATACTCCATTGTGTATATGTACCACAGCTTTCTTATCCATTCATCTGCTGATGGGCATCTAGGTTGCTTCCATGTCCTGGCTATTATAAACAGTGCTGTGGTGAACATTGGGGTACACGTGTCTCTTTCCCTTTTGGTTTCCTCAGTGTGTATGCCCAGCAGTGGGATTGCTGGATCATAAGGCAGTTCTATTTCTAGTTTTTTAAGGAATCTCCACACTGTTCTCCATAGTGGCTGTACTAGTTTGCATTCCCACCAACAGTGTAAGAGGGTTCCCTTTTCTCCACACCCTCTCCAGCATTTATTGCTTGTAGACTTTTGGATCGCAGCCATTCTGACTGGGGTGAAATGGTACCTCATTGTGGTTTTGATTTGCATTTCTCTGATAATGAGTGATGTTGAGCATCTTTTCATGTGTTTGTTAGCCATCTGTATGTCTTCTTTGGAGAAATGTCTATTTAGTTCTTTGGCCCATTTTTTGATTGGGTCATTTACTTTTCTGGAATTGAGCTGTAGGAGTTGCTTGTATATTTTTGAGATTAGTTGTTTGTCAGTTGCTTCATTTGCTATTATTTTCTCCCATTCTAAAGGCTGTCTTTTCACCTTGCTAATAGTTTCCTTTGTTGTGCAGAAGCTTTTAAGTTTAATTAGGTCCCATTTGTTTATTTTTGCTTTTATTTCCAATATTCTGGGAGGTGGGTCATAGAGGATCCTGCTGTGATGTATGTCAGAGAGTGTTTTGCCTATGTTCTCCTCTAGGAGTTTATAGTTTCTGGTCTTATATTTAGATCTTTAATCCATTTTGAGTTTATTTTTGTGTATAGTGTTAGAAAGTGTTCTAGTTTCATTCTTTTACAAGTGGTTGACCAGTTTTCCCAGCACCACTTGTTAAAGAGATTGTCTTTAATCCATTGTATATTCTTGCCTCCTTTGTCAAAGATAAGGTGTCCATATGTGCGTGGATTTATCTCTGGGCTTTCTATTTTGTTCCATTGATCTATATTTCTGTCTTTGTGCCAGTACCATACTGTCTTGATAACTGTGGCTTTGTAGTAGAGCCTGAAATCAGGCAGGTTGATTCCTCCAGTTCCATTCTTCTTTCTCAAGATTGCTTTGGTTATTCGAGGTTTTTTGTATTTCCATACAAATTGTGAAATTATTTGTTCTAGCTCTGTGAAGAATACCGTTGGTAGCTTGATAGGGATTGCATTGAATCTATAGATTGCTTTGGGTAGTATACTCATTTTCACTATATTGATTCTTCCAATCCATGAACATGGTATATTTCTCCATCTATTAGTGTCCTCTTTGATTTATTTCACCAGTGTTTTATAGTTTTCTATATATAGGTCTTTAGTTTATTTAGGTAGATATATTCCTAAGTATTTTATTCTTTCCGTTGCAATGGTGAATGAAATTGTTTCCTTAATTTCTCTATTTGCTCATTATTAGTGTATAGGAATGCAAGGGATTTCTGTGTGTTAATTTTATATCCTTCAACTTTACTATATTCATTGATTAGTTCTAGTAATTTCCTGGTGGAGTCTTTAGGGTTTTCTATGTAGAGGATCATGTCATCTGCAAACAGTGAGAGTTGTACTTCTTTTCCAATTTGGATTCCTTTTATTTCTTCTTCTGCTCTGATTGCTATGGCCCAAACTCCCAAAACTATGTTGAATAGTAATGGTGAAAGTGGGCACCCTTGTCTTGTTCCTGACTTTAGAGGAAATGCTTTCAATTTTTCACCATTGAGGATAATGTTTGCTGTGGGTTTGTCATATGTAGCTTTTATTATGTTGAGGTATGTTCCTTCTACTTCTGCTTTCTGGAGAGTTTTTATCATAAATGGGTGTTGAATTTTGTCAAAGGCTTTCTCTGCATCTATTGAGATAATCATATGGTTTTTATTCTTCAATTTGTTAATGTGGTGTATTACATTGATTGATTTGTGGATATTGAAGAATCCTTGCATCCCTGGGATAAAACCCACTTGGTCATGATGTATGATCTTTTTAATGTGTTTTTGGATTCTGATTGCTAGAATTTTGTTAAGGATTTTTGCATCTATGTTCATCAGTGATATTGGCCTGTAGTTTTCTTTTTTTGTGGCATCTCTTTCTGATTTTGGTGTTAGGGTGATGGTGGCCTCATAGAATGAGTTTGGAAGTTTACCTTCCTCTGCAATTTTCTGGAAGAGTTTGAGCAGGATAGGTGTTAGCTCTTCTCTAAATTTTTGGTAGAATTCAGCTGTGAAGCTGTCTGGACCTGGGCTTTTGTTTGCTGGAAGATTTCTGATTACAGTTTCAATTTCCGTGCTTGTGATGGGTCTGTTATATTTTCTATTTCTTCCTGGTCCAGTTTTGGAAAGTTGTACTTTTCTAAGAATTTGTCCATTTCTTCCACATTGTCCATTTTATTGGCATATAATTGCTGATCGTAGTCTCTTACGATCCTTTGTATTTCTGTGTTGTCTTTTGTGGTCTCTCCATTTTCATTTCTAATTTTATTGATTTGATTTTTCTCCCTTTGTTTCCTGATGAGTCTGGCTAATGGTTTGTCAATTTTATTTATCCCTTCAAAGAACAAGCTTTTGGCTTTGTTGATTTTTGCTATGGTCTCTTTTGTTTCTTTTGCATTTATTTCTGCTTTAATTTTTAAGATTTCTTTCCTTCTATTAACCCTGGGGTTCTTCATTTCTTCCTTTTCTAGTTGCTTTAGGTGTAGAGTTAGGTTATTTATTTGACTTTTTTCTTGTTTCTTGAGGTATGCCTGTATTGTTATGAACTTTCCCCTTAGGACTGCTTTTACAGTGTCCCACAGGTTTTGGGTTGTTGTGTTTTCATTTTCATTAGTTTCTATGCAAATTTTGATTTCTTTTTTGATTTCTTCTGTGATTTGTTGGTTATTCAGCAGCGTGTTGTTCAGCCTCCATATGTTGGAATTTTTAATCGTTTTTCTCCTGTAATTGAGATCTAATCTTACTGCATTGTGGTCAGAAAAGATGCTTGGAATGATTTCAATTTTTCTGAATTTACCAAGGCTAGATTTATGGCCCAGGATGTGATCTATCCTGGAGAAGCTTCCATGTGCACTTGAGAAAAAGGTGAAATTCATTGTTTTGGGATGAAATGTCCTATAGATATCAATTAGGTCTATGGTCTATTGTATCATTCAAAGTTTGTGTTTCCTTGTTAATTTTCTGTTTAGTTGATCTATCCATAGGTGTGAGTGGGGTATTAAAGTCTCCCACTATTATTGTGTTATTGTTAATTTCTCCTTTCATACTTGTTAGCATTTGTCTTATGTATTGTGGTGCTCCCGTGTTGGGTGCACATATATTTATAATTGTTATATCTTCTTCTTGGATTGATCCTTTGATCATTATGTAGTGACCTTCTTTGTCTCTTTTCACAGCCTTTGTTTTAAAGTCTATTTTTCTGATATGAGTATTGCTACTCCTGCTTTTTTTTGGTCCCTATTTGCATGGAAACTCTTTTTCCAGCCCTTCACTTTCAGTCTGTATGTGTCCCCTGTTTTGAGGTGGGTCTCTTGTAGACAGCATATGTAGGGGTCTTGTTTTTGTATCCATTCAGCCAGTCTTTGTCTTTTGGTTGGGGCATTCAACCCATTTACGTTTAAGGTAATTATTGATAAATATGATCCCATTGCCATTTACTTTATTGTTTTGGGTTCGAATTTATACACCGTTTTTGTGTTTCCTGTCTTGAGAATAGCCTTTAGTATTTGTTGGAGAGCTGGTTTGGTGGTGCTGAATTCTCTCAGCTTTTGCTTGTCTGTAAAGCTTTTGATTTCTCCTTCATATTTGAATGAGATCCTTGCTGGGTACAATAATCTGGGCTGTAGGTTATTTTCTTTCATCACTTTGAGTATGTCTTTCCATTCCCTCCTGGCTTGAAGAGTTTCTATTGAAAGATCAGCTGTTATCCTAATGGGAATTCCCTTGTGTGGTATTTGTTGTTTTTCCCTTGCTGCTTTTAATATTTGTTCTTTGTGTTTGATCTTCATTAATTTGATTAATATGTGTCTTGGGGTGTTTTGCCTTGGGTTTATCCTGTTTGGGACTCTCTGGGTTTCTTGGACTTGAGTGATTATTTCCTTCCCCATTTTAGGGAAGTTTTCAACTATTATCTCCTCAAGTATTTTCTCATGGTCTTTCTTTTTGTCTTCTTCTTCTGGGACCCCTATGATTCGAATGTTGTAGCATTTAATATTGTCCTGGAGGTCTCTGAGATTGTCCTCATTTCTTTTAATTCGTTTTTCTTTTTTCCTCTCTGATTCATTTATTTCTACCATTCTATCTTCTAATTCACTAATCCTATCTTCTGCCTCTGTTATTCTACTATTTGTTGCCTCCAGAGTGTTTTTGATCTCATTTATTGCATTATACATTATATATTGACTCTTTTTTATTTCTTCTAGGTCCTTGTTAAACCTTTCTTGCATCTTCTCAGTCCTTGTCTCCAGGCTATTTATCTGTGATTCCATTTTGATTTTAAGATTTTGGATCAATTTCACTGTCATTATTCGGAATTCTTCATCAGGTATATTCCCTATCTGTTCCTCTTTTGTTTGGTTTGGTGGGCATTTATCCTGTTCCTTTACCTGCTGGGTATTCCTCTGTCTCTTCATCTTGTTTAAATTGCTGAGTTTGGGGTGTCCTTTCTGTATTCTGGCAGTTTGTGGAGTTCTCTTTATTGTGGAGTTTCCTTGCTGTGTGTGGGTTTGTATAGGTGGCTTGTCAAGGTTTCTTGGTTAGGGAAGCTTGTGTCAGTGTGCTGGTGGGTGGAGCTGTATTTCTTCTCTCTGGAGTGCAATGAAGTGTCCAGTAATGAGTTATGAGATGTCTATGGTTTTGGGGTGACTTTGGGCAGCCTGTATCTTGGAGCTCAGGGCTGTGTTCCTGTGTTGCTGGAGAATTTGCTTGATATGTCTTGCCATGGAACTTGTTGGCCCTTGTGTGGTGCTTGGTTTCAGTGTAGGTATGGAGACGTTTGATGAGCTCCTGTCAATTACTGTTCCCTGGAGTCAGGAGCTCCCTGGAGTCAGGGTTTGGACTTAAGCCTCCTGCTTCCAGTTATCAGTCTTATTTTTACAGTAGTTTCAAAACTTCTCCTTCTTTACAGCACCATTGATAAAACATCTACGTTAAAGATGAAAAGTTTCTCCACCGTAAGGGTCACCCAGAGAGGTTCACAGCATTACATGGAAAAGAGAAGAGGGAGGATGGAGTTAGAGGTGACCCAAATGAGATGAGGTGGAATCGATAGAGGAGAGAGTGGGCTAACTAGTAATCACTTCCTTATGTGCACTCCAAGACAGGACTGCTCAGAGATGTTCATGGAGTTATACAGAGAAGAGAAGAGGGAGGAAGCAGACAGAGGTGGCCAGGAGGATAGAAGGGGGGATGAAAAGGAGAGAGACAGATCCAGCCAGTAATCAGTTCCCTAAGTGTTCTCCACCATCTGGAACACACATAAATTCGCCAGAGTTGGGTAGAGTAGAGAGGGTTTAGGGAGAAGACACAGGCAACTTCATGGAGAAAAAGGAGAGTCCAAAGCGGGAGAGAGCAGTCAAGTCAGTAATCTTGCTCCCAAGTAAAAAATGGGTACTGAAGATTGGGTTCTTAAAGGTACAAAATTGGTAACAAATACCTAAAAGAAAAAATTAAAAATCTAGTGTTTGAAATTTCAAAAATACAATGTTAAAGAAAAGAAGAAGGAAAAGAAAGAGAGAAAAACAAAAAACAAAAAACAAAGTCACAAAAATTATAAAGAAAATATAGGTACAAAATTGATAACAAATACCAAAAAGCAAAAGTTAAAAATCTAGAGTAGAGTTTTGAATTTCAAAAATACAATGTTAAAGAAAATAAGAAGGAAAAGAAAGAGGAAAAAAAAATCAAAGTCACAAAAATTATAAAGAAAATATAGGTACAAAATTGATAACAAATACCAAAAAGCATAAACTAAAAATCTAGGGTAGAGTTTGGAATTTAAGAAATACAATGTTAAAGAAAAGAAGAAGAGAAAGAAAGAGAGAAAAAAAAGTCAGAAAAATTATCAAAAAAAATATATAGGTACAAAATTGATAGCAAATACCAAAAAGCTAAAATTAAAAATCTAGAGTATAGTTTGGAATTTCAAAAATACAATGTTAAAGAAAAGAAGAAAAAAAAAAAGAAGAAAGAGAAAAAGAAAAAAAAAACAAGATCACAAAAATTATAAAAAATATATATATGAAGTTTGCTTTAAAAAAAATAGGGTCTTTTTTTTTTTGGAAAGTAATAGTAGGTTATAAAAGTGAAAATTAAAGGAGTAATAGAGGACTTAAAATTTTTTTAAAAATTAAAAAAAAAAAGAATGATTGTAAAAATAGTAAAAATATATCTAGGACTTTCTCTGGTGTTGTTGTGGGTATTGTGGGGTCAGTTCATTTTCGGCTAGTTCCTTGGTCCGGCTTATATTTCTCAAGATCTATAGGCCCCTTCCTATTCAGTCAGTACTAACAACGGGGTTTTAATCTATTGCCCGTCGCTTCCAAGGCAGTTCCCTCTGTTATAGCTTCTTCTGTTTGCTGGTCTCTGCAGTGTCTGATTTCCGCCTAGACTCACTTGTTCAGTCGCGCTGTGGGGAGGGAGGGACGCTGCAAACAAATAACACTGGTGTGTGCTCGCAGTGCCTCAGCCACACTGGGCCTGTCCCCACTCACGGCGTGTGTAGCTTCCCTGCCCACACTGCTCAGGCTCTTGGTTGCTCTGCTGGGAACCATCTGAGGCTGGCCCTGGGCTGCTTGCACCTCCCAGGTCTAAGCCGCTCAGGTTCAGACACTCGGGTAGTCCTCAGAGGCACAGACTCAGACTCGGTTGGGCCTGTGTTTTGTGCCCTTCCCAGGTCCGAGCAGCTCAGGTGATGACGTGTTTGGGGAGCGCAGTTGCTGCGACTTATCGCCTCCCTGCTGCTCAGTCTTCTGGGTGTACAACTGGCACACCTTCTCAGGCGGATGTTGACCGTCCAGAACCCCAAGAAGTCTTAGTTAACAAAGAAGCCTGCTTACAGTTTTGTACATAATGTCTCTCTGGGGCTCTGATTGCCCTCTTCTGGCTCTGGCTGCCTGTCACCGGAGGGGGATGGTCTGCAGCCGGCTATCTCTGTTCACGGGCCTGGCGGTGTCCTAGGTTAGGGCTGGCTCTTCGTGCGGTAGTCATCCCACAGTCTGGTTTGCTAGCCCAAATTAGTTCGCCCAGATAGCGCTCAGGGCATTCAGGCCAGATGCCTACTACAAGCAATGCAGCCCACGCCTCCCTGCCCAGCCCCCACTTGCAGGTTTCTGCGCTTCCTCTCCGCTGGGGGAGTTACCGTTGGGCTCGCAATCTGTGGGTTTTATTTGTTTATTTATTTTTCCTCCCTGTTATGTTGCCCTCTGTGCTTCCAAGGCTTGGCACAGACTCGGCAGTGAGAGTGTTTCCTGCTGTTTGGAAACTTCTCTCTTTTTAAGACTCCCTTCCTGGGACGGAGCTCCGTCTCTCCCTCTTTTGTCTCTTTTTTTGTCTTTTATATTTTTTCCTACCTCCTTTCGAAGACAATGGGTTGCTTTTCTGGGTGCCTGATGTCCTCTGCCGGCATTCAGAAGTTGTTTTGTGGAATTTACTTGGCTTTTAAATGTTCTTTTGATGAATTTGTGGGGGAGAAAGTGGTCTCCCCGACCTATTCCTCCACCATCTTAGCTCCTCCCCTCTCAGTGAAATTTAAAGACATTATTTTTAACTTATTTTGTATTTTGAGCTACAATCTGTTTAATTTTTAAAAAAACTGAAGTATAGTTGACCTACAATGTATTTGTTTCAGGTGTGCAACAAAGAAGTGATTCAGTTATACATACATATTTATTCTTTTTCAAATTCTGTTCCATTATAGGTTATTACAAGATACTGAATATAGTTCCCTGTGCTATACAGTAGAGTAAATGAGGAGTTTTGGATTAACAGATGCACTACTTTATATAAAATAAGCAACAATGATCTATTGAACTACTTTCTCAATTCTTATTCCATTTGTTGTCTAACAACAGACAGAAGAAATCTGTGGGGAAGAGGACAGTTTTGGTTACCATGGTAGCCAGTCTCCAAAGATGGCCTTTGGCAGTCCCTCCCTTATTCCTCACAGGAAAAGACTATATTCCGTCCCTTTGAATCTGGGCTACACTGTGACAGTTTTGACCAATAGAATGTCCTGGATCTTCTGAGTTCAGGTCTTAAAAGGACTAATAGCTTCTCTTCCTTTCCTCTTGGAACACTCACTCTTGTGATATTCCTTCAAAAACTCCAGCTGTCATGCCATAAGCCCCATGAGACCAGAGGTGCCTTGATCCACAGCCCAAGGTATGTTTCTGGTGGACATCCAGTAGCAACTGCCAGCCTGAGAGTCAGACATCTTGTCTGTCTCAGTGCAATTGAGCCCCTAGACAACTATAGACCCAGCCAATATCCTATAGCAGAGAAGGACTATCCAACTGATGCTTAAGGAAACATGAGAGATAGTAATATGGCTATTATCATAAGCCACTAAATTTTGAGGTGATTAATTACACAGCAATGGATAGCTGAAAATGTTACCTCTATAACAAGAGGTAACATTATATCTTCTTTATATATTTTGAAAAATATGAAAGCAATATGTGAAAAGTAATAAAGCCCATGTAACTTACTGGATAGACTAGCTTATTAAAGTAACAATGATCTCTGATACAATGGAGTTTTTCTGAAAATTATTTTTAATGACCAGAAGTCTAGTTATACTGAAGAGAGAAAAAATGAAAATGACAGTGGAATTTAAAATGCCTCATTAATTTGGAATAAGTACACAATCTAGAATCAAAGGAACTTGGATCAACTTACTGAATATCCTTTTGTGACTTAAAAAAAAATGTACTCATTGTTTGGCATTTGAGAGTTGATTTGGAGCAAAAGTGTCTAAAGAAATTACCTCTTTATGGGCCAAAACACAGAAGAGGGACAGAGTACTAGGGACTAAGACATCAAGAGATATTTCCTGCTGGGGGCCTCTGCAGCTGGCATTTAAGGAAAGGAAAACTGAACGGCAGTACTATTTTAGAAATACATATTCTTTAGTTATGATGAGCATATTTTCTGAACCAGAAATTCGGACATCTGCTTGACAAATATGTATGAAATTATGAAGGCAATGGGATAGAATCATCAGGAAACAATTACAAAGACACAGCTGCAGAGATGGTAAGGTAGGTGATAACTAAAAATAGTTAAATAAAATGACTATAGTACTTATCATATGCCAAATACTATCCTAAATATCAGACATTAACTCATGTAATAATTAAAAACCCTCTATGACATATATCCTATGTTAATACATTTTTGAGAAATGAAGAAACTAAGGCACAGGACTTTTAGGTGTCAGAACAAACTGTGAAGACAGTTTTATTTTGGAATCCATATCATTATACTGTGTCTAAGTATAGTTTTCAAGGTTAAGTGCAAAGTGGGGGAAGGCTATATAGTTCTTAATTAATGGGACAGAATAATTGGAGCTTATATAAGCTGATTATAGGTAAAAGATTTTTGGAGCTTTATTAAAGGCAACTGAGATACCTCCTGCCTATCTGACTCTCATCTCTGGAGGCACTGGTAGGAAACATGGAGCTGCTGCTGTCTGGCAAGTGGTGCCCATGACATACTTCTTGGTGCTTAAGCAAAGAGAAGGGAATAGCATTGTCACAACCATGAACTACTAGCTCATGACTCTACCAGTTCAGCATCTCATAGGGAATATAGTTTCTCCTGTTTGAAAATCAAATGATTTGTTCCCTCTGTTATATGCATGTTTTGTGTGTCAAGAATGAGGAAAAATTGAGGCAGTAATTTGGGTGCCAGATCAATGTGATCAATGTGACTAGTGATGGAAGTAAAGTCCAATGCTATAAAGAACAACATTGCATATGAACCTGGAATTTTAGGTCCATGAATCAAGGCAAATTGGAAGTGGTCAAACAGGAGATGGCAAGAGTGAATATCGACATTTTAGAAATCAGCAAACTAAGATGGACCGGAATGGATGAATTTAACTCAGATGATCGTTATATCTACTACTGTGGGCAATAGTCCCTTAGAAGACATGGAGTAGCCATCATAGTCAACAAAGGGGTCAGAAATGCAGTACTTGGATGCAGTCTCAAAAACTACAGAATGACTTCTGTTAATTTCCAAGGCAAGCCATTCAATATCACAGTAATCCAAGTCTGCCCAAATAGTAATGCTGAAGAAGCTGAAGTTGAACAGTTCTATGAAGACCTACAAGACCTTCTAGAACTAAATCCCCCAAAAGGCTAATAGAGTTTTGCCAAGAGAATGTGCTGATCATAGCAAACACCCTCTTAAAACAACACAAGAGAAGACTCTATACATGGGCATCATCAGATGGTCAATACCAAAGTCAGATAGATTATATTCTTTGCAGCAAAGATGGAGAAGCTCTATACAGTCAGCAAAAACAAGACCGGGAGCTGACTGTGGCACAGAACATGAACTTCTTATTGTCAAATTCAGACTTAAATTGAAGAAAGTAGGGAAAACCACTAGACCATTCAGGTATGACCTAAATCAAATCCCTTACGTTTATACAGTGGAAGTGAGAAATAGATTCAAGGGATTACATCTGATAGACAGAGTGCCTGAAGAACTATGCACAGAGGTTCGTGACATCATATAGGAGGCAATAGGTCATCAATGCAAAGAAATAGAGGAAAACAATAGAATGGGAAAGTCTAGAGATTTCTTCAAGAAAATTAGAGACACCAAGGGAACATTTCATGCAAAGATGGGCACAGTAAAGGACAGAAATAGTATGGACCTAAGAGAAGCAGAAGATATTAAGAAGAGGTGATAAGAATACACAGAAGAACTATACAAAAAAGATCTTCATGACCCAGATAATCACGATGGTGTGATCACTCACCTAGAGCCAGACATCCTGGAATGCAAAGTCAAGTGGGCCTTAGGAAGTATCACTACAAACAAAGTTAGTGGAGGTGTTAGAATTCCAGTTGAGCTATATCAGATCCTAAAAGATGATGCTGTCAAAGTGCTGCACTGAATACGCCAGCAAATTTGGAAAATCAACAGTGGCCACAGGACTGGAAAAGGTCGGTTTTCATTCCAATCCCAAAGAAAGGCAACGCCAAAGAATGCTCAAACTACTGTACAATTGCACTCATCACATACACTAGTAACATAATGCTTAAAATTCTCCAAGCCAGGTTTCAACAGTATGTGAATTGTGAACTTCCAGATGTTCAAGCTGGATTTAGAAAAGGCAGAGGAACCAGAGATCAAATTGCCAACATCTGTTGGATCATCAAAAAAGCAAGAGCATTCAATAAAAATATCCACTTCTCCTTTATTGAATACACCAAATCCTTTGGCTGTTTGGATTACAACAAACTGTGGAAAATTCTTCAAGGATGGGAATACCAGACCACATAACCTGCCTCTTGAGAAGTCTGCATGCAGGTAAAGAAGCAACAGTTAGAACTGGACATGGAACAGCAATCTGGTTCCGAATAGGGAAAGGAGTACGTCAGGACTGTATATTGTCACCCTGCTTATTTAACTTATATGCAGAATACATCATGAGAAACGCTGGGCTGGATGAAGTACAAGCTGGAATCAAGATTGCCGGGAGAAATATCAATAACCTCAGATATGCAGATGGCAGCACCCTTATGGCAGAAAGTGAAGAGGAACTAAAGAGCCTCTTGATGAAAGTGAAAGAAGAAAGTGAAAAAGTTGGTTTAAAGCTCAACATTCAGAAAACAAAGATCATGGCGTCTGGTCCCATCACTTCATGGCAAATAGATGGGGAAACAGTGGACACAGTGGCTGACTTTATTTTTTGGGGGGCTCCAAAATCACTGCAGATGGTGACTGACTACAGCCATGAAATTAAAAGATGCTTACTCTTTGGAAAAAGAAGTTATGACCAACCTAGATAGCACATTAAAAAGCAGAGACATTACTTTGCCAACAAAGGTCCATCTAGTCAAGGCTATGGTTTTTCCAGTAGTATGGGTGTGAGAGTTGGAGTATAAAGAAAGCTGAGCACCAGAGAATTGATGCTTTTGAACTGTGGTGTTGGAGAAGACTCTTGAGAGTCCCTTGGACTGCAAGGAGATCCAACCAGTCCATCCTAAAGAAAATCAGTCCTGAGTATTCATGGAAGGTTTGATAATGAAGCTGAAACTCCAGTACTTTGGCCACCTGATGAGAAGAAATGATTCATTTGAAAACACTCTGATGCTGGGAAAGATTGAAGGTGGGAGTAAAAGGGGATGACGGAGGATGAGATGGTTGGATAACATCACCGACTAAATGGACATGAACTTGAGTGAACTCTGGGAGTTGGTGATGGACAGGGAGGCCTGGAGTGCTGCAGTCCATGGGGTCACAAAGAATTAGACATGACTGAGTGACTGAACTGAACTGAACTGATAGAATTTTATTTTAATCAGAAGAGGGTTGGCCATTCAGAAACACAGAAAAAGTGGAGAAAATTGTTGAGGTAAAGTTGAATATAGCCATATATACAATACAAGAGAAAAATGATTCTCAGCTATTAGAGCAAGAATGTATCTGGGTCAAGGACAAGTCCATCCTTGGTTTGGACATAGGTGCAAGGAATGGAGAAAGTGAGTTTATAGTATTTCTGTTCCTCATTGGTAATATTATCCCTAATGGATACTCTATATGGGACTTTATTAGACTGGAGACAGTAAATGATCATAACTCTTCTTGTTCTGACCCTATTATAGGTAAGCAAACATCTGGTTATGACTTGATTTCCTATGTAATTCTGCATAGAAAATCTAAAGTGAAGACCCAGAGGTGAATTTAGACCAAAACTTTTTTAAAATTTTAATTTATTTATTTTAATTAGAGGCTAACTACTTTACAGTATTGTAGTGGTTTTTGCCATACATTGACATGAGTCAGCCATGAGTGTACATGTGTTCTCTATTCTGAACCCCCCTCTCCCCTCCCTCCCCATCCCATCCCTCAGGGTCATTCCAGTGCACCAGCCCTGAGCACCCTGTCTCATGCATCGAACCTGGACTGGCGATCTGTTTATCATATGATAATATACATGTTTCAATGCTATTCTCTCAAATCATCCCACCCTCGCCTTCTCCCGCAGAGTCCAAAAGACTGTTCTATACATCTGTGTGTCTTTTGCTAGACCAAAACTTTTTGTCTCGTGTAATAAAAATAAAGATTCATAAATAGTTGTGAGCATATAAAAATGGGAAAGTTTTTTTAAAAACTATTTTTATTGCAGTATAGTTAAGTTACAATGTTATGTTGACTTCAGGTGTACAGCAAAGTGATTAAGTTATATATATATTATATATATATACACATATGCACATGTATATATTCTTTTTCAGATTATTTTCCATTATAGGTTATTGCAAGATATTGAATATAATTCCCTGTGCTATAAAGTAAGTCCTTGTAGTTTATCTGTTTTATACATAGTAGTGCATTTATGTTAATCCCAAACTCCTAATTTATCTCCCCAACCTTTACACCCTCCTATGCCTGCTATTCCCTTTGGTAATCATAAGTTTGTTTTCTATGTCTGTGAGTATATTTCTGTTTTATAAATAAATTCATTTATATCTTTTTTGGATTCCACATATAAGTGATATCATATGATATTTGTCTTTTTCTGTCTGATTTACTTCATTTAGTATGAAAACCTTTAGGTCCATCTATGTTGCTATAAGGAGAAGGCAATGGCACCCCACTCCAGTACTCTTGCCTGGAAAATCCCATGGACAGAGCCTGGTAGGCTGCAGACCATGGGGTCGTGAAGAGTTGGACATGACTGAGCGACTTCACTTTCACTTTTCACTTTCATGCATTGGAGAAGGAAATGGCAACCACTCCAGTGTTCTTGCCTGGAGAATCCTAGGGACAGGGGAGCCTGGTGGGCTGCCGTCTCTGGGATCGCACAGAGTTGGACACGACTGAAGCGACTTAACAGCAGTAGCAGCAGCATGTTGCTATAAATGGCATGATTTCATTCTTTTTAACAGCAGAGTAATATTCCACTGTATATATATATACATATATATACCACGTATTCTTTATCCATCTGTTGTTGATGGACCTAAGTTGCTTCCATATCCTGGCTAATGTAAATGGTGCTGCTATGAAAATTGAGCAAATGTATTTTTCCGAATTAGAATTTTCATCCTTTCTGATCCATGCCTAGGAGTGGAATTGCTGGATCATATGGTAACTCTATTTTTAGTTTTTAAAGATATTTTCATACTGTTCTCCATAGTGGTTGTATGAATTTACATTCCCACCAACAGTATAGGAAGATTCCGTTTTCTCCACACCCCCTCCACCATTTGTTATTTGTAAACTTTGTAATGATGGCCATTCAGCTGGTATGAAGTGATACTGCATTGTATGTAGCAGTTTCAATTTGAATTTCTCTAACAATTAGCAATACTGAGCATCTTTTCATGTGCCTGTTGTATATGTGTATGCCTTCTTTAGAGAAATGTGGGGATGTATTTTTTAATTGATTTTGCTTCCTCTCCAAAAATAGAAAGTTTTTATAATAAGTTCAAATTTTTAGTTGATAGGTACTGTCTAGAGACGAGGAGCAGCTGCTCCCTTTAAATAGGATATTTATATTCTATTTTACCAGACTAGTTACCATTCCCTGTAGTATTACACACAGCTGTTTCAGCAACTTAACTGCCAGTCCCTATAGGTTTTTGAGTTTGTACCTTCTGAACCTAGAGGGAAATTCTCTGGTGATTTAAGAATGAATTGACACCTGTGGTAATTCCTCATGGCTAATGAATAAAGTGATGTATATCTAGCTTTGGCTGTTATGTAATGCTTTCTTTAATCTTACAGTTTATAAAATTTGCTATTTATTTCTCAATGTTAATTATAAAATTTCATTCTTGTGACTATCTCAGTGTTAAATAGCTTTCATGGAGTGAGATTCTGGCTCTAGGGACTTATTTATACCTGGGCATTTTGAAAGAGCAAGGCTGACGTATCTCAGCAGGGCAGCTCATCCCAGCACATGGAAAATAAGGCACTCTGGGATAAAGGCCACCCTGTCCTCTTCTGGATGACACAACTACTACATCTGATTTTTGTATAGGAAAAGAACTCAGAACCAAGAGTCACTAGTAGTGTGGCTCGGTGTAGTTTGTCAGTAAGTTGACTGTGTAGCCATGAATAAATACCCTAATATACCTTGGCTTCAAGTTCTTCATAAATGAAAAGGTTGAATCCAAATATCTCTGAATTTCCATTCTGCTCTGGCATTACATGGCCCAGTCATACACACTGACATTTTTGAGTTTATATGCACATCATTCATGTGATTTAGGTATCACTTAAATCCTGTATGAAGAATTTTATGAAACACACATTTCTGTGTTACTGTCATGTTAACATCGAAATTCATATCCAAACAGAAGGTTAGATTTTGGATGTATTTCAGCAACATTTGGATATCTGGTGATTCTTTAGAAACTGTTTTTAATCATTCAGTATCACAGAATTCAAAGCAAAACAACAAAATAAGCACATCAAAACATGTTGGACTTAAACAAAAATAGCAGGCAGCTGGGGACACAGGCATGGCATGCAAAATAGGCCTGATTATATTACACTTTGCATATTTATAACAGTGTTGCTCCAGCAATATTGGCAGTTAATGGAGTGTCAATGGGAGAAAAGCTGTCTCAAAGGTTTATTTTTATTGGACAACGGGAAAAAGAGCCAGGAAACCTTGTTTTATTTTTGCCAAATCAAGTTATCTGGGAGAGTAAGTCATCCATTTACTTTGGACATACCACATATGTTCCTACTTATCCAAGAGCCAATCCAGTAATATCAGGATAGAGTCATCTTCATTTATGTCCAAGCTGAACGTGGCAAACAGCAGCAGTGTTTTCTATGTAATTACTTTAGGTGATATGGATGAAGATGATACATTTGACCGGCGAATTGCTATAAATTAAGTTAAAAAATATGAAGGTTTAACATCTATACAGAATATATGATAATTTGCAGAAGAGGATGGCAGAGGAGCTCAGAGAGAAATAAAAACCTTCTGATTCAAATGAAACATATGGATGTTTGGGGCAGTGGGGTGATGGTAGCAGCAGAAGGAAGAATGAATCAAGAAAAAAAGAGAATATTTATTAAACATAAACAGAAAAAATATATCATGGTATATCCACATTTATAAGCATTTATTTTCTAGCCCCCCAGAGTTGGACATGACTGAAGTGACTTAGCAGAAGAAGCAGCAGCATATATTCAAACAGAATTGAAAACAATAGAAGAATATAAGCCTGAGATTGATTCCTCCCTTTGCAATACAGTTGAGGAAGACAAGACATGTTACTGTTGTATAGCATAGGAAAGCATACTCAATATTTTACAATAACCTATAATGGAAAAATATCTAAAACTAATATATATAAGGGCTTCCCACATGGTTCAGTGGTAAAGAATCCACCTGCAAAGCAGGAGACGCGGGTTGGACTCCTGGGTCAGGAAGATCCCCTGGAGAAGGAAATGGCAACCCACTCCAGTATTCTTGCCTGGGAAATCCTATGGACAGAAGAGCCAGGTGGGCCATAGTCCCTAGAGTCACAAAAGAGTCAGACATGACTTAGTGACTAAACAATAACAACAATCAAAATACGTATCTAAATTGGAAAATGTAGTTTAAAGGCAGTGTAGGGATTTCCTGGATGGTCCAGTGGTTAAGACTATGCAATCCTATTGCAGGGGGCACAGGTTGGATCCCTGGTTGGGGAACTAAGATCCTGCATCTGTGTAGAGAGGCCAAAAAAATTTAAAAAGTTAAATAGATAATCAACAAGGACCTACTATATAGCACAGGGAATGCTGCTCAGTGTTTTGCAATAACCTAAACGGGAAAAGAATTTGAGAAAGAATAGACACATGTGTATGTACAACTGAATCACTTTGCTGTATACCTGAAACTAGCACATTGTTAATCAACTATACTGCAATATAAAATAAAAATTTAAAAAGAAGTAGAAAATAAAACTTATCTACTAAAAATTATCAAAAAATAGTCACTGACCTTCTTCTGGAGATCTGTTCTCTGAATGATATAGGCATAGGCTAAAGTTTTGTCTACTTACTCACGCATTCATCTATGGTTTGGATACTTAGTAGGTGTCCTATGAGATTCCTGTAGTCCTTCATCTGATTTTATTTGAAACACACAGAAATTGTACTATTTCATATCTACATGAGAGATTTTAATGACAATAAGCATATGTAATAAGAAATTTTGGTATTTATGCCATAGTTTAGAAAAAATGAATATGACTGACTTAAGGTGCACTCTGAATTATACCTATTAATTTAGCACTTCTGACCTGTTATCAATACAATTAATTAAAAGGAAAAAAGTAATAATAAATACTTAGTGATTGCTAATGCATAGTGGGATGTGTGAGGGACAGATGACTGATTATGTTTAGGGACACTTTAATATTAGATTTTCTGGTAAAGCCTGGTTTACATGGCAAGATGTTAACTGTGAATTTCCTAGCTGCACTTCCACATATTTAGAATGTAGAGATAATTGATGTTAACAGAAGTGACCCTGGAGTGCCTGCTGAGTTTAAACAAAAAAGAAAAGAAAGAAAAAGAAAATATTATATTCTGAATGTATATTCTTTGTGCTGTAGGTTCTTTCCTAATACTGTGAACATTACCAATGCAGTCATGAGTGCTGTAAAATTCTCATTCAAATCTTACCTATTATTATTTTCAGGGTTTAACACTTAGGCAGGAACTTCTGGAAACTAAGTGCCTGAAAGGCATGAACACTTAAAAAACTCTGAGAAACATTACTCAGTATAATGTTACTTACATTCGTTCACTCAAATTTTTAAAAATGTTTATTTGGCTGAGCCTGGTCTTGGCTGCAGTATCGGATTTTTTTTTTTTTTTAGTTGCATGTGGGATCTAATTCCTGGACCAGAAATTGAATCTGGACTCCCTGTATTGGGAGTGTAGCTTCTTAGCCACTGGACCACCAGGGAAGTCCCTCAATATTTTGAATATCTAGAAACTGCAAGTCATGATAGAGTGTTGAAAAATAAAAATATTATGTTCTAGCCTTGAAGGAGATTGCAAGCTAGCAGGTCCTACTTTCAATAAATGAACTCAAATGACTAACTTACCACTGTAATAAGCACTACAATGGTCTATGCTGATGCTGAGAAAAAAACAGCAATGACAGACTTAGTCTAATCTCATGGGTTAGAGGATGTTAAACTCTGTTAGCCTTAGCTTCACAACTAACATTTCCCTCTTTCATAGAAAATCAACACAAAACAAAGTAGATAGCATTAGGTATAGAACAAGTAAATAATAATCAACATCTCCTTCCCAACTAACCAGTTTTTTTTTTTTTTTCCCCTCCCAATTAAAGCATTGAAGTTCACCTTGTAGACCTTTATGTAGGCATGGGAACCAATGAAAGAATCAGGAAGATTTTTAGTGTGAGGGGAATCTCACTTCAATGTTTACATCATAACCCCTAAGAAACAGTGATTCCCCCATATGAGAGTCAGAAGTAGAAAAGAATGGAAAAGAAAATAGATCTGAAATAGTCCTATTCCATGGTTAAAAGACAAGCTCAATTCAATAGAACATCTATCTTTGTCTAATAATCAATTCTAGCTCTGTCCTGTGCTGCTGTTTGTCCTATTGGAAAAGGAAAAAAAAGACAGATGGTGGACCAGGTGCAGCAAGAGCCCTACACCCAAGTTGGCTGGGTCAAGCACAAGAAGGGAAGTATTAGAAACTCAGAGGCTTAGGAAGAGGCAAAGTAGCGTTGCCAAATGTAAAGGAAGCCAAAATGAAAAGCTTGGGACTCATTAGCAGAGTACTAGAGCATCTTACTTTTAGCACTCAATTATCAAAACAGTGCTTAGATTATTTGAAAGTTTGGGAAATTAGTAATACTATGTATGTAGTAATACATATATGTTGTATATATGTATGTGAAATTTATACACACAATATACATATGATTTGAAATAAGCAATTTGAAAGAGAAATGATAGAAACCAAAAGAAAGAAAAAAAGCAAAGCAAAGAGGAAACATCCAAATAGCTGAAGAAAAGGGAAATGCTATCTTGTAAGCAACCACTCTCCACCAGCAGCTGGGTAATAAAATTGCACAGGTCAGAGAGAGGTCACCCAAGACACCGCCTGACCTGCCTGGGCCTAGATTCTCCCATAGGCCCCATTACATTCTGAGCTTAGATTTTTCTGCAAATCACAATAGGTAATAGGGAATCAGCTCACACAGATGTGAACCACAGCTCACAGATACAAAGAGAACGAATTTAAAGTTGAGCATCTCTGCTGGAGAGAGAGGGGAAGTGACTTGTTTATGTACCATTTCATCACTCTCCCCAAGAGGCACTGGCCCTGGGTTTATATCCCATTAAAGGTATAGTGACATGGTTTTAAAGCCAGTGGAAGATTAGCTTGTTATTAGAATTAGGAAATTTGGATTCAATTCTAAGTTAAAATCATGAAATGTTAGAGCTGTAAAGAAGCTAGATATAATCTAACCCATTTTTCTCCTTTCACAAGTGAGAGTTTTTTGACCAAGAGATGTAAAATTAATTGCTAAGTTAGTTAATGATAATATCTGGACTAGAATCACGAGTAACTGGTATTACTACTTCTATAATATTATTCCTCCACTCTGGGGAAAATATCCCTAGGACCTTGAGCCTCATATCAATCAACTGTAGCAATCTCCTTTCTTCCATGTCCCTCTTATTTATGATGTTCAAGGTTTTCCTACATCTATTGATCATTTTGTCATATGGTTTATTGTTTTTGTCTTGCCATCCCCATTCCTGTTTTCATCCAGGTGAATTTATAACCATACAGATTGTTAACCCTATTTGCTAGATTCAAATTTTATTTCCATCTTTTACTCTGTCTTCACTTGCTTTCAGCAGACAATTCCCATGATCCCATTTTGAACATTTGTTCCCCAAAACTACACCATATATGAAGTCACAAAATCTACTATCTTAATCTCTGTTTATAATCCTATTCTTTCAGGTTGCACATCTTTATTCCACCTAAATTAGCTACAGGGTAATAAGCTGTTGATTGAGGACAGGAGGAGAAAGGGGTGATGGAGGATGAGATGGTTGGATGGCATCATTGATTCAGTGGACATGATTTTGAGCAAACTCTGGGAGACAGTGAAGGACAGGGAAGCCTGGTGTGCTGCAGTCCATGGGGTCACAGAGTCAGACATGACTGAGTGACTGAACAATAATAAACTGTTGAAATGGACAGACTCAAATCCAAGGGCTCTTCCTCATCTCATGTAACAGGTCAGAAATAGGTGGTCAAGGATGGCAAAGGGCTCCATTCTATAAGGTCATCAAGGGACTCAAGTTCCTTCTATCTTATAGTTCTGCTACCCTTGAGGGGCCTGTTTTTGTTCACATATTTGAAACTGGCTTACTACTATCATATATATTTTCCAGAAATTGGAAAAAAGAAATAAAGGACTAGCAGCTTTCTCATTAAAAGATGTGACCCCAAAGTTGTACATGTTTCTTATACCCATATCCCATTGGCTAATGCTTGGTTACATGGTCATACCTGGTATCTTAGTCCATACAGGCTCCAGTAACAAAATACCATAGATTGTGTGGCTTCTGAATGACAGAAATTTATTGCTCTTAGTTTTGGAGGTTGGGAAATTTAAGATCAAGGCACTGGTAGATTTTGTGTCTGTTGAGAGCACGCTTCCTGATTTACAGATGGCTGTTTTTTTTTGTTGTTGTTGTGCTTTCACATGGTAGAAGCCGGGGAGCTCTCTAGGGTCTCTTTTATAAGCGTACTAACACAATTTGTGAAGGTTCTACTCTCATGACCTAAGTACCTCCCAAGAGCTTCAACTCCTAATGCCTTCACATTGGAGATTAGGTTTGAACATAAAAATTCTGATACAGCATAAGCATTCAGTCTGTAGCACCTAACTAAAAGGAACATAGGGAAATGTAGTTCCTAGCTAAGCTTCTTGTGTACAGCCAAAAATTGGGATGTGCTATTTCTGAAAGGAAGAAAAGTAGGATGGGTTTGGTGGATACTATTAGCTGTTTCAGCTACAAGTCTCACTGCATTTCTATTCATTGACTTCATTGGAACCCCCAGTTCCTTGATCCAGTATTTATAGACAAGTTAATAAATTCCTTTCCTTTTTTTTTTTTTTTCTCTTGGCTGCACTGTGCAGCTTGCAGGATTTTAGTTCCCCAACCAAGGATTTTAGATCTGTCAGGGTCTGTTAGCCTCACCCAGATCCAGGCCCACCTCCCTCTCTGGCCCTCCAGAAGGCCTGACTCTGCTGTGGTCCCCAAGAGACCAAATGGAGAGGGTAGGTGGGTATTTCCAGTGTGGCAGCAAAATACTTTGAGCTCCCTCTTTGAGATTAGAATATGAAACCACTCTGCATCTTCCTTTCAGAAGAGGTTTAGCATTTAATTATGGGAAAATTATAAAGTAATTGATTAGACTTACTGTTTATCCAGGGCAGTCCAGGGAATTGCCTCTCTGTGTTTACCATATCTGGAACAGGATTAATTGGGTTAACAGGAAAGGTTGTAGGTCAATAGGCAGATTACTATTCTCTTTCTTATGAAGCATCACACTCTGTTGTGTTTGTTCACACCAAAGGTCTGATGAGAAGAGAGATTTCTCAAATAATCAGCCTGTCTTTTTCTTTTCATAAAAATATAAATCCCAACCTCTGTGTTTGCATGTACTTCATATTTCATGAAATAAGTCACAAACCAGGGAAAACTGCAGGGAACACTTGGAAGATGGCTGTCAATTTATATGTTTTATTGGTTGTTAATCAATTTTATTGTAAATGATTATATAATAAGCATAGTGATTTTTTTTTTTTTTTTTTTGCTTTCCCTGTCACCTGTCCCGCTTCATCTGGGTGTGTCTTTTATATCAAACTCTATGAAAAGTCAGCATAAATACTGATAATTGAAATGACAGCTTCCTCTTTTTGTCTCTATTCAGTGGCTTTAAAAATACTTCTGCTAGTTTCTAAACCTAAACCCAAACTGGAGCCTTATTTATCTTTGACATGGTTTGTAGAAAAAACAACACAATCTGTCCTTCAAAGGACAGAATGCATAAACTGGTAGAGCACCAAAATGGAGGGCAGTCATTAACCTAAAGTGCTGAGTATTGATGGCTTGAGGAAATATGATATTCTTGTCTTGTTTTATTATAAGTAATCTGTGTCAGAGCCTTTAAAAAATTTTTTTGAATTTATTTCTTTCAGGCTCTGTCCACAGGAACCTATTCTAGTCTATGTAGTTGCTTTTGAATGAAAAGCAAAACATAACTGTTACATTCCATATCTCTATAAATATACCAATAATAATATATTATTTAAGTAAGACTTCATAGAGAAAATACCATTCATTAGAAATGGAAATGGCTGTCATTTAGGATTTGGAGCTTTTATTTTCTAAAATGTCCCCTGTGGCCAGGAACAAGATAACCTAATGCACTTATTTCCAAAGAGTTTCAAAAGATGAGGCTCCAAGCTATTCACATTGAAATTCAGTAGTGACAGTATAGCACTGCCTCAGAAAAAGACGGCAAAAATTGAGAAATATCTTCAAGTTGTCCTTGGTCTTTCAGGGAAATATGATAAGATTCCTTTGAATGTCAAAATGGGAGAAAGCATTTGATATTGTTTCTCACAATGCTGTAAATATAAATCAAATTGACCTGGAAAATAACAGAGCCACATGAACTAAAAACTAGCTTAACAATGTTAGTAAAAATAGAGACATAATATAAAAGGACCCCGAGAGGCTCCTGATGGGAAAGATAAGATAAAGAACCAGGAAAAAGAACCTAGGATCATTAAGAGGATGAAGGCAGAGATTAATGATGTTATAAAGGGTGTCAGTATGCATAGTCTTGCTAAGAAAGCTCTGGAACAAGGTGGGATATAAATAAATAAAATCAAAGCAAGGAGACCCAGAAAGGTCTCCAAAAGATACTAACAAAAGATTATGTAGCACAGCACCAACTGAAAAACAGAATTAGAAAAGGGAAAATCAAGGAATGGAATAAGAGAAAAAGCAGTTTATTACAGACACAGCTTAGAAATGACCTGAGCATGCAAATATCTGCTACTTTTCTTTTCCACTGCTCTCTTCCTTATACCACCACACAGACACCCTCCTCTTTTCATTCTCATGTGGAGAAATCATTACCCTCGCTCTCAAGTGCCCTCAAGAATTTTTCATACATTTTGGTTAGCATCACTTGGAGGTCTTTCTCATGATTTAAAACATCATTGAAGGATAGAGATGGAAGAGAATGAAGTGAGGAAGTAGGTCCCAGACCCAACTCTCTCTGATCTGGTCCCTGACCAAAGGAGAGGCTGCTTGGTGTGTCTAGGATTTTAGACAGACAGGTAGCAATTAGGGAGCCCCAGCATGATAGGAACGGGGCAGAGGGATTCAGGTGAGGCATAGAAGTGTTTTGAAGAGGCCAGTAGACTGAGATGGGGACTGTTTTGGGGGCAGCCCTTGACAAATGATGACTGAGAACCCAACCAGATGTTTCAGCAGACGCCTATGTGGCCAGATGACAGCAAGCACAAGATGCCTCAGCCTGATGTCTGGGGACTGTATGAAGCCTCTAATAAACTGGATGCTTTTCCTAGAGAACTCAAAATACAGGGATCAAGTTGCTGTCATGATGGCAGAAAGAGGACTATACACAAAATTAAAATGTAATAATAAACTGTGGGAAATTCTGAAAGAGATGGGAATACCAGACCACCTGACCTGCCTCTTGAGAAACCTGTGTGCAGGTCAGGAAACAACAGTTAGAACTGGACATGGAACAATAGCCTGGTTCCAAATAGGAAAAGGAGTACATCAAGGCTGTATATTGTCACCCTGCTTATTTAAGTTATATGCAGAGTACATCATGAGAAACGCTGGGCTGGAAGAAGCACAAGCTGGAATCAAGATTGCCAGGAGAAATATCAATAACCTCAGATATCCAATGACACCACCTTTATGGCAGAAAGTGAAGAAGAACTAAAGAGCCTTTTGATGAAAGTGAAAGTGGAGAGTGAAAAAGTTGGCTTAAAGCTCAACATTCAGAAAACGAAGATCATGGCATCCAGTCCCATCACTTCATGGGAAATAGATGGGGAAACAGTGGACACAGTGTCTGACTTTATTTTTGTGGGCTTCAAAATCACTGCAGATGGTGATTGCACCCATGAAATTAAAAGATGCTTACTCCTTGGAAGGAAAGTTATGACCAATATAGACAGCACATTAAAAAGCAGAGAAATTACTTTGCCAACAAATGTCCATCTAGTCAAGGCTATGGTTTTTCCAGTGATCATGTATGGGTGTGAGAGTTGGACTGTGAAGAAAGCTGAGTGCCGAAGAATTGATGCTTTTGAACTGTGGTGTTGGAGAAGACTCTGGAGAGCCCCTTGGACTGAAAGAAGATCCAATGAGTCCATCCTAAAGAAGATCAGTCCTGGGTGTTCATTGGAGGGACTGATGTTGAAGCTGAAGCTCGAATACTTTGGCCACCTGATTCGAACAGCTGACTCATTGGTAAAGACCCTGATTCTGGGAAAGATTGAGGGCAGGAGGAGAAGGGGATGACAGAGGATGAGATGGTTGGATGGCATCACTGACTCGATGGACATGGGTTTGGGTGGACTCCAGGAGTTGGTGATGGACAGGGAGGCCTGGCGTGCTGCAGTTCATGGGGTTGCAAAGAGTCAGATACGACTGAGCGACTGAACTGACTGAACTGACTGACTGATAGAAAATGAAATAGAATTTTCACACCTGACTTGTGAACTAAGAGTCATCCTTTTGCTCTGATTCATCAGCGTGCCCTGAGAAGACATAAAGCATTGAATTTTGATTTCATAAATAAGAAAGGTGTCCTTTAATTTCTTTAAAAATATTACTGCTCATGGACAATGCACCCAGGAGCTCCAAGGGAGATATACAATGAGATTTTATGTGTGCCAACACAACATTCATTCTGCAGCTCATGGGTGAAGGTGTAATTTTGACTTTTAAGTCTTATTATTTAAGAAATAAATTTTGTGAGGCTATAGCTGATGTAGATAAGTGATTCCTCTCATGGATCTGAGCACAATAAATTGAAAACCTTTTGGAAAGGATTCAGTATCCTAGAGGCCATTAAGAACATTTATGATTCATGAGAAGAGGTCAAAATGTTACCATTAACAGGAGTTTAAAAGTTGATTGCAGTTTTCATGGGTGACTTTAAGGGGCTCAAGATCTCAGTGGAGGAAGTAACTCTGGGTGTGGTGGAAATAGCAAGAGAGTTAGAAGTGGAGCCTGAAGATTTGACTGAATTGCTGCAACCTCATGATAAACTTGAATAGATGAGGAGTTGCTTTTTATGGCTAAGCAAAAAAAGTGGTTTCTTGAGATAGAATGTACTTGCGATGAAGATACTGGAAAGATTGCTGAAATGACAAGAAAAGGTATAAAATGTTATATAAATTTAATTGATAAAGCATCATCAAGGTTAGAGAGGATTGAATCCAATTTTGAAAGAAGTTCTTTTGTGGATAAAATCTTTTCAAATAGTATTGCAAGCTCCAAAGAAATTATTCATGAAAGGAAGAGTCAGTTGACCCAGCAAGTTTCATTGCTGTCATATCTTATGAAATTGTCAAGGTTACCCCAAACTGTAGCAACCACCATCCCTAGCAGTCAGCAGCCATCAACATCAAAGCATACCCTCCACCAGCAAAAAAAAAAAAAAAAAAAAGCAACTCGCTGAAGTTTCAGATGATGGTTATAATTTTTTAACAATGAAATATTAAACAAAAATTTGGCTGCATTCATGGCACATGCAATTTTAGTTCCCCAATCAGGGATTGAACCTATACCTCCTGCAGTGGAAATGCAGAGTCTTAACCACTGGACCGCTAGGGAAGTCCAGCAGTAAAGTATTATCAATAAGAAGAAACAAATATCCCTTAAATAAACAAAGAGAAGCTGTTGGAAAATTAATTGTAACATTTTACACATCTGTATTCAGCAGTATATACATGTTTTCTTTCTTTCTTTTTTTTTTTTTTTTGACTTTTCTGTTGGTTGGAAAATACTGAAACCATAATTAGTAAGTTTAAACTATAGAAAAATCTTATCATAAAGGTATTATTGTAAATATTTTAAATGCATTTCTTCTTTTAATCTTCAAACAGATCTTCTTAGGTAGGAGGTATTATTATTCTGGCTTCATGAATTGAGGCACAGAAGTTAAATTTGTCAAATTCACATACCTGGTAAATGGTTAATCCAGGATTTTAAACTTGATCCAGATTTTAACTTGATTTTAACTTGACTCCAGAGCCTGTCATGTTAATAACTGATGAGTGTAAGTACCACTGTGTTATAGAAGCCATCACTGCCCAAGCATGACAGGAACTCCAAGGCTCTGTTGTCTGGCTCCTCCAGAGTTAGAGACATACCCATCCTTCAGATGCTGCTTGAGGCTGTGAATAAAATTAGGCCACCCCATTTTCATAGTTTCAGTTCAGTTCACTTCAGTCACTGAGTCGTGTCCGACTCTTTGCGATCCCATGAATTGCAGCACGCCAGGCCTTCCTGTCCATCACCAAATCCCGGAGTTCACCCAGATTCACGTCCATCGAGTCAGTGATGCCATCCAGCCATCTCATCCTCTGTCGTCCCCTTCTCCTCCTGCCCCCAATCCCTCCAAGCATCAGAGTCTTTTCCAATGAGTCAACTCTTCACATGAGGTGGCCAAAGTACTGGAGTTTCAGCTTTAGCATCATTCCTTCCAAAGAAATCCCAGGGCTGATCTCCTTCAGAATGGACTGGTTGGATCTCCTTGCAGTCCAAGGGACTCTCAAGAGTCTTCTCCAACACCACTGTTCAAAAGCATCAATTCTTCAGCGCTCAGCCTTCTTCACAGTCCAACTCTCACATCCATACATGACCACAGGAAAAACCGTAGCCTTGACTAGACGAACCTTTGTTGGCAAAGTAATGTCTCTGCTTTTGAATATGCTATCTAGGTTGGTCATAACTTTCCTTCCAAGGAGTAAGCGCCTTTTAATTTCATGGCTGAAGTCACCATCTGCAGTGATTTTGGAGCCCACAAAAATAAAGTCTGACATTGTTTCCACTGTTTCCCCATCTATTTCCCATGAAGTGATGGGACCAGATGCCATGATCTTCATTTTCTGAATGTTGAGTTTTAAGCCAACTTTTTCACTCTCCACTTTCACTTTCATCAAGAGGCTTTTTAGTTCCTCTTCACTTTCTGCCTTAAGGGTGGTGTCATCTGCATATCTGAGGTTATTGATATTTCTCCTGGCAATCTTGATTCCAGCTTGTGCTTCTTCCAGTCCAGTGTTTCTCATGATGTACTCAGCACAGAAGTTAAATAAGCAGGGTGACAATATACAGCCTTGATGTACTCCTTTTCCTATTTGGAACCAGTCTGTTGTTCTGTGTCCAGTTCTAACTGTTGCTTCCTGACTTGCATACAAATTCCTCAAGATGCAGATCAGGTGGTCTGGTATTCCCATCTCTTTCAGAATTTTCCACAGTTGATTGTGATCCACACAGTCAAAGGCTTTGGCATAGTCAATAAAGCAGAAATAGATGCTTTTCTGAAACTCTCTTGCTTTTTCCATGATCCAGCAGATGTTGGCAATTTGATCTCTGGTTCCTCTACCTTTTCTAAAAGCAGCTTGAACATCAGGAAGTTCACGGTTCACGTATTGCTGAAGCCTGGCTTGGAGAATTTTGAGCATTACTTTACTAGTGTGTGAGATGAGTGCAATTGTGAGGTAGTTTGAACATTCTTTGGCATTGTCTTTCTTTGGGATTGGAATGAAAAATGACCTTTTCCAGTCCTGTGGCCACTGCTCAGTTTTCCAAATTTGCTGGCATATAGAGTGTAGCACTTTCACAGCATCAACTTTCAGGATTTGAAATAGCTCAACTGGAATTCCATCACCTCCACTACCTTTGTTCATAGTGATGCTTTCTAAGGCCGACTTGATTTCACATTCCAGGATGTCTGTCTGTAGGTCAGTGATCACACCATCGTGATTATCTGGGTCGTGAAGATCTTTTTTGTACAGTTCTTCCGTGTATTCTTGCCACCTCTTCTTAATATCTTCTGCTTCTGTTAGGTCCATACCATTTCTGTCCTTTATTGAGCCCATCTTTGCATGAAATGTTCCCTTGGTAGTTCTAATTTTCTTGAAGAGATCTCTAGTCTTTCCCATTCTCTTGTTTCCCTCTATTTCTTTGCATTGATCGCTGAGGAAGGCTTTCTTATCTCTTCTTGCTATTCTTTGGACCTCTGCATTCAGATGCTTATATCTTTCCTTTTCACTTCTCTTCTTTTAACAGCTATTTGTAAGGCCTCCCCAGACAGCCATTTTGCTTTTTTGCATTTATTTTCCATGAGGATGGTCTTGATCCCTGTCTCCTGTACAATGTCACGAACCTCCATCCATAGTTCATCAGGCACTCTATCTATCAGATCTAGTCCTTTAAATCTATTTCTCACTTCCACTGTATAATCATAAGGGATTTGATTTAGGTCATACCTGAATGGTCTAGTGGTTTTCCCTACTTTCTTCAATTTAAGTCTGAATTTGGCAATAAGGAGTTCATGATCTGAGTCACAGTCAACTCCTGGTCTTGTTTTTGTTGACTGTATAGAGCTTCTCCATCTTTGGCTGCAAAGAATATAATCAATCTGATTTTGGTGTTGACCATCTGGTGATGTCCATGTATAAAGTGTTCTCTTATGTTGTTGGAAGAGGGTGTTTGCTATGACCACTGCATTTTCTTGGCAAAACTCTATTAGTCTGTGCCCTGCTTCATTCCATATTCCAAGGTCAAATTTGCCTGTTACTCCAGGTGTTTCTTTACTTCCTACTTTTGCATTCCAGTCCCCTATAATGAAAAGGACATCTTTTTTGGGTGTTAGTTCTAAAAGGTCTTGTAGGTCTTCATAGAACCGTTCAACTTCAGCTTCTTCAGCATTACTGGTTGGGGAATAGACTTGGATTACTGTGATATTGAATAGTTTGCCTTGGAAACGAACAGAGATCATTCTGTCATTTTTGAGATTGCATCTAAGTACTGCATTTCAGACTCTTTTGTTGTCCATGATGGCTACTCCATTTCTTCTGAGGGATTCCTGGTCATCTGAGTTAAATTCACCCATTCCAGTCCATTTTAGTTCACTGATTCCTAGAATGTCGACATTCACTCATGCCATCTCTTGTTTGACCACTTCCAATTTGCCTTGATTCATGGACCTGACATTCCAGGTTCTTATGCAATATTGCTCTTTACAACATTGGACCTTGCTACTATCACCAGTCACATGCACAGCTGGGTATTGTTTTTGCTTTGGCTCCATCCCTTCATTCTTTCTGGAGTTATTTCTCCAGTGATCTCTAGTAGCATATTGGGCACCTATTGACCTGGGGAGTTCCTCTTTCAGTATCTTATCATTTTGCGTTTTCATACTGTTCATGGGGTTCTCAAGGCAAGAATACTGAAGTGGTTTGCCATTTCCTTCTCCAGTGGACCACATTCTGTCAGATCTCTCCACCATGACCCGCCCGTCTTGGGTTGCCCCACAGGCATGGCTTAGTTTAATTGAGTTAGACAAGGCTGTGGTCCTGGTGTGATTAGATTGACTAGTTTTCTGTGAGTATGGTTTCAGTGTGTCTGCCTTCTCATGCCCTCTTGCAACATCTGCCATCTTACTTGGGTTTCTCTTACCTTGGACGTGGGGTATCTCTTCACAGCTGCTCCAGCAAAGTGCAGCCGAGGGGTATTTCCTCACCGCCACCCTTCCTGACCTTCAACATGGGATAGCTCCTCTAGTTTAGTTAATATTAATACCATAATTATGGTGCAGAGCAAATAAAGTAAAAGACCACCTCTGATTTCAAATGAATAGCAAAAACTTAACATAAAGAGGAAGCTAGAAGGGGAAGCAGGGATAAAGAAGTGACCACTTACCTAATCTCAGATAATCCTTAGGGAAACTCTGGGAAATAAATATTATGATCACTGTTTTACATAGGAATAAGCTGAAGCTCATTGGCTTTAAGTGACTTTCTCAGTTGGGAAGTGACAGAATCTGGTTCAGACTCCAAAGGGTTTTCTTTCTTTGTTAGGTTCCACAGTCAATCAAAAATACCCTAATTTGGGTACATTATGGATTAAGTAGGTCATTGTGGTTTAGACTGAGAACACATGAAGCATTTATAATACTGTTTCTGTAGGAGAATATATTTCTACTTCTATATTAGGAGATTAAAAAACAAATTCTGGGACACAGCCCTTGAGACACTTGAGAACTGCCTACTTTGACACTAGAGAAAAAAATACTTGAATTGTGATAATATTTTTACCTACAAATTTAAAGCTTGTGAAATATATTCTATGCCACATGCAAGATGTTTATTTATTGAGTCAACAATATTAGCAGCATCAGCAGGTTGGAGAAAGCTGAAATGTGAGATGAATATGTGTGCTTGTGATTTGCTTTTTTGGTCTGTTTTATGCTGATGAATTCATATTAAAAAAAAAAAATGGGTTGTATTCCAAAGAGTGGAAATGAAAAAAGATGTTTGAAATGGGAAAATGATAAGGACATTTATTTGAAGAACTTGAAAATTAAATAAATTGAAATTGTTTACATCTTACTTTGAAGCAAAACAGAAGTTGTTTACTATTAAGTGGAATTGAGGGCAACTGTCTTGAGAAGTCTCTTCACAGTATTCAAGGCCTGGCTACAGACTCCAAGAGCTGATATTTCATGGAGAAACACATCACATTGACAATTTATGTCTCTAGTACACCATCTTTATCCTTTGCCATGCATTTTGGTCTTCTAGTTGCTCTGGCTCATAATTTATAAGGAACCTTAGTCACTTTGTGAGAGACCTTAGTCCTCCTCTAGTCCAGTTCCCCATATATTACCAATAAGGAGAATAAATTGAAGAAATGTGACTTGCCCAAATATAAGCCAACTAGAACATTTTGTACTTTCAAATGTAGAGCTGGCCATATTCCTGAAATGTACCTTTATTTTTTCATTCCACACTCTTCAATAAAGATCTCATTTACTGAGTTCATTTCAAGAATGGAAACTCTACTATACCCAGCACAAGGTATTTATTTTTAATTGTAAAAATAATTTTAATTATAAAATTGTCATATCATACCACTCATAGAAGTCCCTTGTGCAGTTAAGTTTACCTTCCAGATTTTATATGCATAATACAAATATATATGGATAAATAAATATATCTATACATATATGTGTATACAAATATGTACACATAAATACATGTACACAGATATCTATATTATTCCACAAATGGGATCCTATTGTAACAATACTAACATCTTGCTTTTTAAACTTTTAAGACTTGAACATCATTCCTTACCAGTACATAGAGATTTATGCCATTGTATTTTCCTTTCAGTTTTATTGAGACATAATTAACATACAGTACTGTACAAGTTCAAGGTGTACAGCATAATGATTTGAACCACATACATCATGAAGTGATTATCACAAATCCAGTCACCATTTCACACAGGTACAAAATTAAAAAGACATAGAAAAATAATTTTTTTCTTGTGACAAGAACTTCCAGAACATACTCTCCCCAAAGACCTAACACATAACATACAGCAGTGTTATTAATAATTACATTTAACATGTTGAATATTATATCTCTGGTACTCATTTATCTTACAGCTGGAAGTTTGTACTTTTTGAAGCCTTCATCCAGTTCTTCCCCACACCCTGCCCCCACTTCTGATAATCATAAATCTTATTTGTTTTTTAATGTTTGTTTGTTTTTAAAGTATAATTGACATATAACACTCTGTTAGTGAATCACACAACAGAGTAATTCAATATTTCTATATGTTTTAAACTGATAACCATGATAAAGCTAGTTATGTTCTGTCACCATACAAAGATATTACATAGTTATTGTTATTGACTATATTCCCCACACTGTACCTTTCATAATCCACGTCTCATTTATTTTGCAACTGGAAGTTTGTACGTCTTAATCTACCTCCTCTATTTTTCTCTCCCCCCTACTCCCATCCCTTTTGGCAAACACCTGTTTGTTCTTTGCATCTAAAGCTCTGTTTATATTTTGTTTCTTCATTTTTTTTGTTTTGTTTTCTAAGATCTGACATATAAGTGAAATCATACAGTATTTGTTTTTCTTTGACTTATTTCACTTAGCATAATGTCCTCTAGGTCCATCTATGTTGTTCCAAAAGGCAAGATTTCTTTCTTTTTATGGATGAGTAGTATTCCATTACACACACACACACATATATACACACATACAGAATTCCTTTATTCACTTAACTATTGAGGAACACTTAGGTAGCTTTCATATCTTGGCTATAGTAAATAATCTTGAATTTAACATAAGGGTACATACCTAGATGTCCATCAGCAGACGAATGGATAAGAAAGCTGTGGTACATATACACAATGGAGTATTACTCAGCCATTAAAAAGAATACATTTGAATCAGTTCTAATGAGGTGGATGAAACCGGAGCCTATTATACAGAGTGAAGTAAGCCAGAAAGAAAAACACCAATACAGTATACTAATGCATATATATGGATTTAGAAAGATGGTAACGATAACCCTGTATGCAAGACAGCAAAAGAGACACAGATGTATAGAACAGTCTTTTGGACTCTGTGGGAGAGGGCAAGGGTGGGATGATTTGGGAGAATGGCATTGAAACATGTATAATATCATTTGTGAAATGAATTGCCAGTCCAGGTTTGATGCAGGATACAGGATGCTCAGGGCTGGTGCACTGGGTTGATACAGAGGGATGGTATGGGGAGGGAGGAGGGAGGGGAGTTCAGGATGGGGAACACATGTACACCCATGGTGGATTTCTGTTGATGTATAGCAAAACCAATACAATATTGTAAAGTAATTAGACTCCAATTAAAATAAATTTATATTAAAAAAACATAGGGGTACATATATCTTTTTGAATTAGTGTTCTTTTTTTTTTTTGGATAAATACTGATGAATGAAATTGCTGGACCATTGGTTGTTCTATAATACTTTTACTTTTTTGAGGAAACTATACTATTTTCCATAGTGGGTACACTAATTTACATTCCCAACAACCGTGCATGAGGGTTTTCTTACTCCGCATCCTTACCAATATTTGTTATTTGTTGTCTGACATTAACCATTTTGAGAGGTGTGAGTTGATGTCTGAGGTGTGAGTTGTGGTTTTCATTTTCATTTCCTGATTATTAGTGATGTTAAACATCTTCTCATGTGTCTGTTGGCCATTTAAATATTTTTTTTGGAAAAATGTTTATTCAGATCTCTTGACCATGTTTTTTTTTTGTTGGGTTGTTTATTTTTTGATGTTGAGTTGTATGAGTTCTTTGTATATTTTGGATATTAACCCCTTATCAGATATATCATTGGCAAATACCTTCTCTCTCAGTAGATGGCCTTTCATTTTGTTGATAATTTCCTTTGCTCTGCAAAAACCTTTTAGTTTTATGTAATCCAATTTGTTTATTTATTTTTGCTTTTGTTTACCTTGCCTGAGGACAGAGATCCAAAAAAAAAAAAAAAAAAAATTGCTAAGACTGAAGTCAAAGAGCACATCGCTTAGGTTTTCTTGTAGGAGTTTTATGGTTTCAAGCCTTATGTTTAAGTCTTTAAATCATTTGAATTTATTTTTGTGCATGCTTATTTTTCCAGATGAACTTTAGAATTCATTTACCATTAGAAAACAAAGTTGGGACATTCTATCAACTACAAATTGGCATTTACCAAGAGCATTGCCAAGGACTGAACAACAAAGGCATTTGCCATCTGCCTCTATGACGTTGAACTCCATGCTGCTATAGCTGTTGACCTTCAACAACCCCTGGGGAAGTTCAGGGTGGAGTGAGGCACTCTATGCTCCAGGGGATCTGGTGGGATAGGCCTTTAGATAGTGAATGTTTTTAAGAACTGATTTTATGATCTCAGGCTTCCCTTGTGGCTCAGAGGTTAAAGCGTCCGCCTGCAATGCGGGAGACCTGGGTTTGATCCCTGGGTCTGGAAGATTCCCTGGAGAAGGAAGTGGCAACCCACTGCAGTATTCTTGCCTGGAGAATCCCATGGACAGAGTAGCCTGGTGGGCTACAGTCCATGTGGTTGCAAAGAGTCGTACACGACTTGACTTTCACTTTCACTTTCACTTTATGATCTCAATCCTAGCATCTCCTCAGATCTAGAGAAACACAAAATCCCTTCATGGTGACATCATATCCTCATGACTAACAAAAAATGTTTGTAAAATGAGTGCTTCATGGTACTGAACTCCCCTTTCACCAAAACCTTATATATTGACTTTCCCCAATGCCACTTTGCAGCAGTCTCTCAGAGCTATCTGAGATGCTGCCTCCTGGGCTGCAGTCCTCACTTTGCCCCAAATAAAACTTAACTCGCAACTCTCAAGTTGTAAATCTTGTTTTCAGTTCAGTTCAGTTGCTCAGTTGTGTCCGACTCTTTGTGACCCCATGAATCGCAGCACGCCAGGCTTCCCTGTCCATCATCATTTTCCGGAGTTCACTCAAACTCATGTCCATCCAGTCGCTGATGCCATCCAGCCATCTCATCCTCTGTCATCCCTTTCTTCTCCTGCCCCCAATCCCTCCCAGCATCAGAGTCTTTTCCAATGAGTCAACTCTTTTCATGAGGTGGCCAAAGTACAGGAGTTTCAGCTTTAGTATCATTCCTTCCAAAGAACACCCAGGGCTGATCTCCTTTAGAATGGACTGGTTGGCTCTCCTTGCAGTCCAAGGGACTCTCAAGAGTCTTTTCCAACACCACAGTTCAAAAGCATCATTCTACAGTGCTCAGCTTTCTTCACAGTCCAACACTTGCATCCATACATGACCACTAAAAAAAACATAGCCTTGACTAGACGGACCTTTGTTGGCAAAGTAATGTCTCTGCTTTTGAATATGCTATCTAGGTTGGTCATAACTTTCCTTCCAAGGAGTAAACGTCTTTTAATTTCATGGCTGCAGTCACCATCTGCAGTGATTTTGGAGCCCCCCAAAATAAAGTCAGCCACTATTTCCACTGTTTCCCTATCTATTTGCCATGAAGTGATGGGACCAGATGCCATGATCTTCGTTTTCTGTACGTTGAGCTTTAAGCCAACTTTTTCACTCTCCTCTTTCACTGTCATCAGGAGGCTTTTTATTTCCTCTTCAGTTTCTGCCATAAGGGTGGTGTCATCTGCATATCTGAGCTTAATGATATTTCTCCCAGCAATCTTGATTCCAGCTTGTGCTTCTTCTAGCCCAGCGTTTCTCATGATGTACTTTGCATAGAAGTTAAATAAGCAGGGTGACAATATACAGCCTTGACGTACTCCTTTTCCTATTTGGAACCAGTCTGTTGTTCCATGTCCAGTTCTAACTGTTGCTTTCTGACCTGCATACAGGTTTCTCAAGAAGCAGGTCAGGTGGTCTGGTATTCCCATGTCTTTCAGAATTTTCCACAGTTTATTGTGATCCACACAGTCAAAGGCTTTGGCATAGTCAATAAAGCAGAAGTAGATGTTTTTCTAGAACTTTCTTACTTTTTCATGATACAGCAGATGTTGGCAATTTGATCTCTGGTTCCTCTGCCTTTTCTAAAACCAGCTTGAACATCAGGAAGTTCACGGTTCACGTATTGCTGAAGCCTGCCTTGGAGAAGTTTGAGCATTACTTTACTAGCGTGTGAGATGAGTGCAATTGTGCGGTAGTTTGAGCATTCTTTGGCATTGCCTTTCTTTGGGATTGGAATAAAAACTGACCTTTTCCAGTCCTGTGGCCACTGCTGAGTTTTCCAAATTTGCTGGTATATTGAGTGCAGCACTTTCACAGCATCATCTTCCAGGTTTGAAATAGCTCAACTGGAATTCCATCATCTCCACTAGCTTTGTTCGTAGTGATGCTTTCTAAGGCCCACTTGACTTCACATTCCAGGATGTCTGGCTCTAGGTCAGTGATCACACCATCATGATTATCTGGGTCATGGAGCTCTGTTTCGTGTAGTTCTCCCATGTATTCTTGCCACCTCTTCTTAATATCTTCTGCTTCTGTCCTTTATTGAGCCCATCTTTGCATGAAATGTTCCTTGGTAGCTCTAATTTTCTTGAAGAGATCTCTAGTCTTTCCCATTCTGTTGTTTTCCTCTATTTCTTTGCATTGATCGCTGAGGAAGGCTTTCTTATCTTCCCTTGCTATTCTTTGGAACTCTGCATTCAGATGCTTATATCTTCCCTTTTCTCCTTTGCTTTTCACTTCTCTTCTTTTCACTGCTATTGTAAGGGCTCCTCAGACAGCCATTTTTCTTTTTTGCATTTCTTTTCCATGGGGATGGTCTTGATCCCTGTCTCCTATACAATGTCACGAACCTCCATCCATAATTCATCAGGCACTCTATCAGATCTAGTCCCTTAAATCTATTTCTCACTTCCACTGTATAATCATAAAGGATTTGATTTAGGCTATACAAATGGTTCAGTGGTTTTCCCTACTTTCTTCAGTTTAAGTCTGAATTTGGTAATAAGACGTTCATGATCTGAGCCACAGTCAGCTCCTGGTCTTGTTTTTGTTGACTGTATAGAGCTTCTCCATCTTTGGCTGCAAAGAATATAATCAATCTGATTTCAGTGTTGACCATCTGGTGATGTCTATGTGTATGGCCTTGGAGTACAGAATGAAGAAGGGCAAAGGCTAATGGAGTTTTACCAAGAGAATGCACTAGTCATAGCAAACACCCTCTTCCAACAACACAAGAGGCGACTCTACCCATAGACATCACCAGATGATCAACACTGAAATCAGTTTTCTCTTGGGATCATTCAACTCAATTGGATTGATGAGCTATGTCTCAATAAAACAATTAACCTCTCCTCTGTTAAAAGGAAAACTTCCACAATATGGGGTAGATCTACATGGTTAACACCAGCCTGTGGTCATTTAAGGTTAAAAGCTCCTCTATGTTGCTGCTGCTGCTGCTGCTGCTGCTAAGTTGCTTCAGTAGTGTCTGACTCTGTGCGACCCCATAGACGGCAGCCCATCAGGCTCACCGTCCCTGGGATTCTCCAGACCAAGAATACTGGAGAGGGTTGCCATTTTCTTCTCCAATTCATGAAAGAGAAAAGTGAAAGTGAAGTTGCTCAGTCATGCCCAACTCTTAGCGACCCCATGGACTGCAGCCTAGTAGATTCCTCCATCCATGGGATTTTCCAGGCAAGAGTACTGGGGTTAAATCATACTGAAAATGGTAATCCTGGTAATTAGGAGACAAGACTGGGTGCTTAATGAACTATGTCTATTATTAACCCTTAGAGAGAGTGATTGGTATGGAACTCAGTGGACTTGTGGCACTAATTTATGGTCTTTATGTCTACAGGAATGGATATCAAGGTGTAGCCTGGGATTCCCATGAATTTAAGGTCATCAGTTCAGTTCAGTTCAGTTCATTCACTCAGTCATGTCCGACTCTTTGCGACCCCATTAATCACAGCACTCCAGGCCTCCCTGTCCATCACCAACTCCCGGAGTTCACTCAGACTCATGTTCATCGAGTTGGTGATGCCACCCAGCCATCTAATCCTCTGCCGTCCCCTTCTCCTCCTGCCCCCAATCCCTCCCAGCATCAGAGTCTTTTCCAGTGAGTCAACTCTTCGCATGAGGTGGCCAAAGTACTGGAGTTTTAGCTTTAGTATTAGTCCTTCCAATGAACAACCAGCACTGATCTCCTTTAGGATGGACTGGTGGGACCTCCTTGCAGTCCAAGGGACTCTCAAGAGTCTTCTCCAACACCACTGTTCAAAAGCATCAATTCTTTGGTGCTCAGCTTTCTTCACCGTCCAACTATCACATCCATACATGACCACTCGAAAAACCATAGCCTTGACTAGATGGACCTTTGTTGGCAAAGTAATGTCTCTGCTTTTGAATATGCTATCTAGGTTGGTCATAACTTTCCTTCCAAGGAGTAAGCATCTTTTAATTTCATGGCTGCAATCACCATCTGCAGTGATTTTGGAGCCCACAAAAATAAAGTCTGACACTGTTTCCCCATCTATTTGCCATGAAGTGATGGGACCAGATGCCATGATCTTCATTTTCTGAATGTTGAGCTTTAAGCCAATTTTTTCACTCTCCTCTTTCACTTTCATCAAGAGACTCTTTAGTTCTTTTTCACTTTCTGCCATAAGGCTGGTATCATCTGCATATCTGAGGTTATTGATATTTCTTCAGGCAATCTTGATCCCAGCTTGTGCTTCCTACAGCCCAGCGTTTCTCATGATGTACTCTGCATAGAAGTTAAATAAGCTGGGTGATAATATACAGCCTTGATGTACTCCTTTTCCTATTTGGAACCAGTCTGTTGTTACATATCCAGTTCTATCTGTTGCTTTTTGACATGCATACAGGTTTCTCAAGAGGTAAGTCAGGTGGTCTGGTATTCCCGTCTCTTTCAGAATTTTCCACAGTTTATTGTGATACATACAGTGAAAGGCTTTGGCGTAGTCAATAAAGCAGAAATAGATGTTTTTCTGGAACTCTCTTGCTTTTTCCATGATCCAGCGGATGTTGACAATTTGATTTCTGGTTCCTCTGCCTTTTCTAAAACTAGCTTGAACATCTGGAAGTTCACAGTTCACATATTGCTGAAGCCTGGCTTGGAGAAGTTTGAGCATCACTTTACTAGCATGTGAGATGAGTGCAATTGTGTGCTACTTTGAGCATTCTTTGGCATTGCCTTTCTTTGGGATTGGATGAAAACTGCCCTTTTCCAGTCCCGTGGCCACTGCTGAGTTTTCCAAATTTGTTGGCATATTGAGTGCAGCACTTTCACAGCATCATCTTTCAGGATTTGAAATAGCTCAAGTGGAATTCCATCACCTCTACTAGCTTTTTCATAGTGATGCTTTCTATGACCCACTTGACTTCACATTCCAGGATGTCTGGCTCTAGGTGAGTGATCACACCATTGTGATTATCTTGGTCATGAAGATCTTTTTTGTACAGTTCTTCTGTGTATTCTTGTCACCTCTTCTTAACATCTTCTGCTTCTGTTAGGTCCATACCATTTCTGTCCTTTATTGTGCTCATCTTTGCATGAAATGTTCCCTTGGTATCTCTAATTTTCTTGAAGAGATCTCTAGTCTTTCCCATTCTATTGTTTTCCTCTATTTCTTTGCATTGATCGCTGAGGAAGGCTTTCTTATCTCTTCTTGCTATTCTTTGGAACTTTGCATTCACATGGGTATATCTTTCCTTTTCTCCTCTTCTCAGCTATTTGTAAGGCCTCGTCAGACAACCCATTTGCATTTCTTTTTTGGAGATGGTCTTGATCACTGCCTTGTGTACAATGTCATGAACCTCCACCATAGTTCTTCAGGCACTCTGTCAGATCTAATCCTTTGAATCTATTTATCACTTTCACTGTATAATTGTCAGGTATTTGATTTAAGTCATACCTGAATGGTCTAGTGGTTTTCCCTACTTTCTTCAATTTAAGTCTGAATTTGGCAATAAGAAGTTCATGATCTGAGCCACAGTCATCTCCTGGTCTTGTTTTTGCTGACTGTACAGCTTCTCCGTGTTTGGCTGCAAAGAATATAATCTATTTGATTTCAGTATGACTATCTCATGATGTCCATGTGTAGAGTCTTGTGTTCTTTTTTTTTTTTAAGAATAATTTACATGACTTTAGAAAATTAGCAGATGTTTCCTCTTGGTCTCAAAGTTTACATAACAAAGCACTTATGGACTCCTCAAAAAGAAATGCTGATACAAATTAAGGTGTTCCATGCAAATAAGCTTCCGTCTGAGTTTATTGCTGCTGAGAGTCCAACTTAGACTTCATGCATTTAATGATAAGTGCCCATTCAGTAGCAAATTAAACCAGGTTGTTTGGACTATGAATTAACCCTTGTGACACGGCAACATAAGACATTCCTCTGAGCCAAAGCAATTGCCTTTTCAGATACTAATTTTTAAACATAATGTGTAGTACTCACCTGACACAATGCCTTACTCTGTGTAGGCAATAAATATCTAATGAAAGAATGCTTGTTTGAATTTAAAAAATGTGGATATTAGTGAATGCATATGGAATCTAGAAAGATGGTACTGACGAACCTATTCGCAGGGAAACAATGGAGATGCAGACGTAGAGGATATACTTGTAGACAGTGAGGAAAGGAGAGAGTGAGGTGAATTGGGAGAATAGAATGGAAACATACACATTACCATATATAAAGTAGATAGCAAATGAGAATTTGATGTGTAAGACAGGGAGTTCAATCCAGTGCTCTGTGACAACCTAGAGGGGTGGGATGGTATGGGAGAGGGGAGAGGGGTCAGGAGGGAGGGGACATATGTATACCTGTGGCTGATTTATGTTAATGAGTTGCAGAGGTCAACACAATATTTCAGAGCAGTTGTCCTGCAATCATTGTATTTTGTTCTATACTTCTCAATAATGTACAGTTATAATCTTTGATACTTAAAATCTGTTGGAATAAAAAAATATGAGTTGGAATTAAAAAAATGAGGGTGTGGGTGGTGGTAGGGTATTTCTCAGGCTTTTGGCCATTTCCTAAAGTCTGTTCTCTCTCATATGGGGACTCAAAGTGTAGTCAGTAGATATGCAGTGCAGACATTGCCAGGCAGATTGTCAGAAATGCAGACTCTCAGACCTCATCCTTGACCTGCTAGTTTAGATTAACAAGTTCAACATTTTCCCCAGGTGACTATTTTACGGATTAAATCTTGCTAAGCACTACTCCCAAACACTAGTTTCTCAGATTATTAAAATAAATATATCTAGGAAAAGATTCTATAAAAAACAAGTTTGGGGGAGAGTTGGCTAAGTATAGTCATACAGGTTCTTATACAACTGTCTCTCTCTCTTTAGTCGCTAAGATGTGTCCGACTCTTGCAATCCCATGGACTGTAGCCTGCCAGGATCCTCTGTCCATGGGATTCTCCAGGCAAGAATACTGGAGTGGGTTGCCATTTCTCAAGAAATACACATGTTTAAATTCTAACTTTCTAAGTTGGAAAGTGGTGGGAGATATTAAGTAGTGTTTTCCAAACTTATTTGATAATGGGGCAAACTTCTGATAGCATTTTAGAAGATGTTGCTGTGGAACATTTATTTCATAATTGAGTGGCAACTGCATCTTAAGTAAATATATTAATCAAATAACTATTCATGGTTATTGATTACTTAGTGGAAGAAAAAAATAGACTTTCAGACAAGAAAAAAACTAAGAAAAATATAATGAAACAAAAATAACAGTAAACAAAACTTGTTAAAGTACTAAGTACTTAAATTTAAAAACAAAGCAGCAATTATTAAAAAAAAAAATCATTGATTTGTAGCATCTAGCACATAACATTTTTTGGACGGATGAAATATTGTGAAGTGTTCCAAGATGTTTTTGCAAACATTTAGTTCTTATCATTAATGAAATTTTGAGTATTAGAAATATTTAAACAAAATTAGCAATGAAAGTATCTCTTAAAAGAATGTTCTGTCAAGGTATATATGATTGACATACAAAAAGATATACAGAAATGATGTAAACAATTTGATGAGTTTGGAGAAAACAGGTGTGAAATTATCATCACACCTGTGAACTAAAAATGCTGCCTGTCATAACAGCAAACAAAGAATCTTGCAGCCATCGGTCCTATAGCCATTCTGCGGGGAGCCCTGGTGGAACTCAGGATGGAAACATAATGCCTGCCATTGCATCATCAGCCACTGCAGGCACCCCGCCTCCACCCCTGACGGTGCACCCTGAGGAAACTCAGGCTGAAAAAGCACAAGATAGGGCCCCAGGGAGCTGAGGTACATATCAAAGGAATGAATTCAGTGAGCCCAAACTCTTGCATCTTCCATTTATAGAAAAGCACTAAATTCTTTAAGATATCTGGTTTTCTTTTATTAACAGTAATTTTTTGATGTTCCAAATACCTAGTCTTCAATGCAAAAAGTCCTGTATATCCGGGCTCCCTGCCTTGCCTCTTTGGAGCAGTTCATCAGAGCTATCTGTGAAGTCACTTTTCAGATTTAAGTCCTCAGTTTTGTCCACCGAATAAAACATTAACTCTCAACTATTTTTTTTTTTTTTTTTTTACTTTTGTCACACAGCATATGAGATCTTAGTTCCCTGACTAGGGATTGAACCCATGCTACCTGAATTGGAAGTGTGGAGTCTTAATCACTGGACTTCCAAGGGAAGTCCTTTCACCTTTAAAGTTGTACATTTTTTTTTCAGTCAACATAGCCTATGCCATAAACACATCCATTACCTCCAAGTGTTTCCTTTTGCCTGTCCTCTTAAAAAAGAAATAATGTTATGCTGAATAAAAAGTATTATAAGCTTACCACAGGAAATGTGTACAGTACATAATAGTATAAAAAGAAAATTATATAATCTTACTATTCATAGAGTTGCACAGATGCCATTTTAATTTATTCTCTTCAAGTCCTCTTTTCAGTACATTTATGTATATAAAATGTTAAATAATGTATATACTTTTATTTTACTTTTGTTTTTTTAACACCATGAACATTTCCTAAGGTATCAAAAATTATTTGAAAACATATTATTTAAAGAATGAATGATATGATACTCTGTTAGATGAATTTGCCATAATTTACAAATTCATCTTTTAATGAATGATACTTAGGCTGTTTATATAATTTTGTTCTTCTAAATAATACTCACAAAAAGTTCTAATTTAAGTAGAATTCTAATTATTTTGTTAGAGTCAGCTCTCAGAAATAGAATAATTGCTTTAAAGGAATTAAAAGTTTTAAAGGACAATGTAAAAAAAAATGAGAGATTTTAAAGATTTAACATATGTTCTGTTTTATTTATACTTTCTTAGAAATATAGCATCAATTTTATTATTTAAAGCAAAAGTAATATTTGACTTATAAGCATTTACTTTATGTGCATAGGAAGTACACTTCCATAGTGAAACAGTTGAATTCATATTCTTCAGTGTTCTCAAAAATTTTTGACTGATTAGTTTTATGGCAGGAACACCTGGCCTCTTGGTTGACTCCATCACAATGACTGACTATGATCAAATGACATTCTATAATTCACTTTCAGTTGATAGATATATAATTATTCAAATAAAAGAGAAGATTAATGGTTACGAATCCACTAAAAGCTGTGTACTTCTTCAGTGAAATCTTGCAAAGATCCCCAGGAGTCTCCTAATTTCATATTGTGCATATGATCATCTCACAGTGTGACTGACATGGGTTTTCTTGCCATCGTTCAATCACATAGGTTTTTTTCTTTGTTTAACAAAATATTTTAGGTGGAGAGGAAATTCTATGATTAAATATTCTGAATGAATAACATTAATGGTATGAGCACATGTGTATATGTGAGAGTAGGTTAGGTGCATTTATACACAGGAATATCAGTTAAAAATAGCAAGATCTTTCATAGTCATTCATACTTTGTGAACTTGACTCCCTATAAAAATGTGTCTAAAGAAGTTCCAGGTGTGGTTGGAGGGCTGTTGGCAGTAAAGGAAAAATTGGATTTGCCCCTAACAGGCTATTTACTCATAATTGCAAGGTATGAGAGTAGATGATTAGGGTCATGGTGTTTCAGATGTACTCTCTTTTCTTGGATATTATTTCTGAGAGCAGCTTGAGTTAGAACAGCAGGTGAAGAATGAGTTTGTCAAAAATCATTTTTGAGGTTATTTTATTAAAAGCATTTAAAGTGTGGAAAGCCCCTGGAGTATCTCACCCAGGATTTGGCATACAGCAGGCACTTGAATATTTGATTTTGATCTGTCCTGCCATGGCTTAAGTTTACAAACAAGTGCCTAGAGAGTGGGTGAATTTCTTACGCATTGGTACAGTAAACCAGCATTAATTTAAAAGGGTAGATTGGTGTAAATTTCTGAAGTTCAGAAAGCATGGAATGCAATTCTTGCCCTTGGCTTTGTTATAGTTTAATTAAATTCTTAACCTATCTGGCTGGTTGTCTCTCTTCTGGTAGCTGCAGTTCTTAAAAGGTGTTGACTTTTCTTTAGAAATGACTCAGAATACACTAACTTTTAATCCCAGTTGAACTCTAATCTGACCAAGCTAACAAAGAAAAAAAAAATCTAAGAATGTTTTAAGTGATTGGTAGTTTAATTTTTAAAACTAATGAAATAATTCTCACAGAATATCTGAAATCAATTTTTAATCCACTCTCCTTATTTCTGTTGCCTCTGCACAAAAGTTTGGCTGAGTTCTTTGAGATATTCTAGAAATAAAAGAGACAAGTAACCTCAGCAATTTCAGCCCCATTATATCACGTCTTTTTGACAAGTCTGAACTTATGTTTGTACATGCATGTGGCAAAAATATTCCTTTTGATAAGGGAATAGATTATTTATGATGACCTTCAAAACCCTTCTATTTTCTCAGAAGGTGATAAGATTACTTAGTGAAACCAGAAATAGAAGAATTTCTAATAAAACTATTTGGAATGCCTGAATTGGTTTACTTTTCCCATAAAGTTGTATGATTTAGATTGTTAATAACGGAAAACTTAGGAATCTATTATTTTAAAAGTTCTTAATTGTCTTAACAGTCCTACTAACTGCACATTGAAGACATCAGTCATTGATAGGGTATGTATAGAGACATATAAATAATTTGTGTAATTTTTAAATCAATGATGCCTAGTATTTACATGACACCACTGTAACCAACTTTGCTTCTAATAGTACTTTTTTTTTGCTCATCATGCCTTTTCAAAAAAATCTATGTTTTCTCCTGTACCCATCTTCCTACTGATGACATTTTAATACTCTTGTTCCTAATGGTCACATGTCCACTGGAGAAGGGAAAGAAACCACTTCAGTATTTTTGCCTTGAGAACCCCATGAACAGTATGAAAAGGCAAAAAGATAGGACACTGAAAGATGAACTCCCCAGGTTGGTAGGTGCCCAATGTGCTACTGGAGATTAGTGGAGAAATTACTTCAGAAAGAATGAAGGGATGGAGCCAAAGCAAAACAACACCCAGTTGTGGATATGACTGGTGATAGAAGCAAGGTCGCATGCTGAAAAGAGCAATATTACATAGGAACCTGGAATGTTATGTCCATGAATCAAGGCAAATTGGAATTGGTCAAACAGGAGATGGCAAGAGTGAATGTCGACATTCTAGGATTAGTGAATTAAGATGGACTGGAATGGGTGAATTTAACTCGGATGACCATTATATCTATTACTGTGGGCAGGAATCCCTTAGAAGAAATGGAGTAGTCATTATAGTCAACAAAAGAGTCTGAAATGCAGTTCTCGGATGCAATCTCAAAAACGACAGAATACTCTCTGTTTGTTTCCAAGGCAAACCATTAAATATCACGGTAATCCAAGTCTATGCCCCAACCAGTAATGCTGAAGAAGTTGAAGTTGAAAGGTTCTATGAAGACCTACAAAACCTTCTAGTACTAACACCCAAAAAAGATGTCCTTTTCATTATAGGGGACTGGAAAGCAAAAGTAGGAAGTCAAGAAACACCTGGCATAACAGGCAAATTTGGCCTTGGAGTACAGAATGAAGCAGGGCTAATAGAGATAGAGATCTGCCAAGAGAACACACTGGTCATAGAAAACACCCTCTTCCAAAAACACAAGAGAAGACTTTACACATAGACATCATCAGATGGTCGACACCAAAATCAGATTGATTATATTCTTTGCAGCAAAGATGGAGAAGTTCTATACAGTCAGCAAAAACAAGACTGGGAGCTGACTGTGACTCAGATCATGAACTCCTTATTGCCAAATTCAGACTTAAATTGAAGAAAATAGGGAAAACCACTAGACCATTCAGGTATGACCTAAATCAAATCCCTTACAATTATACAGTGGAAGTGAGAAATAGAGTTAAGGGACTAGATTTGATAGACAGAGTGCCTGATGAACTATGGATGGAGGTCTGTGACATTGAACAGGAGACAGGAATCAAGACCATCCCCAAGAAAAAGAAATGCAAAAAAGCAAAATGGCTGTATGAGGAGGCCTTACAAATAGCTGTGAAAAGAAAGTGAAAAGCAAAGGAGAAAAGGAAAGATACACCCGTTTGAATACAGAGTTCCAAAGAATAGCAAGGAGAGATAAGAAAGCCTTCCTCAGCGATCAATGCAAAGAAATAGAGGAAAACAACAGAATGGGAAAGACTAGAGATCTCTTCAAGAAAATTAGAGATACCAAAAGAATATTTCATGCAAAGGTGGGCTCCATAAAGGGCAGAAATGGTATAGACCTAACAGAAGAGAAGATATTAAGAAGAAAGAAGAGGTGGCAAGAATACACAGAAGAACTGTACAAAAAAGATCTTCATGACCCAGATAATCATGATAGTGTGATCACTCACACTCACCTAGAGTCAGACATCCTGGATGTGAAGTCAAGTGGGCCTTAAGAAGCATCACTACGAACAAAGCTAGTGGAAGTGACGGAATTCCAGTTGAGCTATTTCAAATTCTGAAAGATGATGCTGTGAAAGTGCTGCACTCAATATGCCAGGAAATTTGGAATACTCAGCAGTGGTCACAGGACTGGAAAAGGTCAGTTTTCATTCCAATCCCAAAGAAAGGCAATGTCAAAGAACATTCAAACTACTGCACAATTGCCCTCATCTCACACACTAGTAAAGTAATGCTCAAAATTCTCCAAGCCAGGCTTCAGCAATATGTGAACCATGAACTTCCAGATGTTCAAGCTGGTTTTAGAAAAGGTAGAGGAACCAGAGATCAAATTGCCAACATCTGCTAGATGATCAAAAAAGCAAGAGTGTTCCAGAAAAACATCTGTTTCTGCTTTACTGACTATGCCAAAGCCTTGGACTGTGTGGATCACAATAAACTGTGGAAAATTCTGAAAGAGATGGGGAATACCAGACCACCTGAACTGCCTCCTGAGAAACCTGTATGCAGGTCAGAAAGCAACAGTTAGAACTGGACATGGAACAACAGACTGGTTCCAAATAGGAAAAGGAGTACGTCAAGGCTGTATATTGTCACCCTGCTTATTTAACTTATATGTAGAGTACATCATGAGAAACACTGGGCTGGAAGAAGCACAAGTTGGAATCAAGATTTCTGGGAGAAATATCAGTAACCTCAGATATCAGATGACACCACCCTTATGGCAGGAAGTGAAGAACTAAAGAGCCTCTTGATGAAAGTGAAAGTGGAGAGTGAAAAAGTTGGCTTAAAGCTCAACATTCAGAAAATGAAGATCATGGCATCCGGTCCCATCACTTCATGGGAAATAGATGGGGAAACAGTGGAAACAGTGTCAGACTTTATTTTTCTGGGCTCCAAAATCACTGCAGATGGTGGTTGCAGCCATGAAATTAAAAGACGCTTACTCCTTGGAAGGAAAGTTATGACCAATCTAGATAGCATATTAAAAAGCAGAGACATTACTACTTTGCCAACAAATGTCCACCTAGTCAAGGCTATGGTTTTTCCAGTGGTCATGTATGGATGTGAGAGTTGGACTATAAAGAAAGCTGAGCGCCGAAGAATTGATGCTTTTGAACTGTGGTGTTGGAGAAGACTCTTGAGAGTCCCTTGGACTGCAAGGAGATCCAACCAGTCCATCCTAAAGGAGATCAGTCCTGGGTGTTCATTGGAAGGACTGATGTTGAAGCTGAAATTCAAATACTTTGGCCACCTGATGCGAAGAGCTGACTCATTTGAAAAGACCCTGATTCTGGGAAAGATTGAGGACAGGACAAGGGGACGATAGAGGATCAGATGGTTGGATGGCATCACCGACTCAGTGGACATTAGATGGGTAATCTTTGGGAGTTGATGATGGACAGGGAGGCTTGGCATGTTCTGGTTCATGGGGTTGCACAGTTGGACACAACTGAGTGACTGAACTGAACTGAATTAAACCCATCCTCCTACCTATGACATTTTAATACTCTTGTTCCTAATGTTCATATCTTTCTTTAGAGCTGGTTTAACTTTGCAGATTCCAGTTTCTTGTTCGGCTTAATGGTATTAATTCCACATATTCACTTTATCAGATATTTTTAAGACAATTTTCCCAACTACCTGGAGTTGATTAGGGTGACAGAGCTTTACATTATTATCTGTTTCTGTTGTAATCCTTGAGGGATAACATACCTCTTGAGAGTTAGGACTTCATTTATTTTTAGTTTACTTATATTGCATCTTTGTTTCCTGGCATATAGTTAGAGTTCAATAAGTTGCATACTCAATAAATTTGTAATTCATAATATTAAACATGTATGTGTATTTCCAACTCATGGTCTCTGCTCCAAATGTTTCTTCCTTATATATTCCAATGACTCATTTCCTAATTGTATTAAGATTTCTGCTGAAACATCACTTCCAAAAAGGACCTGCCCTAAACCACCAAATCGTAAAATCTTAAATAGTATGAGCTCATGCAGAAATCACACAGTCTTATCATTCTCTTGGTTTTTATTTTCCTAATAGGAATTACAAATACCGTAAATGTTATTTGCTTATTTATTGTTTATCTCATTAGAATGTGAGTCATCCCAAGAAAAGGAGATGTGTTCATTGCTAGCATGTAAAAGAAGCCTTTTCACTTTGCTGATAAAGATCTGTATAGTAAAAGTTATGACTTTTCCAGTAGTCATGTACAGATGTGAGAGTTGGACCATAGAGAAGGCTGAGCACCAAAGAATCAATGCTTTCAAATTGTTGTGCTGGAGAAGACTCTTACAAGTCCCTTGGACTACAAGGAGATCAAACTAGTCCATCTTAAAGGAAATCAACCCTGAAAATTCATTGGAAGGACTGATGCTGAAGCTGAAACTCCAATATTTTGGCCACCTGAAGTGAAGAGCTGTATTGCCTAGAAAAGACCTTGATGTTGGGAAAGATTGAGGGCAGGAGGAGAAGGAGGTGTCAGAGGATGAGATGGTTGGCTAGCATCACTGACTCAGAGGATGTGAATTTGAACAAACTCTGAAAGATAGTGAAAGACAGGGAGCTTGGCATGCTGCAGTTCACGAGGTTGCAAAGAGTCAGATGTGACTTATCAACTGAACAGCAATAACAACAAAAATAGGTCTAGTGTATTGTTATTGTTTGATAAGTATTAGTTCAATGAATGAGGAAATTGATTAAGCCCTACTCTACCCCCCAAACACAGACACACGTATTACTGGACTATAAATATCATGAAAATTAGAAACAGTATGTTTCCTGTTTATCATTGTATCCAGTTTTCAGATATTTGTTTGTTGAATGACTGAGTGTTATATATGTGTGACTAGTCGGTTGCTTTGTGCCCTTTTTGGATTATAGCCTACCAGGTAGTTTATTTTAATCAGTGTTGTGTTAAAAGGAAATAAGTATATTGTTTTGCATATTTTCTTGTTTTTATATGTTAAAATGAAATTTTACATAATGGAAAATTTGCAGAATTGTCACACTTGACTCCCTGGGGGAATTTAGAGATGTAATTCACATTGTCTTTTTGTCCTTTATCACCCTGAAAATGATAATGAGATTTACAGCTTGCATACATCTTCAACCCCAATCCTCAAGCCCACTACTGCATCCTTACTCCCTCTCCCAGTCCTGACTCAAATTTGGATTCTTACAAAACCTTATTTGCTAGGGGCAAATGGCCCAGATCCTTCTCCAAGCATCTATCTGCGTGGTCAGCTGCCGGCAAGTGAACATTTCTCTGTCATAATTCAAAAAAGAGGAAGCTCTGAAGTACTCCAGGTGGCTACAGGAGAATAAAGAAGAAAAGGCCCATGAAAATTTTACTTGGTAAGCATTCTTTCGCATTACCAATTCTAATCCTCCAGCTGTATTTAAAATGACTTTAGAGTTTTAGGTGACTCAAACTGAAATTGGGAACTTTCCCAAACTGGTGACTTTTTTGTTGTTGTTGTTACCATATCCTTTGTTGTTCAAATTTAAATGTAACAAATTTAGTTGGATATACCATGTGGAGTTCCAAAGAATAGCAAGGAAAGATAAGAAAGTCTTACTCAGTGACCAATGGAAAGAAATAGAGGAAAACAACAGAAGGGAAAGACTAGGGATCTCTTCAAGAAAACTAGGGATACCAAGGGAACATTTCACGCAAAGATGAGCACAATAAAGGACAGAAATGGTATGGACCTAACAGAAGCAGAAGATGTTAAGAAGAGGTGGCAAGAATATACAGAACTACACAAAAAAGAACTTCATGATCCAGATAACCACGATGGTATGATCTCACCTACAGCCAGACATCCTGGAATCTGAAGTCAAGTGGGCCTCATTACAATAAAAGCTAGTGGGGGTGATGGAATTTCAGCTGAGCTATTTCAAATCCTAAAAGATGATGCTATGAAAGTGTTGCACTCAATATGCCAGCAAATCTGGAAAACTAAGCAGTGACCACAGGATGGAAAAGGTCGGTTTTCACTCCAATTCCAAAGAAAGGCAATGCCAAAGAATGCTCAAACTATTGCACAATTGCACTCATCTCACACGCTAGTAAAGTAATGCTCAAAATTCACCAAGCCAGGCTTTTTCTGGAAGTATGTGAACTGTGAACTTCCAGATATTCAAACTGGTTTTAGAAAAGGCAGAGGAACCAGGGATCAAATTGTCAACATCTATTGGATCATCAAAAAAGCAAAAGAATTCCAGAAAAACATCTACTTATGTTTAATTGACTACGCTAAAGCCTTTGACTGTGTGGATCACAACAACCTGTGAAAAATTCTTCAAGAGATGTGAATACCAGACCAACATCCCTATCTCCTGATAAACCTGTATGCAGGTCAAGAAGCAACACTTACAATGGGACATGGAACAACAGACTGGTTCCAAATTGAGAAAGGAGTACACCAAGGCTGTACATTATCACCCTGCTTATTTAACTTATATGTAGAGTACATCATGAGAAATGCTGGGCTGGAGGAAGCACAGGCTGGAATCAAGATTGCTAGGAGAAATATTAGTAACCTCAGATATGCAGATGACACCACCCTTATGGCAGAAATTGAAGAGGAGCTAAAGAGCCTTTTGCTAAAAGTGAAAGAGGAGAGTGAAAAAGTTGGCTTAAAGCTCTACATTCAAAAAATGAAGATCATGACATCCAGTCCCATCACTCCATGGCATATAGATGAGGAAACATTGGAAACAGTGACAGACTTTATTTTCTCAGGCTCCAAAATCACTGCAGATGGTGATTGCAGCCATGAAATTAAAAGAGGCTCGCTCCTTGGAAGAAAAACTATGACCAACCTAGACAGCATATTGAAAAGCAGAGACATTGCTGACAAAGGTCCGTCTAATCAAGCTATGGTTTTTCCAGTAGTCATGTATGGATGTGACAGTTGGACCATAAAGAAAGCTGAGCATAGAAAAATTGATGCTTTTGAACTGTGGTGTTGGAGAAGACTCTTGAGAGTCCCTTGGACTGCAACAAGATCCAACCAGTCTATCCTAAAGGAAATCAGTCCTGAATATTCATTGGAAGGACTGATGTTGAAGCTGAAACTCCAATACTTTGGCCGCCTGATGGGAAGAGCTGACTCATTGGAAAAGACCCTGAGGCAGGTAAAGATTGAATGCAGGAGGAGATGGGGAGGACAGAGGATGACATGGTTGAATGGCAGCACCAACACGATGGACATAAATTTGAGCAAGCTCTAGGAGTTGGTGATGGACAGGTAAGCCTGGCCCTGCTGGAGTCCATGGTGTCACAGAGTCGACACAACTGAGCCACTGAACTGAACTGAACTGAACCATGAACAATTCCCCTCAGGAGGCGTGACAATTCCCTCCAGTATCCTTGTCTGGATAATCCCATAGACAGAGAAAAGCCTGGCAGGTGACCGTCCATGGGATTGCAAAGAATCAGACACGACTCAAGCAACTGAACAGCACGCACCATAAACATTAACACCTTAGGTACTTATGTTTTAAAATGTTGGCCATATAGAAATTTGATACTGCCAATTGGGACTAGTTACCACAAAAGTGTGAGTGTATTTTTAAATTACCATTTTAAATGGTAATGTTATTTTAAATTACAATTCTGCCAGAAGGCGCAAAGATGGAGGGTAGACCAGGGTAGTGGGAGAGACATCCCCCTTTAAGACTCTGCTCTGAGGGTGCAAGTGCGGTACCCTGCTGGCTGGGTGGGGCGTGTACCCACATTTGGGGAGGAGTGGCCCCCACGCGTTCACTGCTGGTCATTGACTAGGTGCTGTGCTTGCTCTCTGCGCATTTGCCAGCGCAGTGAGCATAGATTCAGGCTTACCACCTTTATAGTCCATGTGAGACCTCATAGTCCATGTGAAACCATATAGCCACATGACACCTGGTCTTCCTGTGCTTGAGGCTTCTTGCAAGTTTCTTGCACGTATGCAGCTGCTTCTTCAGGTTCTTTTCATGTTGTAAACTTGGCCAAGCAGCTTGTCAATGCCCTGCGCAGTCCTCCTGGCTTCAGGGAACTGGGTGCCCTTGTGTTTGTGCTACACCGAACCAGGGGTCTGTCCAGCTTCTGTCAAGTCTCCAGGCAACTTCTTTTTGGCCGTATTATGTGGCGTGTGGGCTCTTTCCTAACCAGGGATTCAATTGTGCTTGCTGCTTTGGGAGCCGGAGTCAATCAGTGGACCACCAGGAAAGTCCCTCCTGGTAACTTTTTGAGAGGACCTTTAATGAAGCCCAAGGTGAAATATGGGCTTACCAGATGCTCTGTTGTTAAAGAACCCACCTGCCAATGCAGGAGCCGCAGGAGAAAGGGGTTTGATCCTTGGGTTGGGAAGATTCCCTAGAGGAGGGCATGGCAACCCTCACCAGTATTCTTGCCTGAAGAACCAATGGACAGAGGAACTTGGCAGGCTGCAGTCCATAAGGTCGCAAAAAGTTAGACCTGGCTGAAGTGACTTAGCAGGAAGGCACAGGTGAAATAGATCTCTTGACTGAATTTATTTTCTATATGTATGAATTCCTCTCAGCATCTCTCTCCTCTAAGTGAGGCTGTGTGGAGACCATTTATTAGAGGGTAATAAGAGTATGGCTGGTGCATTCATCTAGCTTGAAATTGTAATTTCAGCTAATTGAATGCAATTCTGTAAAAAATGAACTATATATGCCTTTGATTATCAGCCAAATTAGACACATACAGCTAGTGACCTAGCATATTTGCCAATTTAAAATTGATGTTCTAATGTTCTATGAAATTTATGCAAGTCTAAGGACTAAGAATAATATGAGCCTCATAAAAAGTCATTTCATCTAGAATATAACCAATATATTTAAGATTAATATCAAGGTTCTCATTATGTTTGTAATTAAAAAAGAGCTCATTAATGACGATTTTAAGCCAAGACGTTGTAATGATGTAACTTTTATAGTAATAGATTTATAATTAAACACACCTTTTTTTCCACTTAGAGTGTGAAATACTTAGATCTAGAATGCATTAATATTGATGTCTTTATTCATGAAAGAAACTTGTCTGAATTACTGTTTCCTAGAATTCCCTTGAGAATTTTGAGATTTTTTTTTTTTCCCCCCACTTATAAAATCTTTGATTTTTCTTAGGAAAAGCCATTTTTGAATGCTTATAATGGAATGGCGTGGCCCCTGATAACCAGGTGTAGAAGATATGCTTGATCTTCAGGGTTCAGTTCAGGTAGGCAAAATCTATTTTGTGTGTGTGTGTACACATGTATAATTTTTTGTTTTTGTTATTTTAATTCTTAATTATATCTATAATTCTTTTATAATTCTATTTATAACTCTTATATATTTTATATCCTGATTTGATATCTATTTGTAGTCTGCCAGTCTGGCAGGGTGGAAGAAATTAGAGAAATAGGTGTGGGAGATTAAGAGGTACAGACTTCCAGTTACAAAATAAATGAGTCCTGGGGATCAAATGTACAGCCTGGATAGTATAGTCAATAGTAATGCAATATCTTTGTATGATGACAGATGACTTATTGTGGTGATCATTTTATAATCCATAGAAATATCCACTCAATATGTTGCACACCAAGAATTAACATTATGTTTGTAGGTCAATTATATGAAAAAAAAAATCTAAAGAAACAAACTCATAGCCCAGAAGGAGCGGGTCGGGGGAGAGGTAATTGGATAAAGTGATCAAAAGGTACAGACTTCCAGTTGTAAGTCAAATAGGTACTAGGGCTGTAATGTACCACATGGTTAAGATAATTAGCACTGCTATATATCGTGCTGCTGCTAAGTCACTTCAGTCGTGTCCGACTCTGTGCGACCCCATAGACGGCAGCCCACCAGGCTTCCCTGTTCCTGGGATTCTCCAGGCAAGAACACTGGAGTGGTTGCCATTTCCTTCTCCAATGCATGAAAGTGAAAACTGAAAGTGAAGTCGCTCAGTCATGTCTGACTCTTCTCGACCCCATGGACTGCAGCCCACCAGGCTCCTCTGTCCATGGGATTTTTCCAGGCAAAAGTACTGAAGTGGGTTGCCATTGCCTTCTCGTATATGAAAGTTAAGAGAGTAACCCTAAGAGTTCTCATCACAAGGACATTTTTTTCCTTTTTCTTTTATTTTGTATCTATATGAGGTAATGGATGTTCACTAAACTTTTTGTGATAATCATTTCATGATGTATGTCAGTCAAATCATTATGCTGAAAAAAAAAATCATTATGCTGTTTACCTTAAAGTTGTATAGCATTGTATGTCTGTTGTATCTCAGTAAAACTGGAAGAATAAAAAATCATCCCCTTTACTCCATCTGAGGAGAGTAAACCCTTCATGTCACTTGTCCTCACAAATATCTGCATCGATGTCCATTTTCCCACCTAGTCCTTAGTCCACATAGTCGTGTCTGACACGTCTCTCTTTCCTGTCTGGTTGGCCCCTTCGGTGGTCCGTGTACAAGTGTGGGATGCCATGCTGTGTTAAGGTACTGAACTCACCATCATGCTGACACATTCTTCCCAGATTCACTATGCATCTTCTTCTCTCTGGGATTTTGAGTCCAGAGATTTGTCTTGAACAGGACACAGGGCCCAGAAATCAGGGCTCATGTCACCCTTCCTTACCCTTAAGCTTCCTTCTCCAATCCCTATATTCTCATCACATCTCTTTCAGCTCACTCTCTCTCTCTCTCTCTTTTTTTTCTTTAATGGAGGAATCTTTTTCTGTCTAGGGACCAGAATCTGAATTCTCATATTATTGTTTTTCTGATTTTTGAAATTAGGAGTTTAGTTCAGTTCAGTCACGTCCAAATCTTTGCAACCCCATGGACTGCAACACACCAGGGCTCCCTGTCCATCACCAACTCCCAGAGCTTACTCAAACTCATGTCCATTGAGTCAGTGATGTTATCCAACCATCTCATTCTCTGTCATCTCCTTCTCCTCCCACTTTCAATCTTTCCCAGCATCAGGGTCTTTTCAAATGAATCAGTTCTTTGCATCAGGTGGCCAAAGTATTGGAGTTTCAGCCTCAGCATCAGTCCTTCCAATGAATATTCAGGACTGATTTTCTTTAGGATTAACTCATTGGATCTCATTGCAGTCCAAGGGACTGTCAAGAGTTTTCTCCAACACCACAGTTCAAAAGCATCAGTTCTTCAGTGCTCAGCTTTCTTTATACTTCAGCGTTCACATCCATACATGACAAATGGAAAAACCATAACTTTGACTAGATGGACCTTTGTTGTCAAAGTAATGTCTCTGCTTTATAATATGCTGTTTAGATTGGTCACAACTTTTCTTCCAAGGAGCAAGCCTCTTTTAATTTCATGGCTGCTTTCACCATCTGCAGTGCTTTTGGAGCCCAAGAAAATAAAGTCTCTCACTGTTTCCATTCTTTCCCCATCTATTAGGAATGAAGTGATGGGACCAGATGCTGTGATCTTAGTTTTCTGAATGTTGAATTTTAAGCCAACTTTTTCACTCTCCTCTTTCACTTTCATTAAGAGGTTCTTTAGCTCTTCTTTGCTTTCTGCCATAAGGGTGGTGTCATCTGCATATCTGAGGTTATTGCTATTTCTCCCAGCAATCTTGATTCCAGCTTCTGCCTCATCCAGCCTGGCATTTCGCATGATGTACTCTGTATATAAATTAAATAATCAGGGTGACAATATACAGCCTTGATGTACCCCTTTCCTGATTTGGAACCAGTCTGTTTTTCTATGTCCAGTTCTAACTGTTGCTTCTTGACCTGCACACAGATTTCTCAGGAGGCAGGTCAGGTGGTCTGGTTTTCCCATCTCTTTCAGAATTTTCAACAGTTTGTTGTGATCCATACAGTCAAAGGCTTTGGCAAAGTCAATAAAGCAGAAATAGATGTTTTTCTGGAACTCTCTTGCTTTTTCGATGATCCAGTGGATGTTGGCAATTTGATCTCTGGTTCTCTGCCTTTTCTAAAACCAGCTTGAACATATGGAACTTCATGGTTCACGTACTGTTGAAGCCTGGCTTGGAGGATTTTGAGCGTTACTTTACTAGCATGTGAGATGACAGCAACTGTGCAGTAGTTTGAGCATTCTTTGGCATTGTCTTTCTTTGGGATTGGAATGAAAACTGACCTTTTCCTGTCCTGTGGCCACTGCTGAGGTTTCCAAATTTGCTGGCATATTAAGGGCAGCACTTTCACAGCATCATGTTTTAGGATTTGAAATAGTTCAACTGGAATTTCCTCACCTCCACTAGCTTTGTTTGTAGTGATGCTTCCTAAGACCCACTTGACTTCTGGCTCTAGGTGAATGATCACACTATCATGATTATCTGGGTCATGAAAATATTTTTTGTACAGTTCTTCTGTGTATTCTTCACCTCTTCTTCATAGTCTTCTTAATTCACCAACTCCCATGAGGATCTTAGGCTTTTGGAAAGCAAAGCTGGGGAGAGACTTTTTTTTTTTTTGCTTAATCCTGCAATGGCAACCCACTCCAGTGCTCTTGCCTGGAAAATCCCATGGACGGAGGAGCCTGGTAGGCTGCAGTCCATGGGGTCGCTAAGAGTCGGACAAGACTGAGTGACTTCACTTTTTGCTTTCATCAATTGGAGAAGGAAATGGCAACCCACTCCAGTGTTCTTGCCTGGAGAATCCCAGGGACAGCGGGGCCTGGTGGGCTGCCGTCTATGGGGTCGCACAGAGTCGGACACGACAGAAGCGATTTAGCAGCAGCAGCAGCAGCCATAATGCTTATACAACACAGCAGTTCTACTCAGTCATTTTAGGAGAAGATGGATTGGGGGATTAAAAGAGTAGAAAAAAATGACTTACTATTTCAAATATATTATTCTACTTAGAGGTACAAATGAGATGAAGGTCTTGAATTTGAGACTGATTTGACCCAGTTCACGTCCCACAGTATGTAAAGTCTGTAGCAGTGCAAGAACCAGCTCTACACTGTTAGTGATACTATCGTAGATGAAGATCAACAAAACCATCGCAATTAGGAAACAAACTGGGGATATGGTAGCATAAATCAACAACACAAACAAAAAACCTGTGTAAATTCTCTGCTAAATTGTCCTTCTAATCTTAGCCCTCATTACTCTGGGCCCCTCATTTGTTTGCTTGCTAAGTTGCTTCAGGCCTATCTGACTCTTTGCAACCCCATGGACTGTAGCCAACCAGGATCCTCTGTCCATGGGATTCTCCAGGCAAGAATGCTGGAGTGGGTTGTCATGCACTCCTCCAGGGAATCTTTGCAACCCAGGTATCAAACCTGCATCTCTTATGTCTCCTGCATTGCAGGCGCATTCTTTACTGCTGAGCCACAGAGGAGCCTGGACTTCTCATTTAGCCTTATGTTTTTGTAAAAATTATGAAAGTAAGTTTATTTTTTTAAAGCCATACTCATATATTGCATTTTCCTCTCTGGCAAATGGCATTAGAGTGGCTACAGGCATTGTTGGGATCTTGTTAATAGGAAGTGAGGTAGGGATACAGTTGATGTTTATGGAATGGAGGAGCAGGGTTAATTTGAGTATGTCCCTCTGGGGCTTGAAACAGGAATTATGAGGGTTGTGGATAAGAAAAAATGTTTGAATTATTAAGCACCAGGACCTAATCTATGGAAAACTATTTTAATCATCAGATTATACAATTGTAAAGAAGAAGCCGAAGAATTGATGCTTTTGAACTGTGGTATTGGAGAAGACTCTTGAGAGTCCCTTGGATTGCAAGGAGATCCAACCAGTCAATCCTAAAGGAAATCAGTTCTGAATATTCATTGGAAGGACTGATGCTGAAGCTGAAACTCCAATACCCTGGCCACCTGATGTGAAGAACTGACTTATTTGAAAAGACCCTGATGCTGAAAAAGATTGAAGGTAGGAGGAGAAGGGGAAGACAGAGGATGAGATGGTTGGATGGCATCACTAACTCAATGGACATGAGTTTGAGTAAACTCTGGGAGTTGTTTATGTACAGGGAGGCCTCATGTGCTGCACTCCATGGGGTTGCAAAGAGTTGGATGTGACTGAGCAACTGAAATGAACTGAACTGAACTGAACTATACAATTATAAATGGAGGATGGAATTCCTGTTGATGCCTAATTGAAATAGAAATGCTGTCTTATCAGGAATATACTTGATAATACAGCATATAACAGTTACATAATGAAAAGTCTGTCTTCTTTTTTGATGGGAGTTATGTAAAATAGTATTATTTTGTTATCTGTGTTATAGCACAAAAATTTGCAGTGTACTACAAAAATTTACATGACATTACCTGTAATGAGTTGTGAAGTTGAAAGATACATTTCTAAATCACCAATAATCATGAAAAAGAAATCCATAAATTTTGACAAACCATGTCAGAGGAAAACCTGAATTGGAACTTTTTTCATATAGAAAATATTACCAAATAATACAAGATAATTTTCATAGTTGTTAGAGTATATAATCAAAAAATATAGTAAAGAATGAATTATAAAATGTATCAGGATGTTAACAAAAAAATTATGGCATTTGCTGAATTTTGTGATTTTTTGACTGTCAGCTTTGTAAGATTTACATTTTTTTTCTCATTCTAAGTAAGTAAGATGAGTATGTAATATTTTTGTTTATAATAGTATGAAGTTTTGCTTTATTCTAATTAAGAAGTATTATTCATTGTGTGAAAGTGAAGTGAAAGTTTAGTCCCTCAGTTGTGTCTGACTCTTTGCAACCCCAAGGACTGTAGCCTACCAGGCACCTCCATCCATGGGATTTTCCAGGCAAGAGTACTGGAGTGGGGTGCCATGTCCTTCTCCAGAGGAACCTCCCGACCCAGGGGTTGTACCCGGGTCTCCCACATTGTAGGCAGATGCTTTATGTCTGAGCCACTAGGGAAATCAAATACTGTTTTCTAACAACACAAGAGAAGACTCTACACATGGACATCACCAGATGGTCAATACCGAAATCAGATTGATTATATTCTTTGCAGCCAAAGATAGAGAAGCTCTTATAGGAAGCAAAAGCAAGCCAGGGAGCTGACTGTGGCTCAGATCATAAACTCCTTATTGTCAAATTCAGACTTAAATTGAAGAAAGTTAGGGAAAACCATAAGACCATTCAGGTATGACCTGAATCAAATCCCTTACAATTATACAGTGGAAGTGAGAAATAGATTCAAGGGATTACATGTGATAGAGTGCCTGAAGAACTATGGACAGAGGTTCATGACATTGTACAGGAGGCAGTGATCAGGACCATCCCAAAGATAAATGCAAAAGACAAAATGGTTGTCTGACAAGGCCTTACAAATAGCCAAGAAAAGAAGAGAAATGAAAGGCAAAGGAGAAAAGGAAAGATATACCCATGTGAATGAACAGTTCCAAAGAATAGCAGGGAGAGATTAGAAAGACTTCCTCAGCGATCAGTGCAAAGAAACAGAGGAAAACAATAGAATGGGAAAGACTAGAGATCTCTTCAAGAAAATTAGAGATACCAGGGGAACTTTTGATGCAAAGATGAGCACTAAAGGACAGAAGATATTAAGAAAAAGGTGGCAAAAATACACAGAAGAACTATACAAAAAAGATCCTCACAGCCCAGTTAATCCTGATGGTGTGATCACTCACCTAGAGCCAGACATCCTGGAATGTAAAGTCAAGTGGACTTTAGGAAGCATCACTATGAATAAAGCTAGTGGAAGTGATGGAATTCCAGTTGAACTATTTTAAATCCTAAAAGGTTATGCTGTGAAAGTGCCATATATGCCAGGAAATTTGGAAAACTCAGCAGTAGCCACAGGATTAGAAAAGGTCAGTTTTCATTCCAATCCCAAAGAAAGGCAATGCCAAAGAATGCTCAAACTACCACACAAATGCACTCCTCTCACATGCTAGCAAAGTAAAGCTCAAAATCCTTCAAGCCAGGCTTCAGCAGTATGTGAACCGTGAACTTTCAGATATTCAAGCTGGATTTAGAAAAGGCAGAGGAAGCAGAGATCAAATTGCCAACATCCGATGGATCATTGAAAAAGCAGGAACATTCCAGAAAAACATCTACTTTTGTTTATTGACCCTGCCAAAGCCTTTGACTGTATGGATCACAATAAATTGTGGAAAATTCTTCAAGAGATGGGAATACCAGATCACCTAACCTGCCTCCTGAGAAATCTGTTTGCAGGTCAAGAAGCAACAGTTAGAACTGGACATGGAACAACAGACTGGTTCCAAATCGGAAAGGAGTACATCAAGGCTGTATATTGTCACCCTGCTTATTTAACATATATGCAGAGTTCAGTTCAGTTCAGTTGCTCAATCATGTCTGACTCTTTGCGACCCCTTGAACTGCAGCACGCCAGGCCTCCCTATCCATCACCAACTCCGAGTCCACCCAAACCCATGTCCATTGAGTTGGTGATGCCATCCAACCATCTCATCCTCTGTTGTCCCCTTCTTCTCCTGCCCTCAATCTTTCCCACCATCAGGGTCTTTTCCAATGAGTCAGCTCTTCACACCAGGTGGCCAAAGTACTGGAGTTTCAGCTTCAATATCAGTCCTTCCAATGAACACCCAGGACTGATCTCCTTTAGGATGGACTGGTTGCATCTCCTTGTAGTCCAAGGGACTCCCAAGAGTCTTCTCCAACGCTACAGTTCAAAAGCATCAATTCTTCAGCATTCAGCTTTCTTTGTAGTCCAACTCTCACATCCATACATGACCACTGAAAAAACCATAGCCTTGACTTGTTGACAAAGTAATGTCTCTGCTTTTTAATATGCTGTCTAGGTTGGTCATAACTTTCCTTCCAAGGAGTAAGTGTCTTTTAATTTCCTGGCTGTGGTCACCATCTGCAGTGATTTTGGAACCCAGAAAAATAAAGTCAGCCACTGTTTCCACTGTTTCCCTGTCTATTTGCCATGAAGTGATGGGACCAGATGCCATGATCTTTGTTTTCTGAATGTTGAGTTTTAAGCCAACTTTTCCACATCATCTTTCACTTTCATCAAGAGGCTCTTTAGTTCTTCTTCACTTTCTGCCATAAGGGTGGTGTCACCTGCATATCTGAGGTTATTGATATTTCTCCCAGCAATTTTGATTCCAGCTTGTGCTTCATCCATCCCAGAATTCTTATGATGTACTCTCATATAAGTTAAATAATCAGGGTGACAATATACAACCTTGATGTGCTCCTTTTCCTACTTGAAACCAATCTCTTGTTCCATGTACAGTTCTAACTCTTTATCGTGAAATTTAAAATACCTCCTTTTTTTTTCTGTTATTAATATTAAATCATAAGAAAGTTCCATTTTAAAGATGATAGGGAATTTTGTGTACTTATAATGTATATTAACTTTGAAAGGCGTAGATTTCTACTAAACACATATACTCTCACTATTATGGAAAATTGGGGAATTATTTTAGGGCAAGTCTGTGGACACTTTTCTTTGCCCTGTTAATGTTAAGAAGCACCCTCCATGGTATGCTATATGAAATATTTGAAATTTCTAACCCAGGTCACCATTGATAGTGTGCACAAGCAATATGTATTTGATTTTGTATTCATTGATTTTGTGTATTTTTTTTTTTTTTTAATGAGAGCCATGAAAAATTTCAGGTCCGAAGTTATTGAATCTGCCTGGATAAATTGATGCTTTTGTATATTAAACTATTCACATATTTATTTTCTGTCACATTATGCAAAACATATCCTCTATATTTGCAGGAATTTTGTTTTGTCCTTGGCTGTATCTCCATCACATGTGATAACATACAAAACACACTTGATAAATGTTTATTGAATGAATGAGTAAATTATATCATTGACCTCAAAGGATGAGTTATTGCTATTTCTTCACGTATTTTGATAATTCTTAATGATTGCTTGTTCTATGAGTTTGAAATACCCTTTTTCCATTAAATATAATACATTAAACACAATAAGAGCATTTTTGTTTTCAGAAAGACCCATTTAGTATGTATTTAATAGAAAAAGAACTGAGAAAAACAATATTGCCATTAACTCAAATCTTGCTTCCTATGATATCATCTTATGCAGACCAATCAGTGTACTCATTAAACAGTACTTCATGTTCAGTGCTCAAATCAGTCATAGTTAAATTGGGTAGAAATTAGCTGAGACCACCAATTATTTCTTTAAGTAATTATTATGTATCTGTTATGTATATAGCACAGAGCCAGGCATTGGGGGAGATAGAAAATTATTTTATTTACATAAGCCTTTATTCTTTCTTTAAGAGCAGCAATTGTGTCATCTATGTCCTACATATCATATGTTCAGTGTTATGGCTTTTTGATGGTAATTTGGCTTCAGTGAACTACAGTCCTCAGACTTCTCTATTGCATATGTATATGTGTAGGGTAGGTTTTAAAGGATATCCTCTCATGGGATTAGGAAGACAGTGGTCATTTTGTAGCATATGCATATTTCTTGTATTTAATGAAAACCCTAAGCCAGGTGCTGCTGTGAAGGGATTTTACAGATGTGGTTAAGGTCCCTTAATCACTAGACTTTAATAAAGAGAAAGTGGGGTGGGCCTAACTTAATCTGAGTGAAAGCCTTTAAAAGAAGATTTAAGATTTCTTTAAAGCCAGGGCTCCACACAGCTTCCGGCTCGGTAATTGCTCCCTTTCTTCTAGATCTTCTTTCCTGACTGCTGCCTGTCGACAGAGAGCTTCAGTCCATTCTCATGGGATTCCAGCCTGTGTGTCATTTTCCCTTCCTGATGGCCTGTCCTATGTACTATGTACAGCCCTTACAATTGTACTAGCCAATTCCTTGTAATAAAGTTTTAAAAAAAATCTCTTGGGGCAATTGGTCCATGAATATGAAAGCTTAGACAATAAATAGTTCAGTGGCATCTTGTGTTTTCAGCAGGATGAGATGGCAGGATCATGAGAGGTGAGATGGCAGGATTGTGAGAGGTCAGTATGGCCAAAGTATAATCATAAAATTTTAAAAGATCAAAAAAGAAAAAAAAGGAGAGAAAGAATTCTGTTTAGTGTTTAACAGAGTTATTGAGGTTAAATTAACGTGTGAATCCAAAGGACAATAAAACAGATTTCCATTTCAACCAGCAGCCCACTTAAACTTTTACCTGAGTTGTCCTTCTACAAGTAGCTAGAAATGTCTAATGATGTCTACAAATTATTGTTACTTAATTTTGAGAATATGTCAAGTATTCAGCCTTAACAATCTTTAGCTAAATAGTAATGTTAATTTTTTCCTGTAATTTTTCAGAGTAAAGTCAAGAATCCTGGATACAGTAGGTTCTATTAAAAAAATAATAATAATAATGAAAGCTTAGGAGTGAAGCAACAAAAACAAAGATTTCCCTCCATACCTTTCAAAGTAGTCTTTAGTTTGTGAAGGTGAAAGTGAAGTCACTAAGTCGTGTCCGACTCTTTGCAACCCCATGGACTGTAGCCTACCAGGCTCCTCCATCCATGGGATTTTCCAAGCAAGAGTACTGGAGTGGGTTGCCATTGCCTTCTCTTAGTTTGTGGGCAGCCCTTTAAAGTTGCTGGGGCATGTGTTTGTTGAAGAAAGAGCCAACACACATTTATTGAGAGTCAGGAGAGGCAGAGATGGCAGGCAGGTACATGATTTGTGTGTGTACATGTGGGAAAGGTGGTGACAGTGGAGGAGCAGCTACTCATATTTGAGGAAAGGTGATTCCAGAAGGTAAGAGTTTATTCTGATAGGAATCCTAGTGGTATTAGGATTGTTGGGCCAGTTTAAGAGAGATTAGCTTTGTTTACTGAGAATACATTTGAGGAATCACTTAGAGCATATATTCTTGCTGTAAATATACTTTTTTGTTCTTATTTGTGAACATGAAACAAAATGGAAATGCAAAAAAGGGTATGGAATTTTCTAGTAATTTCCTAATTTTAAGAAGCAAGCACCATGCTGGCAGTTGTAGGAGAAATATTATCATATATTAACAATATTTAACATAATAAATAGTATGCATTTAGTGTTTTTTAGCTTATAAAGGAGAAATATTAACATAGTAATGATATTTAACAAATAGTATGTGTGGATAGCATATTATAGCTTATAAAGCACTGGCATGCATGCCAATAGAACTTCTTCTATTACGGTCACAGTCACTGTGATACAGGCTCAGACTGTATTTTATACATACAAAGTTTAAGGCTTTCACCACTCTGACCTGAATGCCTTCTTCCTGGAATGGTTTACCAACTGTTAAATTCCTGAAATACTTCTGCATCAATTCATAAATAGTTTCAAACCGTAACCTACTGAGTATTCCCTACCTCCCATAGCCCCAAATTATCTCCCTGGGGCTTTCAGCTCTCCACTATCCATCAGTGAAAGTGTTACTATCTAGCCCAGCAGGGAGCTACCAAGACTTAGCTCTAAATTTTCCTGGTTTCCCTTCTGATTGGCTGTTACACAGGTCATGCTGATTGTTAAATATCTTAAATCACATTCCCTAGTCACTAATTTTGCATTTATTATCTATCTTTCAAAACTGTCGAAATCTGTCATCTTTGATGTTTTTCTTTCTAGTTCTTTTGGTTTTGGGGGCTTATGCCTTAAAAATACCAATACTATGATTTCAGTAGAGTGTCAGAAGGGAGAAGAGATAAATTCATTCATTCGTATGCTTCATTTAACCACAGTTTGATTAATAATCTTCAAGGATGCTGAAAACATCCGTTAGAATGAGGGCTTATATAATGGCTCACTGTGGAACTTTATTAAGAAGTGTTCCATGAAAAGAAAAAGAACTCTTTGATCCAATAAGTATGAAGTGTCGGGTTAAATGAAGTCAGACTTACTTTTTCTTCTCAGCTTTTTAGTACTTTTCTATGCTATTGTTCATTATTAATTTCCAAACCAGTGTTAAAATATGGTGTGTTTCTCACACTTTTTTCTCCTCAGATTCCTCTTCTCTTTTAAATGGAACATAAAGGTAGTAATAAGGTAGGAATATCTTAAGGTAGTGTCTTAAAGTAATATCTTTTAAGGTAGTAATATCTTATCAGGAACAGTATTTTAGAAAGTGAAGCATATTTTGAGGGGGACTTGTATTGCACCATTTGCAGTCCAGTGGGGACCTGACACTCTTGTCTAAAGTTGCATCTGAGCTTAAGAAGCTGGGAACTATATTTCCCAGAATCCTCTTTCTTGTGGAGTCCCAGATTTGAGCTTTCCCATGAAAGGACATATTCTCAAAAGTTGAGCCCTTGAGAACCACAGCTAAGTGGACTCACTTAAAGTCAGTTCATTGGATCTTTCCAGAGATACTATAGAATTGCAGCATCTTTTAGACAAAATCTTTTATCAGTAGCTTTAGTGTTTGGGGCTGAGACAAGCCCTCTAATTTTTAGAGGCAGCTCTCTTAACTTTTGGTGGAAGCTTCCCTGATCTCTGCTCTCCCATTTCTTCTAAGAAAAGTATAAGCCCTTAATTCTTTATAAAACCCTTTACATCCATGATTCATAGGGTGGCTTCTGTTTTGCCAGTGAACAACTCATTCAGTACTGATCAAGAGTAGTGCCAGTGAGTCTATCAGAAATGTCTGTATAGCTTCCTATTCAAATATTAGAATAACCACTTAGGATTTCATGAAATTTACTCAATGTCAGGAAGTCAGTGTTTAGAGTATTTCTCTATACCTTTTCCAACTTGGGCTGACCAGTGTGACCAAAAGTAAAACTGTTTTTCATGTAGGCGAGTCTTTATCCAAGGGTAGCAGTATTATTTAAGTAACCAAGAAATTGGCCAGCCTATGTAAATTTGGCATTAAAAAGGATAATTATCTAATATCCTGCAGATGGCATTTCAAGTACAGATAAATTAGCAATATTGAATTGGTGAGCTTTTTTTCTAGGAAAAAGATTCTTTCTTGAAAACAGAGTATGAGGATTAAACAAAGACTAAAGGGCAAATGCTTCCCTTATAGCTTACTCAGTAAAGAATCCACCTGTAAGGAAAGAGTCCGCCTGCAATGCAGGAGACCCTGCAATGCAGGTTCAATCCCTGGCTTGGGAAGATCCCTGAAGACGGAAATGGTAACCCACTCCAGTATTTTGGCCTGAGAAATCCTATAGACAGAGGAGCCTGGCAGGCTACGGTCCATGGGGTCATAAGAATTGGACGCAATTAAACCACCACCAAAGGGCAAAAACAAAATAAAACTGAAACAACACTTAGAAAAACCCAACAGGCCGCAGGAGGGGCGCGGGGCGGCGCGGGGCGGCGCGGCGCGGGGCGGCGCGGGGGCGGCGCGGGGGCGGCGCGGGGGCGGCGCGGGGCCGACGGGACGCGCGGCGGTCTGGCGGCATGTCAGTTAAAAAAAAAAAAAAAAGAAAAACCCAACAACTTCTTCCCTGTGTCAGGGTAAGTGAACAAGTTCCCTGACTTCTCTCCTCCCATCCATTTCAATCATGTGTTCAATCAGCTTCAACTGAAAGCACTTTCACCTTTAAACTTTGTATATCACAATTACCTTATCTTTTAATAGTTTTGATTCTGGAGATTAGAATTTTGTGTACTGTAAAGTCCTATAGGGCCAGAACCAGGTCCCTTTTTTCCTTTCTGCAGATACTTGAACATCAGGTAGTTCAGTACTAAAAATGCTTCTTTGTGTAGATTTTGGGAGTTGGATGTTGACTTGTCATTTCTCTTTTGTACCTATCTTAATTCTGCTTTATTTGTGTTATGGAAGGTCAAGTGTACATAACTCTGATCAGTTGAATCTAGGTTAAATAGCCTCTCACCCACACCAAAGGATGGACAGAACAATTGAGCTGGACATTTAGGTGCTAGACTTTTGCTTATTTGTTGAATGAATAATGTGTTTTTCTGAACTATCAAATCTATAAAATATCATAAAGAATCACACAGTTCATTTACATGTCAGTCAATCAATGAGAATGTATTGGACACTTATGATGTGTCTAGCATAGTAATAGTGCCTAGAGAAGGTTGCTCAGTTGTGTCTGACTCTTTGTGATCTCATGGACTATACAGTCCATGGAATTCTCCAGGCCAGAGTACTGGAGTGGGTAGCCTTTCCCTTCTCTAGGGGATCTTCCCAACCCAGGGACTGAACCCAGGTCTCCCTCATTGCATGCGGATTCTTTACCAGCTGAGCCACCAGGGAAGCATTGTAATAATTACATAATTATGTTCACTGTTAATAAGTAATACTATTTTTTTTTAGCTCTCACACAGAATAAAGTACATGAAAGATTCAGTTCCTTCTCTTAACAGGGAGTCAAAATTATATTGCTCTGAGTGAAGTTTTAATGCATATGAGGTCATCATGAATTTTTAAATGGATTTTTAAAAATTGAAGTACAGTTAATTTACAGTGTGATATTAGTTTCAGATGTACAGCAAAGTGATTCAGTTATACACACATATATATATGCTATTTTTCAGATTCTTTCTATTATAGGTTATTATAAGATATTGAATATGATTCCCTGTGCTGTATGGTAGGTCCTTGTCGTTTACCTATTTGAAATGTAATGTGTATATATTAATCCCAACCTCTAATTTACCTCCTCATCTCCAGCTCCCGACCCTTTGGTAACCATAAGTTTGTTATCTGTGTCCGTGAATCTCTTTCCGTTTTGGATATGGTTTTTTTTTTTTTTTTAGATTCCATATATAAGTGATCTCATATAATGTTTGTCTGACTTACTTCACTTACTATGATAAGTTTTAGGTCCATCCATGCTGCTGCAACTGGCATTGTTTCATTTATTTTATGGCTGCGTACTAGTTCCTTGCCTTTATGCACACCTTCTTTAGTCATTCCTTTGTCAGTGAACATTTAAGTTGCTTCCACATTTTGGCTACTGTAGATAGTATTGCTGTGAACATTGGGACACATATATATTTTCAAATTAGAGTTTTCTTGAGATATGTGTCCAGGAGTGGTATTGCTGGATCATATGATAACTATATATATTTTTTTTAAAGGAACCTCCATACTGTTCTGTAGAGTGGCTGTACCAATCTACATTCACATCAACAATGTAGGAGGGTTCCTTTTTGTCCACATCCTCTCCAACGTTTATTATTCGTGGACATTTTAATGTTTGCTATTCTGATTGGTGTGAGGTGATACCTCTTTGTAGTTTTGATTTGCCTTTGTCTAGTAATCAGTGATATTGGGCATCTTTTCAGGTGCCTGTTGGCCATCAGAGTTGTTTTAATTTAGCATGGGGAACATCATTTCTCTTCACAGAAATATGTCTGACCTTGTTTTCAAGGGTGGCCTGGGAAATTCTGAGACTCAAAATGTGGATGACTTGTGGTAGCTGAAATGCCACCATCCTGAACAAAGAAGAGACCTTTGCAAGGCCAGAATCCAGTTGTTTGTTCAATTTTCCAAGCACAGAAATATGTTAGCTCTGAAAAACAGTCAGGGAGAAATTTGTTTAAAATGCAGTCTAGAAAGAGATTGCAATTTTCCCAAGTTCTCAGTCTGCTTAGGGAGGTTGTTAACAAGACTTTCAGAGTCCTAAACCTCTAATAATCAAGGTTTTCTAGTAAAGCCTTGGATTAGCAAGCCTCATAAATGATGTCTGGCTCAGAGAAGGGGGCCTGACTCTGAATGATTTCTACTTGGTCTTTTTGTTCTTCTAGTTACTCTCTATCAAATACCCTAATAAGTAAAACAAAACAAAAGAAAGCAGAACTTTCTTCTGTCCATCAGTGGAATAGCTTTGAGCAAAAAGAAGAAAAGGGAGAAACTCATACAGCAGATAGCAAGTTTTATTAAAGGAATATATTTAGGAAGCATAACATTTATGTAATTTCAGATAATTAATTTTGGGGTTGATTTGAATGGAGAAGTGAGCAAAAATAAATTTTGAAAGTAGAATTCAAATTGACTTTCATTTATAAAAATTGATTTTTTACCTCACTTTAAAATAATCTGTTTGTTCCATAAGGTGACATGAACCTATGTAGTTACTAGCTGATATGATTACTAATGAGCACATAAATGATTTTTCTGGTTTGCTTATAAATACATGTTTCTGATTATAGTGCAAAATCTCAGAACACAGACAAATCTGAGAAACTCTGTTACTGAAACTGAAATCAGCAATTCAAAATTGGATGAATAAGTTTAAGTAGAGTGTCAGGATGGTGGCATATTTAGGTATATATAACCCTAGAATTTCTCTGTGCTACTCTATGGGGTGTCACATCAGTCAATGTGTTCATGGTCTAATGATTCCGGTTTCTGTTATCATCAGCTTTGTCTGTTCATTCATTTCCTTTTATTGCTATGTGGTACTCCATTGTATGACCCTTCACAGTTTATGTGTCTATTCCCCCAAAAAGCAGTGCAGTGAGACTAGCCTGGTGCCATTACTCTTGACCCCAGTGATAGAGAAACTGACAACAATTTTCAGGTTCATGATTTATTCATCGTTACTCTGAGCAACTTGCTTCACCTATGCTACACACAGTTGTCACTTAAGAATACAGGATAATAGTAATGATCTACTAGGATTGCAGATTGTGTGTTGTAGTTGTTGAATTTTAGTATTACACTTTATTTTCCATTCTTCTGTTTTTGAAAATTGGCATTTCAAATAGAAACTTTAAGTAATATTTATGAATATTTTCAAGATTTCTCCCACAGGTATTTTCTTTATTCATATGGTTAATCCATGTATTTAGATAATAAAGTGGCAAGAAATCCATCCCTCAAGGCTGCTTATAAACTATGGACTATAAAGTATGTTGAAAGTAGACTCACCTGCTTGTCAGTTGCAGAGGCATGTTAATCCATCTATATAATTTATTTCTTTTACTACTCTTGCTTTTCTACTGGGCTTTACACATGATAAGAAGCCGTCTATTATGCCTGTAATGTTTTTTAAAACAGCATTTTAAAAGCTGGGCAGATGTTTCCTGGGAAATGGTCGAAAACCAAGTACCTTGTAGAGGTAAATGGTGATAAAGATTCATATTTTCTGTTAACTGAGTTAGGAATAGAAGAGACTAAGCCCAGAATCAGTGTGTCTTTTTTTAGGACAAGACATGGTGGAACGAAATTCTGTTTCTTTCATAAACATTCATAGTCTGTCTTCATTTTCATTTTAAAAATAAATTTGGTGGTCTTTGTATTTTGTTAATCAAGACTGTATACTTATACATGATAGAAGTATATTTGAAATCCCCTATACATATCAAGGCTATGGTTTTTCCAGTGGTCATGTATGGATGTGAGAGTTGGACTATAAAGAAAGCTGAGAACCAAAGAATTTATGCTTTTGAACTGTGGTGTTGGAGGAGACTCTTGAGAGTCCCTTGAACTGCAAGCAGATCCAACCAGTCCATCCTAAAGGAGATCAGTCCTGGGTGTTCATTGGAAGGACTGATGTTGAAGCTGAAACTCCAATACTTTGGCCACCTGATGCAAAGAGCTGACTCATTTGAAAAGACCCTGATGCAGGGAGGGATTAAGGGCAGGAGGAGAAGGGGATGACAGAGGATGAGATGGTTGGATGGAATCATCAACTCAATGGACATGTGTTTGGGTAGACTCTGGGAGTTGGTGATGGGCAGGGAGGCCTGGCGTGTTGCGATTCATGGGGTCACAAAGAGTTGGACACGACTGAGAGACTAAACTGAACTGAACTGATACATATACAGGTAGTATCAATAATAATAATTTAAATTTACTGACTTACAAAAGTGCAAAGTCCAGGATTCTGTTTGGCTTTAGGCATGGATTGAAGCACAACATGGATCTCAGATGGTGTCATCAGTGTCAATTTCACTTGGAAGTGCTGGTCAGATGATGACCAGGGGTCCAATAATCTCATGTGCTTAGCAGTGGTCAAAGGTTTCATTCTTCGAAAGCAGATACAAAGATGGAGTTTGTGGTCCATGCTATTTATTAGGAATCGACACCTGTGAGAGGAAGAAGAGGGGAAACAGGATTGGGCAGAGGGAGTTGTCAAGTTGAAATTTAGTTTCAGCAAATCTTCAAGCAGTGTGATAAGGAAATTTGGAATGAGTGGCCTTTTAGAATTATCTCACATCAGGCTTCTCTTGTGGCTCAGATGGTAAAGAATTTGCCTGCAATGCCAGAGACCTGGTTCGATCCCTTGATTGGGAAGATCCTCTGGAGAAGGGAATGGCAACCCACTCCAGTATTCTTGCCTGGAGAATTCCCATGGACGGTGAAGCCTTGCGGGCTACAGACCCTGGGGTCACAAAGAGTCAGACACGACTGAGCAAGTAAGCACCCACAGCACAGGCCCCAATAGCTGGGCCTTCATACCCCTGCCTTATTCAGTTACTAGAAGCATGCCACCCTGGGAAGTGTGTGACCTGCAGCAAGGTTGGATCTCAGCGACTACAGAACTGCATCAGGCCCTGAAGGAGCCAATGGTTGGAGACTGTCTGCTGACTGCACTTTGTCCACTTGGGCAGAAAGCTATACCCTCAGAGGGGATCTTCATGTTTGCTACATTTTACCTGTTGTGCTGCTCAGCTCTACTTAAAGCTATATTTGGAAGAGCGTTTAGTGGGAAGAACCACAGCACCTGTCACTGAAGTTTGTCTTGGGAGTGTGTGTGTGGGGGTCATAACTGGTACTTTTTCTCCCCCTCTAGTATTCATCCTAAATTTTTCTTAATCTTAACTATCATCTTTGCTCACTTTAATGTCCTGCCTATAGTCATGACCTAGACGTTCTGTCCAAGGGGTCTGGGTCCTGGGTTGCCATGCTGTTCTTAGTTTAACTGGGATTCATGTCCAACAAAGCCTCAACCCTACTGAGAACTGGAAAAATTAGCTTGTCAGTTTCCTAAGAATGAGCCCTTTTTACCTCACCTTGCTCAGTTGCTGGAGGCAGCCTGTCTGGGAAGTGCATAATCTCAGGTGGAGATGAGTTTAGAAACTTAGGTAAGATCCTGAAAGCACTAATAACTTTAGATTCAGCCCTTGTATGAATGTTTTCCTCGTAGAAGGATCTGAGCAGTGCATCTTCAGGTCTGCCATATCAGATCCAATTGGAAGAGGCTATGGTGGTCATAATAGTCCAGCATGGGGTGGGAGTATGGGCTCTTACTGGCCTCTTGTTAAACTTGCAAATCACTTACCCAGTCACTGTGGTCAGAGTACAGGCTTTTCCCATTGGCCCAGCTCAGGTAATATGACCACTATTGTGGTCAGGAGAGGAGGAGTGTTCTCTTATTCCTTTAATGGAATCAATTCACTCTAGAAAACCTATCTTTATTTACCAGACTAAAAGGGAAAGAATTTTGATCAGCCAAACACAGCTGATGTCCACTATTTGTAGGAATCAGTAAGGATTGTAGAAGTAGCTATAAAGCATCTACAAAAGTAAGTTAGTATTGAAATCAAAAGGTCTAGTAAGTTCTGGGACAACACTTGTAGATCTCTCAGTTCGAGCCTGCAGGCAAGAACAAAAGTAAGAGAAATCACAGTGTCCTCTTAGCAAGTGCAGAGCCAGTAGCAAAAGAAGTAAAAACTACTACGAACAAACCCCACAAATGCCATCTAAAGGGACGTATTCTTACTATGTGCTGACGAACAATTAGTCTTTTTCTTAGCAGGAAACTCTTAGAATTTTATTTTGATGTGTGTCTTCCTATGAAGAGTGATTGTCAGAGTCTATCTAGGAAAATAGAAACCTTTTCAAGTATTTAAATTAGAAATAATATATTCAGGGCATCAACTAAATGGGTAGAAAACAAATGGGATGGTGAGGCAGTTCAGTTTAGCAGCAGCAGGAAGCCACCATCACCAGTACTAGATTAGAGCAGTAAGGGGAGACAGCATGGTTAAAGGGATCAAGGGGTTGGAGTCACCCAGTTACCTGTCTGGTGAGAGCTGAAGCCACATAGGAGATGCAGTGAATGCCAGAGACATTGCCTGAGTTTGAGTGGGAAGGGGAGGGAGAAATACCCTGACTTTTCTTTCTGCTGGCCTTCTAGATTCCCCTGTGCTTTGGAATAGCATAGCTGAGCCACAACCAGCTGATTTTAATCAGTAAACTAATACAATGCATCCTGTCCTAACCAGTCCCCTCTCCATGTATTGTGGAGACTAGAAAGGACAAAGAATGCTCCGGAGGGCAAAGCCCAGGAATGACATTATAGCCAGGATGAAAACACTATCAGTCTTAGACTAAATGCCTTAAATTTGAGATGAAGCAAAGGAAAGGTAGTTCAGAGACTGAAATAGATATTCTCTCCTTTCTTAAGCAATTCTTATCCTTCCAAGTTTCCAAGACAGTAAATTGGTTGTGAGGGCTATTTCTCCAGGTCTGTTATCTCTGACACAGTAAGGCTCTTTTCATTTTTCCGAAAGATTTATTACCTGGAAAACCAGCTTTGTATTAGTGATCTTGATTTCTGGATCTCATGGGGTTGGGGAATGTAAGTGCTGGAAGTATGATGAAGTAAAAGCAAAATTTACAACTAAGTTGGTTCATTGAAGAACAAATGCTGTTTATCTGGAAACGAATGCTGCAGATTAACCTTTGTTGCTGTTCAGTCACTCAATCATGTCTAACTCTTTATAACCCCATAGACTGCAGCACGTCAGGCTTCCCTGTCCTTTACTATCTCCTGGAGTTTGCTCAAATTCATGTCCATTGATTTGGTATGCCATCCAACCATCTCATTCTCTCTGTTGCCTTAACCTTAATTATTCCTTACAAATCACATACATTTTAACCTATGAAATCTTAACACATTAGAGTTAAAGCTCATTAACACTGAATTCTGTAAAGGGACCATGTGATAATTTTTTTGCCCATCTAAGCACACTATTGGCTACTAATGGTCTACTGGGTCTCAGTGTACTAGCAGTAGCCAGAGAGGTGTTTCAGTTGAAGGGATTTAGTCATGCTCTGTAAAGAAAATTATGTATTGTTTTCTCTATACATTTACACAGAATTTGTCTTGATCCTAGTTTGCAGGTTTTGTTGTTTAAATAACCATTATTCCCTCCACATCACATGAGCTAGTTCTGTTTGGACTTTCTTTAGAGTATTTGTCATTGTTCTGCTTGATGATGGAATGTCTCTTTCTTACAAGGCTCTTATCCCTGGGTTGGGAAGATTCCCTGGAGAAGGGAACAGCTACTGACTCCAGTATTCTGGCTTGGAGAATTCCATGGACTGTACAGTCCTTGGAGTCTCAAAGAACTGGACACAACTGAGCGACTTTCACTATATCTCTGGATTTGGTTTGTTAATATTTTGTTGAGGATTTTTATATTTATATTAGTGAAATATACTGATGTGTAATTGTTTTCTTCTGTAAAGTCTTTATGTGGTTTCTGTTAAAAGACTGCCACATTTGGCTTGGTCTCCTCCTTTCTATGCCATTGTCGGAAAATTGTTCCCGGGAAGAGAATCAAGCATAACTGGGATTTTACCTCCTTTCAAAGATTGTGGCATGTCACTATCTTTTGTACGGTGTCTAAACACATATTTTTCTGCTTTTGTACTTATTCATGGTGCCCATACTAGTCTAGAATATGCTGCTTTGTCATAACAGGTGGTGGGTAACCTCATGGAATATTCTTATATGTGATATGCTATTTTTTTTTTTTTTTCAGGAATATGTAGGTTCTTGTTACCTATTTGCCACAGATTACAGATTAATTACTTGGACTATATTCATTCATTGATTCAATTAGTTGTGTGCTTCTAATAACATTGAGTGGGCTTCCCAGGTGGCACAGTTGATAAGATCCCTGGGTTGGAAAGATCCCCTGGAGGAGGAAATGGCAACCCACCCTAGTGTTCTTCCCTGGCAAATTCCATGAACAGAGGAGCCTGGCGGGTTACAGTCCATGAGGTTGCAAAAAACGTCAGACACAGCTGAGTGCACATGTGCATGTATATACACACACACACCAGTAGTACCCTGTACTCAGTCAAGGCTATGGTTTTTCTAGTGGTCATATATGGATGTGAGAGTTGGACTATAAAGAAAGTTGAGCACTGAAATATTGATGCTTTTGAACTGTGGTGTTGGAGAAGACTTTTGAGAGTCCCTTGGACTGCAACAAGATCCAACCAGTCTATCCTAAAGGAAATCAGTCCTGAATGTTCATTGGAAGGATTGATGTTGAAGCTAAAACTCGAATACTTTGGCCATCTGATGCAAAGAGCTGACTCATTTGAAAAGACCCTGGTGCTGGGAAAGATTTAGGGTGGGAGGAGAAGGGGATGACAGAGGATGAGATGGTTGGATAGCATCACCAACTCGATGGACATGAGTTTGGGTAGATTCCGGGAGTTGGTAATGGACAGGGAGGCCTGGTGTGCTGCATTCCATAGGGTCACAAAGAGTCGTACATGACTGAGAGACTGAACTGAACTGAACTGAACTGAATATAGGGTAAAGAGTGAAAGAGGTGTCATATTTGATTTCATGTGATCTGCATACATTTCATTTATTTATTCTTTTACATACACTTTAGAATTGACTTGTAACATTGAAAATAAACTTTATATTTTACTGGATTTACTTCCATTTATAGGTTAATTTGAGGAAGACACCTTTGCAGTATTCCTTCCTACATTACATAGAGATAATTTCAAATCATCCTTCTCTCCTTGAAAACATTTAAAAAAATTTTTTCTGTCTCTTTTCTTAAATATAGGATTTGCATATTTCTTATTTGGCTAACCCTAAGTGTTTTATGAAAAGGGTTTTGTTGCTGTCATCAATGTGCTATTTTCCCTCCATTACACTCTGGTGGTTGTTGTTGGTATAAAAGAAAGTTGTTGCCTTCTGTATGAATCATTTGCTAATCTCTCTATGAAATCCTAACAGTTGTTTCTTTAGGATTTGCCAGGTAGAGCTTACTGGTTCTTTATTTCCATGAAATATACTCTGCAAAATATTAGTTAATGCTGTGAATTAGTACAGTGCCTATGTTTATCTAATGTGAACAGGCTGTATACACATTTTCTCTGCAGAGATTGGTATTCAGTGTAGTGTGGCCATAGGGGATTTAAACTTCTCTTGGAATGACCAGCCAGTTCCTGCTTAGAGTCAGGGTTGGAAAAATAGAATTCCAATCCATGCAGCATCATCAGTTCAGTTCAGTTGCTCAGTTCTGTATGACTCTTTGTGACACCATGGACTGCAGCATGCTTGGCCTTCCTGTCCATCACCAACTCCCAGAGTTTGCTTAAATTAATGTCCATTGAGTCGGTGATGCCATCCAAATATCTCATTCTCTGTTGTCCCCTTCTCCTCCTGCCTTCAGTCTTTCCTGGCATCAGGGTCTTTTCCAATGAATCAGTTCTTTGCATCAGGTGGCCACAGTATTGGAGTTTCAGCTTCAGCATCAGTCCTTCCAATGAATATTCAGGACTGATTTCCTTTAAGATAGACTGGTTGGATCTCCTTACAGTCCAAGGGACTCTCAAGAGTCTCCTCCAATACCACAGTTCAAAAGCATCAATGCTTCGGCACTCAGCTTTCTTTACAGTCCAACTCTCACATCCACACATGACTACTGGAAAAACAATAACTTTGACTAGATGGACCTTTGTTGGCAAAGTAATGTCCCTGCTGTTTAATATGCTGTCTAGGTTGGTCATAACTTTCTTCCAAGAAGCAGCGTCTTTTAATTTCATGACTGCAGTCACCATGTACAGTGATTCTGGAGCCCCCCCCCCCCCCCCAGAAAAAAATTGTCACTGTTTCCATTGTTTCTCCATCTATTTGCTATGAAGTGATGGGACCAGATGCCATGATCTTAGTTTTCTGAATGTTGAGTTTTAAGCCAACTTTTTCACTCTCCTCTTTCACTTTCATCATGAGGCTCTTTAGCATCATATTGTCAACTTAAAAAATAGTTGCAACCTTAAGGTTGAGAGTTATGTTTTATTTTGTGGTAATTTTTAGGACTTCAGTCCTGGGAGATAGCATCTCAAGTAACCCTGGGAGAACTGCTCCAAGGAAGTGGGGGGAGGAATCAGATTATATAGAGGTTTACACCAAAGGGTAGGTAGTCTGAACATCAAAAGTATTTTGTGAATTAAAGAAAACCAGATATCCCAAGTTAAGGAATTTAGTGCTTTTGTATGTATGGTAAGATGCAAGAGTCTGGACTCACTGAAGTCATTCTTTTCATATGATCTCAGTTATCTGGGGACAGTATCCTGCGTTTTTCACATTCTGAGTTCCTCTATGCTCACTGTAGGGAGTGGCTGAAGCTTGGTGGCTGCCCGATCACATAGATATTCTTTCTGAGTGCCCTTTGGGCTCAGGAATTTACATTTGGAGATCTGGAATAGCTGATTACTATCAAATTCTTGTTTACTGATATGACTGGAAGTATTCCATTTCTTGTATCCTACCCTGTGAAATTCCAGTAAACAGCTTTCTGGACATAGTCCCTTAGGGCAGGCCTTCTTAACCATATAAAGCTACATGGTGGTCAGGCGACATAATTCTCTTCTGTCCATGAGACTATGAGAAAAAGCCACATTTCACCATATATATATATATATATATATATATATATATATATATGTGTGTGTGTGTGTGTATATATATATATATATTTTTTTTTTTTTTTGGAGGTGGAGATATGTCCATCTGCAAACTCATGTTAGCTTTTAATAAATGTATTGTCTGAAATGTTGACATAAATAACATGTACAACCATCATATTTTTCCAAACATTAATAGTAATATAGATTAAGTCATCAATAATTGGATTAAAAATCATTATTATATAGTATTCTATCACCTCAACACACTGTATTTCTTTTTATTTTTAAATATATTTTGTATATTGCATCCTTTGTTTTAAGTGTATTAATGGCACTCTAAAATTACCCATATTCTGTTTATTTAAACATGGTTTCTAATGGGTTTTGTTGTTATACTTACTGAATTTCTGTACCTGACAGCATTAGGTTTCAAGCTAACTAAGTACACACACCATTGGAAATTTTCCTTCTTTGGAAATATATGAACATTTTTTGAAGCTGAATTGTAGAAAATGACTCTTCTTATTGTCTGGGTTATTTTAGAAAATAAAAGGAAAAGTGAATGTTGATTGGCTAGTCTGAGTGGTACACCAGCTATGGTTTAAAAAATACTCCAAAAAGCTGATAAATAATGACTTTTTCTTAAGAAAAATGCTCATACACACAGAATTTTATGTTCAACTTTGATATGTTTTAACCTCCTCATTTTGCAGGTAGTAAACAGTTGCAGGGAGGAAATAAGCCTCATGACTAAGCAGATATAAATTCTGGCTTAGATGTCTTCTCGTGTAGTCTAATGCATCTGTGATACTATATGATAGCTAAACAAAAAGCAGGCAAAGGGGAAGAAGTAGAAGTGACGTGAACAGACATAAAGGTGATGCAAACAGAAGCAAAGAAATATTCAACAAAGGTATTTGATTGCCTAAGTGAATGACAAAAAAGGAAGTAATATACAAGTGGTGATATGACAAATATAATTTTTTCATTCTTGAGGATAAGATTTCATTAGTGCTAATGTTAAAAAAAGACAAGAGGCAAGTTCTACCACTAACATAGTTAAAACAAGTAGACTATTAATATATTTGTATATGTAATTATTAGGAATTAAATGTACAATAGGAAAGCTGTCCATGGCTCTGAAACTGGAAGGTTAAAGTATGTAGGTTGGACTGTACCCTGAGTCTATATATATATATATGTTTATGTATATATATTTCTCATTTCCACTATATAATCATAAGGGATTTGATTTAGGTCATACCTGAATGGTCTAGTGGTTTTCCCTACTTTCTGCAATTCATGGGGCCACAAAGAGTTGGACACGACTGAGCGACTGAACTGAACTGAACTGATGTATATATATATGAGCTTCCTTGGTGGCTCAGATGGTAAAAGCATCTGTTTGCAATGCGGGAGACCCAGATTCGATCCCTGGGTTGAGAAGATCCCCTGGCGAAGGAAATGGCAACGCACTCCAGTACTCTTGCCTGAAAAATTCCTTGGATGGAGGAACCTTATAGGCTACAGACTATGGGGTCACAAAGAGTCAGACACAACTGAGGAACTTCGCTTTCACTTTCTTTTCATGTGTGTATGTGTGTGTACTTACAAAAAAAGCACTTTTTTGTAAGTACTTACTTACAAAAGCACAGAACTGTTTTATTTTTTATAAGGTCAAGATAAGAAATAATGATGCTAAAATCAACAGTAAGAAATTGAATAACATATAATTATCTCTGTTTCATACACTGTTGGATCTTCTCATTAACTTTTATAAAAATATAAAATCTTTGTGGAATCTAAGAAAATGGTACAAAGGGACTTAGTTACAAAACAAATAGTTTCACAGATGTAGAAAACAAACTTATTGTTACCAAGGGGAAGGGGTGAGGGATAAATTGGGAGATTGGGGTGTGACACATATACACTTCTATATGTAAAGCAGAAAACTAAGAAGGACCTACTGTATAACACAGGGAACTCTACTCAGTAATCTTTAATGATGTACATGAGAATAGAAAAAAAAACAGTGAACATGTGAGTGTGTGTGTATGTGTGTATACACACACACATATATACATGTGTGTACACACACACAGGGAAATGGCAACCCACTCCAGTGTTCTTGCCTGGAGAATCCCAGGGACACGGGAGCCTGGTGGGCTGCTGTCTATGGGGTTGCAGAGTCGGACATGACTAAAGCGACTTAGCAGCAGCAGCAGCAGCAGCACACACACACACATATATATATTTATATATGAAACTGATTAATTTTGCTGTACAGTAGAAACAAACACATTATAAATAAACTATGTTGTTGTTGTTCAGTTGCCCAGTCATGCCCAGTGTGTGTACACTCACATATATATGCACACATATATATATATACACATATACAGACACACACACACATATATATATAACTGATTAATTTTGCTGTACAATAGAAACCAACACAACATTGTAAATAATCTATGTTGTTGCTGTTCAGTTCCCAGTCATGTCTGACTCTTCATGACCCCGTGGACTGCAGCATGCCAGGCCTCCCTGCCCGTCACCATCTCCTGGAGTTTGCTCAAGTACATATCCATTGCATTGGTGATGCCATCCAGCCATCTCATCCTCTATTGCCCTCTTCTCCTTCTCCCTTCAGTCTTTCTTAGCATCAGGGTCTTTTCCAGTGACTCAGCTATTCACATGAGATGACCAAAGCATTGGAGCTTCAGCTTCAGCATTAGTCCTTCCAATGTGTATTCAGGGTTAATTTCCTTTAAGATTGACTGATTTGATTTCCTTGCTGTCCAAGGGACCCTCAAGAGTCTTTTCCAGCACCACAGTTCAAAAGCATCAATTCTTTGGTGCTCTGCCTTCTTGGTCCAGCTCTCATAATTGTACATGACTACCAGAAAGACCATAGCCTTGACTACACGAACCAGCAAAGTAATGTATTTGCTTTTTAACACACAGTCCAGGTTTGTCATAGCTTTCTTGCTAAGAAGCAGTCGTCTTCTAATCTCATGGCTGCAGTCACCATTCGCAGTGATTTTAAAGCCCAAGAAGAGGAAATCTGTCACTGCCTTCACCATTTTGCCTCCTATTTGCCATAAAGTGATGGAGCTGGATGCCATGATATTAGTTTTTTTTTTTTTAATATTTAGTTTTAAGCTGGCTCTTTTACTCTTCTCCTTCACCCTTATCAAGAGGTTCTTTAGGTCCTCTCTACTTTCTGCCATTAGAGTGGTATCATCCACATATCTGAGGTTGTTGATGTTTCCCCGCCTATCTTGATTCCACTTGTAACTCATCCAGCCTGGCATTTCTCATGCTTGGTGTATAAGTTAAATAAACAGGGTTACAATAAGCAGCCTTGTCCTGCTCCTTTCTTAATCCTGAAAGTCAGTTGTTCCATACAAGGTTCTAACTGTTGCTTCTTTAACCATGTACAGGTTTTTCAGGAGATGGGTAAGATGGTCTGGTATTCCCATGTCTTTAAAGAATTTTCCACAGTTTGTTGTGATCCACACAGTCAAAGGCTTTAGCATAGTCAGTGAAACAGAGGTAGATGTTTTTCTGGAATTATCTTGATTTCTTTATGATCCAGCAAATGTTGGCAATTTCATCCCTGGTTCCTCTGCCTTTTCTAAACCCAGCTTGGACATCTGAAAGTTCTCGGTTCAGGTAATGCTGAAGCCTAGCATGCAGGTTTTTGAGCATGACCTTACTAGCATGGGAGATAAGTGCAATTGTTTGGTGGTTAGCACATTCTTTAGTACTACCCTTCTTGGAAATTGGGATAAAGATTGACTTTTTCTTGTCCTGTTGCCACTGCTGCATTTTCCAGATTTGCTGATATATTAAGTGGAGCACTTTGATAGCATCTGTTTTTAGAATTTTAAATAGCTCAGCTGGAATTTCATCACCTGCACTAGCTTTACTGATAGCAGTGCTTTCTAAGGCCCACTTGACTTTACACTCCAGAATGTCTGGCTCTGGGTGAATGACCACACCATTGTGGCTATCTGGGTCATTAAAGTCTTTTTTGTATAGTTCTTCTATGTATTTTTTCCATCTCTTGATCTCTTCTGCTTCTATAAGGTCTACTGTTTCTGTCCTTTATTGTGCCCATCTTTGGAAGAAATGTTCTTTTGATATTTCCAATTTTCTTGAAGATGTCCCTAGTCTTTCCCCTTCTGTTGTTTTCCTCTATTGCTTTGCATTGTTCATTGAAGAAGGCCTTCTTATCTCTCTGTTATTTTCTGGAACTCTGCCTTTAGTTGGGTGTACCCTTCCCTTTCTCCTTTGATTTTTGCTTCTCTTCTTTCCTCAGCTATTTGTAAAGCCTCCTCAGATAACCACTTTGCCTTATTGCTTTTCTTTTTCTTTGGGATGGATTTGTACACTGCTCCTATACAATATTATGGACCTCTGTTCATAGTTCTTCACGCACAGTGTTTATTAGCTTTGATCTCTTGAATGTACTCAACACCTCCATTGTATATTCATAGGGGACTTGATTTAAGTCATACCTGGCTGGCCTACTGTTTTCCCCTGCTTTCTTTAGTTTAAGCCTGGATTTTGCTATAAGAAGCTGATGATCAGAGCCACATTCAGGTCCTGGTCTTGATTTTTGCTGATTGTATATAGCTTCTCCATCTTTGGCTACAAAAAATGAATTCAATCTGATTTTGGCATTGACTATTTAGTGATGTCGCTGTGTAAAACCATCTCTTGTGTTGTTGAAAAAAGGTATTTGCTATGACTAATGCATTCTCTTGGCAGAATTCTGTTAGCCTTTTCCCTGCTTCATTTTGTACTCCAAGGCCAAATGTGCCTGTTACTCCAGGTATCTCTTGACTTCCTACTTTTGCATTCCAATCCCCAATGATGAATAGAACATCTTTTTTTTTTGGCATTAGTTCTAGGAGGTCTTATAGGCCTTCATAGAACAGATCAACTTCAGCTTCTTCAGCATTAGTGGTTGAGGCATAGACTTGGATTACTGTGATTTTGAATGGTTTGCCTTGGAAATGAACCAAGATCATTCTGTCATTTTTGAGGTTGCACCCAAGTACTGCATTTCAGACTCATTTATTGATTATGTGGGCTACTCCATTTCTTCTATGGGATTCTGGCCCCCAGGAGAAAATACAATGGCTATCTGAATGAAATTCACACATTCCCATCCATTTTAGTTTATTGATTCCTAAAATTTGATGTTTACTCTTGCCATCTCCTGCTTGTTGGTGGTGGTTTAGTCCTAAGTCATGTCTGACTCTTGTGACCCCATGGATTATAGACTTCCTGATTCCTCTGTCCATTGGGATTTTCCAGGCAAGAATACTGGAGTGGGTTGCCATTTCTTTCTCTAGGGAATCTTCCTGACCCAGTAATTGAACCAGCGATTCCTGCATTTCAGGTAGAAGCTTTAATGCTGAGCCAACAGGGAAGCTCTGACCACGTCCAATTTACCTTGAATCATGGATCTAACATTCCAGGTTCCTACTGTTCCTACTGCAGTTCCTACTGCAGTACTGTTCTTTGCAGCATCGGATTTTACTTTCATTACCAGACACATCTACAACTGAGTATCGTTTCCACTTTGGCCCAGCCACTTCATTCTTTCTGGAGCAACAACTAATAGTAGTTGTCCTCTGGTTTCCCCTGGTAGCATATTGGACACCTTCTGGCCTGGGGAATTCATTTTTCCATGTCATATCTTTTTGTTTTTTATACAGTTCACGGGGTTCTCATGGCACGTATACTGCTGTGGTTTGCCATTCTCTTCTCCAGTGGGGCTTCCCTGTGGCTCAGAGGTTAAAGCATCTGCCTTCAATGCAGGAGACCCGAATTCGATCCCTGGGTCGGGAAGATCCCCTGGAGAAGGAAATGGTAACCCACTCCAGTATTCTTGCCTGGAGAATCCCATGGATGGAGAAGCCTGATAGGCTACAGTCCATGGGGTCACAAAGAGTTGAACATGACGGAGTGACTATCCTCTCTGCTCCGCTCCGGTCTCCAGTGGATTAAGTTTTGTCAGAACTCTTCTCTGTGACCTGTCCGTCTTGGGTGGCCCTACACCATATGGCTCAAGCACCTTCGCCATGACAAGGCAGTGATCCATGAAGGGGAAATCAACTATACCCCAATAAAAATTAATTTTTTAAAAAGTTATGGTACCTTCTCAAAACAACAACAACAACAACAACAAAACCCCTCAGTTTATTTTCTTGACATTAAGAAGTTCTACTTTCTGAATACATAAATGAATTCCTCTGTCTTGAAACAACAGTTACATAGTGAAGTTATCTATGCCCATGCCAGGACCCTGATTGTCTCTACAACATACATGGGTTAGGAGCCTTAATTTTACTTGCACTAAAATTTTCTGGTATATTATGATAAACAGTGAATATATACTTCCCAACATTTGATTTACTTCTTTCAACTAAAATATAGTAAACAGTGTCTTGGTTTTTCTTAGAAAATTTGATTTTTTCCTAGACAGTCCAATTCTTAGAAATGTATAAGTGCTAATCTATTCTTGTTTCATATCTTTCAAACTCTGGAAGCTTAAAGTTATTCTTTTTGACTTTCATTAAATTTGTCACAGCACTAGTAACTGGGTATTAATAGAGGATGTCTAGCATGGACAATATTCTGTTTTGCAACCAACTACAGATACAGACAAACTTTCTTTGAAAGATAAGAGTAAAACATCCAAAAGACAAATTAATATGGCAGCAGTTTGAAGAGGAGTGGAGACAAGATCTGATAAGGAATGTTTACCATTATCGTTGCCATTATTTAGTTGCTAAGTTGTGTACAACACTTTTTGACCCTGTGAACTGCAGCCCACCAGACTCCCCTGACTTTGGAATTTCCCAGGCAAGAAAACTGGAGTGGGTTACCATTTCCAATCATGTATAAACACAAAGGGACGTGAGTCTGTTCTCAACACATCACCCAACAATATTTGATGTTCACATGCCAAGATTAGTACAGAAATCTGATTTCACCTAGGATCAACTTCATGGACAAAAGTTCCCTTTTTTTTTTTTTCCCCTTTTCTTTAATGGTCGTACTTTCATACTGCTAGTTCTACGTCCAGCTTCTGGGAACACATCAGTTAGTCTTCAGGAAGTCTCATGACTTATGTCTTTAACAAGAACAGCTTAAAAAATGTGCTCCCTATTTCCAGTGTTGATTATAGGAATACTCCAGCTCGAGGAATAATTAATACTATTCCAGGCTCTAACCATTTGCCCCCAACATAATCCTCATCATTTCCCCTGGGAGCAAGTTCATGGTCTAGGTCTTGGGGAGTTTCAGCACTGACAAGTTGAGGTCAGGGCACCTTGGGAGTGGGGTGGCTGGGGATAAGGAGTGAGAGCAGCATTGCAGACCACCATACTCCTCCCCAGGAGGGCTTCCTCTGTGTATCTAATTAATGCAGTCTAATTAATAAGAGCTCTTTCCTGGAATTGCCAGCTATCTGTTGGTCAGAGGAATGCAGTCAATTTGAGTTCCTCTTGTTTAATTTCACCTTTTTCATTTTCTGTCCTGAGGGACAAAATGATGCATCACTGGCTTCTCAGATGGAGTTGAAATATGTTTGTGTGGGTGTGCACTCAGTCATGTTGTGTCTGACTCTTTGTGACCCCATGGACTGGAGCCCTCCAGGCTCCTCTGTCCATAGAATTTTCCAGGCAAGAATACTGGAGGGAGTTGTCATTTCCGACTCCAGGGGATCTTCCCAACCCAAGGATCGAACCGGAGTCTCATGTGTCAGCAGGTGGATTCTTTACTATTGAGCCACCCGGGAAGCCCTGAAATATGTTACAAAAACTCTTCAACTGACTATGCAGTGAACCAATAGGACTTTATAAATCATAAAACCATTTAGAAAATAGTACAACCAATAAATTTTTATTTAAACCTACATTGTTTTAAAAACTATGGCTAATAAATGAAAGATAAGGAGTTATGTTTGCTAAATAACTTCCCAACCCAAGGATCGAACCTGGATCTCCCTACTTGTAGGCAAATTCTTTACCATCTGAGTCACCAGGAAAGTTACTCAAGTTATAAAGATATAAAAGGAAACATTAACATCTGGAAACTAACATCAAAGAATTTGTTGACTAGTTAGGGAGAAAAAAATAACTTTCATTCATTCATTTCTTCATCCATTTTCTCAGAATTCAGAATTGCTTCTAATGTATTAGGAATCATAATACATGTTGAAGACAGAGTTGAAATAATGAACAAATAAGCAGCACAAATTATAAGAGCTTTCAAAGTTCACTTCACGTTGAGCTGTGAAAAGGTACACAAAGAACAGAAGAATGAATTTTTGAAAGAGAACATCATTATAGTGAATAGCCACGGTGGATTATATTTTTGTTTGATTTTTTTTCCTTCTTACTTCCTTGTTCTAGATGAGCCCAGGAAAAGGAGCAGCATAGAAAACTAAGTTAAAAAATGAGTAAGAAGCTTTAAGTCAGTCTGTCTCTGCTGTGGAGGAGCTGTATCATGTATAATGGATTTGTTATGCTGTACAGAATCTGGTTGACTTTGTAAGAGGATGGAAGTAGCAATTGTCACATCTCCACTCCCCTCTCAACTTTTCCCCTTTTGTGACTAAATGGAGCTATTTGTTTATGCTCACCTGCTAGAATTTAACAGCTAGGAATATGGTAGGACATCAGCAGTTTTGCCCTGGCAAAGAGCATTCTGTGAGTGACCCTGCTGATACACTTGTGCTGTCCTAACTGTAGCACAGCTTGCATTTGTCACAGGTGAATGGGCTCAATTAGCAAGAGAGAGAGTGTGTTTCAATCGTTAAAAAAAATAAAAGGCAAACAAGGAAGAAAACATTTCCTGTTTATGAGTTCTGAAAGAGAGGTGACATTGTAGCATATAATTTTTTTTTCTTTGGGTTTTACAAAGAAAGCAACTAAAGCAAGAAAACAACATTATTTAACATTGACAAAGTTATTTGAAACAAAGCTGCAGAGCAGAATTCTCAAAGGGCGTTAATGAGGAGTACAATTTTCTGTGGGTATTAATGTTCTTATATGTTTTAAACTTCCATACCTCCCTGTTTTGCTTATTAAAATCTCAGGGGAAATATTAGGCATTTCCTGTGATGTATATAATGAAGCAGATAACTCCAGTTTTGTCTGAACTTATGCAGTTTTGCAAGAGGTATTATTTCTTTCAGCTTATTGAATAGTATTTAGTACAATGAAAAAATAAAGTTTTAAGATAGTATCATGGTGGGTTGAATGAAAGTTTTAGCCTAGTCACTAACCGATTAGGTAAGCTGTGTGCCTTGACTACAATGATGACTATACATTCTCAAAGTTATGAACCAAATTTTATAGAACCATGGAAGCAGCATGATGGACACCTTAAAATTAGAAAAGGGGATAAATTAGCTTTTAAAATGAAAATCTTACAATATATAGTGTCTCAAGAAGAGTTGAGTATTAAACTTATAATTAAATCATGAGAAAAAGTAAAGAATCAGTGTTCTTGAGAGTAGTAGGGAAATAGATAAAAGGAAAAAGGAAAAGATTTGAAAATGGAGACTGTAGAACTACCTTCCAAGGAGACTGTAGAACTACCTTCCAAGGAGAAGTATCCAGATTTCCTTGCTTCTCTGCAAGCTCTAGTTCATGTATTTATTTACTAATTTAATAAATAAGCCTTCAGGTAACTCTTCATAAGTGTCAGGAAGCAGAGTAGGTGTTGATGCCATAATATAAAAGATTTCAGTTCAGTTCAATTGTTCAGTCATGTCTGACTCTTTGTGACCCCATGGACTGCAGCATGCCAGGCCTCCCTGTTCATCACCAACTTCTGGGGCTTGCTCAAACTCATGTCCATCAAGTCAGTGATGCCATCCAACCATCTCATCCTCTGTCGTCCACTTCTCCTCCTGCCTTCAATCATTCTGAGCATCAGGGTCTTTTCCAATGAGTCAGTTCTTTACATCAGGTGGCCAAAATATTGGAGTTTCAGCTTCAGCATCAATCCTTCCAATTATTATTCAGGACTGATTTCCTTTAGGATCAACTGGTTTGATCTCCCTGCTGTCCAAGGGACTCTCAAGAGTCTTCTCCAACACCACAGTTCAAAAGCATTAATTCTTCAGCACTCAGCTTTCTTTATGGTCCAACTCTCATATCCATACATGACTACTTTTTAATATGCTGTCTAGGTTTGTCATTGCTTTTCTTCCAAGGAGCAAGTGTCTTTTAATTTCATGGCTGCAGTCACCATCTGCAGTGATTTTGGAGCCCAAGAGAATAAAGTCTGTCACTGTTTCCATAAAAGATATAGACCTGTACAAAGATATGTTGATCTAACAAAAAATACAGACTTGTACAAAGAAATGTTGATTTAATAGCAGATATATATGTTTAAACAAAGAAATGAAGATAAGGTTAAGACAGGTTGGATTCTAAAGGTATGTAAGGAACAGAAATGACAGTGAATAACTTTGCCTAGATCTAAACCATGAATAGTGTTGAGCAAGAGACATCTTCCACTGCGTGAAGGACAGTGAAGAGCTTAACAGTTCTTGCCACCAAGAGTAGCAAGTCCCCAGACATCAACTCACTGCATGGTTTGCAGGTGTTGGGGTAAGAAAGACAACTCACACAGGCACTACATGGAACAATGCTACTCACAAAGAGAAGAGGTGGAGCAAGATCGCCTTCAACTGATCCATTCCCCAAGGCTAGTGGGTCTCCCCCAACATGGGGATGGTCTGCACACACACCTCTGACCCCATTTTATTCCACCTGTTGGGAACAGATGGAGTAGTGGGGTTTGCCAGTTCCCTTATGACACACACACTTAAGCAGAGGTACACATCAAGCCTGGAATGGGGAAAGATATTTCCTAGCAAAGAGATGTGTCCAGCACAGGCTGTGAAGGCTGCTGCTTATCTCTTTGTAAGGACACGTTCCAGGTCCAAGGCTGCTCTGTACTGCTGTGCCAGGGATGATCAGCCAGGGATGATGAGGTACATGACTACCTTCCCCAACAAGTAGAGACTTGTTTGGCAGAAAACGTGGAGAAGAGATTTTACATAAAAGGAACAGCATATACGAAGTCATAGGAGAGTGGAATCATGGAGCCCGTTTGTTTGGGGGTCTGTATATGGTAATTGTTTATGGGAAACCCCTTATAAAGTATATAAAAAAGTCTTAAAAATTACTTCAAAAAATGTCAGGATAGAAGAACAAGGGCCAATGTGTAAGGTATTTGGTATTGTAAGGTTAATAACATTAAGTTAAATTTTTGGTTATCTGATAGTCAAAACAAATGGAAAAATGTAATAAGTTACAGGGATATCACTGTTCTTCCAAGAGAAAATCACAATTTCTTCATAGGAAAAAGACTTATGCTTAAGGAAGAAGGAGTGGGCATCTCTGTTTTTTTGTTTCTTTATTTGTTTTATCTATTGGTCTGATTGTTTTTTTATTGCTTCTCTTACTCAGGCTGATTGGTAAGAATGTCAATTGTGTGGTCTTCTTCTTACCATAGACTGTGGGGCATGTGACCAAACTAACCATATAATTAATTTCTTTCAGGAATTTGATTTTAAAATATACAGAATATGAATGGCTCATCCAACATGCTAATTAATTCCACGTCAGAATCAGAGAGTGACTCTTCAAAGGTGCATGCTGTAGAGATCCCTAGAATCATCTTTCTTGAGATTTGGCTACTCAGCTTTTTAAAAATTCTGTGATCTCCCCACTGTAATTCTAGTAAGCAGCCTCCTCCCCAACTTCTTTCTTTACTAGAGTTAGTGTCTTTTACTTGGAACAAAAGATCACGAACCTTCTGAATCAGAAACAAATGACTTTAATACTCATGACGAAGAAGCACCATCAATGTCATACCTGTGTCAGTTCACCTTGCCTCCCAAATCCCACACGTGCAGCATGTAGATCCCTCAGTAGATGCTGCAGACAGAGTGGTTGTATGCTATAGCTGAGTTACCTTATTGTAGGGAACCTGAAGCTTGTATAATAGGCAGTAAACGAACTTGCCTCTGCTCTGGAGGGAGACTTTCTCTTCCAAGGCTGTTCATTATAGAAACATATCTGAAAAATTATCCCAATAGGAAGTCATGTCCTCTGCTTGTATGATATGCAGAAGAATGAAAAGCCATGATGAATTACTTCTGAACACTGTATTATTAGGACTTCAAGGTTGAAATGTTATAGATATGTGGCTACTTAAATATAAACTCACACTGTTTTAAATACTACTTGCTTTTTTCAGTATCATGCTGTTCCTGCTTGGCTGATATTTTTCAGGTTCAATGAGGCACTCAATGAAAAGTTGAAAATTTGGCTCCAAGTGTCAACCTCCCCTTCTCTGTTCTGTTCTGCTGTTGTTATTATTTTACTCAGCCACATCGTGAACTACTACAAAAATATTGGATAAAAGACAGTAAATGGAAGATGGGTCAGCAGAATATAGTAAATATGAAAAGTTTAAATAGCTATATGCTGATAATGTTTTGTTCCAGTACTAGTAAATTTAAGTTACAATATCCAACTCTTCATTTATATGGAAGTTTCTTTGCCTAAGACAGTGATGTTGATCTAAGTAGGCCTTTAAGACATGAGACCTGTTCTCAATAAATTCATGTCTAGAAGGAAATATATGTATACAACAATTAAAATGCAGTATAGTGCTGAGTGCCATTTAAAGAGAATACAGATAAAATGCATCCTTGAAGAGTTTATAGAAGAGTTCCTTCTGATGATATCAGGATGAAACTTTTGAAAAATGTGTGGAATTTTTATGCCTAGAAATTGAATGTGGGTGTAAGGGGAGGGAAAGAGTATCCAGTTTATAGGAAATATATGAACAATGACAAGAAGGGAGGGAAACACAGTAGGTGAAGAGCAAGTGGTTGTGCTTTGCTCTAGAATATTGTCTGTAAAGATACTGCTGCTGCTAAGTCGCTTCAGTCATGTCCGACTCTGTGCAACCCCAGAGATAGCAGCCCACCAGGTTCCCCCATCCTTGGGATTCTCCAGGCGAGAACACTGGAGTGGGTTGCCATTTCCTTCTCCAATGCATGAAAGTGAAAAGTGAAAGTGAAGTCTCTCAGTCATGTCCGACTCTTCACGACTGCATGGACTGCAGCCCACAAGGCTCCTCCATCCATGGGATTTTCCAGGCAAGAGTACTGGAGTGGGGTGCCACTGCCTTCTCCCTGTAAAGATACTAGAGGACTTTGAACGTCAGATGTAGAACCTAGGGTATTAACAGTGTGATCAATGAGAAAGTCATGGCTTTGGGGAAAAAAAAAACATGAGAGTGTAAAAACTCGATGAGAGCATTATAAAATTTAAGATAGAAAATGAAACAGAATGCATCTTCATGGCCAGTCTTGCTACACTCTTGTCTTCCAGTGGGAACCCAAACCTGAGAAACAGTGTGGTACCTCTGCTTCAGACCCCTCCATTTTTCTACACATCTTCTTAGACCCTCACTTCTTCCCTATGTTGGTCCATGTGAGACTGACCTCTGTGTGTCATATAGCCTGCCTTTTCTTTTTAATGCCAGGTAAAGCACAGTTCTCGCTTACTTTCTTTCCTGCTCTTGGAATTAAATGTACTACCAGTTCAGATGGGGTGTCTGGCTTCATCTTTAACTGCAGCCCAGGTTTCTAGTAAATGTATTGTTAAGTAGTAACTTTCCTTTTTCAAATTGAAGAATAGTTAATATACAATATCAGGTTAGTTTCATTGTATACTGCATAATGATTTGATAATTACAAATAGTATGAATTAATCATCATGGTGAGTCTAGTTACCATCTCTTCCAATACAAATTTATTATAATATTACTGACAATATTGTTATGCTGTATAGCATATCCCTGTAACTTATTTATTGTATAACTTGAGATTTGTACCTGTTATTTCCCTTTACTGATTTCATCCACCCAACCACCCATGTTACTTCAAATGGCAAGGTTTCTTTTTTATGTCTGAGTAATATTCCATTGTGAATATATGTGCCACACCTTCTTTATACATTTGTCTACTGATGAATATTTTGATATGATATCTTGATTCCATATCTTAATTATTATAAATAATGGTGCAGTAGACATAGGGATGAATATATCCTTCAAATTATTTTTTTTTCCTTTGGTTAAGTACCAAGAAGTGAAATTCCAAGATCATATGGCAGTTTGATTTTGATTATTTTGAGGAACTTCCATACAGTTTTCTGTACTGGCTGTACCAATTTATAGTCTCACTAACATGATATTGTACTTGAGGGTTCCCTTTTCTCTATATCCTCGCCAATACTTGTTATTTGTTATCTTTTTGATGATGGTTATTCTGACAGAGATGAGGTGGTATCTCATTGCGCTTTTGATTTGCATTTCCATGATGGTGAGTGATGGTGAGTGATGTTGAGCATGTTTTTCTGTGTCTGTTGGCTATCTGTATGTCTTTGGAAAAAATGTCTGTTTGGGACCTCTGCTCATCATTCAGTTGGGTTGTTTGTTTTTTTGTTGCTAAGTTCTGTGAGGGTTTTTTTTTTTTTTTGTATATTTTGTATATTAACCCCTTATCTGATATATTGTTGCAAATATCTACTCCCATGCAGTAGGCTGCTTTTTGTTTTCTTGATGGTTTCCATCTTGCTTCAGAAACTTTTTGATTTGATGTAGTCCCATTGTCGTCTATGGGGTCGCACAGAGTCGGACACAACTGAAGTGATTTAGCAGCAGCAGCAGCATTTGTATATTTTTGCTTTTGTTGCCCTTGCCTGAGGAAACAGGTCTGCTGGTGAGTGGCATTGGGTCCCTGAGCTAATAGACTAGAAGGAGGACTCCAGAATAGTGCTCCTGTGACCTCTTGGAAGAGGGAGCTCCCCAAAGTGGTTGCCACCAGTATTTATGTCTGACTGGCTGTAGTCCATGGGGTCACAAAATGTCAGACATGACTGAACCTTTGTGCTGGGATTCCAATCTCTGATTTTGCATGCTCCCTTTAAGAGCAAGGCTTCCTCCATAGCTCAGTTGGTAAAGAATCCACCTGTAATGCAGGAGACCCCGGTTGATTCCTGGGTCAGGAAGCTCTGTTGGAGAATGGTTAGGCTACCCACTCCAGTTTTCTTGGGCTTCCCTTGTGGCTCAGTTGGTAAAGAATCTGCCTACAATGTGGAAGACCTGGGTTCAATCCCTGGGTTGGGAAGATCCCCTGGAGAAGGGAAAGGCTACTCATTCCAGTATTCTGTCCATGGGGTGACAAAGAGGATACAGTCCATGGGGTGGCAAAGAATTGGGCATGGCTGAGCAATTTTCACTTTCATTTTAAGAGAAAAACATCTGTTTCCTACAGCCCTCCAAGCTCTCCAGCAAGCAAACCCTACTGGCCTTCAAAGTCACACATCTGGGGACAGTATTCCTGGTGCAGGATCTTTGGGCTGGGAGTCCAAAGTGGAGCTCAGACCTGTTGCTTCTTGGAGAGAACCTCTATAGTTGTGCCTATCCTCCCATTTTTGGATTGCTTATGCCCACTGGTGAGAGTCTTGACTATACTGTGTCCTTCTCCTGGTTTTGTTGTGGCTTCTTCTTTATGTCTTTAGTCGTGGAAAGTCTTTTCTGCTAGTTTTCATGTTGTTTTTGTAGATAGTTGCTCTGTAAACAGTTGTAATTTTGTTGTGCTCATGGGAGGCAGTGAGCTCAGGGTCTTCCTACTCCTCTTATTGGTCACTCCTCTCATATTAATTTTCATATAAAGTATCTTGAAGATACACATATTGATCTATAAACTGCCTTTTGATTATTACATGTATATATTTTTATGTGATAGAGAAATAGAACAACACATACTTGATATATGGAAATATATATTTTTTTCTATTGCCATCATAAGCTAAACATGGCAAATATGATCCACTTAAATGAAGGGCAGTTATCAAAGAAACAATCATCATTTTTGTTTAGTGTAGCGCTTACTCCCCAATAATGAAAAATTTTCATCTTATTTATAAATCACAAAGTAAAGAAATATGATTTATGCATATGATATCTCATTCCTGAGGATCAGTGGCAAAAAGGAACATCATCATTCAGATTCCAAACACATTTTGTTCCCTCATAGGTGTAAAATTCTGGCCAAGAACTGCAAAGCCTTTAATAATAACTCCTGTGGATGAATCCTATATAATAAATATCCAGGATCCTTTGAATTTCAATAAGAGTCTAAAAGAAGTGAAGTCATGAACTTGGACCTTTATGATGTATAGAGATATCTAGACTTTCAGTACAGCCTTTGGGGAAGAGTATTATAGGATTGAAGCTGTCAGAAGAGATCAGGCACTGCCTAATGAATGAAAGAGCTCTGCTAAAGCTGACACAGATTAAGTATCTAGGAACAGTACACTCTTCCACAGTAACTTGAGCCAAAAATAGTTAGCCATGGTAGATAATATAAAGAGGTTAAAGGTAAAGCGAAACTGGCTAATAACAATTGCAACTTTTTATTATCACCAGGTATTTTTTGAGTAGCCACTTGAATAATGTGCATGGGTTGCAAATAATGAAATTGTACTCTCCTTTTTTTAGATGATGAGACAATCCAGTTTGGCTTCTAACACCCTGCAATATATCCACAAAAAGAATAAAGTCCCATACTAGAGCTCAGATGAAAACAATCCTGTAACTGGTTGTGAGGGCAAGCCAAGAATCAGACTCTGGTATTTATACCTATTTTTTCCTCAGTGTAGTATCCTTTTCTGTTCTCTGGAAAGAGAACACCCTTTTCTGAGGAACTCACATTTCTCCATATATTAGATTTAAAGTGAAACTGCTACATAGTGAGTTCACCCTTTCTAACCACCCTCAGAATCATCGGAGAGTGAATTTGACCCTATTTTTTCTCTGATCACAGTGACTGAACTAGTTAGAAATCTTTCTGAGCCAGTTAGAATCTTCCTGGGATTTTATATGTAAAAGTTGGGTGAAAGACAAGTCTTTTCCTCTGCATTATAATCTAGAAAATTATATATAATCTAGATATAATGTTGGAGTTACTTCTGGGCATACCCCACCCATCTGTTCTCATGTTGGAAGCCATCTGACGCAGGACGAAATAGTCAGAACTCAGAGAGCAGCAGGATGAGAGAGTGAAGGATCAGAGAGCATCATTTAGGTCCTTGGATTCATACTGACCTTCCCAGTTATATAAGCCAGTACCTTTCCCGCTCCCTCTCCTTTTTTTCACGAGCTAGTTTGTGTTGAGTTATAACATATAGGCAGTGATCCATTAATAGCTTAATTGCACTTATGATGAGTGATGCAGAAGTTAGAAGAGGTAGCATGCCATGATTTGATATTGTGCACAATCTATATAGGCTAGATGAAAGTTTCTCTGAAACAAAGAAAATGTTTGAACCATCTTAAGACCTAAGAGGATTTTAAAACTGATTGTTTTTAAGTGCTTTATTATATAGATGGGTAGAGTAATGGAGGATCAGCCCATCTCCAACAGTCAATAAAAGACCTGAAATCCAAATCTTCTGCTTGTAGCTCAATGACCTTTTCTCCTCCTTTGCTCTGCAAGTGATGAATTTGAACATCATCTAAGAAACTATATTGGTATTGCAATCTTCGGTTATGATTGGGACAAATAAATCATGATAACAAATTCAGCATTTAGATTACTGAAAGGCAGAAACAGATAAAGTATTCTTTACTTGACTTGTCTCTTAAATATAGGACAACAGGAGAGTAAAGGAAACATGGTTTGATGGAAAAAATACCTGGAGTTTAAATATTTGTTTTAGTTGCAATATATATAGCATTCACCTTTTCTGATGTTTAACTCATCAGCAATTCAATCCATCCTATTGTTTCTATTAGAAGCTGTGATGACAAATAGACTATATTGTCCATAGAAGGCTCTGCTAGTTTTTGGATTGCTGAACTTCAGTGTCATTAAGTCAGTCAGATTAAGGGAGAAGGAGTCCCTTAATAAGGTTAAGCCAGTATAACGTACTTATTAAAGTAATTTGAAAACTCACAGTTTGGTTCTCTGGAGATAGGTGGCTGAAACTTGAGAGATGTAACACAAAAACTGATCATAGACAGTGTTTAAAAGACTTTCACAGAAAACAGATTTTAATCACCATGGAGTATTTCTCAGTTAGAAATGGATTTTTATCAAATGGTCATATGCATCCTCATATCAGATCAGATCAGTTGCTCAGTCGTGTCTGACTCTTTGCGACCCCATGAATCGCAGCACGCCAGGCCTCCCTGTCCATCACCAACTCCCGGAGTTCACTCAGACTCACGTCCATGGAGTCAGTGATGCCATCCAGCCATCTCATCCTCTGTCATCCCCTTCTCCTCTTGCCCTCAATCCCTCCCAGCATCAGAATCTTTTCCAATGAGTCAACTCTTCGCATGAGGTGGCCAAAGTACTGGAGTTTCAGCTTTAGCATCATTCCTTCCAAAGAAATCCCAGGGCTGATCTCCTTCAGAATGGACTGGTTGGATTTCCTTGCAGTCCAAGGGACTCTCAAGAGTCTTTTCCAACACCACAGTTCAAAAGCATCAATTCTTCGGCGCTCAGCCTTCTTCACAGTCCAACTCTCACATCCATACATGACCAGAGGAAAAACCATAGACTTGACTAGATGAACCTTTGTTGGCAAAGGAATGTCTCTGCTTTTGAATATGCTATCTAGGGTGGTCATAACTTTCCTTCCAAGGAGTAAGCGTCTTCTAATTTCATGGCTGCAGTCACCATTTGTAGTGATTTTGGAGCCCAGAAAAATAAAGTATGACACTGCTTCCACTGTTTCCTCATCTATTTCCCATGAAGTGATGGGACCGGATCTTCATTTTCTGAATGTTGAGCTTTAAGCCAACTTTTTCACTCTCCACTTTCACTTTCATCAAGAGGCTTTTGAGTTCCTCTTCACTTTCTGCCATAAGGGTGGTGTCATCTGCATATATGAGGTTACTGATATTTCTCCTGGCAATCTTGATTCCAGCTTGTGTTTCTTCCAGTCCAGCATTTCTCATGATGTACTCTGCATAGAAGTTAAATAAACAGGGTGACAATATACAGCCTTGAGGAACTCCTTTTCCTATTTGGAACCAGTCTTTTGTTCCATGTCTAGTTCTAACTGTTTCTTCCTGACCTGCATACAAATTTCTCAAGAGGCAGATCAGGTGGTCTGGTATTCTCATCTCTTTCAGAATTTTCCACAGTTTATTGTGATCCACACAGTCAAAGGCTTTGGCATAGTCAAGAAAGCAGAAATAGATGCTTTTCTGGAACTCTCTTGCTTTTTCCATGATGCAGCAGATGTTGGCAATTTGATCTCTGGTTCCTCTGCCTTTTCTAAAACCAGCTTGAACATCAGGAAGTTCATGGTTCACATATTGCTGAAGCCTGGCTTGGAGAAGTTTGAGCATTACTTTACTAGAGTGTGAGATGAGTGCAATTGTGTGGTAGTTTGAGCATTCTTTGGCATTGCCTTTCTTTGGGATTGGAATGAAAAATGACCTTTTCCAGTCCTGTGGCCACTGCTGAGCTTTCCAAATTTGCTGGCATATTGAGTGCAGCACTTTCACAGCATCATCTTTCAGGATTTGGAATAGTTCAACTGGAATTCCATCACCTCCACTAGCTTTGTTTGTAGTGATGCTTTCTAAGGTCCACTTGACTTCACATTCCAGGATATCTGGCTCTAGGTCAGTGATCACACCATCGTGATTATCTGGGTCGTGAAGATCTTTTTTGTATAGTTCTTCTTTGTATTCTTGCCATCTCTTCTTAATATCTTCTGCTTCTGTTAGGTCCCTACCATTTCTGTCCTTTATCGAGCTCATCTTTGCATGAAATGTTCCTTTGGTATCTCTGATTTTCTTGAAGAGATCCCTAGTCTTTCGCATTCTGTTGTTTTCCTCTATTTCTTTGCATTGATTGCTGAAGAAGGCTTTCTTATCTCTTCTTGCTATTCTTTGGAACTCTGAATTCAGATGCTTATATCTTTCCTTTTCTTCTTTGCTTGTTTCTTCTCTTCTTTTCACAGCTATTTGTAAGGCCTCCCCAGACAGCCATTTTGCTTTTTTGCATTTCTTTTCCATGAGAATGGTCTTGATCCCTGTCTCCTGTACAATGTCACGAACCTCATTCCATAGTTCATCATGCACTCTATCTATCAGATCTAGGCCCTTAAATCTATTTCTCACTTCCACTGTATAATCATAAGGGATTTGATATTGGTCGTACCTGAATGGTCTAGCGGTTTTCCCTACTTTCTTCCGTTTCAGTCTGAATTTGGCAATAAGGAGTTCATGATCTGAGCCACAGTCAGCTCCTGGTCTTATTTTTGCTGACTGTATAGAGCTTCTCCATCTTTGGCTGCAAAGAATATAATCAATCTGATTTCGGTGTTGACCATCTGATGATGTCCATGTACAGAGTTTTTTCTTGTGTTGTTGGAAGAGGGTGTTTTTTATGACCAGTGCATTTTCTTGGCAAAACTCTATTAGTCTTTGCCCTGCTTCATTCCATATTCCAAGGTCAAATTTGCCTGTTACTCCAGGTATTTCTTGACTTCCTACTTTTGCATTCCAGTCCCCTATAATGAAGAGGACATCTTTTTTGGGTGTTAGTTCTAAAAGGTCTTGTAGATCTTCATAGAACCATTCAGCTTCAGCTTCTTCAGTGTTACTGGTTGGGGCATAGACTTGGATTACTGTGATACTGAATGGTTTGCCTTGGAAACAAACAGAGATCATTCTGTCATTTTTGAGACTGCATCCAAGTACTGCATTTCAGATTCTTTTGTTGACCATGATGGCCACTCCATTTCTTCTGAGGGATTCCTGCCCACAGTAGTAGATATAATTGTCATCTGAGTTAAATTCACCCATTCCAGTCCATTTCAGTTCACTGATTCCTAGAATTTCAGATTCACTCTTGCCATCTCTTGTTTGACCACTTCCAATTTGCCTTGATTCATGGACCTGACATTCCAGGTTCCTATGCTATATTGCTCTTTACAGCATCAGACCTTGCTTCTATCACCAGTCACATGCACATCTGGGTATTCTTTTTACTTTGGCTCCATCCCTTCATTCTTTCTGGGGTTATTTCTCCACTGATCTCCAGTAGCATATTGGGCACCTACTGACCTGGGGAGTTCCTCTTTCAGTATCCTATCATTTTGCCTTTTCATGCTGTTCATGGGGTTCTCAAGGCAAGAATACTGAAGTGGTTTGCCATTCCCTTCTCCAGTGGACCACATTCTGTCAGATCTCTCCACCATGACCTGCCTGTCTTGGGTGGCCCCATGGGCATGGCTTAGTTTCATTGAGTTAGACAAGGCTGTGGTCCTAGTGTGATTAGATTGACTAGTTTTCTGTGAGTATGATTTCAGTGTTTCTGCCCTCTGATGCCCTCTTGCAACACCTATCGTCTTACTTGGGTTTCTCTTACCTTGGGCATGGGGTATCTCTTCACAGCTGCTCCAGCAAAGCACAGCCATTGCTCCTTACCTTGGACAAGTAGTATCTCCTCACCATCGCCCTTCCTGACCGTCAACGTGTGATAGCTCCTCTAGGTCCTCCTGCGTCCGCGCAGCCACAGCTCCTTGGACATTGGGTTGCTCCTCCCGGCCGCGGCCCTTGGCCTCAGGTGGGCGTGGGGTATCTCCTCCCAGCCGCCGCCCCTGACCTCGGATGCGGGGTAAGTCCTCTTGTCGCCACCCCTGACCTCGGATGCTGGGTATCTCCTCTTGGTCGCCCCCTCAACCTCGGACGCAGTGTAGCTCCTCTGGGCTGGTCCTGAGTGGTCGCAATCTGGTACTCTCATCCTCATATAATTGGGAATAATTAACAGGATCTCAATATTCTCCGTCAAATTGATTGCTGAAATAATAGACTTAGGAATCAGTTGGCAAAAAGCATGACTTTCTCTTACCACCATCATATCATTTTCTTCTAAATGGATGGTCACCAGCCTCTCCTATCCCATTCCTAACATATGTACTAAGTTGCTTCAGTCGTGTCTGACTCTTTGTGACCCTGTGGACTATAGCCCGCCAAGCTCCTCTGTCCATGAGATTCTCCAGTCAGGAATACTGAAGTGAGTTTCCATTTCCTTCTCCAAGCCCTGACATAGGCAGGGATAAAGTACCTAAGTGTGACATGAGCAAGGGCGGCAGACATAGACAGCTGGAGTAAGAGCATGAGTGCTAAATCCAGAGCTCCCATCCTCACTCTCACCAGTGCCTCTTGGCTATCTCTATATAGAACAGAAAACATGCAGGAGGAAGAAACTTCTTTATTTTCTCTGCTTTAGAGAGGAGGCAAATAGATACGAATTATGTTTTTTTTTTTTTTTTTTTTTTAAACAAATAAAATGGTCTGGGTAGGAAAGAGAGAGGCAAGCTGGGAGATATTTAATAGCTGATAGGAATTTTACCCATTAGAAACATGAAATTCATCCTTGATGTGTCTCTGATTATCTCTTCACTTCCGTTCAGTTCAGTTATTCAGTCGACTCCAACTCTTTGCAACCTCATGAACCACAGCACGCCAGGCCTCCCAGTCCATCAACAGCTACCGGAGTCTACCAAAACCCATGTCCATTGAGTTGGTGATGCCATCCACCATCTCATCCTCTGTTGTCCCCTTCTCCTCCCATCTTCAATCTTTCCCAGCATCAGGGTCTTTTCAAATGAGTCAACTCTTTGCATCAGGTGGCCAAAATGTTTCAGCTTCAACATCAGTTCTTCCAATGAACATCCAGGACTGATATCTTTTAGGATGGACTGGTTGGATCTCCTTGCAGTCCAAGGGACTCTCAAGAGTCTTCTCTGACACCACAGTTCAAAAGCATCAATGCTTCGGCACTCAGCTTTCTTTATAGTCCAAATCACATCCATACATGACTACTGGAAAAACCATAGCTTTGACTAGGCAGACCTTTGTGGACAAAGTAATGTCTCTGCTTTTTAATATGCTGTCTAGGTTGGTCATAACTTTCCTTCCAAGGAGTAAGCGTCTTTTAATTTCATGGCTGTAGTCACTATCTGCAGTGATTTTAGAGCCCCCCAAAATAAAGTCAGCCACTGGTTCCCCATCTATTTGCCATGAAGTGATGGGACTGGATGCCATGATCTTAGTTTTCTGAATGTTGAGCTTTAGCCCAACTTTTTCACTCTCCTCTTCAACTTTCATCGAGAGGCTCCTTAGTTCTTCTTCACTTTCTGCCATAAGAGTTGTGTCATCTACATATCTGAGGTTATTGATATTTCTCCTGGCAATCTTGATTCTAACTTGTGCTTCCTCCAGCCTAGCATTTCTCATTATGTACTTTGTATATAAATTTAATAAGCAGGGTGGCAATATACAGCCTTGATGTACTCCTTTTCCTATTTGGAACTGGTCTGTTGTTATCTCTTACATTTACTTTATAATTAAGTTCTGTCAGTTTTCTCTTAACCCTCTCAAATCTGTCCATTTCTTTGCACCTGAAATCACCCGGTCTTCTACTAAGCCACCTTCTCTCTTACCTAGACAGCAACTGGAGCCTCTTGACTCTTTTTCCTGTTTCCACTCCCGTCCCCCTACAGTCAGCGGTTATGTGTTGGCACTGCCTTGTTCAGACTCTCAAAGAGCCAGTTGTGTATGTCATTTTCCAATTTCACCTTTAGTGATACATTGGCAACTTGAAATTGACCATAGTGGGAATATTTACACACAGAAATTGGATTATGTTATAAATTGGGGCTCATAAATATGTATTTTACAGATAGCTAGTTGTTAAACATTTACTGGCACACCACTGACTACAATGAGGCATATTCTCCCATACAGCTGCAAAATGATATTTGAAAAACATAAGTTACATCATGTCTGTCATCCTCCTGCTTTAAAGTCTATGTGTGCATGCTAAGTTGCTTCAGTTGTGTCTGACTGCAACCCTATGGACTGGAGCCCACCAGGCTCCTCTGTCCATGGTGTTCAGGCAAGAATACTGGAGTGGGTTGTCATGCCATCCTCTAGGGGATTTTCCTGACCCAGGGATCCTGCATGAGTCTCTTTCATCTGTATTGGCAGGTGGGTTCTTAACCACTAGCGCCACCTGGGAGGCCCTTAAGGTCTGAGTGGTATCCTGTAAAATCCAGATTACTTACTGGGTTCTCTGGACCCTGAGATATTATGACCTCAGCCTGACCTGTGCCTTTGTTGTCTCCAGCAGCCCTCTTGTCTCCTTTTTGTCTCTCCAGCATACCATGGTCTTTGCATGGTAGGTCTGCTCTTCTGGATTTTCACATAACTGAATTATTCTCCTTCAGGTCTCAGGATAAAATTTACTTCCTCAGAGGGGTCTTCCATGACCAGCCAATCTTTGTATTAGTTTGTTTTTTCTTCTTCATAATACTTATTATATGAAATGTTATGTATTTCTTTTCTATCTCCCCAATTATATAAGCAATGGTCATGCTTGTTGGTTCCTTTTGCTGCATTCCCAGTGCCTAAAAATGGCCTGGTTCAAGGTAACAGTTCAACACATTTATTGAATTAATTGGGTGAATGCATGCAATTAACAACTGTGCAGCATAGCATCTCATAAAACTATTTATTTGAGTATATAAATGAATGAGTCATTAAATATAGTAAGTGAAGAACTAACAATTGAAGTCTTCTTTGATTGTCATCCCATTCTCTACCTATGTATCTGTCAAACTCTGAATAGAAGAAGTCATGCCCAGCGATAATAGAGAGATACTTATGATCTGAAGCTCAGGAAGTGCCTCTCAGTTTCCTGGAGGAAGATCTGAAAATAGCTTTAGAGCTTTAATCTCATGTTATTGATTCTGCCGACTTGTACGTTATAGAGGCTGAAATCATCTGTGCCCCGAAGTTTAGACTATTTTATTCCTAAAACATTATTTTTAAAAAACTCTCTTTTAATTTGGACTTAAGAGATGAGATCTCAAAACACTCCCCCTCCCTGCTTTATTTTACAGAGTATGTGTTTATTATAAGCATTTAGAATCTCGGTAAGATTTCCTGACATTCATGCCATTTTGACTGCTTCTAAGTTTGACAAAAACTAAAAATGAGAGTCATGACAAGTTTTGGAATTGATATGCCTGGTCCTTTAAGCCATCCAGATATACAGAGGTTGCATCAGCATCTGGAAAATGACTCTCATCCCCCGCTCTAAAGTACATTCCCAACATTGGCCACTTCTGTGCCTGGAGTGCTAACCCTCTCGGGCACTGCTTGCTCACTGTTCCTCCCTTAGGAGGGTGCCCTTCTGACCTGCAATTTTAGCCAGCCTCCTCTCCAGTGCCACCTGCCGCCATCACACTGAAGAAAGTAAACTCTCCACCCTCAGGATACTTGCTGCTCCTCTTGCCTGGAGACCAAGGATGGTGCCACTTCACTTCTACTGATTTTAATATGGAAAGCCTCTGACGCTGAGGTTACCACAGAACCAGACATTGTTATGAATGCCATTTCCACTGTTCAGAAATCACAAAATAGAACAAGAAACATCTTCTTTGTAACCGATAAGCGTTCTAGTATTTAGCTTAAAGGTCTTCAGAAAGTATTAAACATTTTCAGACTTTTCTGAAAATTTTCCAGTGATATTGATCAACTTTTCAAATTGGGATACAGACCAGAGTTAGCAAGACTTTGGCATATTAGGCATGTTTCTTTATATATCTGGTCACTTATTTCTCCTAGTGCTATGCCTTTGAAATGAAAGTCATGACAAGAGACTTCAACTTCTTAATCCCTAAAAGTTAGTGCTCTGGGCTTCATTGGTGGTGCAGATGGTAAAGAATCTGCCCACAATGCGGAAGGCCTGGGTTCAATCCCTGGGTTTGTAAGATCTCCTGGAGAAGAGAATGGCAACCCATTCCAGTATTCTTGCCTGGAGAATTCCATGGATAGAGGAGCCTGGCAGGCTACAGTCCATCGGGTGGCAAAGATATGACCGAATAACTAACACACACACACACACACACACGCCCACAAAGACACACACAAAGTACTCATGCATCTAGACATTGCCTACCAGGGAAGCTAGAATATCAGTTTCAGGATTTTTCAAGTTCAATTATCTTTTCCTATATTTCTGTTTAAAGGTAACAGTAATAGTAAGTGCTTAGATAGTATTTACTATAATGCCAGTCCATTGTTTTAAGAGCTCTGCATGGATTTATTTCATCCTCTTAATAACCCTATTATTCCTATTTGCAAGTTGGAAACCCAAGAACTGTAGAATTTAAGTAGCTTGCACAAAGTCACATAGTTAGGAGATGCGGTAGCTGGAATTTGAACCTTGGCAGTTGGGATTCAAAGCTACTGCTCCCCTGTTAATCTCTATACGGTCTTGCCTCTCACCATGGTACCTAGTGAAAAATAAAGGGAAATTGAAGACACGCTTCTGCACTCTTACAGGCTGGATGTAAGGGAGGTTGTTTGTAGTTTTAGGAATCAAGAATACAGTGGAAAAATCTTCCCACTTTAAATAAAAGGACCAGGATTCTGCTCTTTTGGGAGGCACAGGGATTCTATTCGTGATGTTTCTACTGACTTACCTTCTGAGCTGTTTAATGAACGGGTAAGTTATTAAGCTGTGAAGTGACAGACTAGACTAGAACTGTGTTCAAACTCTGCTCCTATCCATCTTGGAACTCTGCAGAGAGGTGGCTGGCTGGTTTTAGGGTAAGGGAGTGGCAAGGATGCAGAATTCCTAGTTGGCACAGAGAAGTATGCCTTTCTTTTCCCTTTTGTCCTGTTTTACCTTGATGAATTGCTTCAAAATAGGTCTTGAAGAAGGCAGGATTAAACTCTGAAGCCATTTCCTTCTGATCCCTTCAAGTAGTCTGGCCTTACTTTCCTGTGTCTATTATTTAATCTGATGATTTTTCAGCTTCTAGAGAGAGCTAAGGATGGCTTCAAAATAATGTGCCTTTTCACTGACTTTTGGATACAGTGTTCTTATTTTCTTTGAATGAAATTTCAAGCCAAATGGCATGGGAAGGTATTTTCAAAGCAGGCAAAAAGTGCCTTCCAAACTACAGCACACAAATGGTCACTCATTCAATATGTGTATGTTCCGATTGTGTTTGCATACACAAACATGCCCACACACAATGCTAGCACTAGTCTTCAGCTAGGTATTTTGCTATTTTTTATTCATATTAACAAAGATGTCAGAGAAGGCAATGGCACCCCACTCCAGTACTCTTGCCTGGAAAATCCCATGGACAGAGGAGCCTGGTGGGCTGCAGTCCATGGGGTCGCCAAGAGTTGGACACGAATGAATGACTTCACTTTCACTTTTCACTTTCATGCATTGGAGAAGGAAATGGCAACCCACTCCAGTGTTCTTGCCTGGAGAATCCCAGGGACGGGGGAGCCTGGTGGGCTGCCGTCTATGGCGTCGCGCAGAGTCGGACACGACTGAAGTGACTTAGCAGCAGCAGCAGCAGCAACAAAGATGTACACACAAATGTAAATGCATGTACATGCACACACACATACACTTTTGTCTCTACCAGCTCATGATACCACCTTCCTTTTCCATGATACTTGGCAGGTGGACCCACCCTATTTGAGTTCAGGAATGAAGCACTTGGGTGTCTGCTCTAAGCTCTAACAAAGCAAATCAATTATACGACAAGTATTTATTTAGTACTTATTACTCTAGTATGCAGTATCCCGTGAGTGTTTACAAAGAAACTTCAATACACCCATGTCCTCTAGGATCTTAATACACATAAAACATTAACAGGCACCATATAATTAATGCTTAAAATGTTGGACACAGGCTGTTAAGTGTAGTGGGAATTTTAAAGAAGAGGAAGAGAAATGAGAGCTAGTAAAGTCAAATAGGACTTTGGGGGAGATGAAACTTGAGCTGGATCTTTAAAGGTAGGTGTCATTTCAGTTGGCAGAAAGAAGAAGATGAGGGGGAGGTCCCTGTTCTTGATCTTTCTATTATAGTAACTTGAATGACTTGCTGTGCAATCATAGGGAATATAATTTGAAAGGCGAACAGTTCTCTGTCTCATCGTATATGAGAAGAGTCTGTCTTAGATATAATGGAATGTTTGTCTTCTAAAATATAAATATATGGGGCAGTTTAAATACATCAGGACAGGTTACTTTTCACTTATACCTTGGCTAAATACAGTTAAGATAATTTCTTTCCACTTAATACTTGATTGTAGCATCACAAGGACTTATGTCCCATGTTTTAGTGTCTTCTATATAAAGGTCTATCAAGAGGTTTGTTTTTATGTTCTAAGACTCAGTGATTGGAACACTTGGTTTTCTAAGATAAGCTGTTTTTTCTCCTTAAGAGAAAGAGAAAACAATATCTGATTAGTTTAGTAGCGGTGGAAATTTTGGCTTGCATCTTTTCCTTCTAAATTTTCTGTACATTTTGGCCTCCTATGTATATACAACCCAAACTTCAAACTCCTCTTATTCATTTCCAGGTTCACCATCTTATGGTACATAGAGCTGAAGGGAAAATTAGTCTCATTATTCCTCTGAGTCATCCAGGCATCCTTACCATCGTGCTTTTCTCGGGATCAATTTTGATCTGCTCATGATAAAGACTGGTGGTTGTCCCTTCTTTGTTTCCTCTCCTTTCTCAGTAGTAAAGCCTTTGGGTTTTAGCTATGTGGTGACCTAGAGCCAGACATCCTGGAATGTGAAGTCAAGTGGGCCTTAGAAAGCATCACTACGAACAAAGCTAGTGGAGGTGTTGGAATTCCAGTTGAGCTCTTTCAAATTCTGAAAGATGATGCTGTGAAAGTGCTGCACTCAATATGCCAGCAAATTTGGAAAACTCAGCAGTGGCCACAGGACTGGAAAAGGTCAGTTTTCTTTCCAATCGCAAAGAAAGGCAATGCCAAAGAATGCTCAAACTACTGCACAATTGCACTCATCACACACGCTAGTAAAGTAATACTCAAACTTCTCCAAGCCAGGCTTCAGCAAATGTGAACTGTGAACTTCCTGATGTTCAAGCTGGTTTTAGAAAAGGCAGAGGAACCAGAGATCAAATTGCCAACATCTGCTGGATCATGGAAAAAGCAAGAGAGTTCCAGAAAAACATCTATTTCTGCTTTATTGACTATGCCAAAGCCTTTGACTGTGTGGATCACAATAAACTGTGGAAAATTCTGAAAGAGATGGGAATACCAGACCACCTGATCTGCCTCTTGAGAAATTTGCATGCAGGTCAGGAAGCAACAGTTAGAACTAGACATGGAACAAAAGACTGGTTCCAAATAGGAAAAGGAGTTCCTCAAGGCTGTATATTGTCACCCTGCTTATTTAACTTCTATGCAGAGTACATCATGAGAAATGCTGGACTGGAAGAAACACAAGCTGGAATCAAGATTGCCGGGAGAAATATCAATAACCTCAGATATGCAGATGACACCACCCTTATGGCAGAAAGTGAAGAGGAACTCAAAAGCCTCTTGATGAAAGTGAAAGAGGAGAGTGAAAAAGTTGGCTTAAAGCTCAACATTCAGAAAATGAAGATCATGGCATCTGTTCCCATCACTTCATGGGAAATGGATGGGGAAACAGTGGAAACAGTGTCAGACTTTATTTTTTTGGGCTCCAAAATCACTGCAGATGGTGACTGCAGCCATGAAATTAAAAGATGCTTACTCCTTGGGAGGAAAGTTATGTCCAACATAGATAGCATATTCAAAAGCAGAGACATTACTTTGCCAACAAATGTCTGTCTAGTCAAGGCTATGGTTTTTCCAGTGGTCATGTATGGATGTGAGAGTTGGAATGTGAAGAAGGCTGAGTGCCAAAGAATTGATGCTTTTGAACTGTGGCATTGGAAAAGACTCTTGAGAGTCCCTTGGACTGCAAGGAGATCCAACCAGTCCATTCTGAAGGAGATCAGCCCTGGGATTTCTTTGGAAGGAATGATGCTAAAGCTGAAACTCCAGTACGTTGGCCACCTCATTCGAAGAGTTGACTCATTGGAAAAGACTCTGATGCTGGTAGGAATTGGGGGCAGGAGGAGAAGGGGACGACAGAGGATGAGCTGGCTGGATGTCATCACTGACTCAATGGACGTGAGTCTGGGTGAACTCCAGGAGTTGGTGATGGACAGGGAGGCCTGACGTGGTGCGATTCATGGGGTTGCAAAGAGTTGGACAGACTGAGCGACTGAACTGAACTGAACTGTCTGTGTATAATAAAGAATAATTTACTGGACTTCCCTGCTGCAAGTATACTCGTGATTAAATCCTAGACAGTGGGATGTAAGCAGATGTTGTGTGTGCAGTTCATAGAAGTATTCCTGGAACAGGCATGCTCTTCTTCATTGCTTTCTTCTTGTTAGAATATTGTTGTAACGTTGGGGAATTTTAGTAGTCATCATGGACAGTGGGATGATCCATAGCAATAATAAAATAGTACCTCTCTCAAAAGATGGATATTAAGAATAAAGAAAAGAATGTATTAGGTGGTGTTAGTCACATTAAAAATTACTCAGTAAACATATATGTTGTTTTCAATTTAGATTGAACTCTGACTTCTGTGGAAGGACCATGTGTTTGTGTGTGTATTTTCTGACATTTACCTATTTGATAGAAGAATCAAGGCTTGCACTCAAAAGGAACCAGACTTGGAAAGACCATATCCACTGCACTGCTCTGGTGTCAGTTCCAGGGCATTCTACTAGATAGATCGGCTGGCTCAGATTTGGAGAAATATGCTGGAGAGGAATAGAAGGTGGATCTGGCGAGAGACCAGTCTTTGAGATTGGAAGGGCTAAGTTAAGCTTCAAGTGATAAAGACCCAAAATAACACAGAGCTTAAAAAAGACAACCATTTGTTTCTCTTTCATCCAAGGCTTAGTGTAGCCACTCTTAAAGAATTTGATGAGATTTTTGGACAGATATTTGGACACTTTTTCCTCAGTCTGTGGGCAAATTGCTGCAGGGGTGTCATTCTTACAATTAAGTACATTTTTTGGGGGGGGGGGTCTGATTATTAATTTTTTTCTACTTTTAAAAACATACTTTCACAAGCCTCCTTAAATCATGGGTGGACCAAGGTGGGAGGATAACCATAGAAAATGGAATTAGGACTGAGAAACTAAATGTTAATGGGGAGAGAGGGCAGGGAGATACGTAAGAACTAAAGTCTTAACACCTGATGTGTGAGACAGGGTGGAGTGGAGTGCTTGGAGCACAGCATTAGGGCACTGGCCCAGATGTTAGGATGCTTGATGTGAAAGGGACCAGACCCTTCATAAGCTTTGCCTGTCTCCCTATCACTTCTCTTGAGTAGGCTGTTGATGGCTATTAGGGTTTTTTTTTTTTTTTTTTTATTTTTTATTAATGAGAATTTCCTTAGTGCACTATCTGTGAAAGGTTTTTAACACTGAGTGCCCGCATGGTGCATATACGCAGCCATGTTCCAGAGGAAAGAAACTGTTTTCATAATCTCTTGTGAAGGTCAGTTTGTTTGTTTAGACTTAAGGAAAAATTGGAGAAGCCAATGGCACCCCACTCCAGTACTCCTGCCTGGAAAATCCCATGGACAGAGGAGCCTGGTAGGCTGCAGTCCATGGGGTCGTTAGGAGTCGGATACGACTGAGCGACTTCACTTTCACTTTTCACTTTCATGCATTGGAGAAGGAAATGGCAACCCACTCCAGTGTTCTTGCCTGGAGAATCCCAGGGTTGGGGGAGCCTGGTGGGCTGCCATTTATGGGGTCACACAGAGTCGGACATGACTGAAGTGACTTAGCAGCTGCAGCAGCAAGGAAAAATAGTGATGCCTCCTCTAACAAGCTTCTCTTCAGAATCAATGTGCAATGAGGGAGTTCCAGTGAGCATTTAAGAACTTAGAAAAATAGTATAAACAGGAAGAGAAAGCATAAACATGATGCAAGTCATTAGCTAATAGAAATCATTGTGTTTACTTTTCCATTATGGAGGGTAAAACAGGGCAACCCTATTCTTCTATGCTCAGAAAACTACTGAGAATTTAATATGTGTTTCCCAGTTTTACCCTTTGTAAAATAAAATGGAGACTGGAGATTGTCTGAAAGTGAAAAGAGCTTGTGGGTGAAGATGGGGGAGAATCTGCAACCCCCAAAAGATGTGACTTAGTGAAGGTGTCTGGGTTAATTTCGTGCTTATTACACATATTGAAGACCCTTTTCTTTTCAATATCCACTGGCCTCCTTTGTATTAGGTAAGAGTATCAGAAACCAACTTAAGCTAGATTAAGAAACAAAGAGGTTTATTATAAGAAAGCAGAGACAATGCATGAACACTAAGGGCAGGAATGAAGCTGGGCTCCAGAGAACACTGGGAAGCTTCAGGGTCAGTGCAGAGCCTGCTTCTCTGACTTCACTGCTCCTGTCTGTGCTCATGCTCATCTCTGCTTCTCCATTACATGGCAGAATAGGCCACCCTAGAAGCTCCTCTGCTTCTGCGTGCTTGCATTTGGGAGTGGCTGCTGAATTAGGAATCTGGGAGAGAAGTTAAGTGGTTCAAAACAGTGTCCACCTTTGGTCCAGACAGCTATGGGCAGAGGTGAGGGACATTAAGGTCATGTAGTAAAACAGAGCTGCCAGAGGCTCACCTCATTTTATTCATGGGGTTACTCTCAGAGAAGGTGACTTGGCCCAAGGTCTTGGCAGACACTTTATAAGGTAAACTGTGTTTATTATTTTGTGCTCAGCCCCAGAGTAACTGCTTAACCCCTTATATGTTGTCCTGAAACAAAGTGACAAATAAAAATAGAGTTTTTTTTTAAAATAGAATTTTTCATGTCTCTCTTTGTATTGACTTCAAAAAATACCGGGCTATTCCAAGTCAGTGTTAAGGAATAGTAAGCTTCTATTAATTTGACATGTTTGCTTTGGAGAATAAATTCTGAATTGCCTAATTTCCTCATGTTTCAAAGATTTCACTCTAAGTAGACTTAAAGCAAATGGATAACTGAAGATAAACAATTTATTTCATAGATGTTTTTAAACAGTTGGGCCTCTGATGCATGAATTTATAACCCATTATTGATACCCAGGCACACCCATAGCAGGATCTCCCATAGCAATTTCCCTGTCATCAAAGAGCTTATCAGACCATATTGAAAGAAAGAAAAAAAAAAAAAACAAAAAACTAACTGAAGACCAATATCTAGTCCCCCTGTGGGTGTATTTACAAAAAATAGTGCAGTGATGGGCCCTTATTTGCAGAATATACATTTTGTAAAAGAATTCCTCTGAAGTCTTTGGGTTGTATGTGTTTGGTACTGAAGACTCAGAGTCAGTCTTTACTGAGATTAGGAACCAACTTCAGAGCTGTTATTTGCATCCAGGATCATGCACACAGTCTTCTGGGATCTTCAAGAATGACAGTGTGCACAGAACCAGCAAGCAGAGAGCAGAGAGCAGATCTCAGGAGAGATACTACTTAGTTTTCAAAAGAAAAAAATATTCATTTCTTATTTTCACCACTCACAGATCTTCCCTGGATGTGAGACATCCCTCCACCTCAACTATTAAGACTGAAAGAGATTCCATTAACCAAGATTTTTTAAAAATGGGGAGTTGTTATTGGTGGTGGTCTAAGTTAATTATACAAGATGTTATAGAGATACTGAAACTGCAGAAATGTGTCTCTGAGGTCTTCAGTCTTTTATGTCTCAGCACATAAAAAATTCAGCAAAAGGCACAGGGATAGAAAAGAAGTGATTTATTAGAAGACACTTGTGAGGTTTACAAGTGGGCGGGTGAGAGGATGCCGCCCAGGCACTTAGTGGGCTACAGTTTTATAATCAAAGGAAAAGTGTGGAGGGAGAGAAAACCACTTTATTCCTCATTCTTGAGTAGATGTCAAGGTTCCATCATCAGCTCCTCCACATCAGGTGGGGGAATTTTCTTGTCCTTACATGTCCAACTGGGGCTGGCATGGTGCATTGAAAATGAGCAAAGAGGTGGTAACATATACTGAAATATGATAAATCATCTCAGTTTTCAGTATAATGTCACTTTTTCCTTATATTTTTGGTTTTAGTGTGGGCAGAGAATCAGGTCCTGGGAATCATTAACTTACTGAGCTCACAGGACAGGGTGTGGGTATCATGTCACCATTGTTTTATTGTTTTGGGGCATGTTTCCTGCTTCTGTTGCATAGTTTTGTTGCTAAGCAAGCCTGCTTGGTTTTGTGGTTAAGCCAACCTGCTTTCTTGACTGCTTTCATTAATGTACAGGGGTTTCTCATATTTTTTTCTTTACTTATGATCCCTTGGTGAGATTAACTATTTAAACACCTTCTTTGCCCCTTTACTCTGTCCCTATCAATACCACTTTAAGTTTGGATAAATTATTATACATCAAGAAATATTAAGATGTTAATATTTTATATTAATATAAATATTAAGATAGTCTAATCCCCAAATAAATTAAAAGATATTGGTGCAAAAAATCAACTTGGTGATTTCTAAAAAGAATATAAGTCCTTAAAAAATAATGAATTAGGTGATATGAGTTTGTTTTAGGGTAATGCAATAAGTTATTAGAGGAGTCACTTAAAATAACCATCCCCTGACATGATAGAGGCCATTTGATTTTTTTTGAGCTTATTTTTTTTTTTCTGATTTTTACAATATTGTGTTGGTTTCTGCCATACAGCAGCATGAATCAGCCATAAACATACACCTATCCCCTTCCTCCCTCCCTCCCTCGCTTTCCTCCCCTCCCATTCCTCCAGGTCATCACAGTTGACTTTTATTATTGTTTTTAATTTTTGAGCTGTGTTATTAGAATTAAAACATTTTAAACCACTTTATTGAGATATGATTGAACTATAAAAAGCAGTACATATTTAATGTATGTAACGATTTTGGAGCACTTGATTTTTTAAAAAACACCTATTTAAGGAATAGAGTATGGTTGTTTTTCAAACGTCCCTTTTTGGATTTTGTTTTGTATTCAAGTACTTAAAAAAATGCATATAATGTGTTAAAAGTTTCATGGAAAGTAGGACTTCACTGGATCTTAGCCAGATGAAATGACAGTCAAAATTCGTTAGACTGACAAGATACAAGCCAGGGAAAGAATAAAAATGCACTCAAGAGTAGCATGAGCAACAGTGTGGTGAAGTGGTCAAGAATGGTTCTAAGCCATGGCTTAGAGTGTCTGTGTTTGGTGGAGAGATGTTTTCCTGAACCTAAACGGCAAATAAGAATAGAATTTTTATCATGACTCTGTATTGACCTAATATCTTGAGAATCTTCTCTGTCAGAGTAACGAAATAGCCTGGTTTTATTTATTTGACATATTCTTTTTGGAGACTAAATTTATGGCATGACATTCATTATCCTGTTTTATTAAGAATTTTTGGAATGAGGTGTTCTGAAACCTTTACCTTTTCTTCTGAAATGGTGAAAGAGCTAAAAAAATGACTAAACTAATTTCATATATGTTCCAAATGCATTTTTACTTTGAAATTTCTTTACCATGGTGTTTTCCACTCTCTTTCCCCCTCTGCATATTTCTTCCTTCAACTCATACATTATTAGGAAACTTACAAAGTTCAAATGAACAAATGTCTGGCTTTAAACGCAAATGAGAATTCCTGTTTTTTTTCTGGACTTTATGCATATGTGTATCCTGTCAGCAGGGAGTGATCTCATCATATTGATTGCCTCCAAAACTTACAGTACTCTTACACCCAGATTTGTTCTTGGCTCAGTGTGGTTTGTGGAATAAAATGGTTTGTGTTCTAATTCCAAATATTGATTGACCATGTGTTACTTTGGGAACAAGAGTATGCTTGTTTCCTTAGCAGGCTAATGAGAAAATTACTGACCTCCTCTCAAGACAGGTTTGGCAAGTAGAGATTCACACAATACTTTGTGTTAGAAGGGCTAAATATTTTTCTAAGTGCTTTCATTCTTCTTGGCATAGCAATGATTTTTGTGGGCTGTGTTAGGGAAAAATTTGAACCAGGAAGTACATGTGACTTTGCTTCAGCCACTGAAAACATCTGTATATTGAAGAGGACCTGACCAAAAAAGAGAAGTCTAGAACTTCAGAAAAGCCCTGACAGAGTCTGACCATGTGCCCATGAATGAAGAACTCTCATGCCACGTTTTCCAGATGGATTCACTGTAATGCCTGCAGCTTAGCCAATCTGAATCCTTGTCTAATCACTTTTAGACAGTCTCCTAATTTGGCCATTACTGGGAAAGGTAGAAAACAGTGTAATGGAGATCAGAGGGACCCTGAGTACAGTGAAGGGAACCTCAGTGCTGCTGGAGGTGTGGCACTCCAACACAACCAGGGTTGTTCCAATATCGGCAAACACTTTAAAAAGGAAATAAATGGGGGATCAACCAGCATTTCATTTGTCACTGTCTCAACAGCCCAAGGCAGAGCTGTTTTGCCAGCCACATTTTCAGATGGAAGCATGTGTTTCAATTGCATTTGTTTTCCTGACACTTCAGGTGGTGTAAGGTTCCACGGGCCAGCCTCAGCTTGCTTGCCCTGGGCTGGCTCATCACTTCTCTCTAGTGCATCTTCACAGTCATTTCTGCATAGCTTAGAGTTTCCAAGCACAGTGAGAATTTATGCTGATAAAATATTTAGTTGCGCAAGAATAGTAAGACCTGAAAAGGCCCCTAGGCAGAATTGAACAGAAAACATTCTAAAGAGATAGCTGCTTACCCTCTTATAAAACACACACACACACACACACACACACACACACACAGAAATCTAGAGAATTGCCATAGCCTCAAAGTCTGTGTACTGAAGGGTGTAATTGTCCCCATCTGCACTCTCATAGGTAGGTAAGTTCTGGCCTTAGTTATAAGAACCGGGTATATATTCTTGGGCAAGTCATCATCCCTGAAAGACACACAGTCCTATGACTAAAATAAAAAGTAAAACCTCTCCTCTGATCCACATTGACCTGAAATATTTTTGAGATTTGATTAAAACTTATACAGTCTGTGGAGGGGAGTGGAATTGACTTGCTGACAGCTATTGAAGTTAGGTGATTGGTATATGAGGGTTCGTTATGGTAGTCTCCATGTGTATATTTGTTTAATGTATTCTGTAATAAAATATTTAAAACTGTGTAGTAATTGAAAATAAAAATCTGCCCTACCTACTTCTCAGCAGAGTTACAGGTGAGAATCATAGGTGACATTATGTAGAAGTGTTTTGTGAATAGTAAATCACTAGAACCAGGTATATCTCAAAAAATATATCTCCAAGGTGAATATACCAGACTCATCTTGTATACTGATTAAAAATATAGTTTCAGAGTTCATTGACCTATGGAATCAGACATGATGGCAGTGAATCTCAGAGGAATCTCCATTTTTGATTAGTCCTTTCTACTTCCCATCTCAGATGATGCTCCTATATTATGAAATTTGAAAAATACATACCTTACAAATCCTTCCTGACATTTCTAAGGGCTTTTTAGTGGATGGAGAAATTGCTTCTAGTGGGGTTCAGGATCTGTTTTCTACAAAGCCCGGCAAGCTCTATGCTACCCCTCCCCCACTTGCAGTTTGTTACTTGAACCCTGATTTCTAACTGTTGTGTCAACCTCAAGTTCATGCTCTCTGCTCTCCCTGCTTGGCCCCTCTTGGTTTCTGAATCATAAACAGGATTTGTCCATTCCATGCTGGGCCTTCTTGCTTGTGTATCAATCTTTTGCTTCGGTCTCACCATTACTGAATTCTGCCCAGCTACACCTTTTGTTCAGACACTACCCAGACTTCTCCTGGGGTTCATTCAGCCTCAATTCTTTGTTGAACACCTTTTCTGTAACAGCATTCCTCTAGGTGCTAGCAAACAATACATTAAAATTCCTTCTCTCATGTAATTTGCTCTGTAGAATTAGAGATATTCTTTGGACAAGTAACAACTACTACTACTAAGTCGCTTCTGTCGTGTCCAACTCTTAGCGACCCCATGGACTGCAGCCTACCAGGCTCCTCCATCCATGGGATTTTCCGGGCAACAGTACTGGAGTGGGGTGCCATTGCCTTCTCTGGACAAGTAACTAAGTAATATGATTTCAGATAGTGCTAAGGGCCAAGAATAAAATAAACTGGAGGAAGAGGGGTTTAGAGTTAGAATTGTCTGGGATTGTCTCTCTGAAAAGGAAATATTTAAACAGAGTTGTAAGATGAGATGGAGAGGATGGTAGAAAGGATTGGTGGAAGAGATGAAACAGTAAGTACAAAGGCTCTGTGATAGTAATGAACTTAGAAGTTCATGTAATAGCACGGAGCCCACTGTGGCTGCATCATTATGGTCATGGGTCAAAGTGGTAAGAGGTGAGGCCAGAGAGAGAGGTCAGTGGCTAGGTCCTGTAAGAATCTGGAGAACAAGATAAAAAGAGTTTGGATTTTAAATACTGGTTGTGGCTACTGACCGTGTTTTCATTTGTCTCATCAGGTGTTGCCATCTTACCTGAGGCCAGATAACCCTGCATAAGGTGTGTCTTATTCCACAGTTCCCTTTAGTGCTCGAAAGGACAGTCATAGCATGAGAATTGTTCCTGTTTTCCACAATTCATTCTCAGGAAAAAATAGAGAGATGCTTTTTCCACGCTCTCCATCATTGACTGATGGCTATTTTTCACTTAACATAATCCTTAAAATCCCCTGGAAACAATGATAAAAAATGTTCCCCTCACCCCCAACTGTGCAAGCCTGTGGTTACCAATTTTGACCACTAGATGGTGGCTGTATATCAATACCTTGAAACAATGAGTTTTCTGTTTGACAAAGGTTTTAAAGAATAAATTAATGTGTTAAAGACACACATAAAATGTATGTGCATTTAAGATTCTTTTGGTTGAAAAGACCAACAGTGAAAGAAACTGAAAAGGAATCAGGTCCTGCAGCCTGCTTTTTGTTCAGTTACATTTTTCATTGGGAAGATTTTTAGCTTCTTTGAGAACAGTCTTGTGACATGGAGTACTCATATGTGTAAGACAGGAGACCCACAGGTCATGTCTGCATAGTGGAACAGATTCCTCCTTCTCCTTCTTCTCCCTACTCCTTACTTGGGGTTCCCTGGAATGTTTTCTTCTTGCCCTCTTAAAATATGATTTCATTCACTCCTGTGACTTCAACTGTGAAGCGTTTATGCTAATACTGTTCCAGTTAATACCTTCACCAAGTAATCTCTAGACCTCCAGACCTATACTTCCAACTGCTTTTAGATAGCAGAGAGATGGCTTTTGGCCCTTGAAACTTAAACTTCAAACCAGACTCATAATCTTTCATCTTGACAACTTCCCTTGAAATGTTTTTCTTCTTATTTCAATTAATGGTGTTGCACCTTCATCAGTTGTTTTGAAGAAAAATCTCTGAGTTGCTGATTTTCACCTACTGCTCACTCCTCGTATTCACTTTGCCTTGAGGTACTGTTGGTTTTGCCTCTGAAATGTCTTACAAATGCACTTGTTTCTTTTTATTCTATCACCTCCTCATTGTTTTCATTCCTGTGATAAATCCCTAACTGAAGTCTGTTTTCCATTTTGCAGTTCACTGTCCACATATCCTAGAGAAGAATCTTGTCTAAATTTAGATGTGAACTAGTCATTTCCTGGCTTGAAATATTTCTTAGAGAATAAACTCCAAACCCCTTATTCTACTGTTCAAAAACCTTTAGGTTATGGCTCCACTGTACTTGCCAGCCTCTTTCTGGCTCCTCCCTGCCACACAGCCCTGTGGAGTGTTCAGAGTCCCTGTTGGAGCCATGGACTCTCATGACTGTGTCCCTTTTCACATGCACTTTGTCCTAGAAATGCTGTATCCTCCCTGTTGGCCTCTAATTTCCCATCTTCATATACTTGTAGTAAAGCATTTTCTTTTCCTTCCATAAAGCTTTAAGAAGCAGATTTCCTCCTCAGTACTCTCTCTGTATGCACATCCATTGTACACACGTTCATTATAATGTTTGTCTAATGGGTTGAGCTTATTTATATGTCTGCACGCCACCACTGAACTGAGACTTGCTTTCCAGCAGGTAGTGTTGTTTTCCATCTTTGTGTCTCCAGGAACTTGATTAAGTCTTTGGATGTCTGTTTTAGGTGCTCAATAACTCGTTTTAATAAATGGAAAAATGAACAAAATTTGACTTCCTCTGCATCTTTTCCAGAAGGCAAGAAAGGTCTTTTCCTGTTCTTTTTTTCTCTTTCAGTTGCATTTGTGAATAATTTCATATGAGAAAGAAAGGAAAAGGAATATCTGGAGATATTCTTCAAGACACAGAGAAGACACCATCCTGGAAAAAGTAAGTTTTAGGAAGAGCTGGGAGATTGGGCCATAGCGGGAATCACTAAAGCCCAGAAGCCCAAAGGGGTCCCCTAGTGTCACACCTTTTCCATAGACATAATAATTAAGTAAACAATGAATTTAGGTTCAGATTTTAATTTACAAATGACCCATCTTTTTTTTTTTAAAGTCCATACTGTTCATTTTTGCTATATCAATCAATTCATGAAAAAAGGTGACTTTTGTATTCCATGCATGAATGCTTGGTTGTGTCCAGCTCTTTGTGACCCCATGGAGCCTGGTGGGATTTTTCCAGGCAAGAATATTGGAGTGGGTTGCCATTTTCTATTCCAGGGAATCTTTCCAGCCCAGGTATCGAACCCATGTCTCCTGCCTTGGCTGTGCTTAGTTGCTCAGTCGTGTCCGACTCTTTCTGACCCGGTGGACTGCAGCCCACCAGGCTCCTCTGTCCTTGGGGATTCTCCAGGCAAGAATACTGGAGTGAGTTGCCATGCCCTCCACCAGGGGATCTTCCCAACCCAAAGATCGAACCCAGGTTTCTCACATTGCAGGTGGATTCTTTACTGACTGAGACACCAGGAGGATTCTTTACCACGGAGCCACCTGGGAAACCCTTGGGTTCCACCATCATAGCCATAATCTGTGGGGTTCTTGTCTTACATATGTGAGTATTCTATTACAAGAGCATACTCAAAGAAGCTAAAAATCTTCCCAAGGGAAGAATGTAACTGGACAGAAATCAGGCTGCAGGCTGTGATGCCTTTTCTATTTTTTTTTTCCTGTTGTTGATTTTATTTCAACCAAAGGAATTTAAATGCACATATACTTTGTTTGTTCTTAATACATAAATTTATTCTCCCTCCCTTACGGCACCCATGATGGTGGCACTGATGGAGGATGAACCTTGTGAATTGGTTGACTGGGAGATTAGCTGAGGTCAGGGTACATGACTGCATTGTTCCCCTGTCTCTTCTCAGTGATTGGCACTCTGCCTGGTGTAGAGCAAGTGCCTTGCAAGGGATCAAATCTCCACTGTTTATTTTCATATTGGCAAGCTTCAGTCTTGAGTTAATGTGTTATCTGGAACTGTTCATAACTTTTGGGGTAAAAGGTGCAAATAAGAACAATGGTGACTGAATTGAGATGTCTTTGGAAACTAGGGAGGAACTCATAGCCAGACCTGCTTCCTTAGATGATTTGAATGTCTTTGGATAGAAATCTGTGCATCACAGACATGCCTTCACTTGAAATGTGTGGCTCAGTCTGGATGCTCACCGTGCTTCTTTACTGTTTTACACAGAAGGAACAGAAAAGTAATCAGTTAGAATTTCTCTCTTTTTATGGCCAGAAAAGTATGTATTTCTGACTGTAGTCCAACAGGTACATCTACTTGGTAATAATAAAAGAAATGGGCTTCCCTGGTGGCTCAGTGGTAAAGAATCTGCCTGCAATGCAGGAGCTGCAGGAGATGTGGATTTTATCCCTGGGTCAGGAGGATCACCTGGAGGAGGGCATGGCAACCCACTCCAGTGTTCTTGCCTGGAGAATCCCATGAATAGAGGAGCCTAGCGGGCTGCAGACCCTATGGTCCCAAAAAGTTGGACATACCTGAAGCCACTTAGGACACATACACCGATGCAGTAAAAGAAGTACATGGATTTCATTCATATTTAAATTTTATTGAAACAGATTTCAAACTCTTTAGTGTGGATGGAGATACTTTGTAGGGCTCTTCAAGTATTTCTTTAAACATGTGAACCATCTCAGCTACCCAAATATCCCTGCTGTGATGATGTTATTTTTGGACAGGAAGTTACTAGAACCATCATCTATCTCCTTCCTCTTTGTGACTGACAGGAAGAGTATAGTTGTTATTCTCTGCCAGCAGTGTCCTGTCTAGCTGGCCTTCTTTGGTAAGCCCTATCTGAAAGTGTTAGTATCAGATCAGATCAGATCAGATCATTCGCTCAGTCGTGTCCGACTCTTTGCGACCCCATGAATCGCAGCATGCCAGGCCTCCCTGTCCAACACCAACTCCTGGAGTTCACTCAGACTCACGTCCATCGAGTCAGTGATGCCATCCAGCCATCTCATCCTCTGTTGTCCCCTTCTCCTCCTGCCCCCAATCCCTCCCAGCATATAAGAACGATAGTTACTTGTATTTGTATATGGCTTTGTATTGTTCAAAATGCTATATACTAATCTGATCCTCATAACCATAAATTAAGAAGTACTGATGGATTCATTTTAAGGGTGAGAAAACTGAGGCTTAGAGATATTTTTAAACCAAGTTCATTTCAATAATAATATAAGTGATGGAGTTAGATTCGTATTTCAGTTTTAGATTTCCTGTCTCTTCTCTACCCACACTGTTGCTCATTTTTGCTCATGTCAGTTCATTAGAAAAGGTGGCTTTTGGGTGAGAGCTAGTCTTATTTAGCACATCTGGAAATGGCGTCCTAATAACAAATCCCTGCTAATAACCTTTTTTTCTTATGCACAGTATAGAGAAGCCCTTATAATTATTAGCCAGTGTCTGCTCTGTACTCCAGGCCCCTGACAATGAGCACATGGGCACGGGTGTTACTATTCTTGGTAAGAGCATTAATAATTAGATATTACTTGGGGAAAAGGGCAAGACTTCATCAAAAGACAAAGTGCTGGCTTTGATATCTCTTTGTGCAGTTGCCGGAACACTTCTAGTGCCTGCTTCTAATCTAAAGATTAGCTGGCGGCTCTGCCCTTTTTCTTGTGAAATATCTGTTCTTATGGGAAACCAGTCCCAACACATATGGAGAATTTTTATGTCTTATTAAAGGTTGTTCACTGATATTTGTAGGATCCTGCAGCAGCTACCACATTATTATCAGGCAAATTCTAAATTTACTCAGAAAGAAATAATGTTATGAAAAGAGTTTTAAAAAATCCTAAGGGATTGCACTATAGGGTGACCATCTTTACTTCTGAAAAAGTCTCCTGTGACTCACTCTTTTACTGCTTTGAAGTGGCTTGGAATGGCCCTTGCCTCAGAGCTGGAATTTTAAGAGAAAAGCCTTTAATATAACTATTGTAGTATTTCCAGACAAGACTGGACATGGCTCAGTGAGCATCAGAAGGCTGAGGAACAGGAGGAGCAGTTCTCATCTGGGGCAGGAGGAGGGATATGTATGTCTGCAGCTACTCAAGACTGTTTGATCTTGCAAAAACCAAAACAACACCCGCTCCTGCCCCCAAACTCCACGTTACTGCACAGATTCTGAGAGACAACACATACCAGAGGAGGCAAGCAGTTAGTACTGGGTGATATGAAGCCTGGGATGGGAGGTTTATGAATATGAACATGCCCCCAAGGACTTGGAACAGCTTCCAGGAAGTTGTAGGCAACGTCAATCAGGGAGGGCTGCCTTGAGTAAGACGCTCAGCCACAGAGATTGTAATCTGGGGGTAGAGTCCCATCTTTGGGAGGCAACTATGGATCCTAGAGTTTGGAATCTGAAGATTTTACAAGAACATGGTACTAGAACAGAGGTTGAGCTTAGATATCAGAACTTGGCCAAAAGATGGAGCTTAGTTCTTGGTAATGAGGCAGAAGTCCAGTTATCAACATGGCAGAGAAGGAACAAGTGAAAAGAAAGTGGATTAGGACCTTCCTTTCCTCTTACTCTGCAGTCTTGGCCGAGTCAATCATTCCCACTTAATCCTCCCCTTTTCTTCTATTACCCGATGACGATATAAGTTATGAAGAACTCACAAGTAATATATTTGAAAAAGCTTTGAGTATTATAAAATAACAAATAGTTATTGTTCATATGTTTATCACATGACTAGAAAGGATTTATCTTATGATCAGTGATACTGTTTTGTCTTACTTGTCTCTCTCAATGTCCATTTTGAGTGCACACTCTCACACTGTCATGAAACAGTCCAAAAGAAGAAAGTTTTTCACCTAGCTGAGGAACATTGGACTGCTCCCACATGGAGTTTAATGAGAGAAATTGGAAAGTAAGTTGCTGCCCCCCAATCCTCTACAGTGTGTGTGTAGGGTGCCAGGATTTAGCCATAGTTTGAGAAGTAAATGCCTAAAGCTTAGAGAAAAATGAATGCCAGGGCAGAACAGGTTTTAAGTTATTCTTGAAGCTCAGGCATAATTTTAACTACAAAGAAAAAACAGGGAAGAAACAGAATGACCTCATTTCAAGTGAGAATTTTTATGCAAAGGCAATAGCTCTCCAAACAGAGGACACACATTAAGAGGGAAGCTTTATAGTCTGAGCTAGAGGATCTGCAGGGGAGCTGTAATTGATCTGGCATATTCAGTCTTCTACCAGTGCCTCTTACTTACACTGGAGTATCCAGAGATGATCTTTGGATAGGGAGAGCACAGGTAGGGGGTGATACCAGCCAAGAGGTGACCAGACCACCAGGGCTGCCCCTCCAGAAGGAGGTGAAACAGACCTGAGGGGAGTTTCAAGGAGCTAACCTCAGGGAATACTCCTAATATGTTTAAGGCATGGGGACATTGTGAGCTTTTTGCCTACTTTAGTTTTGATGTTTGTCAGTTACTTTCCCTTCTTTTTGGAATTGTGCTTGCAAGGGCTGCTTGGTTTGTATTTATTTCACTATCCAAAGAAGTTTTTCTGGGTCTTTTTTTTAAAATTTTATTTAATTTAACTTTACAATATTGTATTGGTTTTGCCATATATCAAAATGAATCTGCCACAGGGATACATGTGTTCCCTATCCTGAACCCTCCTCCCTCCTCCCTCCCCATACCATCTCTCTGGGTCGTCCCAGTGCACCAGCCCCAAGCATCCAGTATCATGCATCAAACCTGGACTGGCGACTCGTTTCATATATGATATTATACATATTTCAATGTCATTCTCCCAAATCATCCTACCCTCTCCCTCTCCCACAGAGTCCAAATGACTGTTCTATACATCTGTGTCTCTTTTGCTGTCTAGCATACAGGGTTATTGTTACCATCTTTCTAAATTCCATATATATGCGTTAGTATACTGTATTGGTGTTTTTCTTTCTGGCTTACTTCACTCTGTATAATAGGCTCCAGTTTCATCCACCTCATTAGAACTGATTCAAATGTATTCTTTTTAATGGCTGAGTAATACTCCATTGTGTATATGTACCATGGCTTTCTTATGCATTCATCTGCTGATGGACATCTAGGTTGCTTCCATGTCCTGGCTATTATAAACAGTGCTGCAATGAACATTGAGGTACACGTGTCTCTTTCAATTCTGGTTTCCTCAGTGTGTATGCCCAGCAGTGGGATTGCTGGATGTGGGTTTAAGACAGAGAGATATGACAACCAAAAATAACATAGGTTTTCATTATTGTTATGGTTTTGACTTCATTTCTTTCCTGATACCTGCGCCAACACTAGGCTTAAGTGTATTAATCAGTATTCTGGTTCTGTAGATCTGTTAAATTAATGTTGATTGCCCAGTAGGTATTTATTGATGTGTTAAGTGCTACCTGGAGAAGGCAATGGCACCCCACTCCAGTACTCTTGCCTGGAAAATCCCATGGACAGAGGAACCTGGTGGGCTGCAGTCCATGGGGTCACTAAGAGTCAGACACGACTGAGCGACTTCACTTTCACTTTTCACTTTCGTGCATTGGAGAAGGAAATGGCAACCCACTCCAGTGTTCTTGCCTGGAGAATCCCAGGGACGGGGGAGCCTGGTGGGCTGCCATCTATGGGGTTGCACAGAGTCAGACACGACTGAAGTGACTTAGCAGCAGCCTCTTAAGAGTTTTATTGTTTTTACTATGTCTTTAATTACTGGAACTTTCCTGAGTGACTCTGTATATCTGTGTATAAAGGAAGGAAAGAGATGAAATGGGACATTTTAATCATGCAAAGATGTATATTTCTTTATAATTTTGTAAATAAATTATCATTCCTTATTGCTTTGTTTTTCCAGTTCTCTAAGAAGAGATTTTTTTTTTTTTTTTTAGGTTTCTGGTAGCACTTACTGCTACTGCTACTGCTAAGTCACTTCAGTCGTGTCCGACTCTGTGCGACCCCATAGATGGCAGCCCACCAGGCTCCCCCATCCCTGGGATTCTCCAGGCAAGAACACTGGAGTGGGTTGCCACTTCCTTCTCCAATACATGAAAGTGGAAAGTGAAAATTGAAAGTGAAGTCGCTCAGTCGTGTCCAACTCTTAGTGACCCCATGGACTGCAGCCTACCAGGCTCCTCCGTCCATGGGATTTTCCAGGCAAGAGAACTGGAGTGAGGTGCCATTGCCTTCTCCATCTTAAGAGGCTAGCTTCAATATTAATATATCTATGATATGGTAGTGAATAATTAATTCTAAAATTAGTAAGATGAACTCAATGCTAGATGAGGATGAATATTGGCTGAAATATTTTAGGACCATTTTATAGAAGAGGCAGAGTTTTAACTGAGCAATAAATAATGGATAGAATTTGGTTAGGAAAAGACAAATGAGAACAGCATGAACAAAAGTGTGGAGAAAGAAAAGGCCAACAGAGAGATAAATAGATGAGCAGCACAGAATGGAGAAGATTAGTATTTAGAAATGAAATTGGAAGAGTATGAGTCATGCTTTTGGAGGGTCTTAATTCCAGTTTAGGAATTAGGATATAGCTTTTCTGAAGAAGCCAAACATTTATGAATGTAATACCCTTATTGCCAATTTAAAGACAACTTTTCCTAAACATGTAAGTATACACACATGTTCACAAGCACAAGGATGCACATATTGGTTATTGCTATAAGAGTTGTACTATGAAGAAGGCTGAGCACCGAAGAATTGATGCTTTTGAACTGTGGTGTTGGAGAAGACTCCTGAGAGTCCCTTGGACTGCAAGGAGATCCCACCAGTCCATTCTGAAGGAGATCAGCCCCGGGATTTCTTTGGAAGGAATGATACTAAAGCTGAAACTCCAGTACTTTGGCCACCTCATGGGAAGAGTTGACTCATTGGAAAAGACTCTGATTCTGGAGGGAATTGGGGGCAGGAGGAGAAGGGGATGACAGGGGATGAGATGGCTGGATGGCATCACTGACTAGATGGACGTGAGTCTGGGTGAACTCCGGGAGTTGGTGATGGACAGGGAGGCCTGGCGTGCTGTGATTCATGGGGTCGCAAAGAGTCAGACACGACTGAACGACTGATCTGATCTGATCTGATCTGATAGTAATTCAACATGAGCTGCCACCACCCATGTTTCAGAGGACCAGAATAGTTATTTTTCACTGATGAAGTGAACTGGAACCATCTTAAAAAATGATGGATGGGTGTTGACCAAAATCACGATGGCCTCAGATATCCGTCTAATGCCAGCACATCCTAAGCAGCAGTAGGATGTGATATGTTTCATGTAATAATCATCAAGCAGTGATATGTGCTAAATTTTAAAAAGTGCTTTCAAATGTTACTATAATTTTGAAAATGAACATACTTCACAGTAGAATTCCAGCTTGTCTACTAGTTGATGAGGTTTCTAAGCTCTTAAAAAAAAGTGATTAACCTAATTAATTTAATACCTAAGAATAAGAGAGGCTCTAAATTGTCCTGCCTTCAATATTATTATATGCATTATATATATTATTAGAGTATACTTCATGTTTCACTTTGTATATAATTAACCAAAAATATTGTCTTCTTTTGTGGTCATTAAATTACATTTGGGCTGTGGATATTAGCTAGAGAGTTAATAGATATTAGAATTGATGTTTGTTAATGAGTTATACCTATTATAAAAAATGAAACCTAGATTTGTGCCCTTGTAGGCACCCCACTCCAGTACTATTGCCTGGAAAATCCCATGGATGGAGGAGCCTGGTAGGCTGCAGTCCATGGGGTCGCTAAGAGTCAGACGCGACTGAGCGACTTCACTTTCACTTTTCACTTTCATGCATTGGAGAAGGAAATGGCAACCCACTCCAGTGTTCTTGCCTGGAGAATCCCAAGGATGGGAGCCTGGTGGGCTGCTGTCTCTGTGGTCACGCAGAGTCGGACACGACTGAAGTGACTTAGCAGAAGCATATATTTATAAAATGTCACTTATAAAGAAATCTTTAGCTTTATAATAAATGCTGTTATATTGCTTTTAAACACAGAAGGTTGGCTTTTTTGTATTCTTTTGTGTTCAGAAAACCCTTTGGTAACTTTTTCATTCTCTTACAGGAATCATGCCTGCCTTGTTTGTGGTTTTCAGTCACTAATATTTTTTAAAAGGAAATTATATGTGAAAGATCACATCCTAGAGGTAATGGACTAAAGAGTCAAGTAAAAATCTAAGGCTACTTCTGCCCCTGGGTTCTTTATGACTACAGGTAAACTAAGAAACAGACTTCCCATGTGGGGCAGTGGTAAAGAATCTGCCTGCCAATTCAGGAGATGCAGGAGCTGTGGATTTCATATCTGGGTCGGGTATATCCCCTGGAGGAGGAAATGGCAACCCATTCCAGTATTCTTGCCTGGAAAATCCATGAGCAGGGAAGCCTGACAGGCTAAATCCATAGGGTCACAAAGAGGCAGACACGACTGAACAACTGAACACCCACATGAAGTAAGAAACACACTTAAACAATCTCTGATTAGTGAACTAGTAATTGTAAAGTCATCTTAGCCAATTTGTTTTCCTAATACTACTTGAAACCTTCCCTTCGATTTCCCATCCCTTGCATATTTTCTATATTGATTCATCCTTCCAACACTATTCATTATTTAATAGTCTTCATTTCTTTGCTGTTTTAAAAGTTCATATTATATTTATACATGGGCCTCTTCTAATCTCTTTATTCTCTCCATCTCCCTTGCCCCAGAGAGGATGAGGTGTTTGTCTTTGTCCTTGACATCCTTCCTGTCTCTTTGCAAAGCCTGACTCTTCTGACTGGGGGCACTGAGAGGGCATCTGAAGGACCACTGGTGTCCTCTTTTCACCATTTGTGTCAGTCAGATTCTCACTAGAAAAGAGATGTCACACTGAAATTGAGACCAGGAAGAAGAGGAACACAGATTTTGATGAGGAACTATAAATTTCTGCAACCCATGGACGGAGGATCCTGGTAGGCTGCAGTCCATGGGGTTGCGAAGAGTCGGACATGACTGAGGACTTCACTTTCACTTTTCTCTTTCATGCATTGGAGAAGGAAATGGCAACCCACTCCAGTGTTCTTGCCTAGAGAATCCCAGGGATGGGGGAGCCTGGTGGGCTGCCATCTATGGGGTCGCACAGAGTCGGACACGATTGAAGTGACTTAGCAGCAGCAGCAGCATGGTAAATATGCTTTTAAAACTTAAGTTGAATAAATCAGTCAATCCTTCAGATTACAATTTATATATGAAATAACCTGGGAAAGCAACAGTCACTGTGAAACAAGTTGTATAAGAATCCAAAAGAAACCAAATGCCAATGTCCAGAGGGATTGTGATCTTTTACCTTCTGTTTCTGAAAATGTTTTCTTGCACCTTTAGAGCTCTTGAAAGCTAAAATTTCCTTCAGATATCTCAACCCCTGAAGGACTAGTGAGGCACTTATCTTGGGGCCATGTGGTGATCGTGCTCTGATTTAGTTCTGGCTTTTCTCAGTGTGACTGGACCAGGTTGTCTTAGGGTTTTTTTGCTGATCATTTGAGATGGTGAAGCTCAACCACTTCTTGTCTACCAGTGCCTGCCTATGTGTGGCTGCCAGGCCAACACCACCCCATTCTAATCTTTGAGGCACTTTAGGCAAGATCTTGAGTAATATAGGCCCAATTACAAAGGAGAAATCAAGTGCTAGAGGTCAGATACATATTTCAGAAACAATGCAGGGCAAATTAGGGAGAAATACAGAGAAGAAATGGAGGCAAGCCTAAGTGTGACCATAAGCAAGTTATTCAATATACTGCCAGTCTCTGTGAGGTTACTTTTTAAAGACCAGGTTTTTTCCCAGCCATGTTAATTGACACATGTTCTGGTTACTACTAAAAACTGATAAGAAGGTGGTTTATAGCATCTATGGAGGCCACAAGAAAGTGAGAGACCCATCTTATCTTCTCTTTATTCAGGCTGTTCTTTCTTCCCCACTTTTGCATGCTACTGGAACAGAAATGACTGGAAAGTACACAAAACTGAGCAATGTGGCTTTTAATATCACTTTGCAGAATTTCTTGAAGTCATCTCACCCATTGTCACATTAACATTAGAACTCTGACCCATTTACAGATCAGTAACTATCACAGATGATGGAAGCCCAGCCTTAGTCCTGACTTTGCCACCACTTCACCAAGCTTGGACAGTTTCTGTGTATTAACTTAGGCATATGATATAGATGCTTTTAAAGGCCCATATGATCTGTGATGTGAACTAACAATTCACTAATGCAAAATTAGGGGAAAAAAACTCAAGTCATACGTCTTCTCCCATTTGTCTCTTTCATGATTTTCTTTCATTCATTCTGGAAGGATATATATATATATATTTTCTCACAATATGGCCACAGGACCAGGTGAGAGGATGAAGCAGTGGGTGGGTCTGTCCTTCTTACATCAGAATAATGTGCCTGGAAAGCTGGGTCACAAGAGTTCATCTTGGTTCATCTTGGCCATATTGTAAGATTCAAGTAAGGAAAAAGTGACTCAGAAAAGTGAAGTCACTAGTTTAAAGTTAAATACTGGCAAACTCAATAGCAGTATCCATTCCATTCTTTTTTATTTTTTATTTTTTTGAGTTCCTCTTTTTATTGTGGTAAAATGTACATAACATAAAATTTACTATTTTAAAAATTTTATATATGACATTGAGTGATGTTATATATATATTCACATTCTCAGTGTTCTGTGGTGGCCTAAGTGGGAAGGAAATCCAAAAAAGAGGGGATATATGTGTATGTAGAGCTGATTCACCTTGCTGTACAGTAGAAACTAACACAACATTGTAAAGCAATTGTACGCCAATAAAAATTAATTAAAAAAACACATATTCACATTGTCTTAAGAGCAGTGTCTTATGTGTTCAGGCTGCTATAGCAAAATACCCTAGGTTGGGTGACTTATAAGTGAAACTGATTTATTTCTCAGAGTTCCGAAGGCTGAACGTCTGAGATCAGGTGCCAGTATGGTCTAGTGATGACCATTTTTTGGGTTCCAGATTTCTCCTTGTACCCTCACATGGTGGGACGGATGAGAGAGTTGTTTCAGGCCTTCTCTTTTTTTTTTAATTTACTTCTTTTTAAATCGAAGGATAATTGCTTTACAGGATTTTGTTGTTTTCTGTCAAGTGGGCCTTCATATAAGAGCACTAATTCCACTCATGAGAACTCTGCCTCACAGCTTAATCACCTCACTGAAGCCCCATCCCAATGCCATCACCCCGTGCATTAGAATTTCTTCATGAGAATTTAGGGGAAACACAAATATTTAGCCTATAGCAAGTAGGAAATAGAGCCCATGTTTTTAAACTATGAATTTTGTGATGTCTGTCTTTCTTTTTTTAAAATGTCTTTAATAGATCAAGAGCACATATGAGACCAGTGAACCCTTTGGAGAGCCCTTTAACACTTGAACCAGCTAGCCATCTTCTTCATTACTTGATTGTTATTGGTCAGAGTTCTATGCTGAATACTGGGGAGAGGAGGGAGTACAGGCATGAAAGAAAACACAGTTGCTACCATAATGAAATGAAAAGTGGAGTCACCATTGATAGTGAAAGTTTATCAATTATTATTCATGTTGCTATTATTTATGTATTACAAAAAAATTCATCTGGTGGAAATCAGCAGACCAAAAGAAAAAGGGGGTTCTAAAATATCAAATGTCCAAAATTTAAACCACATCCTCCGTTACCTACCTTGCTTACTGTCTGCATTTTGACATGTTCCAATCCAGCTGACTGTGGATAGGTAAGTCAGGGTCTGGTTTTGAATAAAAACTTGAAGTGATAAACTTTTTAGGTTTTTTTCAATAAAGAAAACATTATTTCTGTTAGTAATAAAGCAACAAACAGTAAAGGCATAAAATATTACACATTATCACAAACCCAAATCAGTGTCAGCACCATTTTTATTCTTACATTCATTCACAATATTTGTTTGAAACTCAACTTCTTTAAAGACAGACTTTCCATACACCATACTCATTCCTCTGTCATAGTTGGGACATTCTAACTGTGTGATGTCCTTATGTCCTACTGTGCTGGCTTTTTTTGTATATTGAAAACAGTATAGTACATTAACAGCCAAGTATGTAAGCAAGGGACACAAATCATACATATGGTAACTTTATCTTTAGACAGATTTAGCGAAACTTGATAGAATTATTAAAGTTTATACTGTAAGGAAAAAATCTTTAGTTATAATTATTGAGAATTAAGAGTTAATTAACCACAAAGTGACTCAAGCAATTGTTAAACAGTTTCATCAGTTTATAGTTAGAAAATGATAGTTCTTTTAGAAAAATAAGATGTTGATTGTTACCATTTACACATAAAAATAAAAATTATCATAATTCAAAATATGAAAAACTCATACAATCCTTAGACTATATTAAAATGTTTTAAATATTGCTTATAATGTGGCAATAGTAAAAAGTTCAGAATGCCTCTTTATAAAATTATGGAGTATTTTCTTCTTCCTTAGGTAGTTTCTACATGTGTATCAACACTACATGATTGCAAATATTTAGATATAAAGAAAAACCCCGTAAAGCCAACATCACAATTATGTTTTAAAACCATGTCTCTTTTACTGCTCTTAAATGAATTGTAAATGTTTAATTGCAGCTTACACAAAATGACTCTGTTTTGGAAGCAGCATGTAATCAGAGTACTAAAATGCTTTCCCTCTTGTAATGCACAGTGGTGTCTTAAATAACAGATCCTCTGAGAATAAAGTTGGTCTTGGAATCTGGCCATGCCAGTATTCAGCTGGGATCAGTGATGGATGACAAGGAGGATGTGGCAGAATAATTTTAAATTTACTTTTTGTGTGGGAGTGCCAGAACTTGAGCAAACATAAGAAGAAGACTGTATTTCCCTCCTCTCTAGTTTTAAGATTCTGTTACCTGAAAATGGAGGATCTGCCTATCTCTTTTGCCATTAGCAATGATAGATTCTGTGCTACTAGGCAAAGAATCATCTCAGAATAGAAAAGAATGTCTCTCAGGCAAGCCAAGTGTTCTGACTAAACTTGGTTGGTGGTTGGTGGTGGTTTAGTTGCTAAGTTGTGTTTGACTCTTGCGACCTCATAGACTGTAGCCCACCAGGCTCCTCTGTCCATAGGGTTTTCTGGGCAAGAGTACTGGAGTGGGCTGCCATTTTCTTGGAGTGGAATAAATAATTATAACAGTTCCCCCTTTTGAACACAGACTCTGTGTCAAGCACTGTGAAATAGGGTTTATTATTTCCAACAAACTTATGTGGATATTATTGTCTCCCCTTTTCTTATCAAGTCAGAACAATTCATTGAAGTTGAATAAATTGTCCTAGCTCACAGAACTATGAGATAAGTATACTGGGAATCTATCCTGTGTCTGTATGACTCAAGAACGCTGGCTTTTTCCTCTGTACTGTGTACTGTGTACATGGTGCTGAGATTTAGAATATATTAAGCTAAATGTTGTTTTTACACCCACTAGTTTTCTGAAACTGAGGGGTACTATTGGTATATAATTTTTATAATGATTTTTCTTGTTCTCTCATATAGTATAGTATACTAAATATCTCACTTGCCTTCAGCCTTGATGTTTATTCATATTCTCCTTTAGGATTGCTATTACTGTCTCCCGAGACCAAAGGCCTTCTGAGTTAGATATGATCCTGTCTGTCTTAAGCACCTTAGAGAGAAAAGTAACCTTTTTGTCATCAGGAGCTTTAAGCCTGTTTTTATACTTAAAAATAGAAGTCTTGAGAAATCTCCTGTCTTCAGATCTGAAGCCTTGGTCATTCCTGCCACGTTGTATATCTTCAAGGGATTTCTGTAATCCTCATCACCTGCTATCTTTCATTGCTGCTCCTTTTCCTCATCTGATAGCCCTAGGCATTTTTTAGCAGGGATAGATGCACTTTATCACATGCTATTCAACATCTTTCAGCTATACCTCATGGGATTCCTAATTAGAACTCCCCTTCTTACTATATAAAGCTAAGAAAAAGTTACAAGAAATCCCACACACTCAGCTAGCAAAACCGTAGATCATTTCTGTGTACTGTCAAGGGTCAAACAAGCACACGAAACCCAGATATAACCCTGCCTATTAGAGAAAAGCCATTTATACACAACGATCTGTGGAATCTAGATGATGACTGAATAGCCAAATTTCAAGGTCTATAAGAAATTGAAATACAAAGAACCTGAACTTGTCAAAAAAGAGCAAGATCTTGTCACTTACAGAGAAAGAGTTTGAGATGAAGTAATACCAGTGATGTAAATCTACTGAGAAGAGGAGGTTATTTTCACCTGCCCAAGCCCTTATATTATATTGTTCTGTTGATGAACCACAGGTCAGGATGTCTGGAGGCAGTACTGGCTAATGGAAAGAGCTATTGCCTTGAAGTCTGAGTTCACAGGTTTAGGTCTTAGCTCTATCATGTATTTAACTTTGTGAAACAAATGCCTTATTTCCTTTGAGACTCCATTTACATAGCTGTAAGACAGAACTTTCCTGGTGGCTTATATGGTAAAGAATCTGCCTGCAGTGTAGGAGACCTGGGTTTGATCCCTGGGTTGGGAAGTTTCCCTGGAGAAGGGGATGGCAACCCACTCCAGTTTTCTTGTCTGGATAATTCCATGGACATAGGAGCCTGGTGGGATACAGTCTATGGGATGACAAAGAGTTGGACTTGTCTGAGTGACTAACAATCAATCACAAGACAGAGACAATGCTGGGAAAGATTGAAGGCAAAAGGAGAAGGGGGCAGTAGAGGATGAGATGATTAGAAAGCATCACTGACTCAATGGACACGAATTTAAGCAAACTCTGGGAGATAGTGAAGGACAGAGGAGCCTGGAGTGCTGCAGTCCATGGGGTTGCAGAGAGTCCGACATGACTTGGCAACTGAACAACAACAGCAAGACAGAGACAGTAAAGCATACCTTACCTTCTTCACAGGCATTTGTAAGAATAAACTGAGGTACAGGTAATATATGGAAATTCACTTTGTTAATTGTAAGATAGAGCTAACATAACTGGCTGCATAATCTGTGGAGTCCAGTGCAAAATAAAAATACTGGTCCCCTGTTCAAAAACTATTAAAAATTTCAAAGGACGTTGATAGCAGAGCCTTAAATCAAAGACAGGGTTCTTCTAAGAACAGATCCCTGTGTGACTACGTAAACTGTATGCCCACATAGCCAGCCCTGAGTGTTTATAATAGTACAGGATACCTCTCCTTGCTCCACTTGTCCTACTGCAGCTCTAAGAATTGAGAGAGTGTCCACCCTTATTGGGTAGCAAGATAGTTTTGTCTTTTTGATGTTCTGTTTGTTTGTAACTCATTTCCCCATAGAAGCAGGTGTTTAGGAATGATACAAGTGCACAGGAGGTCAGTTATCACCGCATTTCTGGTAGTGCTCAGTCCTTAAGTTGTGTCTGACTCTTTGCAGCCCCTTGGACTATAGTCCTCCAGCCTCCTCTGTCCATGGAATTTCCAGGCAAGAATACTGGAGTGGGTTGCCATATCCTCCCATGGATCACACCCACCTCTCTTGCATCTCCTGTGTTGGCAGGCAGGTCCTTTACCACTAGCGCCACCTTTTGGAACCCCACACTTCGGGTAGAGTAGGAGTTAAGCAGACTTGATTTAGGTGATTCTTCCCTACGATAGTTAATTGTTAATGGTTACATTTTCCATGGGAACTGGAATGCAGGAGTTTTCACTTTTCAGCTTTTAGAACACAGACTACTCTACAGAACTTTCTGTACTTCTCTCCAGCAGACCAGCTGCCCCATTAGGAGAGAATATGGTGGTTGCCTGAAAAATTCCAGTTCAGCTTTCTCTCCCAGAATATTTGACCCTTCCACAGGGAAATCATTAGTTATCCATTTGTGCCCAGAGTTGCCAAGAGCACTAATAAAGTCTCTGGAAAGTTGTGGTATAGACACAGAAGGAGATAAACGAGAAGTGGGAAAAATCCAATAACTTGATTCCCCTATGGAATGGCACAAAATTGTATACTGTTTCTTTCTAGTCTACTTTTAAATAAAATTTCATAAGCTTCTTTAGGTCAGCAAGTTTTTTTCCTTGCCATTCAACAAAAAATATTTATTTTTAGAAGATTTACATTGCCTGATATCTCTTGCATTTCTACATATCGTGTTTTCTTCCTTAGTATTTTACATGCCAAGTGTTTACAGACTTATTTGATCTTTCTCAGTAACCACAAAGACTAACTTCTGTGCAAATTAGGTGTTTTTTTTTTTTTTTTTTTCACCCGCATCAGTCAGTCCTGCCATTCATCACCATTTCTCATCTTGGAACAGGTTCCTGTCTATCACCTGCTCTGTGTTGCTGAACTGGTCCAAAGAGAATGAAAACTTTTGGTTCTTTAGCTATGCATATCTCTGGATTTTATTTTGAAATGGCCTCTAAATAATTTCAGCCATTTTTTTTTTTCCCTGCCAAGGTTACTGCTATGCAGTAATATATATATGCTGGGTACCAGTCAGGATTAGCTAGAAGGGATTGGTTAACAGTATCCAAATCAGAAAGTTCAAACAAGAAAACCATGCCTTGAATTTTACAATTAGGGGATCAGTCTCATTAAATTCTCTTAACTTTGCTGCTCTTAAGGCAAGGTCTCTGTGGGTGTGAGAGTCCGAGAGAGGCCCTGATTGTTTTTCCCTTCAAGAAGGGACTTATTTTTAAGCTGTGAGATGTAGTTATCAAGCATCAACCAACTCTGGCACCTTTAGGATCTACCATGGCATTGGGCCAAGGTCACTATCTTCCTTGGTAGCTTTCAGCACATCACTGAACATGGTAGGGGTACTCGTGCTTGGTCATTTCTGCCTAGTGTGGAGCTCCTCTGTTGAGTGCCTTTGCTCCAAAGCATCCTATGGGACCTGCCTCAGGACACAAGGCTCACCCAGCCAAATCCTGCCCCCTTCCTCCTTTCCTTCCGCAGGTGTCAGATCTGCTGAATGGCTGAAGAGTTTTCCTGCTCCATCTGCTTCCTCTTGCATTATCTTTATATTTCATGAGCAGTATCAGACAATAATCCGTTTAATTCTGAACAGAGGTAGAAGGGATTCTATGAGTGACTTGACATGGACCTCACTTAGCCACCTGTTGTGGTAAAACTCCATTGTTTCAATGACCAACTCTATGATGCCTGTGACATCCAGTACTTCAAACAAGGATCTGGCTTCTTGCACCAGCTCCTGCCTCAAAGTACCAAGGTGATGGGCACAGAATCTGGCCTCCTCAGCACCTGCTGAAGGAGCAGGTGATGCCACCAAAATGTGGGGAATTAATTTCCCATGGTGTGAACATTGGCTATTCAAGGAATAGGAGTCAGGAAGGAACCAGTGAAAAAGTTCCTTCTTTTTTAAAAATTATTATTTATTTAGTTTTGGCTGTGCTGGATGTTTGTTGCTGCACGCAAACTTTCTACAGTTGTGGCGAGAGGGGCTACTCTCTAGTTGATGTGCGTGGGCTTCTCATGCAGTGGCTTCTCTTGTTGTGGAGCAAGGGCTCTAGGGCACGCAGGTTTCAGTAGGTGTGGCACACAGGCTCAGTAATTGTGACTCCCGGGCTCTAGAGCACAGACTCAATAGTTGTGGTGCCTGGGCTTAGTAGCTCCACGGTGGCATGTGGGATCTTCTTGGACCAGGGATCGAACCCATGTCTCCCGAATTGGCAGATGGATTCTTTACCACTGAGCCACCAGGTAAGCCCCAGGAACTTCTTTCTTATTCTTTTTTGGTGGACTGTTTGGAAACACAGCTTCTCTAAGGCTGCTATCTCTCGAGCCTGGGCAGTCAGTGGACCATGCTACAAAGCTGCGATCACTTCAGTAATGTATTTCCTTATATGTTCTCTCCCTCCTTAGTACCTTTGTCCTTTACCCCTGCTTCTCTGGAACTGTTCTTTCTAATAAGTTGTTAGTAGTAAGCTTTTGACTTAGTCTTTCTAGGGAAATTACAATGAGAAAGGCATTATTGAATAGTTGCTATTATTATTGGTATTCTTCTATTTGAGTCTCTACAAGTCAATACTTTATTCATGCCATTTTGCTATTCATCCCAGCATAACCTCTCTACCTGTTGTAAGAGAGCATAACGCTCATAATATTTTAGAGACAATCTAGCAGTTCTAGGAGAGCAGGATTCAAAGACATCTGCTATTGACTCACTATATGTTTGTATAACAGATTCTCAATCTGTTTAGATATAGATTGTTGTACTGTGGTTTATAATTTACATTATTAATAGTAGATTTTGATAATCATTTTAATTATAGATTTTTCTATTCTTATTCTGTCTACATGCATATATTGAGAGTGGAGGATCTTCAGCACCCTAGCTTAGAATTTGAACATTTGCTGCAGGCATTTGGGAGTCACTAGAGGTTGAAGAGAAATAAAATGATATGATCAGAGTAAAGCTTTATGGGTATTTGTTTGGAGGTGCATGGGGTTCAAAAGGGGAGAGTGGATGTCACATGTGAAAGGCTCTGGACAACTGGACGTTAGTATAAAATCCCTGTAGAGATGAGGAGGATGCCAAACAGTTCTCTAATTTGGAAGTGAATTAGAGGAGGAAGGAGGGAAAAATTTAGTGATTGTACCCCAAGGAGTCACTGTAATTGTACAAATCTTCACTCTTCATTCCTTAGTGGTGAGATGATGACAACCATATATTTATTTGAACATTTATTAAATACCAGCCATGTGACCATGAAAAAACTTGTACATGTATAATCACATTTAGCCCTCTTAACAATCTGTAAAGGGCTTCCCTCATAGCTCAGTTGGTAAAGAGTCTGACTGAAATGCAGGAGACCTGGGTTTGGTCCCTGGGTTAGGAAAATACACTGGAGAAGGAAATGGCAACCCACTCCAATATTCTTGCCTGGAGAATCCCATGGACAGAGGAGCCAGGCAGGCTACAGTTTATGGTGTTGCAAGAGTAAGATATGACTGAGGAACTAAGCACACAACAGTCTATAAAGTATACATTCTTACTCCTTTTGTTGATGAGGAAGGTCATACTCAAAGTGTGAAGACCTCAGTATGGCACACCTCTTATGTGGCCAAACCAGTTTAACCCAGAGTTTACTGACTTTGACGGCCATTAGTGCCACATCCCATTCCCTGTCACATACGCTTCCTGTGTGATTGAAGACCCAGTGAGTGATAGACACGGTAAAGGACCCTACAAGGCAGTCTCAAGTCAGGATGTCAGAGTTGGCTAAAGATTTTCTTCTACCTTTTCCTTTTTTTCCCCATGTATAAGTAATTTCTACCTCTGATACGTCAAAAATAGGTTATTTTTTTCAGCACCTCCATGAAGACTGACAGCATGTTGGTGGCAATGTTTTATGCTTTAAGACCAAAGCATCTGAGCAACTTTGGTCTAAAATATGAGAAAAAAATATTGTAGCTACAATATACAGTTTCTGGATGTAAAGTTCATTCCTTATCATGTTGTATTTACCTTGTTGTATTTATGTATCATGCTGTATTTATCATGTTGTCTTCTACCTTGTTTTTTTTTTTCCTTTCCAGTAAGTTTACAAAGGAATTTACTTAATCACTTCACCTCCTGTAGCAGCAGAGATGTCACTGTGTAGTACCCTCATGGTGTCATTACTTTAGCTGTCATGCGACTCTCTGAAATTTAGGAAATATTCTAAGAATGAGTAGAACTGTTTATAGGCTTGCCAGCACAGCTGCAGGGAGTTGCAGTAAGTTCCCATAGAAACATAATAAATACTGTTTTTACTAAAGTAAGCTAACAGTTAATAGAATTAAACTGGATTCTTTATTCTGTCAGGAAAAATTAACATAATTCCATAAGCTAGCATTTATCTTCAGGCTGATAGTAGCATGTTATCCATAGGGTGAGGTTACTCATACTTTCAGAAGAGTGAGGAAAACGTGCATCTTGTGGAGGGAGCCAAATTCTCTCAACCTTTGCTGAAACTCATTACAACCTTCCTTTCATTCTAGGCTCTTAACAATTTGCTACATTATTATTTAATTACATTCATCTTACTCTGAGTGAACCATAAAGATAGGTTGTGAAACTGATGAGAGACTATGACTCCTTACTGTGCATGAATATTTGATATATAATGAGCTAAAGAGTTTCCTGAAAATAGAATTCTCTTTGTAAATACATATATTTTGATGTCTTACCGAGAATGCTGACCATCCTTGGCATACACAGTGATACATACATATGAGTTGCTGTCCATCACTTCAGGAGCCACTGGGGGAAGTACCAAAGTGGGTAGGAGATCTGTCTACTCTTTCACTGTTGTCTTTGCTGTGGGTTCCATGTTGGATCTTTTTTTATCCTTACAAACCAGTCTTCCTCACCACAGTGTAAACTCCATAAGGGTAGAATCTATGAATGGTATTGCTGATTGTGCTGTCCTAGAACCTAATCCAGTATGTGGTACATGAAATGTCTTCAGTAGGGGTCTGTTAAATCCATTACTTTATTTGTTTACTCATTTGGTCATTTATTCTGTAATTTATCAAACATGCATTGAGTGCCTTTTATAAAATATTCACTTGTTTAAGCATTGGAGTTGAATGAGGTACTAAAATATCCGTGTGCATGTTTGTGTGTACATATTTTCTACAGCTCCAGATTGAGGTGCTTCTGAGGAATCCATAGCATTGATCCTAAAGGTAACAGTGTAGGAACATCTGGTAGTTCAGGTCACAGATAGAGTTGTTTTCACTGTTATTCTGTGGGTGAGGGAACCTCTTTGGTACCAGTGTGGATAGTCTTTGCATTATAAAGTTAAATGCACTTTTATTTTTTTAAATTTAAATTTATTTATTTTAATTGGAGGCTAATTACTTTGCAATATTGTATTGGTTCTGCCACACATCAACATGAATCCGCCACGGGCGTACACATGTTCCCCATCCTAAACCCCCCTCCCAGCTCCCTCCCTGTACCATCCCTCTGGGTCATCCCAGTGCACCAGCCCCTAGGATCCTGTATCGAACCCAGACTGGCGATTTGTTTCTTATATGATATTATACATGTTTCCATGCCAATCCCCCAAATCATCCCACCCTCTCCCTCTCCCACAGAGTCCAAAAGACTGTTCTATACATCTGCGTCTCTTTTGCTGTCTCACATACAGGGTTTTTTTCTTCCAAGGAGTAAGCATCTTTTAATTTTATGACTGCAGTCACCATCTGCAGTGATTTTGGAGCCCAAAAAAATAAAGTCTGACACTGTTTCCACTGTTTCCCCATCTATTTCCCATGAAGTGATGGGACCAGATGCCATGATCTTCGTTTTCTGAATGTTGAGGAGAGTTGGACTGTGAAGAAAGCTGAGCGCTGAATAATTGATGCTTTTGAACTGTGGGGTTGGAGAAGACTCTTGAGAGCCCCTTGGACTGCAAGGAGATTCAACCAGTCCATTCTAAAGGATATCAGCCCTGGGTGTTCTTTGGAAAGAATGATGTTAAAGCTGAAACTCCAGTACTTTGGCCACCTCATGTGAAGGGTTGATTCATTGGAAAAGACTCCGATGCTGGGTGGGATTGGGGGCAGGAGGGGAAGGGGACGACAGAGGATGAGATGGCTGGATGGCATTGCCTACTCGATGGACGTGAGTTTGAGTGAACTCCGGGAGACGGTGATGGACAGGGAGGCCTGGCATGCCGCGATTCATGGGGTCATAGAGTCGGACACGACTGAGCGACTGAACTAAACTGAAGTGAACTGATACAGGGTTATCATTACCATCTTTCTAAATTCCATATATATGCGTTAGTATACTATATTGGTGTTTTTCTTTCTGGCTTACTTCACTCTGTATAATAGGCTCCAGTTTCATCCACCGCATTAGAACTGATTCAAATGTATTCTTTTTAATGGCTGAGTAATTACTCCATTGTGTATATGTACCACAACTTTCTTATCCAGTTGTCTGCTGATGGACATCTAGGTTGCTTCCATGTCCTGGCTATTATAAACAGTGCTGCGATGAACATTGGGGTACACGTGTCTCTTTCAATTCTGGTTTCCTCAGTGTGTATGCCCAGCAGTGGGATTGCTGGGTCATAAGGCAGTTCTTTTTCCAGTTTTTTAAAGGAATCTCCATAATGTTTCTCCACTGTTATCCATAGTGGCTGTACTAGTTTTCATTCCCACCAACAGTGTAAGAGGGTTCCCTTTTCTCCACACCCTCTCCAGCATTTATTGCTTGTAGGCTTTTGGATTGTAGCCATTCTGACTGGCATGAAATGGTACCTCATAGTGGTTTTGATTTGCATTTCTCTGATAATGAGTGATGTTGAGCATCTTTTCATGTGTTTGTTAGCCATCTGTATGTCTTCTTTGGAGAAATATGTATTTAGTTCTTTGGCCCATTTTTTGATTGGGTCGTTTCCTTTTCTGGAATTGAGCAGGAGGAGTTGCTTGTATATTTTTGAGATTGATTGTTGGTCAGTTGCTTCATTTGCTATTATTTTCTCCCATTCTAAAGGCTGTCTTTTCACCTTGCTTACAGTTTCCCTTGTTGTGCAGAAGCTTTTAATTTTAATTAGGTCCCATTTGTTTATTTTTGATTTTATTTCCAATATTCTGGGAGGTGGGTCATAGAGGATCCTGCTGTGATTTATGTCGGAGAATGTTTTGCTTATGTTCTCCTCTAAGAGTTTTTTAGTTTTGGTCTTGCATTTAGATCTTTAATCCATTTCGAGTTTATTTTTGTGTATGGTGTTAGAAAGTGTTCTAGTTTCATTCTTTTACAAGTGGTTGACCAGTTTTCTCAGCACTACTTGTTAAAGAGATTGTCTTTTCTCCATTGTATATTCTTGCCTCCTTTGTCAAGATAAGGTGTCCATAGGTGCATGGCTTTATCTCTGGGCTTTCTATTTTGTTCCATTGATCTATATTTCTGTCTTTGTGCCAGTACCATACTGTCTTGATAACTGTGGCTTTGTAGTAGAGCCTGAAGTCAGGCAGGTTGATTCCTCCAGTTCCATTCTTCTTTCTCAAGATAGCTTTGGCTATTTGAGTTTTTTTTGTATTTCCATACAAATTGTGAAATTATTTGTTCTAGCTCTGTGAAAAATACCCTTGGTAGCTTGATAGGGATTGCATTGAATCTATAGATTGCTTTGGGTAGTATACTCATTTTCACTATATTGATTCTTCTGATCCATGAACATGGTATATTTCTCCATCTATTAGTGTCCTCTTTGATTTCTTTCACCAGTGTTTTATAGTTTTCTATATATAGGTCTTTAGTTTCTTTAGGTAGATATATTCTTAAATATTTTATTCTTTTCGTTGCAGTGGTGAATGGAATTTTTCCTTAATTTCTCTTTCTATTTTCTCATTATTAGTGTATAAGAATGCAAGGGATTTCTGTGTGTTGATTTTATATCCTGCAACTTTACTATATTCATTGATTAGCTCTAGTAATTTTCTTGTGGAGTCTTTAGGGTTTTCTATGTAGAGGATCATGTCATCTGCAAACAGTGAGAGTTTTACTTCTTCTTTTCCAATTTGGATTCCTTTAATTTCTTTTTCTGCTCTGATTACTGTGGCCAAAACTTCCAAAACTATGTTGAATAGTAATGGTGAAAGTGGGCACCCTTGTCTTGTTCCTGACTTTAGGAGAAATGCTTTCAATTTTTCACCATTGAGGACAATGTTTGCTGTGGGTTTGTCATATATATCTTTTATTATGTTGAGGTATATTCCTTCTATTTCTGCTTTCTGGAGAGTTTTCATCATAAATGGATGTTGAATTTTGTCAAAGGCTTTCTCTGCATCTATTGAGATAATCATATGGTTTTTATTTTTCAATTTGTTAATGTGGTGTGTTACATTGATTGATTTGTGGATATTGAAGAATTCTTGCATCCCTGGGATAAAGCCCACTTGGTCATGGTGTATGATCTTTTTAATGTGCAATACAGTCATACCTCAAGAAACAAGAAAAAAGTCAAATAAATAACCTAACCCTACACCTAAAGCAACTAGAAAAGGAAGAAATGAAGAAACCCAGGGTTAGTAGAAGGAAAGAAATCTTAAAAATTAGGGCAGAAATAAATGCAAAAGAAACAAAAGAGACCATAGCAAAAATCAACAAAGCCAAAAGCTGCTTCTTTGAAAGGATAAATAAAATTGACAAACCATTAGCCAGACTCATCAAGAAACAAAGGGAGAAAAATCAAATCAATATGTATACCTGTGGTGGATTCATTTTGATGTTTGGCAAAACTAATACAATTATGTAAAGTTTAAAAATAAAATAAAATTAAAACCAAAAAAAAAAAAAATAAAATAAAATAAAATTAGAAATGAAAATGGAGAGATAACAACAGACAACACAGAAATACAAAGGATCTTAAGAGACTACTATCAGCGATTATATGCCAATAAAATGGACAACGTGGAAGAAATGGACAAATTCTTAGAAAAGTACAACTTTCCAAAACTGGACCACGAAGAAATAGAAAATCTTAACAGACCCATCACAAGCACAGAAATTGAAACTGTAACCAGAAATCTTCCAGCAAACAAAAGCCCAGGTTCAGACAGCTTCACAGCTGAATTCTACCAAAAATTTAGAGATGAGCTAACACCTATCTTACTAAAACTCTTCCAGAAAATTGCAGAGGAAGGTAAACTTCCAAACTCATTCTATGAGGCCACCATCACCCTAACACCAAAACCAGACAAAGATGTCACAAAAAAAGAAAACTACAGGCCAATATCACTGATGAACATAGATGCAAAAATTCACTTTTAGAATCTAATTTTAAAATAGAAATTCATCCCTTTTTAGAAATAACATTTAAAATTGCACTGAGATATTTTAAGTCTAATAGTAGCAGGGTAAGCTAGCAACATCTCTTTTTTTTGGGGGGGGGGTGTTAGTTCTAAAAGGTCTTGTAGGTCTTCATAGAACCGTTCAACTTCAGCTTCTTCAGCATTACTGGTTGGGGCATAAACTTGGATTCCTGTGATATTGAATGGTTTGTCTTGGAAATGAACAGAGATCATTCTGTAGTTTTTGAGATTGCATCCAAATACTGTATTTCGGACTCTTTTGTTGACCATGATAGCTACTCCATTTGTTCTGAGGGATTTCTGCCCGCAGTAATAGATATAATGGTCATCTGAGTTAAATTCACCCATTCCAGTCCATTTGAGTTCACTGATTCCTAGAATGTCTACATTCACCCTTGCCATCTCTTGTTTGACCACTTCCAATTTGCCTTGATTCATGGACCTGATATTCCAGGTTCCTATGCAATATTGCTCTTTACAGCATCGGACCTTGTTTCTATCACCAGTAATATCCACAGCTGGGCATTGTTTTTGCTTTGGCTCCATCCTTTCATTCTTTCTGGAGTTATTTCTCCACTGATCTCCAGTAGCATATTGGGCACCTACTGACCTGGGGAGTTCCTCTTTCAGTATCCTATCATTTTGCCTTTTCTTACTGTTCATGAGAAATTTGTATGCAGGTCAGGAAGCAACAGTTAGAACTGGACATGGAACAACAGACTCTTTCCAAATAGGAAAAGGAGTACGTCAAGGCTGTATATTGTCACCCTGCTTATTTAACTTATATGCAGAGTACATCATGAGAAATGCTGGACTGGAAGAAACACAAGTTGGAATCAAGATTGCTGGGAGAAATATCAATAACTTCAGATATGCAGATGACACCACCCTTATGGCAGAAAGTGAAGAGGAACTCAAAAGCCTCTTGATGAAAATGGAGAGTGAAAAAGTTGGCTTAAAGCTCAACATTCAGAAAACGAAGACCATGGCATCCGGTCCCATCACTTCATGGGAAATAGATGGGAAAACAGTGGAAACAGTGTCAGACTTTATTTTTCTGGGCTCCAAAATCACTGCAGATGGTGACTGCAGCCATGAAATTAAAAGATGCTTACTCCTTGGAAGGAAAGTTATGACCAACCTAGGTAGCACATTCAAAAGCAGAGACATTATTTGCCAACAAAGGTCCATCTAGTCAAGGCTATGGTTTTTCCTGTGGTCATGTATGGATGTGAGAGTTGGACTGTGAAGAAAGCTGAGTGTCAAAGAATTGATGCTTTTGAACTCTGGTGTTGGAGAAGACTCTTGAGAGTCCCTTGGACTGCATGGAGATCCAACCAGTCCATTCTGAAGGAGATCAGCCCTGGGATTTCTTTGGAAGGAATGATGCTAAAGCTGAAACTCCAGTACTTTGGCCACCTCATGCGAAGAGTTGACTCATTGGAAAAGACTCTGATGCTGGGAGGGATTAGGGGCAGGAGGAGAAGGGGACGACAGAGGATGAGATGGCTGGATGTCATCACTGACTCGATGGACGTGAGTCTGTGTGAACTCCGGGAGTTGGTGATGGACAGGGAGGCCTGGCGTGGTGCGATGCATGGAGTCGCAAAGAGTTGGACACAACTGAGCGACTGAACTGAACTGAACTGAAGCTAGCAACATAGAGTTCTCCAAAAGGAGTCCTTTGTATGGTGCTACAAGAAAAGGAACAATGAAGTCCTAGTTGGGGCACATGGGAGCTGTGGAAGGTACTAGAAGGTGTCTGGGTGGAGCATCCACAGAATCTACTGCAGCAGGACTCTGGTTATTATTACAGAAACATGTGGCAGGGTATAAGAGAAAACAGGCTTATCTGTATCATTAAGATAAGCCTTTGTGCATGCATGTGTGCATGCTAAGTCGCTTCACTCATGTCCAACTCTTTGAGACCCAATAGACCATAGCCCTCCAGGCTCCTCTGTGCATGGGATTTTCCAGGCAAGAATATTGGGTTGTGTTGCCCTCCTCCAGGGGATCTTCCTAACCCAGGGATTGAATCTGTGTCTACTGTGACTCCTGCATTGCAGGTGGATTCTTTATCACTGAGCTACCTGGGAAGCCCAAGATAGGGACCTAGAGAGGTTTAATTTAGTTAACGAATAGAACATAGTTTCTTTCTTTTTTTTTTAAACCTTTATTTTGTAATGGGGTGTAACTGCTTAACAATGTTGTGATAATTTCAGGTGAACAGAGAGGGGACTCACCTTAATATGCATGTATTCATTCTCCCCCAAACTCCCCTCCCATCCAGGCTGCCACTGTAACATCGAGCAGAGTTTCAGAACATAGCCTTATTCTGATACTTCAAGTGAATTATTTGCTGGACTGAACTGCTAGAACTCAACTGGTTCATAAAATGGAAACCGTTTGCTTTTCTATTTTGTAAAGTGAGGCTTGCCTGTAAACAGTTAACATGTTTACAGTAGTGCTTTAATAACTGGAATAGTGAAGGCTCCTTTCTTTCTTCCTTGGCGTAACTACCTGGAGTTAGGCATTCATTGTCATAGACAGTCTGTTATATGTAGGACTAGGTTTTCTTTTCTGTGCCTCATTTCTAATGGTGTTTGATGAAATTTACTTTTGCTTAGCAGGAATCAAAATAACTGAACACTGACTTATTCAGTGAAAAATTCAGGCAGAGGCTTGTTTGGTATGAAGAGATAAGCCCTCATCATGCAGTATATATGTTCTATTAGAACAGGGGCACAGTAGAAGCATAAGCCTGTAAACACAGTGTATGAACATTTATTGGAGCAGAAGCCATTAAGTGACAATTAGTTGTAAATAAACTGTGTGTTTAACCAGAAAAGAAGCGTGCAATTTAGCATGTACAAGATGAAAGCTATTATTCCTTGGTAAACTTAAAAGTATCTTCAACTGTGGAATTCCTTTTATGTTTTTCACCAAGGTTATTAATGATCAACACACCTGCCTGCTCTCTTAATTGGCCTTAGACATTATGTGGGAGAGAAAAGAAGTGGAAAGCTTGGTTTTTGTCCCTAAGAAAGCCACAGGACCAGTGAGGACAAGCCTGATGTGTACCATGTGGTTCATCAGTTGTTTGGTGTTCCCTGCTCGGTGCCAAGCATTGTACTAGATGTTTTGCTCCCAGGATCTAATTTAATACTCACCACCGAACTGAATCATTCTTCTCATTTTTAAATGAAGAAGCTGAAGCTGAGAGAGAAAATTATTTATTCTGATAAAACAACTTGTTAGTGTTTGTTAAGGATTCACAACTGAGCCAAAGCTGTCTTTTTCCTAAACTAAGCTGCTTGTTTAAAATCCAAATTGATCTGAGACTAGAAGAAGCTTGCAAAAACTGTCAGGAATGCATTTTTAAAAAGCTGCATTTGAGGAAAAAGATCAATAAGTAACTGTGTTGATTAGGGCCAACATTACAATATTGATGAGTAATATAGAGAAGCAGAAACCCTCAACTTTTGTTTTGCTTTTGTCTTCTCTGTCAGATAGAATGATCTTCAAACCATAGGAGGGTAAAGCAAATATTGGTGACAGGGGAATTTAAATCTATATGGGTGAGGATTTTATGAGATGGCACCTAACAGATCTAAATGAGCTCAGGTCTCCTACTAGATGAAATATGACCTTGAAGACCAGGACAGCCTCAGACAAATCAATAGTCCTTTTATATTCTCTCCTAGTACCCTGTAAGGCAGTGTATGCTATAACTTGTGAGTATATATTTGTTTGTAGCCATTCCAATAATTACTTTTCTCTCTAAACTCCAGATGCTATGTCTGTTGGTTCCCCTGCTATTCCCCTGGTGGCTAGTACAGTGCCTGGGACATAGTTGGGACCTAGCACACCTCCAGGGAATGAAAGAGTTTTCTGTATCCTTGTAGATGACCTTTGAGGCATCAGTGGGAACTGTGGAGGATGACGACACTCTGATTTTGAAAAGGGTGTCATATAGGGCACTTTTGATAAGAAGTTACCATCTGGTAGACCATAGAACAAAGACTGGCAAGAATCTGTTGACTGGGACAGAAATACTTTTAAAGGACATGCATTTTATAGTTCATCACAATTTCCACCTCCTCTGCTGTTTTCCCCAGTTTTATTCCCTGGTTAGTTCTTAGAAGCATTAGTGCTTTAGAGTCCAACAGATTTGTTGACATGGATCCTCTGAGAAGTTCTAGATACATCACTGTAGAGATGAATGGAGCCATTCATGCAGAAATGAATGGTTGGTAAATAATCAAAGAGAAAAGAGTGTACTCTTAAGCCATAGGACAAAATATTTTCAATTAATGCTTTTTAAATACACTATATTTAGCATAAAAATGTAGTAAATTGGGACGGTGGAAAGCTAAAGGATTCTATCAGCACTTTCACCTACTCAACCTGTTTATCGATAATTGATAGCATTGATGAATCATGTTCACATAGAATTTTATAGCATCTTTCTAAATAAATTCATTGAATGAGCATTTTTAATTAATTAATTTTAGATGCTATTTTTAGACTTTGTGTAGTTGAAGATCTAGTACTCCTAACAGAATCCAGGATAACATTCATGATCTAATATATTACATTATTGGGGCAATGAGCTTCTTAAAACAGATTAAAGATGGAAGTTAGCCTCCCACAAAAGGATATCTTAAAAAATAAAACAGCTCTCCTACGTAAAATATGGACATGTTTAAAAATTTCTCTGCATTATCACAATCATTTCCCCTCCTACTCAGTTTTTCCCGTTCAATCTGTTTAAGAATAGAGTATCTTAGATTCCAAAGTGAAAGAGCATATATTTTCTCATCTTTTTGCCACACTATATAAAGATAGTATACAGAGGATAAGACACTAGTGATCTGATCAGTGTGTATGGTTTCAGTTCTACCTTAGGATGAACTTGATGATTCTATTGGTGTGTGTAAAGACCTTTGAAAGGCACTGGTCTGTGTGATCTTGAGAAAATCGTGTCTGTAAACTTCTTCCTCCTTAGGAAATGTGCAGTTGTTACTGCCTACCTTGAAGGGTTGTTGTGAGGAATGTGTGAGATTATATATCATCTCTACCTTCTACTGAATGTGCAGCATTGTGCTAAGCTTATCAGATGCATTGTTTTGTGTATAACCCACAATAAATCAGGATACGTTGCTGCTTCTCAAGTTCTAGGAAAAATCAAATCTCTATCTACTACCCTATTATTTATAGAACAGGAATTTGTAAAATAAGATTGGTAAAATAAAATGCACAGATTCAAAAAGTTCTCCTCAAATATTAAGAACATATAAAGTATATTGAAGACGTCTACATTTAGCCTTCCAAGTAACAAGGTGAGTGGTTTGATATCTTCCTTTTTTTATTGCTAATTACAATCCAGAGACCAAAGTGTTTCCAAAAACTATAAAAACCATCACTGACATTCCTAGTATGGTTCTGATGGGTTTAGCAGGTAAAACGAGTGGAGCTTGATTTGATCTTTAAAATCATAAGCCTTTTTATCTTTAGTGGGATTTTTCTTCTCTAGTAGCTCGGGGCACTATTTGCTTACTTGCTGCTGCTGCTAAGTCGCTTCAGTCGTGTCTGACTCTGTGCGACCCCATAGATGGCAGCCTACCAGGCTCCTCTGTTCCTGGGATTCTCCAGGCAAGAACACTGGAGTGAATTGCCATTTCCTTCTCCAATGCAGGAAAGAGGAAAGTGAAAAGTGAAAGTGAAGTCGCTCAGTCGTGTCCGACTCTTAGCGACCCCATGGACTGCAGCCTACAAGGCTCCTCCATCCATAGGATTTTCCAGGCAAGAGTACTGGAGTGGGGTGCCATTGCCTTCTCCGATTTGCTTACTTAATGCCTTATAATTAGCATCTGGCTTATGGTAGATCTAATATTGGCCTTGTAAAGTGTATTACTGGACAGGCAAGTGGTAGCAGACCTTCCTGTCCAAGGCGGAATTCACTGGACCTTAAAAAAACCTCAGAGGGCCTGGTGCCCCTTAGTTGTTCTCCAGTGATCCTGAAGTTGTAAATGGAATCCTGATTCCAAATTTGCTATGGAATGTCATGGTGACTTTGCTTTTATGTCCTGTTCTTTGATCAAAGGCATGGCATGTGTCAAAAGGAGGACTATACAAGTGAAGGCTCATGGCAGGCTCTGTATGGCTAATATTCTCTACTTGATGTAAGCCAATCAAATCGTTGATGTAGGCACACTGGTTTTCCCTCAAGATTCTTTCAGACTTCTTGATCATCTCATTGGATTTCTTGTCAGCTCAGGCAAACAATGTCTCCTTTATTTATTTATTTATTTTTTTTATCCTTTTTTAAAAAAAATTAATTTTATTTTATTTTTAAACTTTACATAATTGTATTAGTTTTGCCAAATATCAAAATGAATCCACCACAGGTATACATGTGTTCCCCATCCTGAACCCTCCTCCCTCCTCCCTCCCCATACCATCCCTCTGGGTCGTCCCAGTGCACCAGCCCCAAGCATCCAGTATCGTGCATTGAACCTGGACTTTACAATATTGTATTGGTTTTGCCATATATCAACATGAATCCGCCACAGGTATACACAATTTCCCTGCAGCATCTTCAGAAAGCAATAGGAATCAGTGTGATCATGGATACTGCTGCCATGTCCTTCACCCCAGCATAGAATCATGAGATTAAATTTTCCATTTCCTTGATCCACAAGATTTGTATCCACAAGATTTAGAGATTTGAAATAAAGTATTTCTTTATTTCTATATTAGAAATAAAGTATTTCTAATATATCTGTTCATTTTCAATGACCTTGTGTTCTAAGGACTAACTCAGTCTATTGGGTCTTTCATCATTTGGTGCCAACTATGTTTGAAAGAATAATTCCTTCTTCATTAAAAAAAATTTTTTTTTTGGTTAGAGATCACTCACTAGCCTCTCAGTTTAGAATATGATACTGGTGATTTTTCAGTGTCATGGGAAAGAATTATATAGTGTGGAATAGATTGTTACCTTTTTGCTGGCTACTGCTTTGCACCTCTCTCTACTGTCCTCTTTGCTTTACTTTCTTTTTTTCTTGGATTTCCTTGGGAACTTCAAATTGGTTATCTTTTCTCATGAAAAACTAGTTGTCCTTTTTTTTAAAGTATTGATATCTGTTATCCAGGCTCTTGAGAGTCCCTTGGACTGCAAGGAGATCCAACCAGTCCATTCTGAAGGAGATCAGCCCTGGGATTTCTTTGGAAGGAATTATGCTAAAGCTGAAACTCCAGTACTTTGGCCACTTCATGCGAAGAGTTGACTCATTGGAAAAGACTCTGATGCTGGGAGGGATTGGGGGCAGGAGGAGAAGGGTACGACAGAGGATGAGATGGCTGGATGGCATCACTGACTCGATGGACGTGAGTCTGAGTGAACTCTGGGAGATGGTGATGGACAGGGAGGCCTGGTGTGGTGTGGTTCATGGGGTTGCAAAGAGTCGGACATGGCTGAGCTACTGATCTGATCTAGGCTCTTGAGATCCCACTTTCTACATCATAATTTACCAAGATAGTTTTCTTTTAAAAAATTCTACATTTATCAATGTATTTCATTCACATAGTTAAAAATCAAAAAGGACTAAAAGACATATTTTGAATAAAATATAGACTCCTCTACCATTCTTTATTCTCAAGTCTTGCACTCCTAAAGTGTCAATTTCATCTCTTTTACAGATATCTTGTAGATATCTTCTACAATTTTCCAACATCTTTAAATATTTATATTTGTGATGCTGTTTATTAATTTTTCAACCTTAGTGTTTTTAGACTTCTTATTTGGTAATTCAGAATTTATCACTCTTAAGACACCCCTTACCATGTTCTCTTGTACTGTTCTCTTGTACTGTTCTCTCAGTGTAATTTAGCATATATTTAATTAACTCAGTACTTAGATTCCATAGATACTGAATAGTTGAAAATTATTTACTACTGAGTATAGTAATATATTTTTCTTCTTTCCCAAATATACTCTATCATTTTAGTATTTGTATTATTGCTTATATTTCTCTATCTTTCATATCTTTCAAAAGCACCAATAAAGCTGTCAAGTACTTATCAATACTTTTTCAAATGTTAAAATGTAAAAGATAATAAATCAATTTTTTAAACTTTTTTTGTGCTTACAAGCCTTCCTCCTGTTTTTCCATATCCTTCTCCAAACCCCATGAAAACATGTTCTTCTGTAACTCCCTTCATTCTTTTTCAGTGTTTGATCCTGTGTCTGGGATGCCATGTACTCCTTTTTTCTTGGTTTATTCATTTATGCTGGAAGATGAAAGCTCATCTTCCAGCATCTCTCTAATGAAGGGTGATAACATTTTATTTGAATTTCCTTCATGTCTAAAAATGTTTTTATTCTATCCTCACACTTGATTGATAATTTGATGGAGCAGTACGCATTGCCTATTTGGTTGGAATAGTGACTATTGAGTATATCTCAAAAATCCTCCTTATATTTTTATTTTCCCCATTCTGTGAATTCTGTCCTTACAAGGTACAATTCAGAATACTTTTACCAACTTCCTGTGCAGTTATGGTACACTTACGTGGGTTCATCTTATCAGACAAACCAGTACAGGGTTACATTCAGAAGAAAGTAGCTTGTGTTTTGTAGGCGGCAATCATTTTGCTGCTGCAGGTTCAGAGGTGGTTTTCAAGGGTGCTAGTGTCATTGGTGTTCATGGCAGGAGAAGTTGCAGTGAATGATTGGTGGAAGGATAAAATAAAATGGTTTTTCCATCAGGGTGGTTCTGCAGTGTAGTTCTGGATCTCGATACTGGAACCCTGATCTTGAGCTTGTTTCTCCAGCCCTCCTAATGATTGAGTGAGCCATCTATCGTCCTTTAAGAAAGTCATTTTTCCCTTAGCCTACAGGGTTTATTCTCTTGTTTTCCATGAAGACCGATACAGTTAGTATGGAATTCTAGACTAAGAATGATTTTATATCAGCAGTTGAGAGGCTTAGCTTTGCTGTCATTTAACATTCTTGTGTTGCTGGTGTCATGTGATGCTTGTTATTTTATAAGGGCTGTCTGTGTTATCTTATAAACTTTCAGTGTCTTGCTTTAACCTCTTGATAAAATTTCTAATGGTGTTTCTTACTTATTGTTCTGGGCATTCCTGTGTACTCTCTTTCTAGAAGACTATTTCATTTCAAGGAAACTCAATATTATTTCTTTGATAATATCTGTATTCAGGATTTCTGGAATTCCTATTAGACGTTAGAAAGCAGGGTGCAGTTCTCTTAGTTATATATTTCCTATTTCTATGTCATATTGCATTTTAGTCTATGTTCCTGGATTTCCTAACTTTAGCTTCCATCTCTGCTTTTATTTTAAAAATCAGTTATAAAATCTTTAATTTTCAGGTGCTCTTTAAAAAAAAAAAAGCCAATCTTCTTTTTTCCCATTGCATCTTTTTTTTTTTTTTTTTTTCAGTTTTAGAAGAAGAATTACATCTCTCTGAACGTCTTGTGTGTTGTGTTGATTTTCTTTTTCATTGTCTTTTATCCTTGTTTTGATTTCTGTTTGTTTTCATCTTTCACATTGGATATTTTATTCAGGTGTCTGATAATCTTTAACTTTCCAATCATTTGTTTGTCACTAAAATTCTGATCAGAAGTTCTGTTTAGGGATAGATGGGTATGTTGTCTGATGACTTTTGTATAGAAAGCCAGGTATTTAACTGAGGGTCACTCAAAGGTCAGTGTGTGAATTGTTTAGTTACCCTAACCAAAAATTCTCTAGTTTTTGTCCTGATGAGGATTGAGTTTAAGAGTCCTGTAGTTCAGTATGTGAACTTATATACAAGTCCCTGCTTTTCAGTTCCATGAAACATCCCCTTTTCCATGTGTCTGTTATTCCTACATTAGAAACCTAACTGACTCCATTTCTCCACAGGAAAAACATCGCCCCTGTCTCACAGAGCTCAGGTTGAGAAAAAGTTGTCTGGCTGCACAGACTGAAAAAGAGAAGCTGGTTGGAAAGGTCTCCTTGCCTCTCACTGTGTCGGTCTTTAGCCATTTCTCTTTGCTCACCCACCCCTTCCTGTTTCAGTGCTGACTGGCTTTAAAGACTGGCTTCCAGGTGTTTTGTCAGGTAAATTGGTTAGCTTCCTTTTAGGCACCCTCTGACACTATGTTGGCTTTGGCTTCCTGCGTTTTGACTTTCAGTTACCACTCCTGCATCTATTTTTCATCTCTTAAATAATTGTTGGAATAATTCTGTTTCCTGCTCTCTCATTCTCAACGTTATGAGTTACTAGCATGCTAACTTCTCAACTGTCATTTTAGTTCAGTTTGCATGCATGTTAAGTTGCTTCAGTTGTGTCTGACTCTTTGCTACCTTATAGACTATAGCCCACCAGGCTCCTCTGCCCATGGGGATTCTCCAGATGAGAATACTGGAGTGGGTTGCCAGGGGATATTCCCGAGCCAGGGATCAAATTCACGTCTGGTTTAGTTTTGTTGTTCAGTCACTCAGTCATATCTGACTCTTTGCGGCCCCATGGACTGCAGCACGCCAGGCTTCCCTGTCCTTCACCATCTCCTGAAACTTGCTCAAACCCATGTCCATTGAGCTGGTGATGCCATCCAACCATGTTGTCCTCTGTCATCCCCTTATCCTCCTGCCTTCAATCTTTCCCAGCACCAGGGTCTAGTGAGTCAGCTCTTTACATCAGGTGGCCAAAGTGTTGAAGCTTCAGCTTCAGCATCAGTCCTTCCAATAAATATTCAGGACTGATTTCCTTTAATATTGACTGGTTGGATCTCCTAGAAGTCCAAGAGACTCTCAAGAGTCTTCTCCAACACCACAGTTCAAAAGCATCAATTCTTTGGCACTCAGCCTTCTTTATGGTCCAACTCTTGCATTCATACATGACTACTGGAAAAACCATAGCTTTGACAGGATGACCTTTGTTGGTAAAGTAATGTCTCTGCTTTTTATTATGCTGTCTAGTTTGGTCATAGCTTTTCTTCCAGGGACCAAGCCTCTGTTAATTTCATGGCTGTAGTCACCATTTTGGAGCCTAAGAAAATAAAGTCTGTCACTGTTTCCATTATTTTCCCATCTATTTGCCATGAAGTGATGGGACTGGATGCCATGGTCTTCATTTTTTGAATGTTATGTTTTAAGCCAGCTTTTTCACTCACTTCTTTCCCTTTCACCAAGAGGCTCTTTAGTTCTTCTTCACTTTCTGCCATAAGGGTGATGTCATCTGCATATCTGAGGTTATTGATATTTCTTCCAGCATTCTTGTTTCTAGCTTGTGCTTCATCCAGCCTGGCATTTCTCCTGATGTACTTTGCATATAAGTTAAATAAGCAGGGTGACAATATACAGCTGTGACATACTCCTTTTTCAGTCTGAAACCAGTCTGTTGTTCCATGTCTGGTTCTACCTGTTGCTTCTTGACCTGCCTACAGGTTTCTTAGGAGGCAGGTAAGGTGGTCTTGTATTCCTGTCTCTAAGAATTTTCCAGTTTGTTGTGATCCACACAGTCAAAGGCTTTAGCATAGTCAATGAAGCAGATTTTTTTTTTTTTTTTTTAATTCTCTTGTTTTTTTTGATGATCCACTGGATGTTGGCAGTTTGATCTCTGGTTCCTCTGCCTTTTCTAAATCCAACTTGAACATCTGAAAGTTCTTGGTTCAGGTACTGTTGAAGCCTGGCTTGGAGAATTTTGAGCATTTCTTTGCTAGCATGTGAAATGAGTTCAATTGTGTGGTAGTTTGAACATTCTTTGACACTGCCTTTCTTTGGGATTGGAATGAAAACTTACCTTTTCCAGTCCTATTGCCACTGCTGAGTTTTCCAAATTTGCTAGTGTATTGAATGCAGAACTTTAACAACATCATCTTTTAGGGTTTAAAATATCTCAGCTGGAATTCCGTTACCTCCACTAGCTTTGTTCGTAGTGATTTTGGTTTACTTTGGGGAGGATTAAAAGGTAACAACATGAGGTAATCCTAAATGTAATCAAATATTCTTTCCAATTTTTCCAAACAATGACACATCTTACAATAAAGGATTCTCTGTGTGCGCTCAGTCAGTCATGTCCGATCCTTTGCAACACACCAGGTTCCTCTGTCACTGAAATTTTCTAGGGAAGAATACTGAAGCAGAGTGACATTTCCTTGCTCAGGGGATCTCCTCAACACAGGGATTGAACCTGTGTCTCTTGCATCTCCTGTGTTGGCCCGTGGATTCTTTACTATTGTGCCACCTGGGAAACCCAAGAAGTTCTGATATCAGTTAAGATAAAGTGATCAAATCACCACTATGAGGAAGTGTACTCTTTCTTTAACATTCGATAGAATGAGAGTTACAGTGGTTAATTAACTTGTCCAGAATGTTGTCTATTTAGTAGGGAGCAAAGTACAACTTGCATTCTAGACCAGTCTAATGCTGAAGACTGTGTGGTAACTATTAAACATTGCTGAGTATGTAGAATACATGACACATCACAGGTTCTGAATGATGGCAACTATTGGTAAGGTATAGTTTTCAGTGTTTTAGATAGGTGTTATTTCTAGAGTGAGTGGAGTAATAGGATCATCCTTATACACTGCATCGAGAATATTTAGGTCTGAAAGCAGTAAGGAAAATTATTTGCATCTTTAAACTTGTGAGACTGGTAGGATAATGCCTCCATCTCCCAAAGATTTCTACATCCCAGTTCCTAGAAACTGTGAATATGTTAGATTATATGGCAAGGGGAATTACAGTTACAGATGGAATGAAAGTTGCTACTAAGTTGAATTTGAGGTATCTAGGTGGTCCTGATGTAGTTACAAAGGTCTTTATAAGTGCAGGAGGGAGACAAAAGAGAAAGAATCAGAGGATGGTGGCGTGACAAGGACTTATTTTAATGGTGCTGGCTTTGAAAATGGAGATATATACAGCCATGAGCTAAGGAATTCAGATTGTCTCTGGAAGCTGGAAAAGGCAACCGTTTGAAGCCCTCATTTAGACTCATTTCAGATTTCTCATCTCCAGAACTATAAGATAATTTTTGTTGTTGCCTTATGTAACTAAATTAATGGTGATCTTTTATAGTAACAACAGTAAGTAATGGAAATATAAGTAAAATAAAAGTGTGTGTGTGTGTCTGTATTTTACAAGAAGGGGAAAATGGTAAATGCTCACTTGAGAGGACTGGGCTTTAACAGAAAGGGACATGGTTTACCAGTAACCCCAGATGTGGCCTGCAGCCTGGGGGGAAGGAGTGATTGGGACTGAACATGTACTGCTTGGTCGTCAGGGTAGGAGGGGATCTGTTTTTATCTTGGACATAGGCAGGACAGTGACTCTTCCTGCCCCAAGGAATTTAAAATGCCCTTAATGCCTACAGTGTGCAGAGCATAGACCACCTGGTCTCAGGACACCCAGATTAGAGAGAACTAATATATGGAGGAAATAAGCAGAATCAGTCATTGTGAAATGGGAGAGTTCGAAACTGGCATGATTCTCTGCATGGTAGAGGGAACAAATCTCCACAGTAACATCTAATAAACACTATTCTTAAAGTGGTCTTTTCTCTATTCTAGGCTTAAGGACTGGAGTTCAGATGGGAGGCATTCCCAGCAGTACCAGCAGGGAAGTGAGGCAGAGAAAGGAAGGAAGCTGATATTCTAATGGGAAGATACGACAGTGACACGGCAGGGCTTAGTACTATTGAGTACCTTGGGGAGTCAGGGCAGGATACATATGACTTGCTCTTGCTCTGTGTTTGAAGGCTGTTCCAGGAACATCACCTTTCTGCCTCCTCTGGACTCACCTGTGCTTGGATGGAACATTCTTTGGAAAGTAGGTAAAGCTATCTATTAAGAGCTGCAAATACTTTAAGATGCCTGCAGCAGGTTTGGGAATGGTGGACGCCAAGGTTTTATGATCTGCTTTCTTACCTGTCATGACACAGAAGAGTATGATATCTCAGGCATAGGAGATATGAGATATCTGGCATCTAGATATGAGAATCCAGATATGAGATATCTGGCATCTAGATATAAGAATCCAGATATAATATATCTAGAATCTAGACACCTGTGAGATCTAGAAAAAGAAAAATCAGACTTTTCACAGTGGAAACACTTTTTTTTTTTTTTTTTTGCCACACTGATTAATAGTCAGTGGAGAAGAAGGATTAGAAGTTAACATAAAAAGAAAAAGGATTCAAAATCAATATAAAAACTCTTTTTGTTCACATTTTACAGTGGTCTTATTATATATATGTTATATATAACTATATAGGAATCTATATGTAGAAATGTAGATATGTACACTCAAACTTAAGTATTGTGGCAAATATATAGGTGTATGAAAGATTCAAACAAAATTAAAGAGCACCAAGTGTGCATTCCAACTAGGTATATTGTATTATGCATGTATTGCACATTAAATTTTACTTTCCTTTTCTAAACACACAAAAAAATCAAGGCCCCAGTAGGCACACTTCTCAAAGTATGTGTATTGCAAGTGCACAATATGTAGTTGAGAATAGAGGTCAAAGAATTGTACGTACCCACCTTTCTTCCTAAAGGTGGAACAGTTGGAAGCATCATCTTCACACACCAAGAACTACTATTTAAAGTAATAGCAGTCTCGGCTGTACAAGTTCACAGCAGGCTTAACTAACCATGGCAGATGTAATGGCTCAGAAATGAACAATGTAAAAAAAAAAGTCAAAAACAATCATTTGGACATAACTTATATTTGAAGACTATAGTCAATTATATATCAAGAACTGGAAAGACACAGATGAAAAACTGTTCATTTTTTGCATGTTGTATTCTGTGGTCTCAATGAAGGAAGCATTAAAAATAAAAAATCAAGAGCTCTAGCTTTGGAACCAGATAAGGGTTAAAATGCTCTTATTCTAATGTTTAGTAGCTTTGATCTTGACCAAATTATTTGAGTATCAGTTCTTTCATCTGTCAGAGGCATGATAGCTTTCTCAGGTAGTTTTAGTGAGAAGGACATGGATTAATACGTAAAGTTTCTCTTTATTTAAGACTTTCAATTGAGTTTTTATACTCATTTCTCCTTGTGTAGTCTTGGGCTTTCTCATATTAGAAGGTATTTGTGTCAATGCAATTAAGTTCAAGATTGTTTGCTGATGGTCTTTTGAATTATAGGTACTGTACTAGTTACTGGTGATACCAAAAAGAATGGAACACAAATTTTGCCTTTGAGGAGTTCAAAATATAATAGAGGTATAGACAATAAATCATATCAGTACAATGTGTTGTATACTGTTGTATATATATATATGTACACACACACATATATATATGTAAAAGTATATACCCAATATTAGAGGAGATGAGATAATGGGGCCATTCATTTTGCCAGGGAAATGGAAGGGAAAAGAGGATGCCAAAGAGAAGTAATATTTGAGCAGTGCCTTGAAGAATAAGTAAGATTGTTTATTTAAAAAGGGAAAAGAGAGAATAAACACAAGAATTGTGTTTCAGGTAACTTTTATGCAGTCACCTGACCAATCTCTGGGGAAACAGTTGCTTTGGACTTTTGGAAATACCTCCACAAACCTTACCCGGAAACATTTTGTAAAGAAAACCAACACTTGGTTTTCACAACTATTATGTTGGTGATTTGATTGATTATTTTTTGCTAAATATCATTTTGAATGTGACATTGTACAGGAGACAGGAATCAAGACCATCCCCAAGAAAAAGAAATGCAAAAAAGCAAAAAGCTGTCTGAGGAGGCCTTACAAATAGCTGTGAAAAGAAGAGAAGCTAAAAGCAAAGGAGAAAAGGATAGATATACCCATTTGAATGCAGAGTCCCAAAGATTAGCAAGGAGAGATAAGAAAGCTTTCCTCAGCAATCAATGCAAAGAAATAGAGGAAAACAATAGAATAGGAAAGACTAGAGATCTCTTCAAGAAAATTAGAGATACCAAGGGAACATTTCATGCAAAGATGGGCTCAATAAAGGACAGAAATGGTAGGGACCTAACTGACAGAAGCAGATGATATTAAGAAGAGGTGGCAAGAATACACAGAAGAATTGTACAAAAAAGATCTTCACGACCCAGATAATCATGATGGTGTGATCACTCACCTAGAGCTAGACATCTTGGAATGTGAAGTCGAGTGGGCCTTAGGAAGCATCACTATGAACTAAGCTAGTAGAGGTGTTGGAATTCCACTTGAGCTATTTCAAATCCTGAAAGATGATGCTGTGAAAGTGCTGCACTCAATATGCCAGCAAATTTGGAAAACTCAGCTGTGGCCACAGGACTGGAAAAGTTCAGTTTTCATTCCAATCCCAAAGAAAACCAATGCCAAAGAATGCTCAAACTACTGCACAGTTGCACTCATCTCACACGCTAGTAAAGTAATTCTCAAAATTCTCCAAGCCAGGCTTCAGCAATACGTGAACCGTGAACTTCCTGATGTTCAAGTGGGTTTTAGAAAAGGCAGAGGAACCAGAGATCAAATTGCCAACATCTGCTGGATCATGGAAAAAGCAAGAGTTCCAGAAAAGCATCTATTTCTGCTTTATTGACTATGCCAAAGCCTTTGACTGTGTGGATCACAATAAACTGTGGAAAATTCTGAAAGAGATGGGAATACCAGACCACCTGACCTGCCTCTTGAGAAATCTGTATGCAGGTCAGGAAGCAACAGTTAGAACTGGACATGGAACAACAGACTGGTTCCAAATAGGAAAAGGAGTACATCAAGGCTGTATATTATCACCCTGCTTATTTAACTTATATGCAGAGTACATCATGAGAAACGCTGGACTGGAAGAAACACAAGCTGGAATCAAGATTGCCAGGAGAAATATCAATAACCTCAGATATGCAGATGACACCACCCTTATGGCAGAAAGTGAAGAGGAACTCAAAAGCCTCTTGATGAAAGTGAAAGAGGAGAGTGAAAAAGTTGGCTTAAAGCTCAACATTCAGAAAACTAAGATCATGGCATCCAGTCCCATCACTTCATGGGAAATAGATGGGGAAACAGTGGAAACAGTGGCTGACTTTATTTGTCTGGGCTCCAAAGTCACTGCAGATGGTGATTGCAGCCATGAAATTAAAAGATGCTTACTCCTTGGAAGGAAAGTTATGACCAACCTAGGCAGCATATTAAAAATCAGACACATTATTTGCCAACAAAGGTTCGTCTAGTCAAGGCTATGGTTTTTCCAGTGGTCATGTATAGATGTGAGAGTTGGACTGTGAAGAAAGCTGAGCGCCGAAGAACTGATGCTTTTGAACTGTGGTGTTGGAGAAGACTCTTGAGAGTCCCTTGGACTTCAAGGAGATCCAACCAGTCCATCCTAAAAGAGATCAGTTCTGGGTGTTCATTGGAAAGACTGATGTTGAAGCTGAAAGTTCAATACTTTGGCCACCTGATATGAACAGCTGATTCATTTGAAAAGACCCTCATGCTGGGAAAGATTCAGGGCAGGAGGAGAAGGGGACAACAGAAGATGAGATGGTTGGATGGCATCAATGACTCAGTGGACATGGGTTTGGGTGGACTCTAGTAGTTGGTTATGGACAGAGAGGCCTGGCATGTTGTGATGGGGTTGCAAAGAGTTGGACACGACCGAGCGACTCAGATGACTGATTTTGAATGTATTGGACCCTACACAGGTTGCACCAATTCAGAGACCCAATTTCAAACAAGTTTAATCACCTAGAATTAGCCATAGACTAGAAAATGGTGCTAACTTAATAGAAATATATCTGTGAGAATGGAAAGAACCATTGGGCAGAACTAAAGTAAGTGAGTATAGAAAGAAACATGGATTCCTTTGGGCTTAATTTTAAAGGTTATTTTTATATTACATAAAATACACAAGTAAGTTGTCAATATATAAATATTTAGAGTAGAAAATGAAAGTTGACATTTTGGACTAAATATAGCAGATTTTTTTGTTAAGTATAGCACACACATTTTAACATACGCTTCTTCGTAAAACCCCGGTAGAAAGACAATAAGATGATTTTTTAAAAAGTTGTAAATCCACAATGGCAAGAAAATCATAAAGGGGGTGTCAACATCATAGATGGATGAAAACTGAAATCAGCAGAACAAAGGAAGTTGAAATGTAGACTGGGTAGCAAGGCACTTTGGGCCACATGGAGACATGAGGTATCTTTGAACCTGGGAGTATGAGTAGGACTGAAAAGCAGGGTTATTATTAGAAATACTGTTTAAGAAATCAACACCCAGATTTCCTCCTCCAGTCCACACTGTCACGTACTCATTGCTCCCTTCCCTTGAATGAAGGCAGGTGGATTTTCTGGAGATGTGAAGTCAAAGAAACTCTGAGTTTAAGACATTTCAGAGTCATGGAAGGAAGGTGTGACTGTGTGGGAGGAGAATCAGAGGACTCTTGATTTATTTTAAGTCTTGTAGAATTTTTTAACAACATAAATAACTTTAAAAAAATAATTAAAGGGATGTTTTGTCTCTTCTCATTGTAGGACTCGATGATTAAGAGATTCTCTCAGGCCCTCACATGGAATCAAATTTATTTTGGGTCCATATGAATATTACAGTGAATTTGTATTTTAGTATTACTTCAGTATTCTGGAGAGAAGGGAAGAATTTTTATGATAAAAGGAGATACAAAAGAAAATATGTTTTCTTTTGACCATTGTATAATACTATATTTTTTTCAACAAAATATCAAAGTAATCAGAATTCAATTTTTCACAAACATTGTTCTGATTCTAGGTGTCTTTTTTTTTTTTTTTCTGATTCTAGGTGTCTTAAGTCTTAGAATAAAACCAGGTATTTAAAAATTTTCCTCGTATCTCAGATTCAGTCTCCTGCAAATAATTCAATGACAGCCTCAGTTTTCTGAAATATAAGTAAGATTCACATCTTGTTCAGGTGGACACACACAACTTTGACTGAGTGCCAGCAGTGAGCTGAGCAGAGAGCAGAGCCTTGCCTGTACGTGGTTGCATCATATCCTGAGTCCTGATGGGTAGTGGTTTCTTATCACCAAAGCATTCCTTACTCCCAAGATGAACTTGATATGTTGAATGTATGACTGAAGAGAATCTGATTTTTTCTTAATCCAGTGTTTTTCCTTCCAGATAAGTATTGTTCTTTTCAAAGTATTCACCTTAGAGAATTAGATAATACTAGCACATCATGTCATTTTAGAATTCTTCCTTTGAATTTCTTTCTCTTGGATGCTGAAGAATGATTTTTATCCCTATTTTAAGAATAAAAGTGTCTGAAATTAAATGCAGTGAATAAGTTAGATGAGGAAGTAAGTTCCCTTTGGGGAAATAAAGTTGAGGTGAGACAGTATTGAAATTCCCCTGAGTTTAGTGTTTGACTTCTGAACAGTTCTCACAGCTAAAAGTTGTTTCTCTAGGTGACTATTTCTAAAGAGTTTATACATTGAATATATAAGTCATATAGTTCATGACTCAACATCCAACAGTTTCCATTTTACTGGTCAAATGTATTTTGATTTAATGCTTTTTTTCTTTCTTTATATGTGTAGCTGAATTCATGGGTGAAGTGAAAATTGCTAGGTCATGTCCAACTCTTTGCAACCCCATGGACTATACAGTCCATGGCATTCTCCAGGCCAGAATACTGGAGTGGGTAGCTATTCCCTTCTCCAGGGGGTCTTCCCAACCCACGGATCCAACCCAGGTCCCCCACATTGCAGGCAGATTCTTTACCAGCATTCATAGGAATTTTGTTTATATTAATTTGTTAATTCCTGTGAGGTCATCATTTTGTAGACTTAGTGCAGTATCATAATCAACCAGTAAACTATCTTTTGTAAGTAAATTTAATACTAGAGATAATGTTCAGGTATTCAGGGACTGGTATAGTTTGCACAGAACATAAAGCAAAACATGTCTTCTGACTGTGTGGACAAGCACACAGTTAAAGTTCTGAGGATTATAGCAATGATGAAGGTGGGTAGAGAGGTGTAGGAAGGCAGGTTAGGTGATGAAGAAGTCATAAGATCAAGGGATCAGTTCCTTTTTGTCAAATTCCATAATTTTACAGTAAATGGAGGTCCAGGTAGGTGATTTTCCTAATACAAATGGAAGAACAGGATTTCAGTTCCAGAATTCAGAGTTTTATTTCTTTATGGTCTTTTTCCTTCTCCAAGCTTCAGGAATCTTTGAATTATATAGTTTGTTCTCAATGCTTTCTTACCTAAAATCGCATCTCTCTTCTTTTTTCTCTTTTTTTCCTAAGTTTCTGTACTGAAAATTTCCCCTCACATGTCTTTCCTCTCAAGTTGGAAGTTCTTTTATATAAAAAGGAGAAGGTTCTGAAAGCCTTTGGCGTAAGCTGGCATAAACCTACTATGGGGTGACGTGAAAAAGCTAAGAGGAATTTGCTTTCAAACCTTGACAGGAGAAACCACCATCAGTTTGATTTCTAGCCTTCATTTCTTTTGGAGAAGTCTTCACAGCCCCTTGGTGGAATAGAACTGTGGTGAAAATATCGGAGGTTACTGCTCAGATCCTTTCTCCTCTTTTACCAGGAGCATTCATTATGCTACTTGGATCATGGTTCTTTATTGTCTAATTAGAGTCATGGATGGAGAAGACAGCTGGTGGAAATTGAGAAAACTTAAATTTATATTCTCCGCCTTCATTGGGACCAGAAGAGGATAAAAGGTTTAAAAGCAAGGAGAAGGCAGCAAGAGAGGAGATGAAATAGTGAGACTAAGACATTTTGGAGGAATTTTGAGGTTGAATAAGAAGAATTTTACCAGCCCCTTCCTGTAGTGGATGTCCAGAGAGAGACAGATATGGGGAGAGATTTTAAGAAGGTTCTTTTGTGAGTCGTTCAATAATAGAGTTCTTCCTTTTTTGCTTCTAAAAGAGACTTCCCTGTAGGCATACTGGTTTTCAAGTCTTGGAGGAGTTGGGATTCTTTTTTAATAGTTTTACACTTTAAATTTTAGGTCTGTGATATGTTTTAAGTTTATTTTTGTGAAATGCAAATTTTAGGTCTGTGATATATTTTAAGTTTATTTTCGTAAAATGTGCAAGGTCTGCATCTAGATTTGTTTATTTATTTTTTGCATGTGACTGTATTGTTTCAGTGCCATTTGTTTGAAGATTATCCTTTCTTCATGGAATTGCCTGTGCTCCTTTCTCAAAGATCAGCTGGCTGTATTTGTGTGTGTCTATTCCTGGGATCTCTGTTCTTGGACATTGACTTGTCGGTCTTTTCACTAATACCATACTGTCTTTATTACTGTAGCTTTATAATAAGTAAGTCTTGTGCAGTGCAGCGTGTAGTTTCCTGACCAGGGATCAAACCCATGCCCCCTGCAGTGGCAGTGCAGAGTCTTAACTGGGTTAAGTTACATTTAAGGGAAGTCCCTGGATTGCTAAAATGATCCTCAAAGTTAAAGCAAGGAAAAAAAATCAAAGTTTCATTTGGAAAATACAACTGTCCATTTTTGGTGTTTTCCCTCTTTCCCAGAATGCCTAGCCCAATTTTTCACAATCAGCATTAATAAGAAAAATGACTGTGTGTCAAACCAAAAGGATAAGATCAGATATAAATTTATTTAATGCTTATAAACAGCTGAGAGGAAGAAATGGTGACCAATATGCTAAATGCTTTTGCTGTTGTCTCTTTTGTTGAAATGCTATAAAGATTAACTATGGCAAATGAAACCTATTGACTCACTGGCTAGTTAAGAAGTCCAGTCCCTGGCCAAAGAGGTTAAATTTTCCAGTAGTACTTTCAGGACACTATCATTAGTTCTTCTATTCCTTTATCTGGCTATTTTATTTATGATATGAGTGAAGATGAACCCTAAATCCCCTTATTATACAACCTTAATAAATATCTGGGCAGATTGGAGATATAGAAAGAACACTTTTCACTCTTCTTGGGGTCCCTTTTCCAACCATAACTCTACCTTGATGATCTCCTAGTTTGTAGTGTGACACTAATCTAGAGGACTGTTTATTTCATTGCAGCCTCATTTTTTCAGTCACAATGCAAACAGAAGTGGCAGGATATTAGAGACAAAATGGATTGTGCTAAAAAAATTACAGTTTAACTTCTCATTTATCAATGTAATTGAAAGTTACTAGCAGGGTGTGTGGTGCCTGTGTTTCTATCAGGGCGTGAGTAATCTATTTACACAGCATAATTCATCCTTCTGAGGTTCTAATGAGAACTGCTTAATTCAGGTTTTAATCAAACCTGACAAATCATCATTGAAGTTGGCAATAGGCTTCTTCACAGGTGCCATTTCCCTGCTAGTTTGATGTAGCTTAGATTCATCTCCCTCTCTGCATGTTCCTTTCAGGCTTCACTTATTATAACAACAAAAAAGGACTGGTTTTCCTTCAACATCAAAATGCCAAGTATTTCTGGTCCTTCTTTGGACTCTTCAGTGCTATGAGTAGAAAGCTATTTTTATTTACTATTATTTTTAATATTGGAAATAAGAAGAAAAAATGATTTCAATTAAAACCACATTTATTGTGTTTTACTAAATATATACATTCCTTGAGCAGGTCCATGTTCCAAATCTTGCTCTTCTCCAGTAATCTGAATGGCTTAACAAGATCCATCTGCTGATGACTGGTGGTGGAGGTTGCACCAGCTTGTATGCACTTAGGAACCCCAAAGCCTGAAAGCTGACATCTCATGTGATAAATAAAACCCATCTCTTTTTGGGGAGAAAGTACACAGCAGATGGGAGATTCATAGCACAAAAAGAAATAGTGGTTTAATGCATGGATTTTAATATCACAAAAATGAGTATGAGGGCCTATAATCTTTGCTGTTAACATGTGACATGGAAAAGATGTTTAATCAGTCAGCTCCATGCCATAGAATAGGATTATGACCTCTGAAAAATGTGAAGTGTATTCTGCTCACTTAAGTTTTCCCCTAAACACAGCTTTATAATTAATTACATGTATCCTTTCAGTTTCCAAATCCCTTTGCTGCTGCTGCTGCTAAGTCACTTCAGTCGTGTCTGACTCTGTGTGACCCCATAGAAGGCAGCCCACCAGGCTCCCCCGTCCCTGGGATTCTCAAGGCAAGAACACTGGAGTGGGTTGCCATTTCCTTCTCCATCTAAATCCTTTTAGTATGTATTAAATAATTTTGCTTCACAATAACCTTTTGAAGCAAGCAATACACATAAAAATATCCCATTTAACAGCTAAACCAACAACATTAGAGAGGGTAATTTCTTTGCCCAAGCCCATATAGTTGGAAAAGCAGAGACATTACTTTGCCAACAAAGGTCTATCTAGTCAAGGCTATGGTTTTTCCAGTGGTCATGTATGGATGTGAGAGTTGGACTGTGAAGAAGGCTGAGTGCCGAAGAATTGATGCTTTTGAACTGTGGTGTTGGAGAAGACTCTTGAGAGTCCCTTGGACTGCAGGGAGATCCAACTGCAGGGAATCCATTCTGAAGGAGATCAGCCCTGGGATTTCTTTGGAAGGAATGATGCTAAAGCTGAAACTCCAGTACTTTGGCCACCTCATGGGAAGAGTTGACTCATTGGAAAAGACTCTGATGCTGGGAGGGATTGGGGGCAGGAGGAGAAGGGGATGACAGAGGATGAGATGGCTGGATGGCATCACTGACTCGATGGACGTGAGTCTTAGTGAACTCTGGGAGTTGGTGATGGACAGGGAGGCCTGGCGTGCTGTGATTCATGGGGTCGCAAAGAGTCAGACACGACTGAGTGACTGAACTGAACTGAACTGAACTGAATGAAATCTGACCTCCGGTCCAGTTATGTCAACTCTGAGATTTGTTGTTACACGGTACCTTGTTGACGTCAGCGGAGACGAGCCTCTGACAAACTTCTTGCTGTACCTAAAATGATCTTCACCATGATCTGGGAAATAAGACTCTTCAATTTAGTCCACCTCTAATTCTTTGGCTGCTGCTGCTAAGTCGCTTCAGTTGTGTCCAACTCTGTGCGACCCCATGGACGGCAGCCCACCAGGCTCCCCCGTCCCTGGGATTCTCCAGGCAAGAACTCTGGAGTGGGTTGCCATTTCCTTCTCCAATGCATGAGAGTGAAAAGTGAAAGTAAAGTTGCTCAGTCATGTCCTACTCGGAGCGACCCCACCAGGCTCCTCTGTCCATGAGATTTTCCAGGCAAGAGTACTGGAGTGGGACAACCCTTAAGGCTTTATTTGTAGTTCCAAGCTATTTGCTATTTATCAAGGCTGTTTTTCATTATGTTGTTGTTTCATCACCAAGTTGTGTCCAACTCTTTGCAACCCCCATAGACTATATCACACCAGGCTCCTCTGTCCATGGAATTTCCCAAGCAAGAATACTGGAGTGAGTGGCCATTTCCTTCTCAAGGGATCTTCCCAGATCAGGGATCAAACCCACATCTCCTGCATCGGCAGGCAGATTCTTTGCCACTGAGCCACCTGGGAAGCCTATGTTTCATTATTAAACTATATCAAATGCAGAAACTTTTGACTTACAGGGATACTAAGTCCTAAATGTGGATATCAAACACACTGCTCTAAAATCAGATGTTTCTCGTCAAGCATTATGGAAAATATGTCTCATTGTTTTGCTGTAGCTCATAGAAATATTCAGCTGGGAAGAACCTAAGAGAGCACACAGAATAACATAGTTATTTAAATCAAAAGAACTGTGGACCATTGAGTTTAAATTTTATTTAATGACCATAACTAGGAATTGTCAGAGTCTCTCACTTTTTAGACCATCTGTGTCAACAATCATTGCTTCTGTGGATGCATTTCAAGGATTATTTACCTAAGTTCTACTACGGGCATTGCTGAAGATGGTTTTGCTCTGAACTGGGATGGGGAGCTCTTCTGGATGGACTTGCTCAGGTATTGGAGGCTGAGAATCAGAGATAGTCAGAGATTAAGAGGGACTACAGCCTCATCTTCTGCATCTGGTATTATCTTTGTCTGTTAGACAGCATCACCCAGAAAAACTGTTTCTTTAATAAAATTTGTCTTCGTTTGTATCAAGGGTACAGGTAAGGTCTTAATAACTTGGTTCCTAGACTGTCATCAGTTCTGGACACCGGAGGAAGTCCATGGGTTGTGATGTAAAGTTGAATAACATGTGGAAGAGGTCGGCTGGGCAATCTGAAGGCTGGGAGTTTCAAACTTTGGAGCAAACACAATCAGTACATTCAGTGTAATAAGTATCAATGTGTAACTTTGTACAAATAAAGAGAAGCTATACATTCTTTTAAATATCTGTGAAACATTTGTAAAAACTGAACATGTCATTATGCTACAAAGATAATCTCTATTAATTCCATATAGGAGAAATTACACAAAACAGGTTTTCTGAACCACCTGCAGTAAAAATAAAAGTTAATCATAAAAGTATATTGAAATAAATGCATTCATTTCATATTCAAAGTAAACTTCTGACATTTCTTATAAATTATTAAAAATGCATTTATATAAGTAGATTAAAGGGAATACTGAAATATATTGTTAAAAATTTTGGAAAATAACAAAGTTATAGTCATATATGTGACTTTGGCCACCTGATGCGAAGAACTGACTCATTGGAAAAGAACCTGATGTTGGCAAAGACTTAAGGCATGAAGAGAAGGGGATGACAGAGGATGAGCTAGTTGGATGGCATCACTGATTCAATAGATATGAGTTTGAGTAAGCTCTGGGAGTTGGTGATGGACAGGGAAGCCTGGCGTGCTGTAGTCCATAGGGTCACAAAGAGTTGGACACAGCTGAGTGACTGAACTGAACTGAATACAATTTGCTGGGAAAAAATAAAGCCTTATGAACTATGTCTTCATTAAAAAAAGAAAAAACATAAAACAGCCATATAAACCCAAGGAAAGGAGAAAAAGAAGAAGCCAACAAAGAAGACAGCATGATCAACAGGAGAAATAAAATTGTGAATGAACATAGGTATAATAAATCAGATGCAAATATAGAGATTTAAAACTTAGGAGCATTTGTGTAATTTCATTTCAATAACTTTGGAAATTGAGTCATGAGGTTAAAAAAAAAAAAAAGATGTTTCCTAAAGTACACAGTATTCTAAACCTAAGGAGAGGTAGAATACCCAAGCAAAACAGGAAACAAAAAGTAGTGGGAAAATTTCATCACTAAAAATTTCATTGGACCCAAATATTTTACAGTGATTTTACCAAATATTTAAATACAGTATTTAAAATAGCCTGAGCATTAAATAGAGGAAAGCTTCTAAACAATTCAGGATGCTACAGTGACAAACATCCCAGTAACGTCAGTGGTTTAACACAGAAAAGTTTACTTGTTGGTCGGATGAAATCTGTTGAGGTCACAGGCAAGAATTTCAGGCAGCCCTCTTTGATGTGGTGAATTAGTCAGCAGGGCTGCTCATATTTTGTGCCTCAGTATTTTAACCCCACTGCCTTTATGTTAACTGCATAGTTAACTGCAAGATGGGAAGGGAAAATGTGGAGAACTGAAGGGGAGATAATACTTTTCGAAACTTCTCAGCTCATTTCAAGACTAGGTCGTGTCTAAGCCCAAATTGTAAAGCAGTGCTCATACACAAAATAAAATGCAGTAAACTGAAAGACAAATTTACATCAATCTCCTTTATTAACAGAAATGCAGCTAACTCTAAGCACAACTTCAACTGATTAAAATCAGCTTGATAACATAGAGTTTATCACAGTAATGGAATATTTTTAGTCATTAGGCAATCTAATGAACTATTAATGCTAACTGTATTAAAAATGAAAATTTCTGATAAGAATGGTTAGTAAGCTATAGAAATGAAACTTTCTTCAGCTTATAAAGGATTTAGGGGAGATCTTAAAACTGTAGAAAACTATATTAATGAAACCAAAAATATTGAAAATATTTGAAGTATTATAACTAAAATTGGAAATGATTAAAGCACCACTGTAGGTATTTTATAGATAGTGCTGTACATCTTGATGAGAAAATTGATGTTATCAAAATTTCAGAAGCACATATACATCAGTTAAAAGATTTTGCTTCTGATATAGTCATACCTCAGTATCCATGGGGAACTGGTTCCAGGACACCTTGTGGATACAAAAGTCAGTGGATGCTGAAGTCCTTTATGTAAGATGATATAGTATTAAATATTTGCATATAACCTATGCACATCCTCCAATACACCTTAAATCATGTCTAGATTAGTTATGGTACCTAATAGTGTAAATGTTGTGTGAATAGTTGCTGATATGTGGCAAATTTAAATTTTGCGTTTTGGAGCTTTCTGAAATTTGAGGGGAATATTTTCCATCCACTGTTGGTTGAATTCGCAAATGTAAAACCCACAAATATGGAGGGCCTACTGTATATGCTCAGAATTATTTTTTGCAATTGTATGTGTGATTATGGAGAAGTTTAAACAATTCAAATGTATATGAACAGGGAAGTGATTAAATAACTACAACTCAACTATACTAGAAAAGAGTGTGTAGTTGCTAAAAAAACTGAAAAGATCTCTGAGTAATTTATGCGTTTTTAAAAACTAGAGGGAAGCAGCAGGTAACACAGTATGTTATTATTCAGTTCCTGTTAAACATCTGCTTGTATGAACGTAGTCAGTGTGCCTGTGTCTATATCATCTTCACTTATTTTCTATGTCTTTAATCACATGTGTGAATGCCTAGAAAATGTCTGATGGAATATAGACATATCTCAGGTATTGTGAGTTCAGTTCCAGACCAACACAATAAGCAAATCTTGCAATAGACTTGAGTCACACAAATTTTTTGGTTTCCCAGTGCTTATAAAAGTTATGTTAACACTGTTCTGTCATCCATTAGGTGTACAGAGCATTATATATTATTAAAGTTACCCATACACAGTCTACCATAAAGGTGATCCTTGTCAATATGCTTTTATATGCAAATGGTAATAAAAATGATCTAACAATGGAGAATGTGAAATATAGGAAAAGTTTTTTCCTGTCTTTAGACCAATATTCTTTTAAGTCATAATTTTGTGAAAATTTTCTCTGCATATGTATGTATATATACATATATACGTAATATATGTATGTATATATATATATATATACGTATGTGAGAGTTGGACTGTAAAGAAAGCTGAGTGCCGAAGAATTGATGCTTTTGAACTGTGATGTTGGAGAAGACTCCTGAGAGTCCCTTGGACTGCAAGGAGATCCAACCAGTCCATTCTGAAGGAGATCAGCCCTGGGATTTCTTTGGAAGTAATGATGCTAAAGCTGAAACTCCAGTACTTTGGCCACCTCATGCGAAGAGTTGACTCATTGGAAAAGACTCTGATGCTGGGAGGGATTGGGGGCAGGAGAAGGGGATGACAGAGGATGAGATGGCTGGATGGCATCACCGACTCCATGGACGTGAGTTTGAGTGAACTCTGGGAGTCGGTGATGGACAGGGAGGCCTGGCGTGCTGCGATTCATGGGGTCGCAAAGATTCGGACACGACTGAGCCACTGATCTGATCTCTGATGTAATATATATGTATATATATACGTATATATACACAAACATAGATTTCCCAAATTCTTAATGTTGAACCTTGACTCTTATACTTTCAGAATACGGCATGGTCTACTTACAGTCATGGCTGTTATTTTTTTTATTGAAGCTTCAGGTTTTGTTTCATAGATTTGAGACCAATGTTCTTTTATCTAAAGGTAATTACTAAGAGTTTATTCATACAAAAGTATGGATTTATTCAGTGCCTTATTGATGCATTTTTTTCTTTTGTTTTATTGTTGCAAACAAGGTTTTGATGATTATTTTTACATCGGAATTCTGACTACTGAAATATACATAGGGTTAATTTTCAGTAGATAAATTACTAGATCATATGACATAAAGGTTTAAAATTCAACAGTTATTGCCAAACTGCTTGCCAGAAAGGCACTCCAGTGGTACTCCAGAGAATGCTGAATTGTCACCATCATCTATAGAATCATCAAGGTTGTGGCTGTTTTAATTAGGATTGTATAAAATAGTAAATTATGGAGAACTCAGATCTCACAATACTGAGCATCTCTTAGACATGAACATGATGTATCTTACTTCAATTTTTGTCATTTCCTCCAGTTGATTTTTATAGTAGTTTTCTATGGGCTCAGCACCTTTCTTAAATATATTTCCATTTGTTATTGCTTTCAATAAAAATTTCTTTGCATATTTGCTATTGATTTTTATATATTAGTTTTGTAATCAACTGCTTTACTAAATTCTGTCCTATGTAGTTTTGATTCTCTCAGTTTTCTACATGTGTTAATTGTTTACTTATTTATGGCTATGCAGGAGAAGGCAATGGTACCCCACTCCAGTACTCTTGCCTGGAAAATCCCATGGACGGAGGAGCCTGGTAGGCTGCAGTCCCTGGGGTCGCTAAGACTGAGTCATGGGGACGTGACTGAGTGACTTCACTTTCACTTTTCACTTTTGTGCATTGGAGAAGGAAATGGCAACCCACTCCAGTATTCTTGCCTGGAGAATCCCAGGAACAGAGGAGCCTGGTGGGCTGCCGTCTATGGGATTGCACAGAGTCGGACACAACTGAAGTGACTTAGCAGCAACAGCAGCAGCAGCAGAATCTTCATCGCTGTGTGGGCTTTTCTCTAATTGTGGTAAGCAAGGGCTACTCTGTAGTTGCTGTGCACGGACTATCATTGCAGTGGCTTCTCCTGCTGTGGAGCATGGGCTCCAGGGTGCATGGATTTCAGTAATTGTGGCATGTGGGATCAGTAGTGTGGCTTCTGGGCTCTGGAGCACGTGGTCAGTAGTTGTAGCTCACGGGCTTAGTGCTCCATGGCATGTGGAATCTTCCCGGCCCAGGGATCAAATCCATGTCTTTGCCATTGGCAGGCAGATTCTTTACCACTGAGCCACAAGAGAAACCCTACCTATGTAATTTCGTTCAGTTCAGTTCAGTTGCTCAGTCGTGTCCGACTCTTTGCGACCCCATGAATCACAGCATGCCAGGCCTCCCTGTCCATCACCAACTCCCGGAGTTTACCCACACTCATGTCTATCGAATTGGTGATGCCATCCAGCCATCTCATCCTCTGTCATCTCCTTCTCCTCCTGCCCCTAATCCCTCCCAGCATCAGGGTCTTTTCCAATGAGTCAACTCTTTGCATGAGGTGGCCAAAGTACTGGAGTTTCAACTTTAGCATCAGTCCTTCCAATGAACACCCAGAATTGATCTCCCTTAGAATAAACTGGTTGGATCTTCTTGCAGTTCAAGGGACTCTCAGGAGTCTTCTCCAACACCACAGTTCAAAAGCATCAATTCTTCGGCACTCAGCTTTCTTCACAGTCCAACTCTCACATCCATACATGACCACTGGAAAAACCATAGCCTTGACTAGACGGACCTTTGTTGGCAAATAATGTCTCTGCTTTTGAATATGCTATCTAGGTTGGTCATAACTTTCCTTCCAAGGAGTAAGCATCTTTTAATTTCATGGCTGCAATCACCATCTTCAGTGATTATGGAGCCCAGAAAAATAAAGTCAGCCACTGTTTCCATGGTTTCCCCATCTATTTCCCATGAAGTGATGGGACCAGATGCCATGATGTTAGTTTTCTTAATGTTGAGCTTTAAGCCAACTTTTTCACTCTCCTCTTTTACTTTCATCAAGAGGCTTTTTAGTTCCTCTTCACTTTCTGCCATAAGGGTGGTGCCATCTGCATATCTGAGGTTATTGATATTTCTCTGGCAATCTTGATTCCAGTGTAGTTATATCACCGTTTAAAAATGAGTATTTTCCCCATTTTATCCCTCAATAGTTTTAATATAATTTCTTAGATAACTTAATTGGATAATACTTTGAGAACAAGGTTATAATAATATTTAAAATAGTGACCATTGTTGCCTTGGCTTTAGCTTTTTATTCCATACATATTACTTGAAAAAAGTGAAAGTGTAAGTCCCTCAGTCATGTCTGACTCTTTGCAATCCCATGGACTATAGCCCACCAGGCTCCTTTGCCCATGGAATTCTCCAGGAAAGAATACTGGAGTGGGTAGCCATTCCCTTCTCCAGGGGATCTTCTGGACCCAGGAAGTCAATACAAAGCTGTGCATTGGTTTTATATTAAGAAAAAAATACTTAAAATGTTAAAGAGCACTTTCTTGTCTCCAAAATTATATCTTTGACTAAGCCTAAGAAATCATAACTTTCATGATCTCCAACCAAGCATTGCTGAATTGACTAAATATCATAAATATTTTAGGATCCTAAACGCCATGCCAGTCTTTGCTTTCTTGTGGTTGTTGTTTTTATTACCAATCCTGATGCTAGTGATGGGCATTATATGGTAAAGATTAAAAAAAAGTGATCACCCCCTGGGGAGCAGGATAATTAAAATAGTATATTGTTAACATACCTACTGTCAATGTAAATCCTGCAAGAAGTGAAAGTTACTGCCATGGTTTGGAACTGATCAAAGATGGGCCATTAAGTGGATGGCCAATAACAAAAGATGAATAAAAGGGTAGAAAATAGAGAGCATTTTACTCTGGTGTTTATGCATTCTGTAAAATAGTTGCCCAGGTTTGTTATGGTATTTTGGTTGCTAAAATCAGAGCCATTTTTAAACCTCCATCCTGGAAAGAAGATGAGTCTAAAGAGTATGAGTAATTCCATCATGGAGAAAAACATTCTAAAGTTGTAGACTGAAAAGTTGATTTAGCTTGTTACTTTGACTATCAAAACATTTTAGTTTAAGAAACATTTCATTCGAGGTAAAAAAGCACATTTTCCTCTTATACTTAGTCATTCACAGTGACACTCAGCATTCCAAAAGATTCAAGTGCTTTTTATCCATCTTTTCTTCCATTACCTGACCATTTTATTTTGCCATGCAATATAAGGGATGGTATAGAGAAAAAGTGAGACTCAGGTTTGCTGCTGCTGCTGCTGCTAAGTCGCTTCAGTCGTGTCCAACTCTGTGCAACCCCATAGATGGCAGCCCACCAGGCTCCCCCGTCCCTGGGATTCTCCAGGCAAGAACACTGGAGTGGGTTGCCATTTCCTTCTCCAATGAGACTCAGGTTTGGGTAGAGGATATTTTAGAGAGGATAGAATCCTTGGGAATGCATCCTTACAGAATTGTACAATTACCTAAGATAGTAAGATATAATGTTTAGATACCAAATTATATTTGCAGGAATATTTTCAAGAATAAGTAATTTTTTTTTCTTTTTTTTTTAATTTTATTTTATTTTTAAACTTTACATAATTGTATTAGTTTTGCCAAATATCAAAATGAATCCATCACAGGTATACATGTGCTCCCCATCCTGAACCATCCTCCCTCCTCCCTCCTCATACCATCCCTCTGGGTCGTCCCAGTGCACTAGCCCCAAGCATCCAGTATCGTAATGTTTTTGATTTTGTTCTTCAGGGTAAAGTAACAAGCCAGTCTTAGGGTAGACTTAAACAAAGCCTGCTAACTACATTCTGCTATAAACAGATTATCATGTCTAACTTATTCTTGTGCAGATAAATAATTAGCAGTAATTCTATTGGAGAATTCTTTATCCATTTTTGTTAGAAACTAATTTATCTCTCCAAGTATCTCTTAGTTGTTTGAATTGTTTTGAATACAAAATTGTATCACTTTATTACTTAGGACTTCATTCAAGAATAAAGGAATAGAAAAAGGCCATCAGAATTCTTCACTGTGAGTTTCACATGTGTTCATGAAAGATTCGTGTCCATCCTTATATGGAACTCATAGGTCCTTTTATCATTAAAGTAAAAGCTCAGATGTGTCCAACTCTTTGAGACCTCATGGACTATACAGTCCATGGAATTTTCCAGGCCAGAATACTGGAATGGGTAGCCTTTCCCTTCTCCAGGGGATCTTCCCAACCCAGGGATCGAATCTAGGTCTCCTACATTGCAGGCAGATTCTTTACCAGCTGAGCCACAAGGGAAGCACAAGAATACTGGAGTGGGTAGCCTCTTCTTTCTCCAGGGTATCTTCCCGATCCACAAGTTGAACTGGGGTCTCCTACCTTGCAAGCAGATTCTTTATCAACTAAGCTATCAGAGAAGCCCCCTTTTAGCATTACTTGGGATCCAAATGCCGCTTCCTGCTGAAATCTTTTTGCTTTCAAACCTATCACCACTAGCTGTGTGAATGCTGGCCATTGAGCTAGCTGCCTTTTCCTGGACTCCTCTGTCTTTAATCAGGCATTGTTTGTGCTCTGCATGGTGATCGCTATGCTGTTGTTGACTTCTTTATAGACCGTAATGCACTGAAGCCAGCTTGCTTTCCATGCAGAGGTTGGGAGAATGCTTCTTTACACCAATACCAAGCAGAGTTCTTTGTTTCTTGTATTTACCTCCAGTTGCTGCTGGAACAAATTTAGTGCCTTTTTAACATCACAAATTTATTATATTCTAGTTGTATAAATAATAAATCTGACCCAGGTCTTACTGGGCTCAAGACAAGGTGTTGTCAGGGCCATGTTCCTGCCTGAAGACTAGGGAAAAGTCTGTTTCCTTGCATTTTCTGGCATCTAGAGGTTGCCCACATTCCTTGACATATGAGCCCTTCCTCCATCTCCAAAGGCAGAAACATTGCCTCTTTGATAATTTTTCCATAGTCACATCCCTCTCTGACCATACAAGGGTGTTTTCATTTCTTATAAGGACCCATGTGATTATATTTGGCCCACATATATGATCCATGATAACCTCTCCATCTTATGGTCCTTAATCTTAATCATATCTATGAAGTCCCTTTGGCATGTTCACAGATTCCAAGGGTTAGGACCTGGATATTGTTGGGGGCCCATTATTCTGCCAACCATATTCCCCAATAGCATACAGAGGTTTTGGTGTAAACAACTGTTTCCATTGTGTTTTTCAGTTCCTCTGGCCTTTGTAAAATTCAGGTAATAATCCATTTATTATACCTGAGGATGCAATCTGTGTGATAGAGATTTACTCTGCTCTCCTTAATTCTCTTTGAATTTATGGTTCTACTCATTGCCTGTTTACACTAAGATCCAGTTTGTACCCTGTTATGTTTCTTGTTTTGTCTACACTCTCTGTATGTTGTCTTTGGTTTGGGTTTCCAGATATGTTTGGCTTGTAGGAAGCACTGGTGGATCCTGGAGGGATTCAGGAGTAAAGAAGCTGGGGTATTTCTAAAATTTAATTTCTTCTGCCTCAGACAACAGTTTCTGTGAGTGGCTGTGTCTTTAGGGTAACATGTTCTTTCTGAACAGCTTGCCCTTTGTAAACCCAGCCCCTACAGGTAAACCCTTCTGGGGTTCTAGCTACTCCCAGATGTCCCAAGCGTGTGATTTCTGGAAGTACCACTTCTCTGTTGTGTTCCTGCAGTCCCAGAAGTGATGGGTGGTTTTCTGCTGTTTCCAATTATTTATTTACTCCACCACACCCTGCTTTGCTTCTCATGTCTCTCATCATCTGTATATCCTCTTCCCTGTATTAAGTCCCCTGTGTTTAAAACACTGAAAGTGTTTCTTGTTTCCTTACTGACCTCTGACTGATACATAAAGTGTATCCTCCTCTAAGGACATTCAGCCCAGCCCTCATACAACTAACTGATTAGATATGCTTAGTGTGAATCCCAGGCTAAGTACGCCTTCACTTCAGCATCAGCCTGTCTTGAGTGCAAACATAATTAGCAATTGAAAAGTTCTTGGTGCTTAATCTAATGGAAACTTATATATGGATTTTTTGAGTATTAGCAGAGAGATGCTAGAATCAATATGTTCTGAAAAGGATAAACCGTAGTTTTAATTCTATGTCCATATAACTGGGTGGGGAAGCAAACAAAAGAAAATTTGTTATCAACTGGTTTATACAGAAGCTGGAATTTCTGAAGAAAAATGGCCTGTGAGGAATTCCTGGTGTCTGAGTGCTAAGAAACTTTAACAGGAACAAGTGTACCTGACACTAAATTTGAAGTTAATTGTTATTATGGGTTGAATTATGTCTCCTCAAAATTTGTATGTTGAAGCTCTAACCCCCAGGGCCTCAGAATGTGTCTGTCCTTGGAGATGAGGCCTTGAAAGAGACAATTAAGTTAAAAGGAGGCCATCAGGCTGAGCCCTAATCTAATGTGACTGGTATCCTTATAAGAAGAGGAAGTTTGGAGACATAAGTGACTTCAAGGATATATGTATGTAGAGAAAAGGCCATGTGAAAACACAGTGAGAATGTGGCTATGTGCATGCCAAGGAGAGAGGCCTTAGGAGAAACCAAGCCTGCTGACACCTTGATCTCAGACTTCTAGCCTCCAGAACTGTAAGAAAATTAGTATCTGTCTAAGCATCCAGTCTGTGCTATTTTGTTACAGCAGCCCTAGCAAACTAATGCACTTGCATTTTGTGTTGTAAATCTCTTCCATTGCTTACAAATGTCAATATACTCTGTTGCATTCACAAAAGTCTCAGGGGAACTATGTTTTTTGAGGGGGGGATTGGCACCCCACTCCAGTACTCTTGCCTGGAAAATCCCATGGACGGAGGAGCCTGGTAGGCTGCAGTCCATGGGGTCATGAAGAGTCAGACATGACTGAGCGACTTCACTTTCACTTTTCACTTTCATGCATTGGAGAAGGAAATGGCAACCCACTCCAGTGTTCTTGCCTGGAGAATCCTAGGGATGGGGGAGCCTGGTGGGCTATGGGGTCTATGTCGTCTATGGGGTCGCACAGAGTCGGACATGACTGAAGCGACTTAGCAGCAGCAGCAGCAGCAGCATGGTGTCACAGAAGGATTAAAGAAAGAGATTTGTGCTTTATGTCTAGATTAGTGAGTTACAGAGAGAGAAGAGCTGAAAGGAGATACTGAGATGGAGAGTTCCACATGAGCAGCACCTTGGGGACACTGATGCCCAGGGACATGTATACCCATCCTAATCTGACCTCAACACTCTCACTCCCAAATACTTACCTCATCTTGCCCTCTAAGAAATGCTGGTTTACTGGGGAAGAGAGTAGACTTTTCACAATCACAAGATGGTATGCCCTTAAATATAATAGCCAAATTCTACATAACTCTTAAAGGATATTGTTGTTGTTTAGTTGCTCAGTAGTGTCCGATTCTTTGTGACTCCCTGGACTATAGCCCCCCAGGCTTCTCTGTCCATGGGATTCTCCAGGCAAGAATACTGGAGTGGGTTGCCATTTCCTACTCCAGGGGATTGTCTCGACCCAGGGATCAAACTCGAGTCTCCTGCATTGGCAGGTGGATTCTTTACCACTGCACCATCTGGGAAGTCCCCTTAAAGGACATTAGGTGTGCTTATTTTTCTGATTTGGTTATTGATGGAAATAGAAAACAGCTAAATAGAAGAACTATGGAAACAGCTGAAGGAAGATGGAGTACTTGTGATCAAAGGTATATGAAATGATGATTGTCATGTGATTAATGAATTATATTGATCAGCATTAAAGAGAGAAGATATAGGAGGTTAGGAGGAAGAGTTGCCTGTGCACCACACTTTTGATGGCAGGTCTGGCAGGTCACAGCTCCACAGCAAAGAGAAAAACAAACAAACAAACTTCATTTAACCAGAATACATGTGATCTACATCACTCATACATGATGCCCACAAACAAGCCATATACTCACTCTCATTTGTCTTTTCTCATATTTTTCCTTCTACATAAAATATTCTTCATTCCTGCCTACACATGTTCAAAAGCTAAAAATCCTTGAAGCATTAAATAAAATACCACCTCCTCCTTCAGCATTGCTGGTTACCCCAAGTTAGATAAATTATTCTTGCCTATGTATTTTTCTTTATTGGCTTTATAATTTACTCTAGCACCTAATTCATTGAACTTTTTACATATATATTTTTACAACTAAATTGTGAAATGTTATTCCTTTCACAACCTTTAACATATTAATGCACATACTAGATGCTGAATCAATATTTTCCTGGGTAAAATTTGGTTTGGATGTTTCAGTTAGTGAATTTCTTTTCTTTCTTTCTTTCTTTTCTTTTTTTTTAGAAAATAAGAATCTAAAAGTCAAAACCATTTTCAGTTCATTGGTAAAGATTCAATTGTGGTTCTTTCCTATTTAAGTATTGGTATCCAAGACTGTAAGGAGTTTCTTACCTTTGCACCTGAGCTACTTTGTCATTTTCCTGTCTTAAGTTACAGAGGATGAAATGACACTGAGAGTTGGAAATTTGCCTCAGATTAGGTAGCTCAGCTGGTAAAGAATCCGTCTGCAATGCAGTAGAGCCCCGTTTGATTCCTGGGTCAGGAAGATCCCCTGGAGAAGGGATAGGCTACCACTGCAGTATTCTTGGGCTTCCCTGGTGGCTCAGTCAGTAAAGAATCTACTTGTAATGCAAGAGACGTCAGTTCAATTCCTGGGTTGGGAAGATCCCCTGGAGGAGGGCATGGCAATGAGGGCATGGCAATCCTCTCCAGTGTTCTTGCTTGGAGAATACCCATGGACAGAGGTGTCTGGGAGGTTGCAGTCCATGGGGTTGCAAAGAGTTGGACATGACTGAGCAACTAAGCACACATATAATGCTTTGGGCTTCCCAGGTGCTGCTAGTGGTAAGAACTGAAGAAGGGAATGACAACACACTCCAATATTCTTGCCTGGTGAATCCCATGGACAGAGGAGCTTGGAAGGCTACAGTCCATAGGGTCACAAAGAGTTGGACATGACTGAAGCAACTTAGCACGTATGCACATATAGTACTTTAAGGGGATAGCCCAAAAGTGCTTCTATTTTGCTAGACACTAACATATGCTATTTCCCTATGAGACATGCCAACATGCCTTTGTCAGTAACATTTCTTTGTATGCAGTTAAGTCCAATTCAGCAGTTTATTGGTACTTTCTTGACACCTATTCTTTATCCAGATCTAAGGGAGATATAAAGAATTAAAAAACATGATATGGTCATCCCCAATAAGATTTTAAATTGAGAAAATGTCTTAAGCATAGGAAATTTTTAGATAGTTGTACAAGCAGAGCAGTGGTAATCAATTAGATCATGAATAGTAATTGATTATAATGTTTCATAAATTGCAACTTGACATCCTTAAGGCACTCTTGTGGCAGAAACAGCCACATATGCAACAAGAAGTATTAATATAGCTCAATAATAACAGCACTCAAACATTGGTTACAATTTTGTCTGAGCTCAGGGCCAGTTATGAACACTCCTCAAATCCTGACCTGTCTTATTTCAGTTACTCCTTAAGAATTTACTCTTCGTCTCCTATAACTGACCCGCTTTGTTTTCCATATTTTTGCATTGTCTTTTATTACTTACTCGGCAAAGTTATAGAAGATATGATTCATAGTGATAGCAGTGGCTGCTGTCTAATTACATATTTTGTGCATTGCTCTCTGCTATGTGAGTTACAGTATTCTTATAGTTATCCTGAAAGGAAAACATTATTTCCATTTTATAAGTTAAAAAAAAGATGTTAAGTAAAATTTGAAATTACCCACATTTCCCTTGGACACAGAGCTGAGTGGTGAAAATGGGATTCATACAACATTGTGTTGAGTTTCAAAGCCTGCGATCTTGGCACAGTACTTGGTGGAATTTAAAAGATAGAGAGATTACTATTGTCTGAAGGTGACTAAAATTATTTCATGAAAGAAGTGAAATTACTGTCATCCTTTGAATGAAGAGCAGCTTTTTGACAGCAGAGTGGATGGAATTTCAGGTACAGGGACTATAATGACAACTTACTATACAGTTTTGGAATGCATTGAGAAATGGTGCCCAGTGCAGTAATTCTAGGGCAGTGAAGTGAGATAAGATTTGTGTGCTATACATATATGATAGAAAATCTTTGTAATCATTTTTTTAAAAGTTTTGTGTATGAAAGTGAAAGTATTAGTTGCTCGGTTGTGTTTGACTCTCTGCCACCCCATGGACTGTAGCCCGCCAGGCTCCTCTGTCCATGAAATTCTCCAGGCAAGAATATTGGAGTGGGGCGCCATTCCCTTCTCCAGAGGATCTTCCTGACCCAGGAATCGAACCTGGGTCTCCTGCATTGCAGGGGTATTCTTTACTACTGAGCCACCAAGAAGTATTCCAGGTTTGTGCATGATGGAAAGTCAATTAAAGTTTTAGCAATAAGTGACATGGTGATATGAGGGTTACTTTAAAATTTTGAAAGAGGTTATTGGAGATTTTGTTTTTCCTGGCATTAAATAGAAAAGTGTTAAAGAAAAACTCCACTTTGAAGATATTGAAGGTAAGGTCTTATTGAAGATTCGCTCAGATACTCAGAGAGCTTCACTTCAAAGTGAAACAACTTGGAGTTACTGGAGTAGTCTCCCTCATAAAACTGAGATGAAAGCACCCTTGCAGCATCAGAAAGGACCTTTGCATGCATAGCTCTAGATTTTAAAATGTGTGTCACTTGTACTTGTTTCAGAGTGCCTCAATGCAGATTTAGTCAGGAAATCAGCAAGGGAAGGAGGTCAAAGTTTTGGGTTTATAAGGTGGTAGTTGCTAAATTCACACTGATCTCATGATCTGGGAGAAACATATAACCTGAAAGATAGCGGAGATAAGCTCATTCATTGAGCAGGCAGATCATTTAGCTGTATTGGCTCTTTGGGCTCACATAGTGTCTTTGGGCAATGGTGGGAGCATGACTACCAGAGCAGACTGGGTAGTGAGCTGCTATGTGTGTTGCTAGTGCTCCCAAATGTCTCAGCTGAACATTTTTCTCTTCTCTGTACTTACCACTGGAGGTTGCCCCAGTAGTCAGAAACTGCTGAAAGCCTGGAATAGTGTCATTCCAGTCTAATGTACGGAGTTGCCCATCAAGCAGCCCCTCCTTACTGCTGTGACTGTGTGGTGTTCTTAGAACCAAGTCCTTTGAGAATCACCTTTGGTACTGTGTGTCTATGGTATTAGAGGAAATGTGTACAAGTAGTAATAGCAGCCCACTTGTTGTTCAAAAATACCAACCAAATGGGGATGATTTCATGTAATTTTTATTTTCTTTTGGAGCAGGAAGACCTCTGCTCTTAGTTCCTCCTGCTCTAAGAGCATAAGTAAAATTGGTGTTTATTTTCTGTTAAATAATTGGGTAAGAAGTTAGAGGTTCATGAGTAGAGATCAGAAGAAAGTGGAGGTAGAGATCGATTTGGATCACCCATATCCAGCTGGCACATAAAAGCTGATAAGTTTGCGGGGCACATGGACTACGGTGTGAGTGGGCCATGAGTCGTACATTGCACCAACTGACCAAACGCATGTAGGGAATGTATGCCATAAGAGGCATGTTCTGTTCAGGGACATTTACCAAGAGAGAATATATGGAGAAAACATTTTGAGAAATGATCACATTTAGAGGATAAAAGGAGAAGGAAGATAAGCCAACAAGGGAAAGAGGGAAAAGTCAGAGAAACACAACTGCTTCCAAAGAGTGAAGTTGACATAGTCCATGTCTATTCCTCTACATGATGTCCAAATGTTTCAAAGTGAAGGTAGTCTGTTGCCTTCTATTCCTGATGTAAACTCACTCTCTCTCTCTTTTTCTCTCTGTGTCTTTCACATACATGTACATTCATTTTTGTCACTATCTCTTTCAGTTTTATTCTCAGTTAAGTTTATCATAGCCAAACCATCTTTGACAAATCACTATGTACCCACAGAAATGGTTGCTCCCACTTAAACTGATAGTAAGAAACTTCATTCCTGTTGCCAATCTGCAAAAAAATATTGATTTTAAATCCTGATCCTCCACTGATGAATTACATTGAACCTTTGAAATATTACGAGGAGACTATTTTGTAGTCATTTAACAGACATATCTACTTACATTATCTCTGTAAAGGATGATAGATATTTATAAGGGGCTTCCTTGTTGGCTTAGTTAGTAAAGAATCTGCCTGTAATGTAGGAGACATGGGTTCGATCCCTGGATCAGGAAGATCCTTTGGAAAGGGGAATGACAATCCACTCCAGTATTCTTGCCTGGAAAATCCTATGGCCAGAGGAGCCTGGTGGGCTACAGTTCACGGGGTCACAAAGAGTTGGACATGACTGGATGACTAATACACACATCCTTATTTTAAAGTTTAAAACTATCCTATTAGCAGTCAACGATCGTAATTTGATTCACTCTGTTGAGGTCTTTGGTCCAAAAGTTGTATTTCAAAAACTGTGTCCTTAGGGACATTTTCTTTCCAAAGGAATGAAATAATTAGTTCCTAAGAAATGACACAGCCACACATTGTCAATGTAATTAAGAGTGCTGCTGCCAAATTCAGACAAGCCTGCATTTCTGTCATCTTGCCTGATGCCAGAGCCAACACATTTTTTTGCTTATTATTTTATAATTACCATTTAGAGAAGCTCAAGGAAGTTTCTTGAACTCCAGGAAAACCATAAAATAAGACTGCCTACCGTTTTGGCAATGCCCCCAATATTAAAGCATAGTTATTTAGTCCACTCCTACCACTTGTTTTTTGTAGAATGTACAATTACATATGAATTAATTTGTTTTCTAAAAAGAAAAAATAAATCAGAAGAGTGTTTTCTGTGGTTTGGACCTATAATCAGCAGTGAAGTATAATAATGTGGATTATTGACAGTGAAAACCATATTTGACGGGCATCTTCTGTTAGTAGGCTAAGCCCTATGCGTGTGGTGAATAAATTTGTCTTATTATCCTTGGCTCCCCTTCACCCACCTCTACTCATCTCTGTTCTGGAGTGGGATATGCCTCTCTTCTGATATCAGACTTGACTTTCATGGTGACTGGATGGACTGGTTGGTATGGACAAGCATTGTGATCCCAATTCCTGGAGAGCAATGATTGTGATGGGAGCTTGGCTGAAGTATATAGGGTTGGCAGATAAAATACAGGATTCCCACTTAAATGTGAACTTAGATAAACAATGATGAGGGGCCTCAGCTATGGCAGTTTTTTACATCTGTAGTAATTTTGTCAGATGTTGAGTGGGATGTATTCATACTCAGGTAATACTCATTGTTTATCTGAAGTCAGCTTTAACTGGGTGTCCTGTATTTTCATTTGCCAAATGTTGACAACCCTAAAAGTAGGATCAGAGTCCTCTCTCTCTGTCTCTCTCTCTCTTTTTTTTAATGAATGCTGAGTGAGGGAGAGAATTTTTTTGTTATTGTTGGGGAGATTGAAGAGGATTAAAGACAAACCTACATGATAGCTACTTTCCCTAATGGGTAAGAGGGAAGAATCTTTTTAGAAAGGTAAACCAAGAGGAGAACATGATGGCGGAGGAGTAGGTAGATGTGGGGTACATCTCTCTCCACGGATACATCAGGAATATACCTTCAGTCACAGAAGTGCATGCAGAACAACAGAACTGAAAGGGAACAGGAGTACCTGACCAGTGGAAAAGAATATATAGAACCACACAAAACTTGGTAGGATGAAGGAAAAGGGGGGAAGAACAGGAGTGTTAGTGGGACTGGACCTACCCTCAGCGGGTGGGGGAAATGAAACAAGGGTCGATCCCCACAGTGGGACAGTTGTCTGAGTCAGAGGAGAAACATTTAAGGCTGAGAGTGAAACAGCTGATCTGTGGAAGCCTAAATGGCTTGAGAATCAGACAGTCCTTGCTGCAGCCATACATACCTGGGACCAGAACACTGGTCTCTTGGAAGGCACAGTAGCTGGGAGCTGGAGTTTAGGGATTGTGGTGCAATCCCAGAACGAGGGCTGCTGTTGACCATGGAAAGAAGGCTTGAGGGGATATGAAGGATGAGATCCTCGTGGGAAATGCCAGTGGAGGAAAGTCAGGCAGCCATGGAAGCAAGGCGATACTGCTGAGTCACACATAGTGGGTAGAGCCATCCCCATAGCCGCTCTCTCCCCACATATCAGCATCGGCAGCTGAACAATAAAGAGGCTGGCCCATCAAACACACTGAACTACAGAGTAGGACCCCACCCAGGGTGCCCCTTTAAGTGCCTGATGTGCTGATCTACAGAGTAGGACCCCAGCCAGGGGAACCCCTCTATGTGCCTGATGAGCTGAACAACAGAGGACTGCAGACAAGGGAGCTCTCTAAGTGCATGAACAGGTGGAGCTATGGAGAAAGACTGGCCAAAGAGGCCTTCTGATCTCCAACTACAAGAGGCTCAAAAAAAGACCCTGATAGGGCCATAACTCCTGTGGTGGAGGCAGTCCATGTCCCTGCACAGTCGGTGCTGCCAGGGTCCCCGAAAGCCAAGAAGCTGTGCCGCTCAACTTTCAGTGAGGCAGAGCTGCCACAGGCAAAAAAAGTCTTGCGTCTATGCACACAGGGTTGCTTCAGTCATGTCCAACTCTTTGCGACCCTGTAGATTGTGGTCTGTCAGGCTTCTCTGTCAGAGAGGGGCTTCTCCAGGCAAGAACACTGGAGCATATTGGCCAATACTGGTTGTCATACCCTTCCAGAGCACTATACTTCCTATTGCCCTAGTGGCCAACTCCCCTGAGTACCTGGTGCTGCCAGAACCCCTGCGACCCAAGCAGCTGCACCACCTCCACACCTGACCCTCACAGGGGCAAACCCAAGCCCTCCAGGGCAGCCTTGGGAGCTAAACCCCAGTGGACAACCCACATATAGCAGTGGAAATAAAACCACACTTGAAACCCAGGGGCAGTGTGGCTAAGGAAGAAGACCCAAAACCTTCCCACCAGCTGTACAAGCTGCAGATTAAATCCACATGATCAACTAAGCAGACACTGTGTTGATGGAATATATAAAAGGACACAAAGAAAACACACTAGCTCTGATAACAGTGGACTTTAGAGGCAAGAACACACAGGAGTAGGACCAGATTAGAATCTGAGCTGCCCACACAGCAGGTCCAGAGATCAGCACAGTGTTGGAGGGCATCCTAGGCAGGTAAGGTGGACTGTGACTCCCAATGAGGGAAAGGACTCTGACAGCAGTGTCTCAAAGAAACATTTGTTATTCTTATTTTCTGACTTGTTTTGTAGAGTCTTTTGGATTTTTTTTTCTTTTTCCTTTTTTCCCCTGTCTGTTGTAGTTGTCGATTTTATTGGCACTAAGAAACCCACTTAAGCATTTGAGCTTTTTTTTTTCTCCCCTCAGTCACATATTTTACTGCTGTCATAAACCTGAGTCTACTTTGGGCTTTTGCAGTTCTGTGGAGTTTTCCTATTTTTTTTTTTTTCTTATCTCTTTTTTTAATTTTAATTTTTTTAAACCTATTTTTTTTCCTACATTTATTCTATTGTTTGCTTTTCCTACTGTTCTTTTCCCCTTGCAGTTAATCTTTAACATATATAAATCTTTATATACCTCTATTTAACTTTGCATATCTATTATTTCTTTTCTTTTCTTTCTCTCCTTTCCTCTCAACATATTTGTTAGTTTTATTTTCATTGCTCTATTCCCCAATTGGCACCTTGTTTTAGTTTTGTTTTCCAGTTTGTGCTTTAATTAGTTTTGTTCTGGTAGATATAATTTTTGGTTTCCTTTGTTTGCTGGGTCAATCTGTTGTACTTTATTTTTGTTGGGCTGTTTTGATTTTTCTTATGGGTGTATATGTATATGTGTATATTCCATTATATTAATTATTATTTGCCTGATTTTGTAACTGCCATTTGTCTGGAATTCATCTTTGGTTTCTCATTTTTGGATATTTGTTTTAATCTTACTTAATGCCATAACAAACCACTTGTAGACTCTTTGTTCCTGACCAGAGATCAAGCCTTCAGCCTTTGGAGTAGGAGCACTGAATCCAAGACCCTAGACTACCAGATAACTAACCCTAGGGAGTATCAAATAGTGAGAACTCACTTAAGAAACTACTTGAATACAAGACCCTGCATCACCCAACTACCAGTAGCACCCTGTGCAGGATGCCTCATCCAAAGAACAAACAAAACAAAAATGCAAACCCAGGCATCAGCAGACAGGATGGCCACTTCACTTAGCCTTGCCCATCAGAGGAAAAACAAACAAACAAAAACTCAGCACAAATCTCACCCTATACAAAACTCACACAAACCACTGGACCAATCTTAGGAGGGCAGAAGCCAAAAGGAAGAAATAACTCAACCTTCTTTAAGAAAAGATTTCAACTTTCCTTGAAGTCTGGGAAAGGAGACCTCAAACACAATAATTTAAAAAAAAATAATGAAAAGACAGAGAAATACTGCACAAATGAAGGAACAAACTGGAACAACAGAAGTCCAATAAATGAAGAGGAAATAGGCAAACTACCCGAGAAAGTATTCAGAATAATGATAGTAAAGATGATCAAAAACTTTGAAAACAAAATGGAGAAAATGCAAGAATCTATTAACAAAGACCTAGAAGAATTAAAGAATAAACATACAGAGACAAAAAAACACAATTACTGAAATTAAAAATAAATTAGAAGGAATAAAATATCTAAAAGGACAAATCAGTGAGCTGGAAGATAAAATGGTGGAAATAACTTCTGAAGAGCAGAATAAAGTAAAAAGAATGAAAAGAGCTGGGGACAGTCTCAGAGGTCACTGGGACTATATAAAATGCACCAACATTTGAATTATAGGGGTCCAAGAAGAAGAAGAGAGAAAGAAAGGGTATGAGAAAATTTTTGCAGAGATTATAGTTGAAAATTTCCCCAACATGGAAAAGGAAATAGTCAATCAAGTCCAAGAGTCCACAAAGAGTCCCACACAGAATAAACCCAAGGAAAAACACGCCAAGGCACATACTAATCAAACTAACAAAGACTAGACACAAAGAAAGAATATTAAAAGCAGCAAGGGAGAAGAAACAAGTAACATACAAGGGAAACCCCATACACTTAAGAGCTGATCTTGCAGCAGAAATTCTGCAGGTCAGAAGGGAATGGCAGAATATATTTAAAGTGCTGGAAGGGAAAAATCTACAACCAAGAATATTGTACCTGGCAAGGATCTCTTTCAAAATTGATGGAGAAATAAAAAGCTTTTCAGACAAGCAAAAGTTAGGAGAATTCAGTACCACCAAACCATTTTTATAACAAACATTAAAGGGACTTATATAGTCGAGAAATACAAGAGAAGAAAAAAGATCTACAAAATCAATCCCAAACAATTAGAAAATGGCAATAGTAATCAATAATAGTAATTATATCAATAATTACTTTAAATGTAAATGGATTAAATGCTCTAACCAAAAGACACAGACTGGCTGAATGGATACAAAAACAAGACCCATATATATGTGGTTTACAAGAATCCCACTTCAGACCTCAAGACACATATAGACTGAAAGTGAGAGGATGGAAAAATATATTCCAAGCAAATGGGATGCAAAAGAAAGCTGGAGTAGCAATCCTTGTATCAGACAAAATAGACCTTGAAATAAAGATTACAAGAAATAAGGAAGGACAGTACATAATGATCAAGGGATCAATCCAAGAGGAAGACATAACACCTGTAAATATCTATGCAGCCAACATTGGAGCACCTCAATACATAAGACAAACAATAATAGACATAAAAGGAGAAATTGACAGTGACACAGAAATAGTAGGAGACTTTAACACCCCACTCACACCAATGAACACAGATCATTAAAACAGAAAATTAATAAGGAAATACAAGTCTTAAATGATACATTAGATGAGATGGATCATTTTGATATCTTCAGGACATTCCATCCAAATGCAGAATACACCTACTTTTCAAGTACATATGGTACATTCTCCAGGATAGACCACATCTTGGGTCACAAATCAAAGCTCAGTAAATTTAAGAAAATTGAAATCACATCAAGCATCTACTCCAGCCACAATGCTGCTATGAGACTAGATATCAGTTACAAGAAAAAAGCTTTAACAAACACATGGAGATCAAACCACATGCTTCTAAATGACCAACAGATTACTGAAGAACTCAAAATGGAAATCAAAAAAATTCTAGGATCAAATGACAATGAAAACATGACAAATCAAAACCTATGGATGCAGTAAAAGCAGTTCTAAGAAGGAAGTTTATAGCAATACAATCCTACCTCAAGAAACAAGAAAAACATAGTATAGACAGCCTAACTTTACACCTAAAACAACTGGGAAAAGAACAACAACAACAACAAAAACCAAAAATTAGTAGAAGGAAAGAAATCACAAAGATCCGAGCAGAAATAAATGAAAAAGAAATGAAAGAAACAATAGTAAAGATTAGTAAAACTAAAAGCTGTTTCTTTTAGAAGGTAAACAAAATTGGCAAACTTAGCTAGACTCATCAAGAAAAAAAGAGAAGAGTCAAATTAATAAAATTAGAAATTAAAAAGGAGTGGTTACAACAGACAATGCATAAATACAAAGGATTATACCAGACCATTATGAACAACTATATGGCAATAAAATAGATAACTTGGAAGAAATGGACAGATTCTCAGAAAAGTTCAATCTTCCAAGACTGAACCAGGAAGAAATAGAAATGATGAACAACCCAATTACAAGCACTGAAATTGAAGCTGTGATCAAAAATCTCCCAAAAAACAAAAGCCCAAGACCAGATGTCTTCACAGGAGAATTCTATCAAACATTTCAGTTCAGTTCAGTCGTTCAGTCATGTCCAGGCCTTTCCAACCACATGAATTGCAACACACCAGGCCTCCCTGTCAATCACCAGAGAAGAGCTAATTCCTATCCCTCTAAAAGTCTTTCAAAAAATTGAAGAATAAGGAACACTTCCAAACTCATTCTGTGAGGCCACCATCACCCTGATACCAAAACCAGACAAAGACAACACAAAAAAAGAAAACTACAGGCCAATATCACTGATGAACATAGATGCAAAAATCCTCAACAAAATTTTAGCAAACAGAATTCACAACACATCAAAGCTCATACACCATGATCAAGTTGTGTTTATTCCAAGGATGTAAGGATTCTTCAATATATGCAAATCAATCAATGTGATACACCATATTAGTAAATTGGAAGATAAAAATAAAAGCAAAAATAAACAAATGGGACCTAATTAAACTTAAAAGCTTCTGTACATCAAAGGAAACTATTAGCAAGGTGAAAAGACAGCCTTCAGAATGGGAGAAAATAATAGCAAATGAAGCAATCGACAAACAACTAATCTCAAAAATATACAAGCAACTCCTACAGCTCAACTCTAGAAAAATAAATGACCCAATCAAAAAATGGGCCAAAGATCTAAATAGACATTTCTCCAAAGAAGACATACAGATGGCTAACAAACACATGAAAAGATGCTCAACATCACTCATTATCAGAGAAATGCAAATCAAAACCACTATGAGATACCATTTCACACCAGTCAGAATGGCTGCGATCCAAAAGTCTACAAATAATAAATGCTGGAGAGGGTGTGGAGAAAAGGGAACCTTCTTACACTGTTGGTGGGAATGCAAACTAGTACAGCCACTATGGAGAACAGTGTGGAGATTCCTTAAAAAACTGGAAATAGAACTGCCTTATGATCCAGCAATCCCACTGCTGGGCATACACACTGAGGAAACCAGAAGGGAAAGAGACATGTGTACCCCAATGTTCATCGCAGCACTGTTTATAATAGCCAGGACATGGAAACAACCTAGATGTCCATCAGCAGATGAATGGATAAGAAAGCTTGGGTACATATACACAATGGAGTATTACTCAGCCATTAAAAAGAATACATTTGAATCAGTTCTAATGAGGTGGATGAAACTGGAGCCTATTATACAGAGTGAAGTAAGCCAGAAGGACAAACACCAATACAGTATACTAACGCATATATATGGAATTTAGAAAGATGGTAATGATAACCCTGTATACGAGACAGCAAAAGAGACACTGATGTATAGAACAGGCTTATGGACTCTGTGGGAGAGGGAGAGGGTGGGAAGATTTGGGAGAATGGCATTGAAACATGTGAAATGTCATGTATGAAACGAGATGCCAGTCCAGGTTCAATGCACGATGCTGGATGCTTGGGGCTGGTGCACTGGGACGACCCAGAGGGATGGTATGGGGAGGGAGGAGGGAGGAGGGTTCAGGATGGGGAACACATGTATAATTTTTTTTTAATTAAAATTGAATAAAAAAAAAAACCATATGGTAATCTCAGTAGATGCTGAAAAAGCCTTTGACAAAATTCAGCACCCATTTATGATTAAAACTTCAAAAAATGGGCATAGAAGGACAATACCTCAACATAGTAAAGGGGATATATGATAAGCCTATAGCAAACATTATTATTAATGGTGAAAAACTGAAAGCATTCCCCCTACCGCTACTGCTGCTGCTAAATTGCTTCAGTAGTGTCTGACTCTGGGCGGCCCCGTAGATGGCAGCCTACCAGGCTTCTCCATCCCTGGGATTCTCCAGGCAAAAACACTGGAGTGGGTTGCCGTTTCCTTCTCAAATGCAGGAAAGTGAAAAGAAAAGTGAAAGTGAAGTTGCTCAGTCGTGTTCAACTCTTTGCGACCCTGTGGACTGCGGCCTATCAGGCTCCTCCATCCATGGGATTTTCCAGGTAAGAGGACTGGAGTTGGTTGCCATTGCCTTCTCCAGCATTTCCCCTACTATCAGGAACAAAACAAGGATGTCCACTTTCACCACTATTATTCAACATAGTTTTGGAAGTCTTAGCTATAGTAATCAGAGGAGAAAAATAAATAAAAGGAATCCAGATCAGAGAAGAAGAAATAAAACTCTCACTGTTTGTGAATGCCATGGTACTGTACATAGAAAACCCTAAAGATAGTATCAGAAAATTACTAGAGCTAATCAGTGAATTTACCAAAGTTGCAGGATTCAAAATCAGTACACAGAAATCACTTGCATTTCTATATAATAATGATGAGAATCAGAAAGAGAAATTAAGGAATCAATTCCATCCACCATTGCAACAAAAAATAATTAAATATCTAGGAATAAACCTACCTAAGAAGACAAAATAACTGTACACAGAAAATTATAAGACACTAATGAAAGAAATCAAAGATGACATAAACAGATGGAGAGATAGTCCATGTTCCTAGGTTTGAAGAATCAATATTATGAAAATGACTATACTGCCAAATAAAATCTACAGATTCAATATGATCTTTATTAAATTACCAATGGCACTTTTCGCAGAACTAGAACAAAAAATTTCACAATTCATATGGAAACACAAAAGACCCTGAATAGCCAAAGCAGTCTTGAGAAAGAAGAATGGAGCTGGAGAAATCAACCTTACTGACTTCAGATTATACTACAAAGCTACAGTCATCAAGACAGTATGGTACTGGCACAAAAACAGAAATATAGACCAATAGAACAAGATAGAAAGCCCAGAAATAAACCCATGCATCTATGGGTACCTTATTTTTGACAAAGGAGGCAAGAATTTACAATGAGACAAAGACAGCCTATTCAACAAATGTAGCTATGTAAAAAAACTGAAGTTAGAACACTTCCTAACACCATACACAAAGATAAACTCAAAATGGATTAAAGACCTAAATGTAAGACCAGAAACTATAAAACTCTTAGAGAAAAACATAGGCAGAACCCTTGATGACATAAATCAAAGCAAGATCCTCTATGACCCACCTCCTAGAGTAATGGAAATAAAAACAAAAGTAAACAAATGTCATCTGATTAAACTTAAAAGCTTTTGCATAGCAAAGGAAACTATAAGCAAGGTGAAAAAGACAACCCTCAGAATGGGGGAAAATAATAGCAAATGAAACAACTGACAAAGGATTAATTTCCAAAATATACAAGAAGCTCATACAACTCAGTACCAGAAAAACAAACAACCCAATCAAAAAGTGGGAAAAAGACCTAAACAGATATTTCTCCAAAGAAGACATACAGATGGCTAACAAACATGTGAAAAGATGCTCAACATCGCTCATTATTAGAGAAATGTAAATCAAAACTACAATGAGATATAACCTCACACCAGTCAGAATGGCTGCGATCCAAAAGTCTACAAACAATAAATGCTGGAGAGGGTGTGGAGAAAAGGGAACACTCTTACACTGTTGGTGGGAATGTAAATTGATACAGACACTATAGAAGGTGGTATGGAGATTCCTTAAAAAACTAAGAATAAAACCACCATATGACCCAACAATCCCACTCCTAAGCATATTCCCTAGGAAACCAAAATTGAAAGAGATACATGTATCCCATTGTTCATTGCAGCACTATTTACAGTAGCTAGAACATGGAATTTTCCAGTAGTCATGTATGGATGTGAGAGTTGAACTATAAAGAAAGCTGAGCACAGAATTGATGATTTTGAACTGTGGTGTTGGAGAAGACTCTTGAGAGTCCCTTGGACTGCAAGGAGATCCAACCAGTCCATCCTAAAGAAGATCAGTCCTGGGTGTTCATTGGAAGGACTGATACTAAAGCTGAAACTCTAATACTTTTTGAAGAGTTACTCCACCTCATGCGAAGAGTTGACTCATTGGAAAAGACTCTGATGCTGGGAGGGATTGGGGGCAGGAGGAGAAGGGGACGACAGAGGATGAGATGGTTGGACGGCACCACAAACTCAGTGGATATGAGTTTGGGTAAACTCCAGGAGTTGGTGATGGACAGGGAGGCCTGGAATGCTGAGGTTCATGGGGTCACAAAGAGTCGGATACCACTGAGCAACTGAACTGAGAACATGGAAGCAACCTAAATGTCCATCGACAGATGAATGGATAAAGAAGTATGGTACATATACACAATGGAATATTACTCAGCCATAAAAGTAACACCTTTGAGTCAATTCTAATGAGGAGGATGAACCTGAACCTATTAACAGAGTGAAGTGAGTCAGAAAGAGAAAGATAAATATCATATTCTAACACATATATACAGAATCTAGAAAAATGGTACTGAAGAATTTATTTACAGGGCAACAATGGAGAAACAGACATAGAGAATAGACTTATGGACATGGGAAGAGGAGAGGAAAGGGTGAGATGTATGGAAAGAGTAGCATGGAAACTTACATTACTATATGTAAAATAGGTAACCAACGGGAATTTGATGTATGGCTCAGGAAACTCAAACAGGAGCTCTGTATCAACCTAGAGGGATGGGGAGGGAGATGGGAGGGAGGTTCAAAAGGGAGGGGATACATGCATACCTATGGCTGGTTCATGTTAAGGTTTGACAGAAAGCAGCAAAATTCTATAAATCAATTATTCTTCAATAAAAAATAAATAATTTTTTAAAAAGTAGAAGAATGAGAAATCAGAGCCAAGAGGGAAAAGATAGTTTGAAGTAGGCAAACAATCCTTAAAATAAAGACTTGTCTTCCTAAGTGGAAGCACTCTCTACAGATGGAGAATGGAAGGTACAGAGTACAATGTGACATCCTGTACATATGGCACCCTCACCTCTCTGAAGAACCAGAAATTTGCACTCCTGACAAAATCGTCCCTGGGTTCTTGGTTTCACAAACACACATTACCCTCTCCCTCTCTTTAAATGGCATTACCCATAGTTCCCTTTGATAACTGGAAATGTAGATCCTTTATTCAGAAACAGCTAGTCGAGACAATGGGAAAATGTCTCCAAGTGCATCAATCTGACTCTGGGACAACTGATAATAACAGAATGTTGCTTCTCTGGGGATGGGAGCTGGGGAAGGGAAATCAGAGAGTAGAGTATAAGGTTGATGCAAAATTAATTGTGGTTTTTACATTGTTGAACTTTGCTATTTGATATTGGAATACATTCTTAAATAAATGTGGCTATGTTATAGATTAAAAAAAATAAAAGAGAGAGAGAGAGAAAGGTAAATCAAGCAGAGGGAAGCAGTATTTGAGTGGCAGAAGAGATGATGGCCTCTGAGTTCCAGCATCCGTTTACTGGCCCTGGGTCTAAAGCTTTCCTTTTCTGCTGTGTTCTGTCTCCAGCATCCTTTCCAGGTTTGTGAGCTAATAAATTACTTCTTTTGCATGAGCAGGTGTGAGTTGGGTGCTGTCACTCTTAGCCTCTGTGTTTTCCATACTTTTTTAGAGTATGTGGCAAACACACTAATGCCTTGTCTTCACTGACTTTCCTAGAGAATGTACCTCTGCCCTGTTCTCATATTTGCTGGTGGGCAATTGGTCACCTGTTATCTCAGCACCACAAAGACCTTCACTGGAAGAGTCTTTTGTGAATAAGAGAAGATACTGGAAAAAGTTAACTTTCTTTTACTTCCTGCATGGAGAAGCAATGGTCTCTGTAAGGAAAATAGTTTTTATTTAGGAAATCAAAGGAGTCCAAATTTACCAAAGTATGACCACTGGAAGACAAAAACTTGCAGAGGCATAAAAACATGAAACTATGCACTTTGTTTCATGCATACATCAAGTAATTTTAAAAATCAAAGGTGAACTAAAATTATTCCCTAGTCAAGAAAGAAATTTTCTTTTTTTTTTTAATTTTTATTTTTAAACTTTACAATATTGTATTGGTTTTGCCAAATATTGAAATGAATCTGCCACAGGTATACATGTGTTCCCCATCCTGAACGTTAAGGAAGTGAGTAAAAAAGTGACAGTGAATGAGAAAACGTCAAGGAAATATTATACACGTTCTTGTAGGTTTTGAGCCCCTTTCGGATTAACTGTTAAGCTGAGTCCCCCTCGAGTGAGTGGGTGTACATAGTAAGGATCTAGCATGGTCTACCACCAGTAGTTTCAGCTTCTTGGAACATTAGTCATAAATATGTGAAAGACAAGGGTCTTAATCTGACCATGGGTCATCCATAAAACTCATTTTAAAAACTTTACCAACCCCTCCTGGAGAAAATAGGAGACACAACAGGATAAATTAATAGTTAAGGCTATGGCCAAATACCAAGAAGCCTAAGGTTTAACACAGGTACCTCATCATTAGGCAGATTTAGACTAGGTGACAAAGGCACAGAATAGGAGCTGAGTCTCAGGTAAGACTGAACAGATTCAAGAAATCAACCCTGCAGGGTCAGAAACTTCCATTGTGTTAAATAAATAACGGCCCTTGACAGCTAATATACAGTCCAGAACCTGCTACTCAGGGTCCTGACACAAAGAATAAGAATAAGGTGATTACAACCAGATTGATCTCTACAGTTTATCCTCAGCAGAATCTAACATAAACCTATGTCTTTTATTAACCTTTTCTATCCACTTTGTTAGGTAAGAACACTGTAGTCACAATGGAGGCAGGTAGAGGAGACATAAGGTGAGGAAGAGGTGAAGGAAACACGGAGGTAAGGGTAAACGATATTTGTTGAATGCTTTCCAGGAGGGTTCTGATTCAAGGGACATGAGTTTGAGCAAACTCCAGAAGGTAGTGAAGGACCAGAAAGCCTGGCATGCTGCAGTCCATGGGATTGCAAAGAGTTGTACATGACTTAGCAACTGAACAACAACAATGAATAATAATACATAGTATGTGTTATCTTTTCTTTAAAAACAATGTTATAAACTTAAAAAAATATTCTATATCCAAAATCTTCACAAGATTCTTCACAAAAATACATGAAGGAAGGTACATTTCTTGAAAAAGGGCCCCAAGAGACTGAACCTGATAAAGTTACCTGAATAATACAAAGCACAGCCTGGATCCCAATCCAGACTATCTTGAGTGATCTTTTACGGGAGTTTTTCATTGTTGTGCCACTTAATTTTGACATCTCATTTATATGGAGACATGGCATGTGCCCATATATTTGCTACCCTATGTCTGGTCCTCTCTTTAAAATAATGAGTAGCAAGGATATTGGAAAAGGGAGTATCTGGAATGGTCATATCAAAGTAGGCAAATTATACAGATGACTGGAAAAGACACTGAGACCTTAGAAATGGCATTTTAGATGTTACCAAACAAGACCACTTAAAGTGAGTTTTCAAAGAGTTACAGAACCAAAGAAAACATTTAGAAAGCCACAAAATTATAAACACTCCAGTAACAGCTAAGACAAATGAGAGTGTTCTTGGCAATGACTATGAACTGTATCTGATGGGAGAGAAAATTAAAAGAATACATGAGGTTGCCAATAAATTCTACAGAATATGGAAGGCAGTGATAAACCAGGTGACTCTCCTTAATTTCCATCATTTTAGTTCTATAACATATTGTATATTTACTTATATTCTCTGCTACATGTATGCTTAGACGCAATTAATGGTTAAAATCTTGAAAATGTGAAGACTGTAACTTGTAAAAGTGATCACTCAAAGTTGGCAAGCATATACTTTTGTAAACAGAACAGGAACACATTTGTTAGAAATTAGTTTTAATTAGGATTGTGTAAAGGAACTCTGTAGGGTCACATTATCTTACATATGAGGAAAATACTATTCTAGCTGTGGCTTTAGTGCTATGTTCTTCTGTGGTCTAGTTGCCAATGATTCTGGGCCATGAGACATTTATAGAACTCTGTTGGTACTCATCTCCCTTCTTTCCTTTTTCTGTTTGAAAGATTTAAAAAAAAAAAAAAGTGTTATTGGAATTAGGAAAGAAAGGCCAAGAGAATTTTTAACCTAATTTTGACAATGCTGAGCTACTGAGTTAAGACAAGTAACTTCTTACTTTCATATTTTGTATAATGTGATAAAATACCTTTTATTGTTTAAATTACTCCTAGTCAGATATTTTATCACTTGCAGTCATAAGCACTCCATACCAAATCCTGAATTCCTATCTGTTTTGTTTTCTCTCCTTCAGCTTACTAGTAGTCTGTTGTGGAGTTTTTCTTTTCTTTTCTTTTTTTTTAGATTTTTTTTAGCACCTTAGCCTTTGAATTCTTTACCTATGTGAAAGAAGTCTTGATGGGAGACAGAGCCAAATTTAAACTGCAGAAACTAAAAATGCTAGATGCTTCTCAGCTTCATTTGAAGCAAGGGCTTTGGAAAATAAGGATTTCTCAAATGGATGTACCCATACTGGGTTTTGAGTATAGACCTAGTGAGACAAAGAAATATGCAAAGTGGATAATTCCCTTATAAAGGAAGTGGTTTTAGCAAAATTACACTCCTGGCACATCAGTGGCAACAGTGACAGTTCTAGTCCTTCTGGAAACCAAAGCCATATTTTTATCAGCACCCCATGCATTGAAAGATGAAGTCTTACACTGGACTGCCAGGAAAATCCCCTTGCCCATGTTTTCAAAATTTAAAAAAATCATGAAATTTATGTCTTCGAGCATCTGTATAAAAACTATTGCTAATATTTCAGGCTGACTTTTTGATGTTAACTTAATTTTTTTGGTCTATTTTTAAAATTTATAGCCTCTTTCAAGTAGGGTTCCAGGCTCTGTGACTTTTTTGTCTTAAGGAAAATTTGGGTGTAAAAAACCAGAAGTTTCATTTTCACCCAGATTTTTATTTTCTGACAGTCTAGTTCTGTGGTGAGATTATGCTAAGTGCTCTTGAGGGAGAGGAAAGTGAATGCCTCATGAAAGAGATGAAAGGGAAGTGAATAATTTTCCTCCTATTGAAATGAATATCCCATACCTTAGCATATAAGGCAGGGGGATTATTAGAAGGGTACCTCAAGGGTCACAGGAGAGATCCTCCTCACTGTCAGTGCTGTGGGTAGAGACACTAGACCTCAGAAAGGAATGCCATACAGATCCCAGGCTTGTAAAGATTCCTAATTCCTATTGTGGTACATAGAAGCAGCAGTCTAGAAGAAGGCTAGACCTAGAGGGACCATGTCGAATATGTCTAGGTAGTAACTACTGGGAGGATGCCAGTAACCAGGGAGGCCATTTCTTGCCATTGTGCTACCCAAGTCCCTCAAATGTCATCCCAATGTTGGGAGGACCCTCAGGAATGCTAAAATTTATACTGTCTTGGCAAAGCATGGGCAAGACATCAACATTAGGTACATTTATAAGAAATAAACAAATAGCACTGTTGTATTACTTTGCTAGGGCTGCCATAACAAAGTACCACAGACTGGGTGGCTTAAATAACAGAAAGGTATTTTATCACAGTTCTGAAGACTAAAAGTCTGAGATCAAGGAGACAGCAGGGCTGTTTTTTTTCCTGAGGCCTCTCTCCTTAGCTTATAAATAACTGTCTTTTTCCAATGTCTTCACATGGTCTTCCCTCTATGTGTGTTTGTGTCCTAAGCGCCTCTTCTTGTAAGGACACTCGTCTTATTGGTTTAGGGCCCATCTGTATAACCTCATTTTACCTTAATTACCTCTTTAAATACCCCATCTCTAAATGCAGTCACAATGTGAGATACTAGGAATTAAGATTTCAATATAAAAATTTTGGCAGGGGGGTGAGGACACACAGTTCAACTCATAACAACTGAATGTGAAATGAGTATGAAATAAATTTCACACCCAAATGAGTGTGAAACTTTGTGAAATAAATTTCTCCATATGCTGATGTTACTAATAGTGATAATGTTACTGCTGCTGCTGCTAAGTCGCTTCAATCGTGTGTGACTCTGCAACCCCATGGACAGCAGCCCACCAGGCCCCTTCGTCCACAGGAGTCTCTAGGCAAGAATACTGGAGTGGGTTGCCAGTCCTTCTCCAGTCTGACTCTTTGGGACCCCATGAACTGTAGCCCACCAGACTCCTCTTGGCCATGCGATTTCCCAGGCAAGAATATTGGAGTGGGTTTCCATTTCCTTTCCCAATAATGTTACTAGTAATATAAATAATAATAGCAAACTTTCCCCATATAACTGCTTAAATGGGATTACACAATTTCTAAACACAGTACATGGTATATTTAATCCCTACAGTAGACTAATGTAAGGGATGTTTTTGTTATTTCCATTTTATTAATGAGGAAGCTAAAGCATGAAACATTTTTATAACATAATCACTGTGCTATGCTGCTTCTCAATAATAAAAATAATATAATAATTATTAAGCACTGAAATAATAGCATAATTGATCCTCCAGTTGGGCCAGAGCAAGGATTTATGTTTATGATATCTTTCCCCATTTTATGGGCTTCCCTAGTGGCTCCGATGGTAAAGAATCTGTCTGCAATGCAGGAGACCTGGGTTTTATCCCTATGTTGAGAAAATCCCTTGGAGAAGGCAATGGCTACCCACTTGAGCATTTTTTCCTGAAGAATTCCATGGACAGAGGAGCCTGGGGAGCTACAGTCCATCGGGCCACAAATAGTTGGACACAACTGAGTGACCAGCACTTTCACTTTCCCCATTTTGTCCTTGGTTCATGACAAGGGCATGGATGTCTCTGTCTTATCATTTAACACGAGTATCAGTCAAATATGTCAAAACTGGCTGGCTAAGAACAATAGGTATGGTGAAGCCCTTGGAATTATCTCCACTTTTATTTTATTTTTTTAATTTAATTTTATTTATTTTAATTAGAGACTAATTACTTTACAATATTGTATTGGCTTTGCCATACATCAACATGAATCCACCAGGGGTGAAAACGTGTTCCCAAGCCTGAACCCCCCTCCACTTTTATTTTAAAGTCTAGATATGTGGCTCTCTGTTGTCTGGTTCATAGTTTCAGTGAGTTCAGTTCAGTTCAGTCTTTCAGTCGTGTCTGATTCTTTGAGACCCCATGAATCGTAGCGCACCAGGCCTCCCTGTCCATCACCAACTCCCAGAGTTTACTCAAACTCATATCCATCGAATCCGTGATGCCATCCAGCCATCTCATCCTCTGTAGTCCCCTTCTCCTCCTTCCCCAATCCCTCCCAGCATCAGAGTATTTTCCAATGAGTCAACTCTTTGCATGAGGTGGCCAAAGTACTGGAGTTTCAGCTTTAGCATCAGTCCTTTCAATGAACACCCAGGACTGATCTCCTTCAGGATGCACTGGTTGGATCTTGTTGCAGTCCAAGGGACTCTCAAGAGTCTTCTCCAATACCACAGTTCAAAAGCATCAATTCTTCAGTGCTAAGCTTTCTTCACAGTCCAACTCTCACATCCATACATGACCACAGGAAAAACCATAGCCTTGACTAGACAGACATTTGTTGGCAAAGTAATGTCTCTGCTTTTTAATATGCCATGTAGGTTGGTCATAACTTCCCTTCCAAGGATTAAGTGTCTTTTAATTTCATTGCTGCAGTCACCATCTGCAGTGATTTTTGAACCCCCAAAAAGAAAGTCTGACACTGTTTACACTGTTTCCCCATCCATTTCCCATGAAGTGATGGGAACAGATGCCATGATCTTCATTTTCTGAATGTTGAGCTTTAAGCCAACTTTTTCACTCTCCTCTTTCACTTTCATCAAGAGGCTTTTGAGTTCCTCTTCACTTTCTGCCATAGGGTGGTGTCATCTGCATATCTGATGTTATTGATATTTCTCCCGGCAATCTTGATTCCAGCTTGTGCTTCTTCTAGCCCAGCATTTCTCATGATGTACTCTGCATATAGGTTAAATAAGCAGGGTTACAATATACAGCCTTGACATACTCCTTTTCCTATTTGGAACCAGTCTATTGTTCCATGTCCAGTTCTCTGTTGCTTCCTGACCTGCATATAGGTTTCTCAAGAGGCAGGTCAGGTGGTCTGGAATATGATGAAATACTATGATTCTCTAGTCTTAGTTTTCATTTAATGGGCCTAGATTTGTGTAATAAAACATATCCCCTGTCCTTCCTCAATAATGATGTGACCTTATTCCTTTTGAAGTCTTTTAAAGTCTGATTCCTTGGCTTTTGGATACATTCTCCTTGCTCAGTTGGTTTGGATGTTTCTTATTCTCTTTAGGTTTGTGTTACTTTGTTGGCAATCCTGTGAAACAGAATCTACAAAAGATTTATTTCAAACTCATTTTTTCTCTAGTCAAAATAGGACAAAGCTCCATCCTAGTCTTTGGCCTCTGAGGAGGAAGAGCTGGACTATGCCAGCTTATTTTAGAGCTTGGAACAAATCAAAGAACTGAGCATAATGGTGATGAACCTGAACAAGGCTGGTACTGAAAACTAAATTTGGCTACTCTCTGCTCAAAAAGGCCAATACTCAAGAGATATGGATTGGTGGAAAGGAAAACCTATTATTCAGGAGGCAGGCTATCTGGAAAGATGGTGGACAACATCTTAAGATCATCTCCAGGTTGCTGGTTAGGAGACAAAGGTTTTAAAGGTTGAGAGGTAGGAGGCTGTAGGATGTATAAGCAGCTCATGCACAATTCTCAAACAAGTTGGCATCAAGGTCAAGTTGTGAGCATCACCATTTTCTGTTTTCAACCAGTTTGGAGTCACTGTGCTTGCTGTCAGTGGTTTTCATCTGATGAGGGTTTTCTTCCTGTAAAAACAACTTAGGAATGTTTGTTAGACCTTTGTCTTCATCTGTCAGAGAACTAGGAGTTTGCTTCATGACTGGCTAATAGTCTAAATTATTGCCAGTTTCCTGGCCCGTGTCCTTGAGGTTGGTATCTGGAATTAAGCAAGGTTAGTTCTTTCTTAGTCAATTAGTCATTGTCTAAAGTAGCTTTAAGGCATCCTTGGGTCAGCAGGAATGGAAAATACATGTTTCAAATTTTGTACTTCTCAAATTGGAGCAGGTTTTGCTCTTACTACAGTGAGTCATTTTGACCAAAGACCTAACCAAAGATGGTCTTGTCATCTTAACCGGAGATCTCATCATCTGAAAAGTGGAAAAAGCAATCAAAACATTCTTAATAGAGTTGGTTGTTATATGAAAACACTGTAAGGTATAAATAATAGGTAAATAGTATTTATTTCCATTATTATTATTTTTTTTATTATTCTACTTCTTTGGTATAATCCAATGATTGCAGATAAGAGTCAGTGGATAGAAACTGGGACCAAAAAAGGTAATTATTTATTTGGAAAAATGACATTAAAAACATTTAACAAAAAAGCTTAGAGCAATTCCTCTCAATTCTGGCTGCATGGTAGAAGTGCTGGGAGGCTTCTAAGTAATAATGTCTAGCTCTAGTAATAGCAATTAAATCAGCAGGCCTGGGAGTGAAGCCCAAGTATTAGTAGTTACTGAAAGTTTTTCAGTTGATTCTAACATAAATTTAGGTCTGGAAATGAATGAGCTTTAGGAACAGATCAGGATTGGTCAACTACCACATGCATAGAAGTAAAACAGGATTAATCAACTACTTGATGTAAAATTCCTGAATAGCAGTGGGGTGGCTCAGTTGGTAAAGAATCTGCCTGCAATGTGGGAAACCTGGGTTCAGTCCCTGGGTTGGGAAGATCCTCTGGAGAAGGGAATGGCAACCCACTCCAGTATTCTTGCCTGGAGAATCCCCATGAACACAGGAGGGCTGCAGTCCATGGGGTTGCAAAGAGTCAGACATGATTGAGCAACTAAGCACAAATAAGAAGTTAGTTTCTCTCAATTAAAAGAAGTCTGGAAGTAAGCAGTCCAGGGCTAGTGTGGTGGTTCTATGGTATTAATCAGGTACCTAGGATCATATATCCCTTTACTAGCATATGGGTTCATTCATAAGGCCACTTCATGTCAAGATTTATTAATTTATCTAGCCAGTATTTATTGGCATCTACCCTGTGACAGGAATTATTCTAGGATCTGGTTGCATTATACATAGTGTGGCTACAAGACATCTTGCCAAGTAGGTGACTTTTGAGTGTAAGACTAAAGAACAAACATCAAGGAGTAAGTCATGGAGATATCTGAAGCAAAAGTGTTCAAAGCAGAGGAAAGAAGCATCAAAGTCCCTACAGGAGGAATGAGCCTGATGTGTTTATTTGAGAAAAAGCAAAGAAGTGAGTGTGGCTGAATGAGTGGAGGGTTAAGCAGAATGTGACAGAGATTGTGGATGGGATGACATATTGAATACATTTTATAAGCTTCTTTAAAGATTTTCAATGTAAGCTGAGGGCAGGAACAGGGACATTAAGTAGAAAAGTGATATGATACAATTTATGTTTTTGTTCCATCAAGATCACATCTTCTTGCTGTGTTAGAGAACAGATCCACTAATTAACCATGTGGAAGCAGGGAGATCTGTCAGAATTTTGTAACTGACAGGGTGAGAGATGATGGTGACTTTGAATAGGGTGGTAGTCATAAATTTGATAAGTAGATTGATTTCAGACTTAATGTGAAGATAGAGGCAGCATCATTTATTAACCTAAAGAGTGTGGCATGGGAGCAAAACACAGAAGTCAGTATGGCTACAAAGATTTCGGTCTGTTGAACCGGAATAATTAAGTTGCTCTTTACTAAGATGGAGAAGACTGAACAAGGAAAAGGTTTGGGTCAGAAATTTAGGAGTTTGGATATCTCAAGTTAAAATGCTGATTAGAAATTTGGTTCAGTTAGCTTCTCAGTTCCAATATATGTTCTTTGGTGTACAAGAAAAATTATCTAAGCATTTCTCCTTTAAAGTAAGATGACATGATCCTCTACATAGAAAACCCTAAAGACTCCACCAGAAAACTACTAGAGTTAATCAATGAATATAGTAAAGTTGCAGGATATAAAATCAACACACAGAAATCCCTTGCATTCCTATACACTAACAATGAGGAAACATAAAGAGAAATTAAGGAAACAATTCCATTCACCATTGCAATGAAAAGAATAAAATACTTAGGAATATATCTATCTAAAGAAACAAAAGAACTATATATAGAAAACTATAAAACACTGGTGAAAGAAATCAAAGAGGACACTAATAGATGGAGAAATATACCATGTTCATGGATCGGAAGAATCAATATAGTGAAAATGAGTATACTACCAAAGCAATCTATAGATTCAATGCAATCCCTATCAAGCTACCAAAGGTATTTTTCACAGAACTAGAACAAATAATTTCACAATTTGTATGGAAATACAAAAAAACCTCAAATGGCCAAAACAATCTTGAGAAACAAGAATGGATCTGCAAGAATCAACCTGCCTGACTTCAGGCTCTACTACAAAGCCACAGTCATCCAGACAGTATGGTACTGGCACAAAGACAAAAATATAAATCAATGGAACAAAATAGAAAGCCCAGAGATAAATCCACACACCTACGGACACCTTATCTTGACAAAGGAAGCAAGAATATACAATGGAGAAAAGACAATCTCTTTAACAACTTGTGCTGGGAAAGCTGGTCAACCACTTGTAAAAGAATGAAACTAGAACACTTTATAACACCATACACAAAAATAAGCTCAAAAATGGATTAAAGATCTAAATGCAAGACCAGAAACTAAAAAATTCCTAGAGGAAAACATAGGCAAGACACTGTCCAACATAAATCACAGCAGGATCCTCTATGACCCACCTCCCAGAATATTGGAAATAAAAGCAAAAATACACAAATGGGACCTAATTAAAATTAAAAGCTTCTGCACAACAAAGGAAACTATAAGCAAGGTGAAAAGACAGCATTCAGAATGGGAGAAAATAATAGCAAATGAAGCAGCAGACAAACACCTAATCTCAAAAATATACAAGCAACTCCTGCAGCTCAATTCCAGAAAAAGAAACGACCCAATCAAAAAGTAGACAAAGAACTAAATAGACATTTCTTTAAAGAAGACATACAGATAGCTAACAAACACATGAAAAGATGCTCAACATCACTCATTATCAGAGAAATGCAAATCAAAATCACAATGAGGTACCATTTCACCCCAGTCAGAATGGCTGCGATCCAAAAGTCTACAAGCAATAAATGCTGGAGAGGGTGTGGAGAAAAGGGAACCCTCTTACACTGTTGGTGGGAATGCAAACTAGTACAGCCACTATGGAGAACAGTGTGGAAATTCCTTAAAAAACTGGAAATAGAACTGCCATATGACCCAGCAAGCCCACTGCTGGGCATACACACTGAAGAAACCAGAATTGAAAGAGACACGTGTACTCCAATGTTCATCGCAGCACTGTTTATAATAGTCAGAATGTGGAAGCAACCTAGATGTCCATCAGCAGATGAATGGATAAGAAAGCAGTGGTACATATACACAATGGAGTATTACTCAGCCATTGAAAAGAATACATTTGAATCAGTTCTAATGAGGTGGATGAAACTGGAGCCTATTATACAGAGTGAAGTAAATGAGAAAGAAAAACACCAATACAGTATATTAATGCATTTATATGAAATTTAGAAAGATGGTAATGATAGCCCTGTATGCAAGACAGCAAAAAAGACACAGATGTATAGAATAGTCTTTTGGACTCTGTAGGAGAGGGAAAGGGTGGGATGATTTGGGAGAATGGCATTGAAACATGTAAATTATCATATGTGAAACAAATCACCAGTCCAGGTTTGATGCATGATACAGGGTGCTCGGGGCTGGTGCACTGGGATGACCCAGAGGGATGAAATCGGGAGGGAGGTGGGAGGAGGATTCAGGATGGGGAACACATGTACACCCATGGCGGATTCATGTCAATGTATGGCAAAACCAATACAATATCATAAAGTAATTAGCCTCCAATTAATATAAATAAATTTATATTAAAGTTAAAATAAATTTATATTAAAAATTAAAAAAATTAAAAATAAATAAATAAAGCTAGTACATGTTAAACTTTCTTAGTAGAGGATGCTGGTGTGAACTTGCAGGAGAAAGAGGCTTTTCCTCTTGGCATTTCTGGTAGATACTGGACACATTTGGTGGAGACTGGATACAGGGTTGAGGACATCCAGTGTAACTGTTTCAGTCCTGGGGCCAAGATTTGGCCCTTATATGACATTCAGTTCAGTTCAGTTCAGTTCAGTCACTCAGTCATGTTCGACTCTTTGCGACCCCATGAACCACAGCACACCAGGCTTCTCTGACCATCACCAACTCCCAGAGTCCACCCAAACCTATGTCCATTGAGTTGGTGACGCTATCCAACCATCTCATCCTCTGTGGCCCCCTTCTCCTCCTGCCCTCAGTCTTTCCCAGCATCAGGGCCTTTTAAATGAGTCAGCTCTTCACATCAGGTGGCCAAAGTATTGCAGGTTCAGATTCAACATCAGTCCTACCAATGAACACCCAGGACTGATCTCCTTTAGGATGGACTGGTTGGATCTCCTTGCAGTCCAAGGGACTCTCAAGAGTCTTCTCCAACACCACAGTTCAAAACCATCAATTATTCGGCGCTCAGCTTTCTTCACAGTCCAACTCGAACATCCATACATGCTGCTGCTGCTAAGTCGATTCAGTCGTATCCGACTCTGTTCGACCCCATAGATGGCAGTCTACCAGGCTCCTCCGTCCCTGGGATTCTCCAGGCAAGAACACTGGAGTGGACTGCCATTTCCTCGAAAGTGAAAAGTGAAAGTGAAGTTGCTCAGTCGTGTCTGACTCTTAGCGACCCCATGGACTGCAGCCTACCAGGCTCCTCAGTCCATGGGATTTTCCAGGCAAGAGTACTGAAGTGATTTGCCATTTTTGCCTTCTCTGATCCATACATGACCACTGGAAAAACCATAGCCTTGACTAGATGGACCTTTTTTGACAAAGTAATGTCTTGCTTTTTAATATACTGTCTAGGTTGGTCATAACTTTCCTTCCAAGGAGTAAGCATCTTTTAATTTCATGGCTGCAATCACCATCTGATTGGATGCCCCCCAAAATAAAGTCTGCCACTGTTTCCACTGTTTCCCCATCTATTTGCAATGAAGTGATGGGACCAGATGCCGTGATCTTGGTTTTATGAATGTTGAGCTTGAAGCCAGTTTTTTCACTCTCCTTTTTCATTTTCTTTAGGCTCTTTAGTTCTTCTTCACTTTCTGCCATAAGGGTGGTGTCATCTGCATATCTGAGATTATTGATATTTCTCCCAGAAATCTTGATTCCAGCCTGTGCTTCCTCTAGCCCAGCGTTTTTCATGATGTACTGTGCATATAATTTAAATAAGCAGGGTGACAATATAGAGCCTTGGTGTAGTCTTTTTCCTATTTGGAACCAGTCTGTTGTTCCATGTCCAGTTCTAACTGTTGCTTCTTGACCTGCATACAGGTTTCTCAAGAGGCAGATCAGGTGGTCTGGTATTCCCATCTCTTTCAGAATTTTCCACAGTTTATTGTGATCCACACAGTCAAAGGCTTTGGCATAGTCAATAGAATTACCTGTCTCCACTTCCAATAGTTGTTATTCTGGGGTTTTATCTTGTTCCTCAATCTGTGACATATTCCTCTGCCATCTCATTTGGTCTAACTTTCTGTGATTGTGTTTTCTGCAGGATTGTAGTTCTTTTTGCTTCTGTTGTCAGCCCTCTGGTGGATGAGGCTATCTAAGAGGCTTGTGCAAGCATTCTGGTGGGAGGGACTGGTTCATGCCCGCTAGTTGGTGGAGCTGGGCCTTGTCCCTCTGTTGAGAAGGGCCATGCTCAGGGAGACTTTAAGCAGCCTGTCTGCTGATGGGTGAGTCTCTGTTTCTGCTCTGTTGGTTTTTTGGCCTGAGGTGTCCCAGCACTGGAGCCTTCAGGCTGTTGAGTGGGGCTAGGTCTTGGTGAGGAAATGGCAGCCTGCAGGAGGGCTCATGCCAATGAGTGTCTTTGTGCCCAGAGCCATCCCCCTGCCTCTGCAGGAGACCCTCTAATACTAGCAGGCAGGCCTGGCCCAATCTTTTATAAGGTCACTGCTTTTTTTCCTGGGTGCTGGTGTGTGTGAGACCTTATGTATTCCCTCTAAGTGGAATTTCTGTTTCCCCCAGTCCTGTGATCAAACCTCCTCCTGTGGCCAGACCCTCAGGCTGGGAAGCCTGACGTGGGGCTTGAGACTTGAGCTCCTGTGGGAGAACTTCTGTGGTATAATTAATTTTCAGTTTGTGGGTCACCTACCGGGCAGGTATAGGATTTGATTTTATCGTGATTGTGCTCCTCCTACCATCTCATTGTGGCTTCTTTGTCTTTGTATGCAGGGAATCTTTTTTGGTAGGTTCCAGTTATTTTTTTGTTGTGATTGTTCAGCAGTTAGTTGTGATTTTGATGTCTTTTGTAAGAAGGAGTGAACTCCTGTACTTCTATTCTGCCATCTTTCAACTTCCTCTCAATATCAAATAAACAAAGTAATGGAAGATAAGTTAGAAGACCTGAATAGCCATTTTTCCTAAGAAGACTACAGAGGTCCAACAGGCACATGAGAAGATGCTCAGTATTACTAATCATCAGGGAAATGCAAATCAGAACCACAAAAAGGTTGAATTTCACCCTTGTCAGAATGGCTGTCATCAAAAAGTCTACAAATAGCAAATGTTGGTGAGGATGTGGAGATAAGGGAATCCTTGTACACTGTTGGTGGGAATGTAAGTTGGTGCAGTTACTATGGAAAACAGCATGGAGGTTCCTCAACAAAACTAAAAATAGAACTACCATGTGATCCAAAAATTCCACTCCTGGGTATATAGCCAAAGAAATTGGAAACACTTCTTTGAAAAGATAACATACATCTCAGTGTTCGTAGGTGTATTACTTTTAATAGCCAAGATATGCAAGCAATATAAATGTTCTTTAGCAGATGAATGGATAAAGAAAATATGTTGTGTGCATCTGTGATGGGATATTCAGCCTTAAAAAAAAATGAAGTTTTGCCATTTGCAACAACGTGGGTAGACCTGGAGATATTATGCCTAGTGAAATAAGTCAGACAGAGAAAGACAAGCACTGTATCCCTTATGTGTGAAATCTTAAAAAAATAAATAAATAAAACAAATGAGTATAACATAGCATTAAGACTCACAGATATAGGGAACAAACTAGTGGTTATCACTGGGGAGAAGGAAGAGAAAAGGGACTAAACAGGGGTATGGGATTAAGAGATACACACTACTATATATAATATAAGATACAAAGACATATTGTACAGCACAGGGAATATAGCTTATGTTTTACAATAATTTTAGTTGGATTATAACCTATAAAAAGGATGGGGAGCACGGGTATACCTGTGGCGGATTCATTTTGATGTTTGGCAAAACTAATACAATATTGTAAAGTTTAAAAATAAAATAAAATTAAAAAAAATAAATAATATATAGAATCAAAGAATTATTATGTTATATACCTGAAACTAATATAATATTGTAAATCAACTACACTTCAACTAAAAATATATAGGTAAATATTCTGTGACATTAAAAGCATGCCATAAAATTCAGAGACACGAAAATGCTAGTATTCCATTTTTTCAGATATCCAAAATATCAGAGGGATTAACATTTATTTGATAAATATTTCAATTTTATTTGATTTTTAACAACAAATATCATGTACATAATAATTTTTTAGATAAATTAAAGCATGAAAAGTAACTAGAAAGAAATTCTGGAGCTGAAAATTACAATAAGTGAAATAAAAATTTCAGTAGATGGATTTATAAGCAGATTTGAACACCCAGATATATTGTAGAACTTGATGATAGGATGAACAATTGAAATAAGAAAATGAGGTATAAAGGGAAAAAAGATTGAAGAAAAATGAACAGAATCTGAAGGACCTTTGATACACCACCAAGCAGACCACAACATGCATGTTGTGGGAATCTCAGGAAGAAAAAGAGCATCAGGAAGAGAAAAATTGTCACCAAGTCACTAAATGAAAGGTATGAATATAAACATCCAGGGAATTCAGGAAATTTTTAGCAGGGTAGATTCAGAGACCTCTACTGAAACACATTATGATCAAACCAAAAAGATAATCTTGAAAGCCACAGACTTGTTACATTCAAGTGGAAATCCCAATAAGATTATCAGTAGATTCTTACCAGAAACCTTGAAGATCAGATGGCAATGGACTGATATATTTAAACTGAAGAAGGATAAAAACTGTCAATCAAGGGTCTAGCAAAACTATCCCTTAAAAATGAGGGAAAAATTAAGACATTCCTAGATAAAGAAATGATCAGGGAATTATTACCACTAGACCTGCCCTACAAGAAATGCTAAAGGGAGAGCCTCAGTTTGAAATGAAAGGACTCTAGATGGTGGTAACTCAAAGTTGTATTAAAAAAAAAAAATAAAGATCTTTGGTAAATGTATTCACATGGACAATTAAATATATAGTATCACTGTAATGTGATTTGAATACTTTTCATTTTCTATGTTATTTAAGAAACTAATGAATAAAAACTAATTATCTTACATGTTTGAGCACACAGAGTGTGTAAAGATGTAGTTTGTGTCATCAGTAACAGAAAGCGGATAGGGAGAGAGGTGTATTGGAGCAGTGTTTTTGTCTATTATTGAATTTAAGCTGGTATAAACTCAAATTAGAATGTTATAACTTTAGGATGTTGAATATAACCCTCATGATAACTGTAAAGACAGAAAGTATGGTAATGGTTACCTCGGGCTGGGGCGAGTGGAAAAAGGAATTATTGTTTAATGGGTAGAGAGTTTCAATTTTGCAAGTTGAAACAAGTTCTGGAGTGGATGGGACTTATGATGGTTATACGACAGTGTGCTTGAGTGCTAAGTCGCTTCAGTCGTGTCTTACTCTCTATGACCCAGTGGACTGTAGCCTGCCAGGCTCCCTCCTCTTTCCATAGGATTCTCCAGGCAAGAATACTGGAGTGGGTTGTCATTTCCTCTTCCAGGGGATCTTCCCAACCCAGGGATCAAACCCACATTTCTTATGTCTTCTGCATTGGCAGGCGGGTTCTTTACCACTAGCGCCATGTAGGAAGTCCCTTTTAAGTGTGAATTTACTTAATGCCATTGAACTGTACTTTCAAAAATGGTTAAAATGGTAAATTTTATGTTATGTATATTTTACCCACTTAAAAAAAAACTAAAATAGAGTTGATAATCATGAATTTAAGATGAAAACATTCATTATAGTTTTGTGCCTTTTCTATACTCTGATTTATTTGTGTGGATGCAGGCACAAACTGAGTGAAGATTTGGATTTCTCCAGGTGGTAAGACAGTAAAATTATATGAGAAAGGGATCAAAGAGTTAAGAGTATACAACTTAAGAGTATACAACTAAGAGTATACAACTTAGAGTTGTATACAAGAGTTAAGAGTATACAAGAGTAAATGACTGATTGTGGAGTATAAGCTGATCAGTAAAACTCTAGCCAAGCTGGTAACAGAAGGAAGTAGGCAACAACAAGGGGTCCTGACCCAAATGAGTCAACTTCCTTTAAACAATCTTCTT